>NC_090923.1:455566829-456191495 GCF_040938575.1 Ambystoma mexicanum | reverse complement strand
ACCTTTAATTACTTGGGACCTCGCGCAGAATAGCTGGGGTGCTGCCTTTACTTACATGGGATCTCACACAGAGTAGCTGTGGTGCATCCTTTACTTATGTGGGGCCTTGCGCAGTTTAGCTGCGGTCCAGACTTTGATTACGGGGACCTCGTGCGGAATAGCTGGGATGCTGCCTTTACTTAAGGGGGACCTCGCGCAGTTTAGCTGAGGTGCTGGATTTTCAGTCAGAAGTGGATGAGGAGGTTTGTGGAAAGGTTGGTCTATGGCTATGTTTTTCGGTTGCGTGGCGGCGTGTTGTGGGTCTTCCTCTCGCAGCTCGATTTTATTTGTGGGTCAGGTTTAAATGCGCTTTTGTATCCATGAATACAAGGAGCGCGAATTGGAAACTTTGTGTTTAGGGCTGCACAGAGTTGTCTTTGCACACTGGCTTTGTGGGATCAATGCACACTTTTCTATGAATCAGGCCCTTTGTGTCTATTAATTGGCTACACATAGGGGGTCATTACGAGGTAGGGGTAACCATTCCCCCTTACCGGGTACCGGGTCCATGTTCCTTGAATGAGGAATTACCGGGCCATTCCGACCTTGGAGGGTCCAGTAATTCCTCATTCAAGGAACCCATCCCCATTCCCATTCGAGCCCCCGTAGGGCTCAATGGGAATGGGGAGGGTGCTAACAACGGGCCCGTTAATAACAGGCCCATTGTTAGCAACCCTGGTCTGCTCGCGGGTCCCGCAAGCAGAACTCATAATATGGCGGTAAGGGGTTGACGGCTCTGGCACCTTTACCGGAGCCATTAACCCCTTATCACCAAGGTCATAATGACCTCGATAGTTATACAATTATCATTATCAGTATCCTGATCTACAAACAACTACCGCCTTACAATATAATCACAAAGAGAATTAATCACAGTGGGCATCATTATAAGTTTGGCGGTAGCCTTGCCAGTAAAACCAGCAGGCTAACACCAAACTTCTGAAAAATTCTGACACCCACTAATGGGCAATTACCGGTCATTACGGCCCTGCCGGACCCGGTAATTACCCCTTCACGGGCGCCGGAATGGAATGCTCCCCATTCCCATTGAGAATGGGGCCGGTGCATCCGACATGCTCTGCTCGCGGGTGCCGGTACGGCCGCCAGGACAGACCTGGTGGCCGTAATGGCACCCGTGAGCAGAACTCGTAGTTTGCTGGTCCGGGAACAACGGTACCGACCATTTTACCGGTACCGTAATTCCCAGACCTGCAAACTTGTAATGACCCCCAATGTGTTTTATTTATTTGATTTTCTCGGGAACTGATCCTTAAAGTTCAAATGCATTGCTATACTTGCACCCATGTAGACCATCCATTACAGAGTTAACCTGTACAATACAAATACAGCGCATTATCAATATATACACATATAGCACGTCACACACTTATTTAAAATATACAATAAAATCATAATGTCATCTTTGACAATCTAAATAGTACGCTATTACTAATGTCCATCATTAGCAAAGTACTTTTAATAGTGCGAAAACATTATTACAGGTAAGTACGTATGTTATTGCAGAAGGACACTGCGCTCTAAATCAGTTTGATTCCCGCTATCATTCATGAAGCATCAGATCAAGCGCTCACTCCAACATTATGCTGTCGCCCATGCAAAGGACATTGCAGGCATTCCATTCTTCATCATTCATGCAGAACACATAAGCACATTATAACATCCCTTCCTAAACAATTGAAAACAAGATGAATGCAATGAAACAGACCACAACAAGTACCTACATATACAACACTTAAGTGCATAGCCTCTCACAAACATGATCGTCCAACTCCTCTGCTGCACAATGAAATTGCTTGAACAACAGTACAATGAATCACTGGGACCGTTGCACATGAAGGATATGTAAACAATGACAAGAACCGATGAATACATGTTGAATGACCGAACATGACCAACAGAGAAAGAGAATCACCATAGAAACTTTAGAGAGGAAAGGGCAGTCACCAACCAAATTACAAAATTAAGACAAATACAGAGTGAAAAGCAGGATACTCCCGAAGAATAAACACGCCTAAATAAAGTAATATATTAGTGCATGCTGCCTGCAAAGCTTATTTCCAAATATTAAAAATGAGGATGAAAATCTTTGTGTAAAGCACCGTTTTCGTTGCTGCTTCAGTTCCAATTCCATTTAGTACATAGGTTATGGTTAACTAGTACAATCAATATGGTTATGTACTGAACTCTGAACATGACCATATGGCATCTAGTGAATAATGTACTTTCCGTTTCAAACAAGCTAAGAAGAGAACTCACATCTCTTGCGGTTTATTACGTGGTCACACTCAACTCAGAGAGTTCTTTTCCCCCCAGTCAAGGTGGCGCACAACAAAACACTATTATTTTGTTATGGTTCAATTTGCTAAGGCCTCCAACCCGTCTCGCACCCAATCACAACAAATACCCGGTGCCACAATGGACTAGGAACACGGCTGGTGTGTAGTAAGGATATAGATTTATTAATATATTTAAATCACATTTGACAAACAGACTAACATCAGCCACCAATGCAGTGGCAACACAAGAACAAATATGACTTCCAAAATGGTGCCAGCACAGAGCTAATACTAAGATATGCAGTCACAATCTCCTGCAGCTTTCTTTTCAAATCACTTACCAGTACGGATAAAGAACAATTCTAGGCATACAGTGATTACTGCTTTGGTTATAATACTTATTCTCCCAGCATGCCCCACCCTCCAAACATCATTTAGACTTGGCCCCTCTGAATTAAAGGCAAGTGGCAGAGAGTGGGAACCGAATGGGAACATTGTTTTGGGTTTGGATATAAAAATTCACTTTTTGGAACAGAGATTCAAGGGGAAACATCACTTTGCACTTATTGCTACAAAGGCAATATATGGGAAAGAAAAACAATGGGAAAATGTGTTTGGCAACACATAGAAAGAACAGGTAGGCTTTATGTTTTGGGTGAGAGCAAAATGGGAACAAAGGAGCAATTAAGTTTTTCCCTCCACACATGCAACAGAAATACAAAGCTTCACACTTCTGATTTAAAATAAATTGGATCAATGGGGGATTTCGTTTTGCACCCTGTACACTCACATGCAAACAGGGTTTTGGGGATTCATTCTTTTGGAATGAGGACCCCCATTTCAATACAGAGGTCAGGAGTTCTCTTACAAATAATAAATCAAATCTTTATATCTATACTGTCTCAAAACACACTGGGAGGAGCTTGTTAGTTTTGAATGCTAACAAAACACATCCCATGATTTCAATCGGGAAATTCATTGATTTACTTTAATTAGATATGCTAAGGATCTAAACAAACATACAGGGTATTTTGCTGTGGGGCAATAACTAAAATAATGCTTGAAAATACAAGGCCTACACAAGCTGTGGCTTTGGGATAGTTGTACTTACAGGAGAGGCCTTGAAGTGGGCATCAGGGAACAGCAGGGCACCTAAGGGACAGAATGGGTGTCAGTCAAGGATAGTCCCCTCTGGCTCTTCCAAGGGGTCCCAGTTAGCTACTATGTCTCCTGGTCCATTTCTCTAAAGCAAGATTTGGGCCCTCTCTGCTTGGGTGTTTCTCGCAAGAGTTCTGCAGCAGGTTACCTGCCGGAATATTGTGAAAAAGCCCAGTTCTGATGCAAACTCGTACTTATAGGGCAAATGACTTCACAAACCTGTCATGATTCCAGCGGAAGTGATTGGTTGGTTCTCTCCACCCCCCTCCCACCTGTGTGCTAATAGGACAAGGAGTTTTGCGGTGTATGTTAGGAAAGCTGGGGGAGGAGAAAGCTTTGTTATCCCAAAATGACATGTGGGTTTGGCATGTTTACATTTTTCATATCTTTACATGTATGGATATATTTTTAAGAACTACATTTTAAGGCAAATCAGATGATGTTGATCTGAAGTGGCACACCATTCATGTGCAGAGATACACTTTTTCTTTGTTAAATCAGGAGTTGCATCAGTGAAACATATGATGCTTCATAGTTCACGTGTTAATTTTGTCCTTCGCCCTCACACCAACTTTCAAATCTCTCAGAATCACAGGAAGGCCCAAATCAAATTTTCTTTAATAACTTCTGTTATGGTTATCAGCCAAAAATCGTTTTGGCATGGTTCAAAGGAGATTACTGTCACCTTTAGTAAAAGTCTGGAATGAGCGTTGTGACATATAGACTGCCCTTTTTATGCAATAAAAATGTGTTTTTCAATTAAACAAACCCCAGCTTCTCAGGACACACTCACTCTAACCCCCACCATTGTCCCTCTAAGTTTCATTTATCTTTAAACATGTGACCAGACAGGTGCTTGCTCATTTTTATCTTAGCCTTCCAATGAGCTTGGCTATAGCATTAATGCACATTTTATGGGTGTCATGACCTTAAGGTCACTTCTGCTGAAAAACAGGCATGGCTTTATCTATTTCCACCATGGTTTCCATCAATGGCAGTGTATTTCTTTGTATTCTTAAGCAATGGACCTGAATGATTGTTGACAACCAGACTTCCGTCTCCAGGACAACCAGAGGAAAGGTCTTTTAGGTGAAAGTGTCATTTCAGTAGAAATGCCCAGCTGCATGTACAATTCTGCAAGAAATGGCTTTTAAACTCACACACAATACATTTTACATAGATCACTTTACAAGGCATCCAGGCCTTTTATCCATGTGTAATGTCTTTCCTTTAATCTCACAGTTGCAAAAAACAGGGGTATCACTTCTGGATTGTCCATACAGAGGGTCGTTATATGAGAACACCATGTTTTCCTTGAAACCAAGTGAGCACTTCTCTTTGCATACTGTCAGTGTGATGAGGAAAAAGGAAGTTTTTTTATTTCTTATAATTGCTATAAGCTTGATTTCACTTGAGATTTCTGGATCACAATCTGGTATAACATTGAAGATAATGTACACGCTGTTATCTGTCGCTTTAAGTAAGAAATGTAGCTTTCAATGGATTTAGTAAAACCGCATTTTCATCCACATGTCTTTCCCTTTCCTTGCTGAAATGTACTGTGCTTATATTCATGCTTTTGAACTTCCCAGCATACGTCTCCTTCATTTGAGATTTAGGCCTGTCTTTAGTTCAATAAGCCTTGTGCCTGACACCACAATTTCTCTGCTGGCTTTAGACTTCAATGGGACACCACAAATCACTCTGGCCTCTTTATTTCTGGCATTCAGGGGTTACATTTTACTCTGCATGTCCCCCCTTCTAGTTCTTTGATTCAAGTGATACAGAAAGAAGAGCAAGGAGAGAGTGGGGTTTCTGTTTCCTTGTGGCCTTGGTTCAAGCTAGGAATTTCCTTGCCAGAGCATGTCACTCTTTTCCCTGTCCAAAGGGAGTGGTTCTCTTGTCTGCACTCCACTGTTTTTGGATTTTCGGTTTTTATTTGTATTTATTTTTTATTTTATTTATTTTTGATGCTCAAGCACCTTTACAAATTATTTCAACAAAAGTGACTTCACAGCATTGTAGTAATCAAAAATACATTAAAAAACAGGTATTGTTTCACAAATAATCCCTATGCAGGTTCCATCAAAACAATGCTTAGCAACGAATATAACAGAAATAAATAACAACCAATCCACAAATAGAAAACGCAAGCTAAAAATGATCGGTCGCCTTAATCAAACAACACATTGGGCCTCATCACGAGTTGGGCGGTATTATCCCTACTGCCAAACCCCCGGTGCTATTATCGCTGGATCACGGGTTTGGCAGAACGGTTAGTGCCCATTCCCCATTGGGCCCATTCAAGAATTCCTCATTCCCCATTGGGCCCAATGGGGAAAATTCACGTTATTACTGCCGGTGGATTTACCGCCAGCGGCAATCTTGCCAAAACTCTGCAAATTTGCCACAGATTTCCCACCAGCTCAGAAGGAAAAGGAGAGAGTACGGCCTACCAAAGCTACATTCGTTTGAGACTGTTCTTAGACATTCAAGGCTAATTACCCACATAAATCCTAGCAAAAGCAGCCCTCTTCTCAAAGGTGAAGGTAGACTCAGAAGGGCAGAAAGAAAAGAGAAAATTACAACATACCAAAGCTACATTCGTTTGAGACAGTTCTTAGACATTCAGGTATAACTCATATGTCTGCTCAAGTCAAATGGTAACAACGTTCTGACCCCATTAGTGCCTTGACTCCAAACATTCTACTATAATTACCATTGCAATCGGCCAAAAACATTTGCCTTCTCCTGCCAATTACACGGAAATGTGTGGATGATGACAAGAATGCGCATCCTCATATTACAAGAATAACAAGGTTCAACTGCCCAGAAGATCGCAGAAGTGCAGTCAAACTCCTCACCAAACACACAGTCTTGGTATTTCTTAATATACCAGGTTATGTAATTGATAAGGCCTTGCATTCTGTTGCTCAAGTATTTGTTCGATAAAGGATACCAAACGGACTTTGGCGAATATAATCGCATTAGTGTGTCCCCACATACATCTCGTCCAAGTGAGATTTCGTGATGCTGTTGAAGTATCGATTATATAGGTATTAAACATAACAATCTTTGCTGCTCAAAATGTGGGCAGAACAGACAAAGATGTTTCAGTGTTTCGCTAACATCTGGACCAGCACAAAACCGACACGTTTCATCGGCAGTGGCAGCTGGATTCTTATTCCACATCTTGGTTCGATGTCCAGTATGTATCAAGTCTAAACCTCATATAGACTTTTCTCGCTTTGTAACAGGGAAAGCATGTGATGTATTGTCTACATGGATTATGTGGAATATGTGCTTGTCTGGCATATTCCTCAAAGGAGGAATAACCTGCTATAGCGTCATAGTTGGACAACCATGCATTTAAAAAAAAAACTCTTCTTAACTGCAGCGGGGCGCTCAACAAGATCCTTTGTTGACATGTTGAGTGTGTGGAGAATGCTGTTCATGCGGGTTTGAAATTGTGCCAGCGAGATAGGATAGGACTTAATCAGCATTTCATGTAGATCTTCATACAAGGAATTTGTAGGTGGAAACGACATCTTGGTAAAGTTGTTTACGATTCTCCAGGCAAATTTGGCCGCCAAGGAATATAAGCCCAGCTCATGAATCAAGATGGGATTTGGTAAATACCCGGGTAAACCAATAACCACTTCCCATATGTTACCCTGTATTTTATTTAAAGTGGGACCTATTTCCAACAAACAGAGTTCCAAGCCATATAAAATTACGGCTTCGACCTTTAAACCAGTGTTACCGGGAAAACATCTCAGGCGTTCCATAAGGCGTCAATGTCGGCGAGATAGAGATTAAAAGTACTGCCGCAAGGCTACAACCTTGTTCTATGCCAATCTCCATCGGGATGTTATCTGAGAGAAGGCCAGACAGATTGAGTGCCCTCTATAGGAGGTGTTTTTATGCAAGAGGGCAATAAGTGCCACGTGAGCAGGGGAAATTCCATACAGCAGCAATTTTTTCCATAGCCGGTTTCTAATTATGCTATCAAATGCCGAAGATAGGTCCAATGAAGCCATATAAATTGGACCGTTAGATGAAAGTCGGGATGACACTAATAGGTGCGCTAGGATGGTTGCATTAAGTTCCGTTCCCGTTCCCATCGCTTTTTGAAGCCCAATCTGGGATCTCGTGTGAATTTGCTTCTTAGCAATGAAGGCTTCCAACTCGTCAAATATGAGGGGAGCAAAGATTTTTGCTGCAACATCAATGAGCGCTATGGGCCTAAAATTGGCTGGGTCATTTAATGTACCCTTTTTGTGAACCGGGGTGATAATTGCAGTGAGCCACAAAGGTGGAATAGTTCTGGAATGGAAAATGGACCTTAAATGATGAGAATTTCACCCAAAAAATGGGGTTATCCTTGATAACACATGAGGGTAAACCGTCAGGACCAGCAGATTTTGAACATTTTAGTTTAGAAATGTACCAGATTTAGTCTTCAAGGCTCCATGGACATTGTGACGGAATAGTGTGAATTATAAGAAACATGTCATCTGTGACATGCTGGGCTGGTTCAGTATATTTACTTTTTAAAATATTTATACCAAGCGTCGCCATTAATCACAGCAATAGGGCGGCGGGATGGGACAGTCAATGGATTTCTCAGAATCAACCACGTCTTGGTGTATTGTTTACATAGGACCCTAATCATATTTTGATTATCAGCCATATGACCTTCAAATCGAATTCTTTTCAAGTTGCTTTTGTATTTCTACATGAGTTTTTTAGACAAAAGATAGCATGCAGCGGATTTTGCAAAACAAGCTACAACTCTGAGAACCGATTCTTTGCTTGTTTAAGTTGCACAATGTCAGAGTATTTGTTGGCATGAGTTTTGCCTGCTGACTTAGTGGGCAACTCAGAAAGAGTGAGTAGGTGCACGTGAATCATCACTATGTCCCTTGATGGAACTTTTTCTAAATCAGAAGCAAATGCCACGCCCTCCGGAACAACCCATAGGTCTCGGTTCACCCTGAATACCAGTTTCCTACATATTGATGGATTCCAATGGACAGAGAGCGCATATCTGTCATTCTGAGCCAACAATGTCGGCAGACAGGTGTGAAAAATCCTACCCGTAGGGTGCAGATAGGTACTAAGAATCATGTGGTCACCTAGACTAGGGTTGAGTATATCCACTGGATCAAAGAGGGGCGATAAAAAACTAGAAGCAGCAATATAGTCAATGTGAGATCGAGCAGGTCCTTTCTGCCATGACACCTTAACATGACAGTGCTCAGCGAGAGGGAGAAGAAAGGTGTCCCACACTTTCAAAAATTGCACCCACATTTTCCGCCGTACTGCCGATTGGTTTACGCAGGATGGCAGGCCTTTCCTAGACTGAAAAAGGTTGTCTTTTGCTAGGGAGGAATTAAAATCCCCACCTATTATAATTTCGTAGTCCTTACACTGCAGGATGGCATTTTCAAGCACTATATTTAGAGTGAAAAGAATACTATCTATAAATGCTTTCAGTGGATTCCAATAGAGGGACACTAACAAGAGATTGGTCGAGGAGGGGCCCTCAAGATTAAGTTCAATAATAAGGAAAAGGTCAGAAGAACAAATGTATTTTGCCGTAAATCTAAGAGTGTTCCTAATCAAGATTGCTAGTCCACCACTCGGGTGACCTATGGCAGCTCGCGTCGCATGGGAAGAAAAGGATGAGTAATCATTGTGGTGGAAGTCTACCGTGGACATGGTTTTTTGGAGAAAAATGAGTGAGGGGATTTCCTCCTGCACTAGCGAGTTGAAACAAGAAAACAGGTTCTTGAGACCACAACAATTCCATGAGCAGATAGATAGGCTAGTGAGTTATGCGGACTTGGGTACCTCATTACTGTTAGACGCTGCTTTAATAAGGGGTTCAAGTCAAGTTAAGTCTTTAAGAATATTGATATATGTAGCGAGCTGGGCTAGAATTGCGTTATTAATATCAGGTGTCAAGAGTGCGGCGGCACCAACAGGCCCACCTTCTGAAATCACCTGAGAGACAAATTCAAGAAAAGCCCACACTTCATCCATTGATGGAAAACCCATGAGTAAGGTCAGCCCTATGGTCCCAAATTAATTTGATGATAATTTGCGATTGCAGTCTACAAAGCATACGGTTGTTATTGTGGTTGGATAATTTAACCCAATCCACATTTTAGCAATTAAGCTGCATAATGATGGAATTTGATGGAACACATTCATTAGGTAGGATCTATTAATCCTGGAGTCACCATGACTATGGAATCACGAGACCATCCAAGAATAAATTTCATATCATCAGGCACATCAAAAAAGTCATGGGGAGCTATTTCAGCAACACCAGGTGTGGCAACCAAAGGAATATTCATGGGGTTGACAATGTGATCAATATTTATTTTTGGTGTGGGCGAACTTGTCTCAACACCAAGTATTGGATTCACAGTCTTGTCAGAGGGCCGATTGGATGTGATGCTGTCACCTATGCACACACCAGGAAAAGTACATGCAAGTTGGAGTGCTCATTAACAAGTTATTTACAGCATTATGCGTGTATGTGCGCTGCATACAGCGTGGCATTTACGCGCATAGGCCCATCCTCTGACTTTGTCAATGAAGTCTCATATTTATTTATTTATGTATTTATTTATTCATTTTTATAGCGCACATACAGCCCAGGGGCATTGCGGCGCTGTTACTTGTGGCAGGCTTAGTTACATAAATTACAGGGTGCGCAGTAAAATTGGCATAACATACTCAAACAGAACATAATACAAGGTACATACTTTCTGACATCATCCTTATATATGGGGATTTAGTGCATACAGGAAGTAGAGACACATGTGCCTTGCTGTTCCTCTTGCCTTGTGCGATTTTGTGCCTCCCCCAGCCATATTCTATCTACAGACCTCTCAATCTTCTGCTGGCTGGTAGTGTGTCACTGGTTGCAGACCACTAGCACTGCCTTCGAATGCCTTGTATTCCTCTATAACCTTTTCTTCTGTGGGTCTCCACTCAAGCTTTGTGACCAACTCATCTGCCATATAAGGACTACCAAACCTTAATATCACCACCACAGCTCCACAATCTGTGTATGGTTAGACACAGGTTCACCCCAGCAGCCTCAGGTGTACCATGTCAACCACATCAACCAGTATCCCTGAGATGGCGATCTGAGGGCTGTCAACTTCTCTGTAGCAGAAGTTGGCATCCTGGGTGAGAAGGTCAAGGCCCATTATGATACCCTCTATGATCCACAGAAGCCACTTGGGACATCTGGCCGTCAGAAGATCTGGATGGACATCAAGGCTGTGATCAATGTGGAGTGTGTGGCAGCCTCACAATGCAAAGAAGCCCTAGGATGACCTGGGGATCTGGAACCAGGTGAGGCAAAGGCGGCCCTTGAGGTAGGTGCTTCAGTGGAGGTGCACTCTGCAGGCCGCCATCGAATAGCATCGCTTCACCTCTGTATCTCAGAAAGGATCAACCCTGCCGTCCATGTCAAGGTCCTTGACCTAGAGACCCATATCGAAGCTTCTTGTGAATACTCATGTCCACAGATTTGGTATGTTCTAGATCAGTATGCATGAATTGAGCAAGTTAGTGCTTTTTACGGCATGCATGTTGCAAAATTCTTAATTAGTATGCAGCCTCATGCCAACACTCCAAGTTTGTCATGGCACACATCTTTGGAGAGGACAGGCGTAGGAATGAGCCCAAATAAATGTGACTAAGTTTACAAAAGCCTACTAATTGGGCAATATAAATCTAACATACAAATAAAGGCAATTCATTAGCGAGATAGAACAGCCTAAACAATGGATAATATTGAATAAAAAACATACAGCTTATTATAAACGATTAAAATGTACAAAACAATGTAGAATACAACACACAAGTAATTTCAAAAAATGAATGTCATGGCAACATGTTAGGAGGAAACAGATGAATACATACTCCATATCACCTAAAGACATAACTTGTTCAAATGTTTCAAAATCAAAGAATTAAACACAGAATTAATCATACATGTCAATTAATAATTTAACTGTATTCAAAACACAGCATAACATTTTTCTGTCCTGGAACCCTATGATTGCCGGTCATTTATCAGGGGTGTAACAAACAACTTCTCCTATACATTGACAAAAGTAATCCTCTAGGGAACTCAACTGGGAAACACTGCCATACCAAGATGTCCCAGACATGGATCAATTCAGCCAACTCGTGGTGGAATTTTAAAACCTATCCATGACTCTACAAATGTTAAAACCAATTAAAACACTGAAATAACAACTCTCAATGATTACTGTGACTTAGTAACTATTGTTGTGAACAGATTACATTTCTAGATCTCACAATAAAACAAATTGCCTGGAAATGTATTGTATGGTATAGGTCTGTCCAATAAACTTTGAAAGCAGTCTCCAATTGTGCAGTTTTCTGAATGACCGAGCTTTTCAACACCTTACAACTACAGCAAAGTAATAAGAGTAGAATTACTAACTCAACAAGACACGCCCGGAAGATTCACATGGCATAAATACTACTAAAACCTTACAAGTCCCATCTGCATCTTTTTAAAGTGAAGGCTCCAACTGCAAAGCTGTGTCACTCTAGAAAAAAATAAAATGCACAGATGTTTTTTTTGTATTGATATAGTTGAATGACATCAACCTTTCAAGAATTTAGAAGAAAACTTCATACATAAAAAAGCAAAAACTACTTTCTGAACATAGAAGAAAAATGATATACATGTTTGGTGAGCATGTTAAAATCAGCAAGAACTAATAAAGGATAATTATATATATTTTAAAAAAACATCATAATGCAAGTTAAAATGCAATACCCCGATCCAAATTGAGCAATCTGAGGAAATACACAACAGCAATTCTTACAGACATATATTGGCAACTAAGCAATCTATCCCACAAGGAATAATCATATGTTAACTTAGGATTGTCACAGAAGAAATGCTGAGAGCACATTAATCGTTTTGAAAGTAAGACGGGACAGGTAGTATTAAGTGCTTAAGAGTCTCGGGTTGATTAGAACCTAAGCAGAATCTGCACCTATTGCCATCTTTGGAAAGGATCTTGCGTTTTGCCAAAATGTCCCTTGTTTCCCATAAGTTAGGCCAAAATCTCAAAAATAGATTTCTATATAGCGAAGATGGAAATGTAAGCAAATATGTTTCCACCATGCAGAGTCGCTTAATGTGGAATTGATTTTCTTGGAAGTAATGACATGTTAGGCACTGCTCCCTCGTGCAGATCCAATCGTATTTCCACAATTTGTCTTTTGCTCTGATCAGATTTGTTTTGAGTAATTCATCAGATATATCTGCAGACGGCATATACGTTAGGACCTTTTGTTTCCAAGAAGTTATATTTCATTATTATAAGAGTGAACATATGTGGATAAGACATGCATCAGGGAACCTCTATTAGATGGCAATAGGCATTTCCTATACAAGGAGATCATCTTCCAAATATAGAGACTGTTCAAGGATAGAAGGCCCAATTTGTGTCTTACAATGCAGATAGGTTGGCTTTGCGGCAGCAGAAAGACTCACTTCCAAAAATAGCCTTCTAATCACAACCATTCTGGGTGCACCAAGTTCTAGTCTCTGTGCCATATATAATAGTTGGAACAACCTTTTGCTTATTGAATGTCAGGAGAGGCAAAATGTATAACTTACCATATTTCACATGCGGAATGCATGCTTGAGCTGCAGCAGTGCACTTCTTTCTACTTAATCCCAGTAGATAAGAGGAATCTGATACATGATTATTGGTATTCAGCCCTAGCTAACAATACTCGTTAACTATTTGCATGGGTTTGTCCTGCAAGTACCAGATGAAGGCGGACTTGTTAACATGTTGTCTAGACACACATATTATTGTTTTAGACTAATCGAGATTCACCATGAGTAGATTTGATTGAGAATAGTGGCCAAAGTGAGTCAATAAGAGCTACAAGCCCCTGGGAGTTTTAGCCAACAAAGACCAAATTGTCTGCATAAAAGAACCAGGGGATTGCTTGCAGACCCAACCTGGGCGGGTCTGAGACAATCTCAGCAAAGTGGAACCTCATGTCAGAAATGAACAAATTGAATAATGCAGAGGCTAAGATGAAGCCTTACTTCAGGCCGCGAAATGTAGGAATAGGGGCCGACAGCTTCCCTTCTAGCGTAATGCATATTTGTACTGTGGTATTGGAATGAAACTACAAAATCCAAAATTGGATGTGCTTCGGACACATGGCCTTTTTTATTTTGTCCATTAAAAGCTCTCTGGAGATCAAGTCAAATGCAGTTTGAAAGTCTATAAACACCAGGTAAACTGGCTGCTTCATCTGGAAGCCGTGCAATTGATTCCAGTACGCAGTCCAGGGACAAACATCATCTGAAAGGGGTCATGGAGTTTCATGGTGTGCATCCAGAGGTTAAGGTCTCTCAGTACTAGACATGCAAATATTTTTCCCGGCACATCAATCGGCGCAACTGGTCTGTAATTTTTTGGAAGTCGTCTATCACCTTTTTTATAAATATGAATGATGATGTACATGCGCCATGAGGGGTAATTTGACACATTTTTAGAACTCTAGTCAAGATAATCTATATAATGTTGGCACAAACTTTAGGATTGGACTTTAGCATATCATTCCTGAGGCCATTCGGTCCTGGGGCTCTGCATGTACTAAGTTTGGATATGTAGAAAAGTATGACTTCAGTATCAAAGCTGATGTAAGAACTTCCCATCGATGTAGAGTCTAGTTCCAATTGGCAGAGCGGAGAGATGGCAAATAAGGTGTGATAGTAGAGATTCCAGATCTCTTCGGGAATTGCATTCACTTGCATGGGCGTTTGCGTGACATTATTTGCTTTGTTCAACAAGCCCCATGCCATAGCAGAGTACTTGGAAGCAAGAGCCTGAAACATTAGCTCTGCATCATGTTGAATCATCAGTACCTTTCTAGATCTAATCCAATTTTTATATTTGGTTTTTAGTTGCTTCAATTTAACAGATCTGCTTAACAGCAGAAGCTTTGCAACTGCTCGCTTAGGTGAACGATAAGCGGCTCTCTTAGTGTGATACGATCATTGGCATGTTGGTGTCTGATTTTGGGTTTGGAAATTGAGCAATTAGGAGACTTAATGGTATGCAAGGCAGGAACCTAAAGGCCATCTGAATAATTGAGGGTTAAGAATGGCTGATGGATAATCAAGATGGAAATGTAGCTCTCCCAGTAGACCTGGAGTCCATCTCGGAAGGTTTCTGCCATTTTATAATGTTAAAGCTGTACTGAAAGACTGATGTTGGAGCAAGGCTGATAGGACAAGGCCAGAACAATGACAGGGACAGACGTTCATGATCACTATGTTTTTGGGGTTTGACTTGAAAGTCATCAATCATAGCGAAAAGATGACAATCAGTATAAATATAGTCTATAAGAGCAGCTTGCCTGTTTCTGGTCCAGGTGTTTTGAGGAGGGTTATCATTGGGAGAAGGTCCATTTACCATTATGAACTGTCTTTCAGTCATGATGTCTGACCAACGGCTTAAAGGACTGGAGATGGATGTATTAGATTCAGATATGCAATTCATATTGAAATCTCCAGCCATAATCGTATAGTCAATAGCATGATCATTGGCAATTATGTCCAAGATGAGCTCCAGATCACATAAGAAGGCATTATCCCATATGGCAGCGTGTTTCCAGTATATGTTTATAAGAGCCACAGATAAAACCTGGATGGCTCAATTTTGACCAACTGAAGATACATGTTCGTAGTGGCCCAAGGGGAGAATTGGAGATCTGATGTCGTATTTACTGCCATCAGGAGGCCAGCCATGGGTCTTCCATTGGCAGAGGCTTTTGCTGTTAACAATGTAAGATCAAAATTATCCCAAATAGGTAGCTCTAAAAGCCAGACTTTTCTGCAAGGCAACACTATTATATGAATCTAGGGGATTAAAGTTGGTCAATGAAAGATGCAAATGCCCTCTCGTGTTCCAGCAGGCAAGATTGCACACAGAAGATATCTTATTCTCGAGTTGTTAATTCTGGTACTGGATTTTAGGTTGCACAGGCATCAGCGCTACCTTGTGCAGTGTCTGAAAGGTGCCTTGTGAACATGTTATTTTCAAAGGATTTGGCCGAGAGGTGATGCTTGCCATGTCAGAATCCACTTGGATAGGCATATTTGTAGAGTCATTATCAGAATAAAGTTGCTGAGTAAGTAAGAAACCCAGTTTATAAAGGGGCTCACATGCTTGCCATATCATATTAAGGACTATTTCGGACTGCATCCATAGTCTGACAACAGACAAGTCTTAATCGTTAATAAATTCAATTTGGGCTATGTCAGCAGACTAAAGATCCTCAAAAATTGGAAAATCTCCAATAATGTTTAGATCACTAGTTCTATTGAGGTCATATGTCGGAAAAGGATGACCTATGCATTGCAAAATTAGCTGATGATGTGTTTTTGCTGAGCATATACTGCTTTTGGGTTTAAGAGTTGCAGTTCCATTTGTGATTGGGAGGGTGGGCGGATAATTCAAGGATTCTGATCTAGGGGACCTTGTTTTAGATGAGATGGACTTAGGCAAATCCTGCACCAGATTTGTAATTTGCCGTACATTTCCAAAGGGAATGCTCAGTTTGTTCTGCGGGCAAGCAGCATAGAGAGTGACAGACTTGGAAATTTTGACTCTTCTCTCTTCTAAGGTGAGAAAATTATCCTTAGAAACATATGAGAAATGTGAGAGGGTTCCTTAGGAAAAGAATTCAAAATACATTATGTGGGACAGGAGATGAAATAGGGATAGTTTTTGTGAGTGTGCTACCTCTTGCAATGGATTGTCTAGAGGTTCCTATTGCAATTCAGCTTGAGAGCCTCTAGTAGAAGAGATTTGTGTTAGTCTCTTTCGACTAGCATTTTTGTGGCGAGCCAGGTTTGCGTAATTTTTTGCAACAGCAGCCGAGGCTGACTGAATATGTTTTTTGAGAGTGTTATGGAGTAAATACAATGTTGCGTGCTTGGGCAATTTGTTGCAGGAGCCTGCTTAATGTTGTTCATCTTTTTAACCACAGGAGATGGTTTAAAAGATTTTTTAGAATTAGAGAAGATTGTAAATCAAGGTTTGGGCAGGGATGCCGACGTTAAAGATTTAACTTGAGATTGATCGTCTGGAATTGCAATAATAGAGAGGCTGAAGGGATTACAATATGTACATTAGGGTCATTCCTGTCAAGTGTGGCAGGTAGAGGCATATCTTTTAGCTGAGATGTAGTAAGATTAACCTCAGTGTGCAGATTTATATTATTGAGAGTACTTGCGGTCGCTTCCGAAACGAAATCATTGTGAAGCTGCAACAGCTTCATTAGCATTTCAGTCTGGGCACTCATTTTGGTATCAAAGGTTTCGTAAAGCTTAGTTAGGGAAAACAGACCAGTGTTCATTGCTTGCAGGGTAATGTCAACAAATGAAGGGACTAATGGATGTGGAGGTGAAGAGTTAGATGATTGATTGAGCAGAGTTTTCGTAGGGGTAGGATTCGCAAATGAAAAGGATAATGCGGATGATTAATGGGCCGAATAGAGAGCATGACTGGGGACTGAGAGAGATTCGCAAGTACTGGCAAGGAAGGCGGCGTCATCAGGATTAATATCAGCAAGTCATTTCAAGATACAGAGGTCCTGGCGGCCATCAGAACAGAAGGGTCAGTAGTTGCCAAAACTTCAGAAGCGTCAATTGAGTCACAAATAACATTATCTTCAATTGAATCAGGTGATTTGAAGGTGTTGGGAGGGGCAAGTGAATGATCGTGTATTAGAGCCATGATGATTATATCACTCTGGTTTTCTAGAACAGATGGAATTGCTGTCAAAGAATGAGTAGGCAAGATAAATCCCCTGTCTACTAGATAGTCTGGCGTGGTGGACAGATCAATAATCGTCTTGTTAGAGGTCTTGCACGCATTAATTGAACCGTCACCAGCTCATGAAACAGACATGTTGACACTTCCACACGCCGCAGTCAAACAAGCGCTGGGTAAGAGAGTGGAATCACTGGCTGCTGCAACAGATTTCAGAGAAAAAGAATTAGGAGTACAATAGTTACGAATGTCTGTGACCAAGAATATTGAGCATTGGCGTGTCGGGCACCACAGCTGTTAGTCAGGTTCACAGTGTGAGATGCGCTTTGGAGTGCACTTTGTTTAACCAAAAGATTAGCAATTTCTTTAGCCGGGGGCATTGCGCAGGTCAGCGTGTAGACACCGGAGATTGGTGTTTACATGAGCTTGACTATGGAATAGAAGGCCAAACTGCTCTTGTTTCCATAGGTTAAAACTCTGAATGAGCTGTTACAAGTCCACAAGGTCCACAAAAGTCCATGTATGGTCCATACCAAGTTGTTCTTCCTCTAGCAGCAGGATTAGGACAGCTGAACAGCACTTTCTCAAGCACTTCCTGTCACGGTTCATTACTGGGTCCCCTACAATGGATGTGACGCACAATAAAATGCTTTTTATTTTGAACCTACTATGGAGTCTGTTGAGTAGGCCTCCAACCCGTCGAGCACCCAAACTCCACAAACACCCTGTGTGACAATGGAATAGGAACCAGGCTGGTCTGTATAAATCAGATATTTATTAATGTATTATTTAACGAAAAGGATCATCAAAGACTTTCACAGCCACCAATCGTGTGGCAAAAATGCAATAATCTCTACAAAACCATTAGGTTAAGATATACTATTACAGTGAATTCCGTTTTTTAATGGCAGCATAGAAAAAGAACAATTTAACACAAAGTGATAGCACCAACAGTTAAGCACTCTCACCTGTAACCTCCCCACCCCCTCAAACATCCATTAAACGTGATTCATTTGAATAGAAGGCAGTGGCACGGAGTAGGAATATAGGGGGGAAATTGGATTTGGGGTGAAGCTCACCACCACAAGATGGGAAGCCAGCAAAGAAAGGGAAAACGTGTATTTGGAGCAAAATGGAAGAATGGGATTTTGATTATTACTCACGACTGCTAAGAATAGAAGAACATTTTTATTGCTTACACTTAGGAGATAGGCAAAGTTTTAGAGACTACTAATCAGTACACCAGGGCAAAATAGACATGAAGTAGGAAAATCAGTTCCTGGGAGAAAGCAACTGCAAAGGGAAAATAAAGTGGCAAATGGTAATTTGTTTATACTTCAGCTTATAATAACAGGCAGCTCATGGAAGGGGTTTAGCTTACAATGGGAAAATCGGTTTTCAATGATAAGGACAGAGGCACATAACAGGTAGACCTCTAGGCAAAAGGGATTGCCCACAATGGGAACGACGGTTTGAGTTTATTAGGACAGATGTAAATAGGAATTTGTTTTGTAATGCACACAATACACAGACATATACAGTTTTTAGTTACAAGGAGAATAATTCTTTTGAGGCAACACTTTAATGACTTTACCAATTAAATAAAAACACCAGGAACAAGATGGTTTATTTCGAATTGCAACAATCCTGAACGGTGAATTTCAATCGGGGAATTAATTGATTTACTTACAAAATACTAAGGATTTACACAAACAACTGAGAGGTTTTTCAAAGAAGATATGCTAGCATACACAGTCAAACAAGAGATTCTTCTATGGGGAGATGACTGAATTACACTGGCAATTTGGAGTTTTCAATGGGGATATATGATGCACTGCTACAAAATGAAGGGCTTATGCAATTTAGGGCTGGTGGTATTGCTACTTACATAGGCAGCCTTGGTTTAAGATTCAGGAATGCCAGCTGCATCTCAGGACACTCTGGAAAGAAAGGGCAAGGGTCTGGTCACTGCACTCTCAAAATGGTAAGGTTCAGCAGCCTTCTCTCCATCCTCCTTTTCTGCCTCCCCGGATCTTGTGTATGTGTCCTGAGTCCTAGTACAGTCCCCCTTATATAGGAGAAATGATAT
This sequence comes from Ambystoma mexicanum, assembly GCF_040938575.1. Taxonomy (NCBI): domain Eukaryota; kingdom Metazoa; phylum Chordata; class Amphibia; order Caudata; family Ambystomatidae; genus Ambystoma; species Ambystoma mexicanum. Next base: position 456,172,032 of record NC_090923.1, on the reverse strand, counting down.
CACTAATTTTACAATCTAGGGGGAGTACCCTGTAATTATCCCTGCCACTCGGATTGGACAGTTACCGTCCCTCACTCCTCCCCCTGTCAGGATTGGTTCAGGGGAGGAGAGCACCATCTGTCTGTTTGCATTTATTACCATACTTTGTTCTCATTTCAACTTTTTGGCAAAAACTAGTTATGTCTCATAACTTCATAATTATACTAGCCACTGCTATATGGAACAGATATGTGGTCTTACTTGATCTTGTGGAATAAGATAAGCCAATCGCCAAATCTGTACAATGTAGCATGGCCATGTGGCACATTTTTGTCATTTTCATAAAACGTAGAGCAGTTATGAATATGTAAGTGACCAAGCATGTTCCTAATTTCATTTTCCACCTTTTCACCAACTCTCACTTTTGTAATATGTTCGGATCAGCCAGAAAACGAGTATAACTGGCCATTACAGTCCACAAAGTCCCAGGTAAATGCAATTTATATCCCCAAAACTGCATGGAAATTACACAAGCAATGGCATAAAAATGAAATAAATCTTTATTCTGATTGCTGTGCAAAAAGCCTAAAAATGAAATCAGTCTTTTAATATCAATTGGTAGTGTCTGTTCAACATGTGGGAGGGCCGCTTCATCCCCAACAGCCATCTGTCTTCCTCTGGGCTCACCCTGTGACCAGAGACTTTTATGAGTCCCTTTTAAATTAGTGTGGGCTCTTTAAAGTGGTTGCTACAATGACTCACACCTTCTTGTCATGCTTCAGCCACATTTTGCCTTCTTTGAACTCCCTGGCCTCCTGCCAGCCAGTTTGCAGAATAGAGAATTCTGACAGCTCCAACAGCATCACATTTTATTGCGGGTGGTTATTGGAGAGGTGTGATATCCAGCTGGAAGTGGGGCTTGTCATTGTGAAGTTCCTGCCTCAACCACAACAGGATTTTCCTGAAGTAAGTGTCTCTTCAAATTTGATTGGAGTTGTGTGGTTGAAACCCAATATGCATTCATTTTGGTCATCCCCCACATCCTGTTCTGCTTCCCTGACATTTTTTGTGTGAGCAGTATTATCTTTTTCCATTGTGGCTTTTTAAAGCCATATTCATTTGCAACTACATGTGCATGCCATTTTTGCTTTTAAGGTTCAAAAATCCTGTTTTACAGGTCACAGGATGATTTCATTCCCCTTTCTTGTGTGACTTTACATTGCTGCTTGTCCATTGATAATGATGAGTAGGCCCCTTTCTCCATGTTTTTTTAATTTTACATGAGCACAAAAGAAAAATCCAAGTCGTTTTGTTGCAGTGTTGACATCCTTGCCACTCATGTGAAATAAAAGTAAAGTAAGGCCGCTTTTGGTTGCAGTGTAGGAATTCTTAACCAAAGGAAAATAAGAGGGCACCACTGGGTAGATACACTTACAGTCAAGTATCTATGTACATTTTCAAGCTTTAGCAAAAATAATGGAAAGTCGGTAAAAACTCACAGGAGCTGGCTATGATGAGTCCAGAGACACCCTACCTCCAGAACAAGTGAAACAGTAGACTATATAAAAAACCTAGTCACACAGCCACTCTCCGTTTACACCCGCCCTGGGTCATATGTTTCCAAACAAGTTGATTCAATCAGTTCAATTATACTTCTCCAACTTTATCAATAGTGTGTAGGTTCAAATGAATTCAGAGTCTTGATTAGAGTAATATATGTTTATCGAAGAAATATCAAAAAGATATAATCAGAAAATGGTCACTAATATAATCTTAGTGAAGACGTGGCTGACAAATCTCAAAATATGGGCAGACTTAAAATGCCAATGCATTTTGGAGTGTTAAACTTCTTCAGGGCAAGTCTATACTGGTGTAGATAATTGATAACATTACAAAGCATGGAGTAATAGTGGAATAGCGTACAGTTGATAACATAAAGCAATCAAAAATGTCACAGTCATCAGATAAATCAACACATGGAAATACATACAAAAATGAAAAAAGTAAAAATAGTAATAGAAATTATAATAATTACAGTTAGTTATAATCAGTGAACGGCGCAGTTCACTGATTATAACTAACTTACTTCTTATTGAGGGTCCTTGGTCCGGGCACCCTCACACTCTCATGTTGAACGCTGCCTTTTTCATACTTCTAACATTTGTGCAGTTGCGCTGGTTGTTCACATAGACCTTTGGACCACCTTGTTTTATTTATAATAATTACATACCCATAGAGATAAGGACGCAGATCGAGATTAAAAATGCATATGCAGAAAGAAAGAAAAAGAAAATGAGTGAAATGGTGTGGTATCGAATGTTGAAATCAATGGCAGTGTTTGCAGGAAAGTTACCTCGCGTGTGTAGCCAAACGGAGGAAAGAGTTTGAAGTCATAAACAGACGTGAAGTCTGACTCGCGATTGTGTACTGGACTGGATCCAGTTGGCGTGTGAATGGGGAACCAGGTAAGTGATGATCAGAGTGTTCACGTACCTGAAGGTAAGACACAGTAACTGCGGCTGTCAGGGGACTGCAATAGTGCATCGCTGTGTTGAGGCGTTGCCTAGGAAACAGTGCTATAAATAGACATGTGACCGCAACGCGATGAGAAAGAGTGTGATGCGGCACGGACATTGAAGGGCTGCAAGTGAACTGAGCAATTATAGTAAAGAAAAGAATGAGAAAAATATATAAGAAAAATGAAAATAGACATAGAAGAAATACTGATGCAACAAAACATAGGGGTACTGATACAGTTAAAGCATAAAGCAAATTGAACACATCATGGATGTATGAAATATATACAAAAACGAACCATTGAGGTGAAGTAAGGTATGGTTGCCTGATGCCAATTATGATGGAGGGTCATTGCATGTTTGCTTTCAGTGTATCAGTATTGGTCAGGTATGTCTCCTGGTGGCGATGTGGAGAGACATTTGGAGATGAGAGTTATATTTTATAATGATGTTTGGGTCTCTTTTTGAGGATGGGAACTCATTTGTTTAGGTGTCTGGCCAGATGTAGTCCAGTGCAGGGATATTTGAGGTATCTGGACAGAGCTCATTCCCATCTCCAGATTTCAGATTCTTGTACGATGTATTCTTTTATGGTGCCACAGCAGGTTAGGTGGCCCTTTGGCACATGCGTGTCCATGTGGATCAGCTCAAAGGTCCACATCAGGTATAGCTTATAGGCTTTGGGAATGACAAAAAGGGGTGTGGTCTCACTTTGATTCAGTGGGGTAACCACCTCACATGAGGACTATGTCACCTGAACATCAAGGGACCAAAGTATAGCTGCAGATACAATATGGTTGGCTCTTGTTGTGCAGCTGAGTGTGATCCAAGGGGAAGCCATGGAAGAGGTGACTGTCCAGGATTCACAAGCATTTCTTCTACGTGATCATGTTGGAGGAGGATGTCTGCCAGGTTTAGTTCATGGAAGTCACAGGCCATATGAATTGAAGAAGGTAAGTGCTCCATGAGGAACTGGGCCACAGGTGTTCAACATGCATAGCTGGCACGTGTTGTTACTGTTGCATCAATGTGAAGGCTAGTACCACCATTAGACTGAACAAGGCCTTCAAGCCTGGTTGTCAACTTGTAAGGACAGTGAATGGGTGTGGGTATCCATTATTTATTTATTTATTTTGTCATTTGTAAAGTACACCTAACCATGAGGCATCTGGGCACTGTTTTTTTGTAAACACAGTACAGCATAAAGTTCATACACAAAGTGCACAGATACATGAATAACGATTATGAGTTATGTGTACGGTTAACAGTTCAGGTGAGAATTCAGAGTAATGCATATGGTTAACAGTACTGGGCATAGTAGAAATTTCAGGGGGATTGTGAGCGAGAGCTACATTACTTTTGGGAATGTGACTGCACTCTTTTCACAACACGTCAGGAGTGTGTGCCATAGTTTAGTTAGTTTAGTTTAGTTTAGTTTGTTTATGTATAAAGCGCGTCCGAACCCTCAGGTAGCTGGGCGCATAATCATGTGCACAGCAGAGTTACATATCGTTACACGAGCATCATAATACCACAGACAGAGCATACATTGGTCCAGGCTCTGAGTGTTTACATACAAGAGTAGAATATACCGAGAAGGGTATGTACAGAGAATAGGCACAAAATAGTTACAGTGGCGAGTGAGGACCTGGTTACAGGTTGGTCCTGAATAGGCTGTGGATAGAGTAAACATTACTGGTTGCATTACAATTACATTGCAGGTAGAGAGCGGCGGCTGGCTGGACGTGTCGGTGAGAGACTAGATGTCTAGGCTAGTAGCCATGATTTTACCATGGCTCTGAATGGCCAGAACGCAGTTTCCGATCTAATTGTAGGAGGGAGGGTGTTCCAACATTGTGCTGCGAGCACTGGGAAACTGTAGCCTCCTGCTGTTTTTAGGTTATAGTTAGGGATGTTTAGTTGGTGCAGGTAAGGAGTTCTGGTGGGTCTAATGGGGCAGTGTCTAGAGAATTTGTCAGAAAGGTAACGTGGGACAGTACGTGACAGGCACTTGTGGGTGATGACCAAGGTTCTTAGCTTAATTCTGTCGCGGATCGGGAGCCAGTGGACTTCTTTGCTAACCGTGGATATGTGCGCCTTGCGCAGGAGGTTGAGGGCACATCTTAGTGCATTATTTTGCAGGATCTGGAGCCTATACACGTTTTTTGTGGTAGTGCCTAAGTAGAGTGTGTTGCAATAGTCTAATTTAGACAATATTAGCGCTCTAGATAGGGTGAGGCAACTAGAGGTGGAGAGAAAAGGCCTGCAGGCATTGATCAATTTATTGGTGTATGAGGTAGTTGAGATGGTAGAGTTTATTTGTTTCTTTAGTGACAAGGTAGAGTCGAGGAATACACATAGTGTTTTGACCTCTTTGGATACTTTTATGATGTTGCCATCAATGGTAAAGGATTGGTACCTTTGGTCCAGTTTGTTTAGGCGAGCCTGGGAGCCTACGATAAGCAATTCTGTCTTATCGTCGTTTAGGCAAAGACTGTGTGTAGCCATCCAGGCTTGGATTTCTAAGTAGATATCATTTAGCTTTGCAACATCTTCTTCATAGCTACCAGTGAGCCTGATGAGGACCTGAGTGTCGTCTGCATAATTAGTATTGCTGACACCTAGATCATCAAGACGGTCAAATAGGAGGTTCGTAAAGATGTTGTAAAGTGTGGGAGAAATGCAAGAGCCTTGGGGCACTCCACATGTGATTGGGATAGGGTCCGCAGCCGCCGTGGGGGCGAAGACTCTAGTCGACCTGTCAGACAGAAATGACTGGATCCACTTCGTGGCATTCTGAGAGAATGCAGCAGCCGAGGAGAGGTGTTGAGTGAGGATCTGGTGGTTAACCAGATCAAAGGCAGCAGAGAGATCCAACAAGAGCAAGATGGCCAGTTTGCCCTTGTCTTTGGCGTCATCCATTTGGATTTTTAGATCCAAGAAGGCAGTTTCAGTCCTTGGTCTAAAGCCGGATTGTCGCAGGCCTAGGAGGTTGTTTTCTTCCAAATGTTGTTGTATTTGGAGATAGGCTACCCTGTCCAGAATTTTGAGAAGAAATGGGACTGTGGTGATGGGCCTGTAGTTTGTGGGGATGTTGGGATCTAGGTTAGGTTTTTTGAGCAGGGGTAGGACCCACGCTTCTTCAAGGTTGTTGGGGACCACTGAGTCACCTTTGCACTTGGATATTTTGAGACTGGCGATTATCTTGATTACTTCCTCTTCTGTGACTGGTGAGAAGTGGAAGGAGGGGGAATTAGGGGTGGTGTGGTTAATTTTGGTGCTGGGGTCCTGCTTGGAGGCACGGCTAGCTTTTTTTGCTTCAATCTTAGTTTGTAGGAGGGCAATTTTGTTAGCGAGGGCGATCTAGATATTGTTACACCAGGCCTTGTCTTTGATGCAGTCCTCTGTAGGAGGCAGTGGTGATTCAAGTTCTCTTAGTGTAGAGAAAAGTTCTTTAGTGCCAGATTTGGCATTTTGTATTCTCAAGTTATAGATCTCTTTTTTAGCATTTAAAATGGCGGATTTGTAGGTGGAGGCAGCTGAAGCGAATTTGTCTTTAGTTGAGAGAGAAGGGGCTTTTCTCCAGCTGGTTTCTGCAGTTCTTTTAATATTGCGGAGAGCTTTAAATTCTGCTGAGAACCATTTGTTGGAGTGGGCAATAGGTTTGGCTTTTCGTTGTTTGAGAGGAGCTATCTGGTTGAGGGCTAGATCTAAGGTATTGTTATATAGGTCTACTATGGCTGCTGGGTTGTTATTTTGCGTGGGTAGGTTAGCTTTACTGATGGGCGCGAGAAGAGGTTTGAGGTTCTCTATAGTGATGTTGCGGTTATTTCTGGAGATTATTTGAGGTAGCTTAGTGGGTCGTGTGGTAGATGGTGAGGATCTAGGTAAAGAGAAGGTAATAAGGTGATGGTCAGTCCAAGCGCAGGGAGTGATGTCAGTCAGTGAGAGGTTGCAATTGGCATCTGCAAGCCAATCCAAGGATCTTCCTTTTGTATGTGTAGGTTGATTAATGTGTTGGGTGAAGCCTAGATGAGTAATCGTGTCGTTAAGGGAAGTGGCATGGTTGTCAATGGTGTCATTGAGTCCCAAGTTGAAATCTCCCAGAATGATGATTTGGGATTTCGGTTTCAAATTGGTAGTGAGTAGGAGAGAGATGTCCTCTTCAAAGGTGGAGGGGGGTCCTGGGGGTCTGTATATAATATGGAGCAGGATGGTTTGTGTGTCAGATAATGGGAGTTTGACGGATAAAAGTTCGGCGGAAGGTAGGGTTGTGCTGGTTACTTCTCTAATGTTTAGGGCGGATTTCGCAATAATTGCTATTCCTCCTCCTATTCCATTTTTTCTGTCAGCACGGAAGATGTTGTAGTTGTCCGGAATGGCTAGAGCTATTGTGGGACTGGGTGGAGCCATGTCTCCGTGATAGCGATAAAGTCTAGGTGGTTATTGGACATGATGTCGGCGACATCAGTAGCGTGGGCTACCAATGAACGAGCGCTGATGAGAGCTCCCTTGATAGAGGTCTGTGGGGGGTTGGCTTTTGTGTGTGGTGGCGAGTGAGGTATTGCTGGGTTGTGACTCGGTGGGAGGTCAGTAAGTGAGGTAGGCTGCTTGGGGTTCTTAGTCTGATTGGCGAGCATTCTGGTGAGTTTTGTATCAAGATTAGTGCGATAGCTGAGTCTATCGTTTCTAATCATGGTCGGTGGGGCTATGTTCAAGAGTGTGGTAGTAGGTGCAACAAGGCCGAGAACCTAGTCTAGTATTTCTAAGGGGTGTGGGACAGGGTAAGCAGGGTGAGGGTGGGCGGGCAAATTTGTTTATCCATTCTGTTGGAGATAGTATATCTGGGTAAAGTGGTGGGGTTGTGTGGGCGCGGTTCTGAGGTGAGATATTCTGGAGCAACGGGAGGAGGGTAGCCATAGTTAGAGTGGCGCCTCTAAATGTGGCCATTGTGGGTGACTTGGCTCTAAAGATGGGAGCAATGAGGTTCATAGGTTATTAACAAGAGTAGTTTGTGTACTCAATTAACGTATGTGTAGACACTAGGTAGGCACTACAGTAGTAAAGTACAGTAATAACTACGGGTAAGGCACCACACAAATCAAAAGTGGTCTATTAGCGACCAAGGGGCACAACACAGATCAAATGTGGTCTATTAGCGACCATGGGGCACAACACAGATCAAATGTGGTCTATTAGCGACCATGGGGCACAACACAGATCAAATGTGGTCTATTAGCGACCAAGGGGCACAACACAGATCAAATGTGGCCTATTAGCGACCATGGGGCACAACACAGATCAAATGTGGTCTATTAGCGACCAAGGGGCACAACACAGATCAAATGTGGTCTATTAGCGACCATGGGGCGCAACACAGATCAAATGTGGTCCATTAACGACCAAAGGGAACAACACAGATCAAATGTGGTCTATTAGCGACCATGGGGCACAACACAGATCAAGTGTGGTCTATTAATGACCATGGGGCACAACACAGATCAAATTTGGTCTATTAGCGACCATGGGGCAGTTATGTCTGTTCAGCTGCCAACAGCATTGGTACATCTGTGAGAGTCTGATTGTTGTGTCCCTATGTGCAATGGGTATGGAAGGGACATACGCTTCAGCTGTTGTCATGTGAGTGTTGTTGCCAAATTACATGACAGTGAATGTGGTCTACTAAGGTGGACTGGGGATTCATCATGGACCTCTGCAAGCACGCTGATTCAATGGGTGTTCACTCAGACATTTAACATTTCGTCCAACTTCTGGTGTCAGTACTATGCACTGAAAGAGCAAGAGTGTATTTGGGGTGCACCTTGTCGGGGCAAGTATTGTGTGGAAGAGGAGTGGGCATAGAGTCAAGTGGGTTTGGGGGTGCAGATTAGTTAAGGTACTGGGACGAGGGAGGAATTGCGGACGGTGCCTTATTGAAGGGTGTTGGAGCACAGATTAGTGGTGGTATTGGGACGATGGAGGACTTGTGGATTCTGCCTTAATGTAGGGTGTTGGGGCACAGATTAGTGGAAGTACTGGGATGAGGGAGGACTTGTGGGTTCTGCCTTAATGTAGGGTGTTGGGGCACAGATTACTGGAAGTACTGGGATGAGGTAGGACTTGTGGGTGCTGCCTTAATATAGGGTGTTGGGGTGTAGATTCACATAGGTGCTGGGATGGGGAAGGACTTGTGGGTTCTGCCTTAAAGTAAGGTTTTGGGGCTCAGATTAGTGGAGGTGATGGGACGGGAGAGGACTTGTGAGTGCTGCCTTAATTTATGGTGTTGGGGCGCATATTAGTGCATGTACTGGGACGTGGACTGGAAGTAATGGTGATTGCTAGTAAGTAATCTTTACTTCTTTCCCATAGATTTGCTGCACAAGTTGTTCCACAGTGCTATGCTCATTTTGCCCTGGTCGTATGTCGTGCGCGGGGTTGGCTGTTCTCATTTTTCTTTGTGCTGCAGGTTTCTGCACAACTTTAATTCCATGAATCAGCTCCCAGCGATTTGGGCTACTTTGCGCGGACGTACACCTGCTACTTCTAAATACAGAACTATTAAATGGGCAAAATGACGTGTATGCTGCTAGATATAGATTATGAATAGATATTCTGTTTCCCCTCGCGTTAGATTTGCAAGAAATCATGTTTGTTGTTACCTTTATTATATTCTTACATAACATCCACACCGTTCTAGGCTGTGGTCCTATAGGTCTACTATAGCAGTGATCCCACTATAATGATGCAATTCGTTCTGTGTACTTGTAAATGCACAGCCATCAGGGGCTGCTGTCTATGATTACTAACTAGTGCTCGGTTGTTTGTGCATACGTCGTCAGTTTTGCCTGTAAACGCCGCTCAGCAATAAGTTATATGATTCTGGCAGTGACAGCTCGGGCAGCACAGAGGAGTGAGCGCGCTGCTTATAGAGCGAGCTCTTCGGTGTGGAGGGGAAGGACATCCAGACAACAAAGGAGTTGGCCGAAAAGACGTGATTTGCTTTCGCATAGGACATTTTGCCTTCTGCTCGGACTGCAGGTACAGTGGATGCATTTCAGGCGCTCTTTTTTGTAAAGCCCTATTGAAACAGCGCGAGCAATAGTTCAGACAACGTGCATTGAACAGTTGACGTAATTGTGCACTTAAATATAGATATGTTAACATGTCTGCATTTATGTGTTTGTTTACATATACAGTGCATGCACCAAACACAGTAGATGCCCACCCTAATCAGTCATGACTGTACCTTGTTGTTGTTGATGTATGCGCTCAATTATTTTCTTCCCAGTCTGTCTGAATTTGGCACAAGGCAGAATAAAAAACTCAACAACAAAAGAGAGCTGAAACAATCGTGCACTTGGATATGTATTTGTGTGTACATTTAGTTGTTGCGGGGGCTGAGAGGGCAATGACCCCAGATCTGTTGGCTGTAGCCCGTATAGAAGCTATAACCAAAACGCTAGCTAGCCCAGAGTGCCTTCAGTCTCGACATTAGAGTAGCCCCAGATCATTTTCAGACCTAGCAACACCCTTACATGCGATCAAACTATAAGGCAATAGGCATCGACAGCCACTGTGTGTCCGATAGTTCGTATTCGTTTATTCTGAGCACATCAACCATTATGACTCGTGCTGTCAAAAGTCGATTTTTGTTTTGATATAAATAACCCAGCTAATGTTGTTGACTTCATCTAGATGTCAGAAGGCAAGGGAATCAAGGTGAAAACCAGGACAGAGGTTTATGAAATGGACACAGGGACCACGGCGTGGCGGAATGACCGTAAGTCTTCCAACCAAAAGGCTTTTTATTACCATTCAGAAAACTTTGCAAACCGGGTGTCTTTGTTTCAGTGCCCCGGAAGAGGTTGCGTCAACATTCCAAATCAGCTTTATGGCTGATTAAAGGTTCTGGAAAAGAAAGCTGTTTAATAACGAAGGTGATTTGAAACACGTCCTTCAAAGGACAAGCATTTTAGAACGTTATCTGCGTTGATTAATTTACTTCCTCTTCTGAAGAGTTACAAGCCTCATGCAGAGTGTGGCTTCAAATATGTTGTAAACACTATTTTGCAAACCATCATTCGCATCGGTTAGCAAAACAGTGAAACACGAATATAAAAAAGTTATAGGTGAACCGTTTGATTTGGGTACAGATAGGTGTGACCCTAATGTGCAAAGTATATTTGTCTCACCTTTGAGGTGTATTTTCAATTTCGTATTGCACTGTGTAAAAAAAGTTTAGAAATAAAACGTATTTTTCCGCATGAATTTGTTTTGCATGCCATCTGTAATGGCTAAAAGGCTCAGAGTTCATGAATAGCATTGGTTGATTCGAGTTGTTTAGTAAATATGGTGACAACCTATTTGTACTTAAGCCTTCAGAAAGGACGTCATGCATGCATTATGAAACACCCTTTTATAGCTCTGAGAGTTAGAATGAAAAAAGTAATGCTGAAGAAAGAAGTTCCCCTCAATAATGGAAACAGCCTCCTCATGTGATCAGCATCCTGTCAACAGCCTCCCACCATTGTCAGTTTAAAGGTCTCACTGCCACAAGCTGCTGTCATCCATGAGAGGGTCTTAAACATGGCACAGACATTCTCTTTACAAACGTTGGTGGAATCTTTGGTGGAAATCCATAAAGATCTCACACAGACACTGACACATACACGCTCGAGGGTCCGCAACCTGTGGCTCTCCAGATGCATTGGACTACGAGTCCCATCATCCCTCACTGTTGACTATGATGGCTTGGGCTGATGGGAATTGTAGTACAAACCATTTGGCGAGCCAAAGGTTACATACCCCTTGCACTAGTTGAGACATCCCCTGAGAGAACCGTAAGTCCCAATTGTACGTTCACTTTATCCACATATGGTCCCAGACAATTCATTTGTGATACACACATTTAGATACTATTTACTGCCTTTGGGGTAGGCAAGATATTGAAGTTAACATCCCCAATGGTACCTGATACCATAAGTGATTTAATGGTATTTCAGAATCATTGCACTTAGATAAAAAGTGGCATATCAGTTCATATGTACTTTTCTAGCAATGCTGGTCTGGCAATAGTTGGGAGCCTAGATTCTAAGTGAAGATCTGAAGTTTCTGTTGATCTTTCTTTTCTATGTGAATAGACCTCAGCCCAGTTTTGATGCTGTTCAGACTGAACCAATTAACGTGCATTCAGCCCTTAATAGTGTCAAATATAAGGCATTCCTTATCATACTGTGGCTCCTGTGGCGTTTAAAGAACAACTGGGCATCAGCTGAATAATAATGGAATCCGGCATCCAGAGACTCCAGTAAATCTTGAAAGGATTACAGATACAAGTTAAATAGTAGTGGCAAAGGGCGGACGGTTGGAGAACCCCAGATTTGACTGGAAGCAGCTGAGTGGCAAAGCTTATGAGTTGATCCAGTTGGTTCTGAGAGATAAGAATAAGTCAAACCATGAAATGGCTTTCGCCCACACCATGTCAGAGAGCAAAACCTTTGAAGGATTGGATCTTACTCAAGGGCGTTGAAAGCAGCCAAAAGATCAAGCATGAAGACCAGAGAATCAAAATGTTCATCCAGGCTCCAAAGAAGTTGTTCTCGGACATTGGCCAAAAAGTGTCCCCAGTACCATGAGCCGGTCTAAATCCAGATGCCATTCACGAAACAGAGCTTGTGTCTTGACTGTATGGGAACACATGTCTCCACACTTGTAAGAAGGAATTGGCATTTGGGGAATAGGTCTATGCATTCTAGGCTCATCAGGGACAGGATGTTGCTTCTTAAGGAGAGAAGTCCGCCATGTCTGTTCAAAGGTGTCTGGAGCGGCTTCTTACTCTGAAGAGTCATTGAGAAATAGGGCGATAAACAGTAAACGTTCAGTTATCAATCTTTAATGATATGCATAGGGCGTGGTTTACTAGTGGAACACATAGAATTCATTTAAGAGATTACCATTGTTGACCTCTGCTATTGATACTGGATGAAAATAAAAAGGATCAGAAATATCAGAGCGGTTGATGTTGGAACGTGTTTTGGAGTTTGTGCATAAAATAAATCAGGAATGTATTAAGGACATTCAAGTGAGATGAGATTCTGTGTTTTCTAGAAGTTCAGGTGTGAAATAATTCTTTGTTTGAGTCTATAGCTGGCGCAATCTCACTAGAAAAATAGTAAATGATGTATTTGCTGGCCCAATTGCCATTTTATAGTCCTTTCTGATAGTGCAAAGAGTAAGTGTCTCTGATTTAGAGTGTGATTTTTCCACTTCCTTTGAGATTTCCTAGGTTGTAGAAGCTTATATGGCTACATGTGATTATAAGAATCAAAAAACAGTGAATTAAATAATACAGAAAAAAAGAATATCGATTTATTTTTTTCTTAAGTTGTCGGGCCCGTAACCCCCTGATTCCTCACGTGTTTAACCCCACCCCGAACCACCCCCGGCACTTTATAACCCCTACGCCCACCCCCATATAAATATATATGTGTATATATATATATATATATATATATATATATATATATATATATATATATTTTAAAATTTGTTCGGTATTATTTCACTCGTTTTTTGTTTCTCGCTATAACCGCTGCATACCCTGAGCCTGCAGTGTCCGGGAGCATGTTGTTACGTAATTCTTCGTTAGAGGAAGTATCATCAGGTTACTTGAGATTATAAAAGAATCTTCGCTCAAATCAACAAATTGCCAGTTTCCATTTTATTTAGAGTTCGCACGGTTTTAATGATCAGTTTATAACTAATTTAGCAGAAAGATGGTGGCAGTATTATATATTCCATTGTAGAAGAGCGTATCTGTTTAATCTCAACTACTAACCTTTGGGGTCAATTAGCAAACCTATGAGGCTGGGTGAAGTTGCACCTCGTTTTGAACATTACTATGCCTAATTCACAGTAAGACATGCCAGTCTTCTGCACGTGTGTACCTTAGAGGACATTCTGCCAAATCACAGAGCACGGTGGCCCTTTCACCAGCGTACATGTGTTCTTACTCACCAGGAATGGGCATGTAAAGGGTGTTGTCTTGATTATGTGGGCGTGCCTGGGAATGTGGAAGTGCACGTTAAAAGGGAGCAACTTTACGGGTAGTACAATATTTCATGTTGCTTAATGTATACCTAACAGTTCATGATGTATGTGTGGGTTGAGGAGTCTGAAATTGGAAAAGAGTGCATGAAATAAGAGAGTTTGATCGAATAAGAAAATATTTATATATGGGAAAACATTGGCCTGAGAATAAGGGGGTGGCACTTTTTATGTTAAGATTTGACTTCACATGTGAGTTCTCTGGTGGAATATCGCTCAGCGCAAAGACCACCAGGGGATTATACCGGCGTACATCTGATTCTTTGTGAGCAGGGGTGCTGCTGGGTCTGGAAAGGGGTCTATGCTAATGTCGGGACTGTCCGGATTCGGGGCTAGTTAGCCTTTTAGTTGTAGGCTCTAAGCTTCTATCAGGGGCTGCAACCAAAAGACCCAGGGCTGTAGCGTGCCCAGCTCCGCCCCTAGAGACGCCTCTGTTTGTGAGTCAGACAAAACATATACCTGTTTTTCCATCTGATGGAAGTTCTGTCTGGAATCACTCGTCATTTTAGTCCATTGTTTTTAAGCAGCGATTGCACATATGTACATGAAAAATGCCAGGCAAGAAGCTCCTTTGTGATTAGTGAATCAACCATTATGTCATATATTTTTATCACTTTTTGTATATAACTGCTTTTAGACGAGGATTATATCATTTTATGCAGGGTCATAACTGATGTTTATCAGATGGGCTCAAATCACAAAGCGTAATTCAATGAGTGCATACCGTTCAAAGCACTTTATGGATCAGGTCCAGAGTCTTGAGTACTGAGAGTCAAACATTTTTGAAACTTTGGTGATAGTTTCTGACTTCTGCACCTTAAATGGGACTAATTTTGTTATGGTATATTGTAAAAAGCATGTGTAGAATAAATGAACAACAATCATACTCATGCCTTTTATTCCATGCCATATTTTCTTACATTTTTGTGGTGGATAGGGGACATGGAACAAAATTTCTATTACCGCCCTCCCGGTATCCTCACCATACAAAGGTACCAACATTTACATTAGCATTTTTTCATTCTGGCGTAAATGCTGTGGATTCCTATGGAATCCGTCAGATTTTTACACCATCAAAACGCAGGCAGATTCTACAGAAATTCATTGCACACTTGATTACCATGTGTGAATAGCAGGAAACATTTGTTCAGTCAGCAATGCAATATGCAAAAGGGCGAACTTTGTACTATATACTATGTACTGCAAATGCAGAACATTGCCCAAAGGAGACCTGTTTGCACCTAAGTGCAAACTTAACAGAACAACTCCAGACAATTTACAAAGAATTGGAGTATGAGCTCCACAGTGTTTATTCACATGATTTATACTGGTCTGTACATTTCAGTCCATACAAGTTTGCTTGTTGCTTATTCTGCTTGGTCCTCATTGTGCACCAGCAGCACTATTCATTTCCATTATTCATGGTATTTCTAAGTAACATATGCTGTCAGGGTGTAGATGTGCAGCCAATTTTGCATCGTCTGGAAGGGGTAGTATTAAAGAAACATTGTAGCACCAGGATGTTCTATACATTCTATAGCTTGGCAGGGAGTCCTGGTTAAATATAGCAATCACCCCTGTATTCGGGGCAGACATGGCCGCTAATGGCCCACCAGCCTGAGCTTAGGCAGGACTAAGCAAAACAAGGGTCCCGGCAGGGGCTGTGGGTTGTTACCAGTTATGTCTGCCTCCGATCACGCATATTGTCAAAGACAATTATCCCAAAAAAAGTAAAATAAATGGCCACCACCATAGGAAAAGGGACTTAGTCTCTTTTCCATTTCAATGGCGGTTACGGGCAGAAGGAGCACCAGAACCGGAAGAATAAAGTTCTGGTCCAGCAGGTAGGTGGGGAGAGGGGGGGGGGACGGGTAAGGTTTGTTTTTGGGGGTCGGGGAGGTTGGAGACATAGGGAGGAAACAGAGAGTCTCCCTGTTGCCTCCCCACAATCAAGATGAATACACCTGGGGAAGGACCTGGAAACTGCGGGCGGTACACAGTGTATTCTCTTCCGCTGTCCCAGCCGCCTGATTGGCTTAGCACCCCTCCCTGGGTGAGAATGTTCTTTAGTATATTATTCCATTATGTTCAAGCAGGTAAGAATAAATGACACACTATTATTTTCTGAACACAAATCACATGTTTTATTGTAAATCCTTGTTCAGCTGCTTCTGAACTGTTGTATCCAACTATGATAACAGTTCAAATCCCATCAACCCTTGTCATATAAAACTCATTCATTTAGGTGCGTGAGACAGATGCACTTATTGAAAAGACAAATAGCACACAAGCAAAAAAAAACAAAACATGTTTGGAATATAGAAAAGACAAATATGCAAGTCACACTTCAGTAGACAATTGTGAGCAACAATGCCAAAGCGCTATTTGCAGTTGGCTTATAGATGCACCCATGACCTGTTTACTTGTACAACAACTAGAGCTTCTGAATCAGAAACACATGTTTTAAGCCTATTTAGAGATTATTTCACTGCCAATTGAAAAGAAGGAAGTACAAAAAAGCAGTCTGTAAATCATGGCTATTGTGAGAAAGAATAATTTCCCAAAAAAATCTTAGAAATTAGTGGCCTGACACGATAACTAATGCAGTGCTCAAGGATGATCCAGGATGGTCAGCCAATATTTTGACCTCTGCAACGTTACTGGAAATGGTAAATGTGGGTCTCCCTCCAAGAAAGATAGTCTCATGCAATGATGGAAAATAATGGGGCGGACTACTTGAGCCAATTACTATATATGAACATTGTTCCAAATTGACAAAATGAGTCGTGGTTTCTGAACTCCTACTCAGCCTCGCACTACTGTTAAACCAGCAATGATCTCTATCAAACATGTGAGTCAGGACCAACATGAATTGCACACCTCCTTTGACTCTTCAAGGAAGCCAAGGAAGAGGCTAGGCACATTTTTCAAGAGTGGTAGGAGCCATCAAAAGTAATAAACAACACTAACAACTCAACCAAGTAATACAAAGAATATGCAGTCAGAGAAATTAAATATATGTTCATTTCAGCAATGCTCAAGTGTAAGTATATGTCTATTCAAAATTAATTGAGTGGGTCTTGTCACTAAGGACCATAGGCCACTCTAGTATACATTAAAAGCACATTTTGGGTGCTTCACAGCATCAAGTGAGGCTTCTCGGTGCTTTCTTTGGGTTGATTCATTGTTGAGATGCTCAACCTCGTCTGACAGAAGGCAGATACAGTGCACTGCACTTTAACACACGTCAATCGGTTTGGGATTCAAAGCAAGCTTAGAAACAGGTGGTGTTCGTTCAAGTCCTCACAATTTGATGGCTAAAATGTTTCCCTACCTGGTTATTTAACTTTAGAAGTGAGTAGGTTCAACTGCATCCAACAACACTGATCAGTTCTGCACCGAGGATCGATTAGAAGATTCCTTAGAACAGGAATACAATGACAAGTTGGTGACTCAAAAAAGCTAAAAGTGGTTTGAGAATGTAGAATGTCAAATTCAGCTCCCAGGGTTTCTTGAATTTACTTGAGTGGTCTTGAAAGCACTCACACTTTCTTGCAGTGGTTCACAAATCAAGTAAGTGCAATGAGCAACATCCTTTCCTTCTGGGGTACTGTGAGCTCCTATCCAGGTGCTCACACGAAAGGTAAATCCTTGTTCAGTCTTCTCAGTAAGAAAGATTGTCAGAGAAAACTTTTAGGCATGCCACTTCCAGGAGGCAGTGTCCAGGGTATCAGTGTACCAGAAGCAGGAAGTATCTACAGTAGCAGGTCACTCCAAATGTTCCCCTGAAGTGGGTAAATGAAGGTATTGCACCAACTTTGGACATCCTTATCTTGCATAAGTCCAAGGAGGATTTAGTTAAAGAAAGGGAGACAGATTAAACTGTTTATATTGTCATTTTGCCAGAGCGGATTTGTAAGTGGCCACTCCTAGCTGATGTAACATGTGATCTACCTTCTGATGTCAGTGTCCATATGGCCTACTGTCTGCCTGAGATCAAAAATACCCCAGTTATTAACCCCTGTCTCCCTGTTCTGTTGCCAGAGCTCTGATTGAAGCACTAGCTCCCCCCCACTACCACCTTAGGCATGTCCTGTTCCTCTGGGCTGATGCCAAGCCTTCCACACAGAGAACAATGGGCAACTTGGGTTGGGCCCACATCTCGGTTGTGGTTGAAGGAAACCTATTGAATACAAATACAACAAGTGGGTTTAGGCATGTATAATTGTACTTCCCCATAGGTCACTGTAGCAAAGCACATATCGTTTTTTAAAACGTATTTAATGAAACTGCCACCAGGCATTCTGAGTACATATTTATAAATAATTTTCATCATGAGTACGCTCACAGGGGCAAACATCCTAAAGTGCACAGTTTAATGCATTATGCGTGATTCTGTTTATACACCTGAAAATAGAAGTCTTTGTGGCTGGTGCATCAAATAATTGCTTACTGTTGGTTGAATTAAGTTTTGTATTAGGGCTATAATGTGTGATTTGATATCACTCTAGCTAGGTGTTTCAAATGAGTCAAACGACTCTTAAAACATGGCTCCAGGCAGTTAGAAAGCAGTAGGCTCCTGGCTGTCTTGGAAATCCAGGGTTTCTGTGACAAGATTAGTCCTTTTCTCATGCTCCTAAATACAGGGTACCCTGGCACTCAACTGCAGGGGTCCTTCAACATGGACATGGGTACCACTGTGGCTGGCAGAGAGGCAGATCTTGTTCCAGCACCTGGTCACTTCTCAGGTTGCTGTGAGTTCCACTGCAGTAACTCAGGGACAAGATGGGCCCTTGTTCCCAGGCTCCCAAACCTGGGGATTTTGCTACACAGCTTCTGATGGCCTTCAACATGACGAGGTGGTGGGTACCACTGTGGCTAGCAGAGAAGCAGGTCTTGCTCCACAGCAGGTTCATCCCTAAATATCCCTGGGGATGGTTAGGGGAAGAGCTTGCCTCTGTCTTGAAAAACCTGCCTTCACCTCACAATTGGATAACTCGGGAAAGGACGGCACTCCCGGCAGGGTCCAAATTAAATCACCTTCAAGTTTTCAAGTCCCATACATGATTCAAAGATGATTCTGAGAAGTGGTTGAAAGCCCCCTTTTAAAAGTTAAAGTCTACTGTTGATTGAACTGAAGATAGTCTGCCTTACTAGTCCAATCTCTGTATTTGAACGACGTGGGCTTTGCCCTTCTGACATCATACCCAATGTGCTATGCTCTAGAGAACATGGAGGGGAAAAGAGGTAGAGAGAGAGGCAGAGAGAGACAAGATGATGGAAGTATTCCTCCACTGTACAGATATCTCCTGTTTACACTTACTCTGCCCTCTCCCTTCCACCTCAGATCAAGCCTTTGAAAATGCAGCACCCTGGTGTGAGGCTAATTCCTTTATATGGGTGTGCTTCTTTGATGCGTGGGCCCAGGGCAGCTGCCTGTTGTGTGTCTGTCTCTGGAGAAGGGCATTACCTACCACCACAAAGAGATAAAAGAAGAGGCATAGCCATTTAAGTTCAGTGTCAATTTGGCAGGATCAGCCTGTCTAGCCACCATGTACATCACCTTCCACAGCTGATCTGCCTCACGGGAGCTGACACATGTGTGTTATCAAATTGGATGCAATGATCATTAGTCATGCCATGCACAGTGCCTTAACCCAGGCGTAGCTTATATTTAGAGTTTTCCATGCCAACAACATGGGCTGCGTATTATCATCATAGTATATTACAGCAGTGCCTATATTAAATGCAGCCCCGGCACTGCTGAGACTTGGTTGTCACTGCAGCTGTCAAACGGCACATGTGACTGCTGTGCACCACTTGTAGAGCAGGTGCTGCAGATCAAGATACTGATGCAGCAAAGCACAAGTACACACTATGAATTAAATATGGAGTTTATGAAAGGGGAATCTGATCAGCAGATTACCCTTTCAGAAGTGGATTACATGCATACTTTTATTAATTAATATAAATAAAAAAAAAGCCAGGGATTTCACACCTGTCACATCCTTTTCAGAAAATCTAAAAAGAGGCTGACAATGCCTTTACGACTTCCATTTGTACTTCACAGTACCAACAGAGTAAATTTGAGAGTGGCATGCAGCATTTATAATGAATTCCTGAGCAATCATCCTTCATTGTGGTGTTGTGAAAAGCAAGCAGATTCCATAGGAATCCACAGCATTTACACCACATGAAGGTTCCATACTGGTATAAATGCTAGTGTATTTGTATGTTGGAGAGGATGTGGTGGCTGAAATGGCAATTCTGATCTGTGCCCCCTCTCAGCCATACAAATGTATGGAGATATGATGTGGACCAACATTAATTTGTAAAATGTTTAATCCTACCTCAACATCCCTGCCAAAACGTAGTCCTGATCCTTCAGAGATCCTGAACACATTTTACTTTAAGATCTCCATAGCCGTAGAGTCCCTGGCCCTAGTTATTTACAGGAAGTTAGGCATACTGTCTGGTTCTCTGAGGGTCTTCAATGGGAATGGCGGAAGCTAAGGCAGTCTGAAAGAGCCTGGAGGAAGAATTATGATCTGCAGGCCAAGCAGGCTTATAAACGGCCTCTACGTTCTTATAATAAAATGCTGATTCAATCAAAGCGATGCTTCTACTCCACCCGCGCTGCCCTAACATCTCCAAAGAAAATTTCTAGTGCTCACTGAACTACTTACCCTGGTGGAAGCAGATACAAACCTCATACCCTCCCAGTTGTTGTGCCACAATCTGGCCGATAATTTTGTGGATAAAATTTGCAAGATCCATCTTAATGGGCAGTTGCACTATCTGGGGTGGTGGCTCCTCGGGGCTGTGCATGCTCTCCACACGCAACAGCCAACTCTGTTTCTGATTCCTATCTGGTGGGGATTATGAGGGTCTACTGTCCTTTGGGATACCCGTCCAACCCATTTTTGGCTAAGATACTAAAGAATGTGAGAACTTTGATAGTTTCTAACCTTTGCCTCTTGATCAATATTTCCTTTAACTCCAGAGTGGCACTGGACCGCTTGAAGATAGTGACTGTAACCCGGCTTCTTAAAAAATCCTCACTCAATCCCTCTTAACTTTCTAATTAGCACCCAATTTCACTCCTTCCATACCCAAGTAAGCTGATTTAGGCGATTGCAGATACTCAACTTCAGGCATTTGTGGAAATTCACGGTTTATTAGATCAGGCTCAAGTCGGCTTTAGACCAGGCTGCAGTACTGAGTTTGCTGTGGTGACAGCAAATGACGATCTTCACAGTTTGGTCAATAGAAGGGCACCCGGGGTCCTAATTTTATTGGACCTCTCTGCCACCTTTTATACAGTCGAGCATTCGATCTTACAAGCACGGTTCTCTGCAGCGGGTATTAGAGATAAAGCATTGGCTTGGTTGTCCTCTTTTCTTAGTAAAAGAGTGGTTCTCCCTCCCGTTACTTAGTTGGCCGAACCTACCCATTGTGATGTGCCTCAGAGGTCAGCCTTAAGCCCCCTCTATTCATTCTCTAGATGAAACCTATAGCGGACCTTATAAGGTCTTGATGATGTTTTTTGTTGATGCTGATAACACCCAACTAATTGTCCATTTTGAGGAGCTGGCAGGTAACCCTGCGGGCGATATGAAGGCGTTTCTGGAACAGACTGGTGGGTGGATGTCTACGACCATTTGAAATTAGTGCTTAAAAAAAGGAAATGTTGTTTTGCCCTTCTCTTGGTTCAGCTCAGAACGTGTTTGAGATGGAAGGTTTTCTGGTCTCACAGCCTTTGTGAACCCCTTTCTGGCTGGAAGGGCTGGGAGAGTGCCCAGCCTCTGTATCAAAGGTTAGGAACCTTGGTGTTTGGTTGGACTCCTCCCTTTCTCTAGAGAATCAGGTCGACTATGTGGCTAGCTTCTGTTTCGCGACTATGTGGCTAGCTTCTGTTTCTACCATCTACGCTCATTGAAGAAACATCTGGGCTAATCCCCTTTTCCACACAATATCTAACTGTTTAATGCATTAATTCCCAGTAGACTTGACTACTACTGTAATATGGTGTACCTGTCATTGCTCTAACGGTCTCTTCACCATCTGCAGTTGCACCATAGAGATCATATCTCATCTTTGGTACAAACATTACACTGGCTCCTGCTCGTTCAACTGGTCAAATTCAAGGCACTCTCCCCATGCATAAGAAAAAAATGCCTTTACGCCTTCCCTTTGCACTTCATAGTACCATTTACTGCCCTTTAAGAATGGCATGCAGCATTAATAATGTATTCGTTAGCAACCCCCCCTTTTTTTGGTGTTGTGAAAAGCTGGCAGATTCCATAAGAATCCACAGCACTTGTGCCACATGAAGATTCCATACCAGTATAAGTGCTAGTGTATTTGTATGTCGGAGAGGATGACTGTGGCAGCAATGATAATTCTGTTCAATACATCCTGTCAGCCATACAAATGTATGAGGATGTGTTGTGAATCACGATTCATGTGTAAAATGTTTAAGCATGTGTTTTACTCATAAATGTTATAGTACATACACCACCATGAAAATCATCTCAGCTGTTTTTTCCTACTAACAAAATGCGCACTTGCATTATGCATCCTTGAGAATTTCTGTTTGAAAGCAAGATTGAAAGAAAGCCCTTTTTTTACCACTAATGGCACTCTGTTATTACTGTTTCTTAAAGCATGAACTCCCTGGAGAGATTGAAGATTTCTTCACAATGGATGTGTTAGTAAATAGTTGAAATCCATTGTATCTTGGGAATACAAATATGGACAAACATCTTTGAGTGCAATTCAAGAAAGACAGAATTTCAATGTTTTTAATGCATTGATTTATTTTCTGTTTCTTATAAATGTGCATCTATAATTTTAATGTACATTACTTTCATTTAAAGTGTAGAGATTTAGTTTAATTACTTTCTGGTATCGATCTATATTTTCTACTGAAAGAAAATGACAGCATGAGTCAAATGTTTTCCAAATTCTGCTTTAATCTACAACAAAGGAGTGGTTGTGAACACGAATGAGACAATCCAGGATACTTGCACTATCCACAAAAGCTGATCATGACTGAGAAATATACCAAGAATAGATTTATTCAGTGTTGTGCTGGTAAAAATTAAAGGTGTACTATTGGAAAATTTGAAATTCAGCACTATGGCCTAAATCAGGAATAAGTCTGGGTAAATCTGAGTTACTGATTAATTTTTCATACGAATGCGTGAGACCTTTCTAGATGTAAGTCAGACTTCCTTGTTTGTGAATTGGGCCCTATGAAGCTGACTCAAAAGGCTCTGCCCTAGTGGAAACAGTCATGGAGCAAGATGCAAACATGAATTTAAAAGTGAACTGTAAGCACATAAAAGCTTGGTTCTTAATGGAGATGGAGTGCGAAAAGGTAGCTTTTCTGAGCAGAATGTCAGGGTTGGCCACAAACAAGGTAAATTATGATGTGTTCCCGCAAAGGAGAATCCCATTAACTTTTGCTGAATCAAAAATGGAAGCCCAAACTCAGTATTATTCCAATAGTGAAATGCTGCTGTCACAAACATACCATATCTTTGTAATTTTACATAGACCTTTGTGTTGAAAAGAATGCATATTTTTACTTTGTTTCCTTGAAAAAGATTAATTTGCTACATTGAACATTACACTTGTTTGGAGATCTGGCTGCACAATCACTTTTTAGGCCTGGTTAAAACTGCTTTGGTATAGGAAACAAACTGGACGAAAAAAATAGTATGAAAATACTAGTACAAGGACTATGGCACCCCATTAACATGATGTGAGCATAGGTGCACCTGGTTCATTGGTTGTTCAGTGTCTGTATCCATGAAATCATCTGTCCAAGAAGGTGACAGACAGAAGGAAGAGGTGACTGGCAGAAGGAAAAAGCCAATGACTGTCCTTCCAAAAGATGGCCATTTCCTTCTGCTATCAGCAAATGAGTCATCCCTTCTACAGCTGTCCCATCCCTCCTCGTATGCAAATCTTGAAATACTCCACAAATGACAGTATGGGTGTTGGACTGGTAAGCCTCGTAAGTCACTGTTTATCATTTGGTTCACCATCTTCTTAATTGAGCAAAGTGCATGATGTAAAGTGTAGTTATGCGGGATATGTGTGCTGTGTGATGCAGAGTGAATTCTTAAAAAGGTGGGCATGTGTGTTAGGATTTGTGTCCTGGTCCAGCAGAGGGTGGAATAGTTTAATAGTCCAGGACTGGATATTCAAGGTAATCCCTCCAAAGAAATACATCTCAATAATCTTTTTCATTCAGCCTGCTGAAAGAGCCGGCACAGGAACACAGCATTTTCAGCTCTACACTCATTACAATTTGCAATGCTGCTGTATTGTAAGTCTTGTAATCGAAATCTCAATTTGTGACCATTCCTGAGGCAGTGATGATGGTTACTATGAGTTGTAAAATGGCATGAACTGTAGTGGTCCTATGCAGTCACTTTAAACACACTACTCCCATCTCGAATACACTACATCTAGCCTTTCATCAAGACTATTCTCTTGTGAATTAGAACAGAAAGGCAGCATAGGGTTATCTAATATCTACCCACAGAGATATGTGCATGGAACATCAGGGGACTTGACTGAACAGTAGTGAGATTGCAGGAGATATGAGATGTTAGGGAAGAACCAGAGATTTATGGAAGAAACACAAGGGAGCTTTACACGAGACATGGAAGAGTTGGAGAACAATATTTAAAAAAAATAAAAACACAAATTTGGCTGATAATGTCTAACTTGTGCTGTACTAAACTTAATTTGTTTATTATATATTTACAAGTATTTACAGTAAACAAGATACAGAATAACATTTAAACAGCTATTAAAAAGGAAGAAAGTGTACACAGTGACGTAAAAGCATACATATCACAGGTCAAGATCCATGAATCTATTACAAATCTTCCCATATAGCTGAAACGTATTCTTTTGAGAAAACAGTACCTTTCCAAGTAGAAACACAATATAGAGCTCATTAATCTAATCCTTCGTTAAAAGATGCCTCATAGATTTTCAACCCGTAAGATTCATTGTTACCCCTTCCCAGTGGCTCTGAACAGCCATTTTGTCTACAGAATGGATAACTCATCTATGAGTAAAACATCCCCAAGAATCAGGGTTTCAAAAGCAAATACTGCATCCAGACACAGCACTCGATTAATCAATGTACACACCTCACTCCAAAATGTTATCACCCTGACACAATCCCATATCATGTGTTCTAACATTCCCTCAGTGTGCCTACAACCCCATCACAAACTTGAATTGCACATGTTCCTTTAAAACATCCTTACAGATGTCCAGAATATTATATTTGAAAGTTTAACCTGCCTCGTCCGTTCATCACCATTAAGAGACACAAGAAATACATTTCTACATATCCTCTCCCATTTTGCCTCATCCATACCAGATGTATGTTTCTGAGATCACTTCTTAATTAACACAGATTTCCCTTTTCTAGAGCCTTGCAATAAATTATAAACTGCAGAGGCCAGCTGTTCCTGCGCAAGCAATTGCACAATGGTGTCACCTACATCGCCATCCCCAATAGTGTGTATCACCCAGAAGCCTCTTCAATATGTCTAAGTCTCTGTTCAGATCCCCTTCCAGATTACATTTCATCCTCAGCCTTGTCAAAGTAATCCATTCACCTTCCTCCACCAGGTCTCCAAGCCATCACACTCTGCAAAGGAACAAAACTGGCCAGAACAGCACCTTCCCATTAAGTTTCATTTTCTGATTTAGCCATATAAATCATTCATGGAACATAGTGCATTCAGACCCATTATCTTAAATAAATCAATACAACAATACCTCAGAAAGTCTGTTAAAGTAAATACATCTAGCTTTGGGCAAGTTTTGGTTGTCAGGACAGCTCAAGGCTCCAGTGATTCGACTTAGTCTTAACCCTAGTCCAATCATCTGGTGCAGCCTCCAGGAATGGTCCAATATGGTGTTTGGCAAACGATAGTTGCTAGGCCACAAAAGTCATAACATTCCTGCCGCCATCATCCATCAGCAGTTGTAGCTTCCAGAGTTTCAATCTTTTTTTTTTCTCCCAAAGGTAGTTCTATAACAATTTATCCAACCTTTCCCAGGTCCCTTTTTTCACTGGAAGTGGAATCATTTCCAAAATATAATTAATTATCAGTGCTGCTGTTCTCTTGTTCGTACTCACTTTACCCCACAGTGTCATTTTAAGTGCAGACCATCTGACAATATCCTGTTCAAATTTCTCCTATGCCCATGACATGGTGTTTTTCCATTAAGTGGCTTTAATCCCTCGTGAGCCATATTCCTAGATACTTCAACCTAGTTGAATACCAATGGAAACCTTCCTCAACTAGGCTTTTTCTCAAACATTGGCTGGCATTAACCCATATTCTTCCAGTTAATTTATAGCCTGATACCCTCTCAAAACACTCAAATCTTTCCAGCACAGCTGGAAGTGAAATCTTCATATCTTGCACCACCATCTGCATAGATCCATACTTTCTCTTCTACTCTGCTGCAGCTCCCACCTTTTATTCTCCCATCTTCTCTCAAGATCGATGACAGAGGTTCCATTGTGAGAAAAACCTACAGTGGTGAAAGAGGACAACCCTGTCTGGTTCCTCTTCTCAACTCAAAGGTTTCCAAAATGTATCTATTAATCATGACTGCAGTAGTTGGGGTATTGTGCTATAGCTTTAGCCATCCAATGAACTCATTCTCTAATACAAATCTATGTAGAATTTGAAAAAGGTATATCCATGCTATCTGGTAAAATGCCATTTCTTCATCCAGAGAGAGAACCACCACATCCTTCTCCAATTTTTTCCCTTCATGTACAGTGAACAAGAGCCGCCTCATATTGATCGATGCATGTCTGCCTTTCACAAACCCTGTTTGGTTGTGATTGATCAACCTTGGTAGAACCTGTTCCAAACGCAGAGCCAGTAATTTTTCCTGTATTTTCCCATCCATGTTGATTAAATGAATGGGTCTGTAGCTGACTGATGTGTGGGTTCTTTATTTTTTTTTACGCAAAACCAAAATATTTGCATGCTGGACAGTCGCTGGAAGAATACCTGTCTCAGCCTCCAGTGATGTCTTGAACATGTTCAACAACAGTATGTAAACATTTTCCGGCATCAACTTATAGAATTACATCTAGACCTGCGTTTTCCCTGTGTTCAGGCTAAAGACCACATTCCTCAATGATTTGGTTGAGAAAAACCCACCCAATAATTACGCCTCCTCGGCTGTTGCCTTAGGGATATCAAGTGAATTCAAGGAACCCAGCCACGACATGGCATCATCGAGTTTGTCAGCAGAGTAGAGGTTCTCATAAAACTCTTTGGACCCTTTGTTGATACCTCAAACCATTGCCCAGGTCAGTAGCATTAATGGCTCTCTCACTCTCCATCTTCACCAACCGATGTTCCAGGAGTCAACCACATTTCTCACCCCCTTATAGTATGCACATCTCATCCTAAATAACATGTATCCTGCGTTTTCTATCACACATTTATTCAATTCAAAACTTTTCGTTTCAAGATCCATCTTCTTCTACTCTGCCGGGTTCGTATTGTAGTTTCTTTCAAACTCTTTAAGCACTTCCTCTAAAGATTTTAGCTCACATTCTTTCTCCTTCCTAATTCTGCTCAAAAGCTCAATTATTAGGCTCCTCATATTGAATTTAAAAGATTCTCAAACCACAAGGTCATTCACCTCACCATTCCGATTTATATTTATGAATACTTCAGCTTCTTTACTGAGTTATTCCACTGTCTCTTTGTCTTGCAGAATATGCATATGAATTTTCCAATTGCTCAATGTCTTGAAGGAATATTCTACGTACAGGACCACTGTAACCAGTGCATGATTTGATATGCGTAGTGCACCAACAGCACTTTCATACAACTTTGAGTCATTCTTTTAGAGGTCAAGAAGTAATACGAGAATACACATCATGGGCCCCCGGATCTGAAGCTGTAATCATAATCCTTCTGGTGCTATAGTCTCTACACCTCTACCATATCAAACTATGCAAGCAAATTGGTAAGGGCCTGCCTATTCTTGCTCCAAGTCAGCTTTTGTGAGTTCTTACTCATATCAAGGAACGGGTCCATAACCTCATTAAAATCTCCCCCTAATAGGATATCTCACACTGAGTGATCTTGTAAGTGTTGCGCCAGCACATCAAAAGATAAACCATGAGCATATACGTTATAATTAGTCACATCGGCCTCCTGAATTTGGATGTTGATTGAAACAATTCTCCCTTCCTTATCACTATGATGGTTCAACAGTGTAAAAGGCAACCTCTTGTTAACCAATATGACCAACCCTTGCAATGTTGTGTTGTCTGTTTACGCATATGCCTGCCCCACCCAACCTCTAACCAATTTCTGTGCATCCTCCAGCATAAAATGGCTTTCCTTCAACAGTGCCACATCAACATCAATCTTTCTTAGAGACTAGAGTCCCCTTTTCTGTTTGATTGGATAATTTAGCCCATTGTCATTCAAAGAGACATATCTCAGAAATTCCTTATTTAAATTGGCAATTCAAATGATCTGTACTTACATCAGCCATTCTTTATGCATGTTAGTATACTATAAAAGAAAAAAGATGGATTAAGTCACCAACAGACAACAACGTGCCATCCACCATGGGTGACCGAGTGTATGCTCGGGCGGATAGCTCAGGGGCAACGTGCTCGCCATGGAAGCAAAACGACACGGAGCATCACAGGTTCAATCCCTGAACCCTTGCTTATAAACCTCTGGGTAGTAAGCGTGTTATAAATAACCTATCATATCATATCATATGCTGCAGCACTTGAATTAATAAGTAAATCATATATGCCATTCCCCCTATGATGGTTTAATGAGCACACACATCAGAGCAATCCATACTGTAAGAAGAAAAAATCATGCATATATGGCAGCTACAAAATATTTATTCATCTACAAAATGTATATATGCCTAGACCTCCCCCATGCATGTCCTAGTAGAACCAATTTGCCAAGTCCCATATTCCACACACAGAGACAAGATGGTTACTTGCTTTTAACTTTCCAATAAGACGTTGTGCCCCCATCACATAGTCCATTACCACCTCCCAGTATAAAAGCAGATGTATCAGCAGTCAAAGGGCCCAGTGTAGCGGGGAATGTACCAGCTCAAATAGCACAACAAAATAGGATACCGTAATTTGCAACCAGATCAATCAAAATCAACATGTGACCTTTGTACTATGCGATCCAGACTCATTGCCGGTAACGTCATAAGATACAACTTCATATGAATATCAGTATTTTCCTTTCATGCATATATATTGCTTTAGTGCCAAAACAACAGCGTTTCATCAGCTCCGAAGCATGAAGAGGAGGAGAGGGGTCCATTGAAGAAATGGACCTCCAAACGTGGCACAGCATCATGCACTCAAATCAGGAAGTCTCCTGTTCCGACCCTGTCTCTGTACAAATCGCTGGGCGCCACAGCTTGCACCGCCTGTATGTGCAAAACCTAATTACAACTTACAATAGATGCTAACCATCGCCTATGACTTACAAGGTTGCAACCAATGCTCATATAACATTGGTAAGGTTCTTCCTGAACCAAGCAGCCAAAATCCCATTAGTATCACCTGGGTCTAATCATTGGGAATCCTTTTCATTTCGTTTTTACTAGATCCATTGTAAATTATTGTATGGTATGTACTAGAAGATTTTGTAAAGTAAGTTTATATTCTTTTTACATTTATTTTTCATCTTTGTCTTTCTTGGAACACACTGTTGTTCAGACTGAATATGACATTATTCATATTTGTATTTGTGTTTATGTATTATTTATTGAGCACTTTAAGATGGAATGGGATCCAAAGGAGAGTAGGTTTTACCGGCACCCGGCAAAGGGGAATTATCTGGTCTGGCGGGGCCGGAATGCCCCGGTACATCCACATTGCCGGGTGCCGGTAAAAAAACGGACTCCGGCACGGCTACCGCCACTCTTATAATGAGTCCCAGAATGTTGCGAATGTACCCAAAATCTGTAGTTTTTGACTGCACTCTAAACATTCTGATTGGGTGAGAGGAGGTCACTAACAATCAGCAAGTGCTAATTCTTGTTTTTCCTCACCCAAACAAGAACTCCTGTAATCTTCTTCATTTATATCCAGGTTCCCACAGAACCTTAATCCTTATCAGTAGCTCTCTCTGCCCCGTAATCCTGTACTTTCCCACATAAATCAGTTATATGACTCAAATTCCCCTCTTGACAGCAGGTAAAGCACTGCCCATCGTCTGCTCGTTATGCACAATTTCCCTGAGAGTAACAAGTAACAAGGAGAAGGCAATAGTCTTTCTCTACTTCTGCAATAATATTGTCAATAAGGACATGGTAAATTATATTTTATATTTAATGAAAATATAATGCTTTTGTTATGCGTAGGATTTTGTTCCCCCTTTACCACTGAGCACGTCATTACTCATGAAACCTCTAGTCAATACCATTTCATTACTTTCCATTAAGCCAGCTTTTAAATGAAACCACTCCAAGACCAACATTTGCTCACCATATAACAGATTATCTTCAAACAACAATTCAGCATTTGTTATTGTTACTTCATTTTGAAATAAATAGGAAATCATTTGATTGTGCTTTAATGGAGATAAGGTACCTAATATTTTCATGCATTATACTCATCAAATCTTTCCATACTGTTTGCCATTACTTTCTTGTCAACAATAGTGTGCAAGTCAAAATAATTCCATTGACCTTTCAGGCTGCCTGTAATCCTCTAAAAAATAACAGCATTTCATCCTCCTGCCATTGTGTGTGAAACTCCACCCTCATTTGTTTCACAATCACTGGCTAAATGTACAAATAAAAATTTGGGCTTACATAATTCAACCAATGATCTTCTTAAATTCCTGCCCTCCAAAAACAATCTCGATATCAACATTTGTGACACTTGCAATTTACATAACTAATAAATACATACAGGCATTTCGTGAAAAATACACATCTGTGTAATGCCATTATCAATAACCGCTGAATTCTAGCCTACAAACTTCATTTAAATAGTGTCCCCCTTTGGGTAATGGGTATGGGATAAGGTGGGTTATTAGAAATCGTGGGGTCATTTACTGGCTTAATGACATTGGCTGGGGAAGTAGAAAGAGGGAAACAAGAAATTGAGTTTGAAAAATAACTGTCTTGGAAGAACAGTTGACAGAAAGGAATGTGTCAGTTCCATGAATAGCTAAAAGCACAGTGTTCCATAGGGATGGAAAAAAAAAAACGGCTGTCCAGTTGAGGTTGGGAATGGCCCGGAGAAGCTGATTATAAGAAAGAACATAACATGAGGAATTATAATTAATCAATTTACTTCTGATGAAAGACCAGCCATATCCATGATTTGCCCCAAGCGTTATACAAATACATTACATTTTATTCTTTCAGAAACCAGGAGCCAGTAAAGCTTGGTTATTGAATGTTTGCAATGGGTGTGGAAAGAAAAAGCTACCTATGATGCCACATTTAGTAGAAATTGGAGGCAATGCATCAGATAATTAGGGATACCCAAATACAAGGAATTCCTATAATGTAGTTGATATGAGACATGAGCATCCGGGTCTGGCACCTGTGAATGGGCAATTCCCGGGCTATTCTGACCCAGCCGAACCCAGTAATTGCCCTTTCACGGGTGCCGGGTTGAGCCCCATAGGGCTCAATGGGAATGGGGACGTCGGATGCACTGACACCATTTACAACGGAGCCGGTGCTTCCGACATGCTGTGCTCGTGGGTGCCGCACTGCCCGCCAGGTCAGACCTGGCAGGCTGACAGGCACCCGCGAGCACAGCTCGTAGTATGGTGGCATGGTAGCAACGGTGCCGGTTGCTCTACCGGCACCATTGTTGCCTTACTGCCATACTTATAATGAGGCCCATAGTCCTAAACAATAGTATAAGAGAAAGATGTTGATTGAATCTTCAAATTGAAAGAACAGGTTGTGTTGGAGTGCCAATCACAGAGTGCTATAATTCAGGACCTAAATGTCCTGGATCTGGCCACCACAATTACCTCCAATTACCTCCAAGCTATCATTATTAGGCCTCAGCCAATGGTTGACCATAAAACTGTCTACTAACTGGAGATTGGGCAGTGCCATTCTCAAACTCCAGACCAAATCTTATCTGGGTTTAGTCTGAATGTAATTTAAAAAATCTGGTCTTAAATGAGATTAAGCCAACCGACAGAGATTTGTGTTCAACAGAAGAGGCAAAAGGGAGCCTACATTTGAATGAACAAGAGAGGAATGGACTGGTACCAGGGTAACAGTGGCAGCAGTGTGGCCACTGTGTGGCTTTGTCCCTCCAATAATGACTGAAATCAACTTTAAACAGAGTCAGCAGTTCTGATTGGTGTTCAGCTTGTTCACTAAAATAGAGAGGTCAATTTTGTCCAAGCCACCTGTTAAATCTAAAACAATCAAATCTGCAAAACTGTTACTATCCAATGCTAGATGATGTATAGTGCTG
The DNA here is from genome assembly GCF_040938575.1 of Ambystoma mexicanum. Taxonomy (NCBI): domain Eukaryota; kingdom Metazoa; phylum Chordata; class Amphibia; order Caudata; family Ambystomatidae; genus Ambystoma; species Ambystoma mexicanum. The sequence goes on along the minus strand of NC_090923.1, from coordinate 456,139,893 downwards.
AAACCAAGACTGTCTCAGTTCATTTATCCAGGTAAAAGCCTGTCTAAAAAGTATTAAGATATTCTAATTACTCTGGAAAATCCCTTAGGAATAGATTGACCATGAATACAAGTATTCCGGCAAGTACAGTAAGTAGTAGGTGCAGGGGGGGGCGGGGTCAATTGTAAGTTGTTAATAGATCAAAATAATCTCCAATCACCATATTCAACGGTATTGAAATAATTCTGAAAGACAAGCAAGTGCTAGTAAATTTAGTTATGGGATATATTACATTTTTGGGTTGTTTAGTATTGCATATTGCATCATAATTCATGTTGAACTTGGTTCCTCAGTGTTTAGCCACATGAAAACCAACATTTCTAAAGTGTGTCCTGCATTTCCCAATTGTTTGCATCAGATGAACCCTATAGCCTGATATTTTCAAAAACTGTGCACTACTTTGCATGGAATCTTAAAGCTCAAAATCCTGTCTCAAGAAAATTACTTCTTCCACACAATATAGTATTTTGATAACACTTATCATACTTCCTTCCTCCTCCTCTAGACTCTACAATTATACTACATTTTCTGGAATTCTAAATTTACCTGAAACTGCTAGAGAAGATCCAACCCAACCCAAACCTATGAAAAGTTGTTTGGCATCCATACTGATGTTTGACATAATGAACCTTTTAATTATTGCCTCATCTATCACCTGCACCAGTGCACACATTAATAGGTACAAATAACTCACCCCGAAAAATACTTGCAGCTTCTTTTTCACCACCGCTGGGGATGGAAAGGCTGGTCAAGTATAACTGATGGTCAGAAATAGAGAGAAGACCTGCATGATCAATTTGCTTTAGATCTGTATCTTCTTTTACTTAAATCATAATTGATTACTCATCTCATTACTTCCTGTTATGGCATTCCTGCCACACAAAACAGAGTACTTTCCCTTACATAAAACAACCTCTTCAATGATCACAATAACAAACTTGGCAAGCATGCAATAATCTCTAGTTTCTTTGTTTTTCAGCAGTCCTTTTACCACTTGCACAATTTCAATGTCCAATATTAGACCCATCAACATTGACGCATGTTCCTTCTGTAGACAGATTAACTATACATTTTTCGACTATTGCAGTATTTGTTTCTGTTCCCAACGTCTCCTTTTGGATAAAGAATGTTGCATAGAACTTTCCAAGCCACTCATCCATCTGTCTCCACTATATGTTGTTGCCCCTTTGCTTTCAGTTTCAGTATTCATCTTTTTCCCTTATCTCTCTGTGATTAGTGGGCTAGGATATTACTCCCTTTGCCACTGCATTTATATCTATTGACCTCAATCAATGCATATTTCTTTTGCAGGCCCTTCAATATTAATGGTCTCAATTCACATCTTGCTGCTTTCAGATGCCTGCACACCCCCTTTCCATCCTCAATTCCTTCAAAAACTTTCTTAGACATTCCTCTTCCGAGGTTGCATTTTTGGACAGAAATTCACTCAATTTACCTGCCTTTTTCCACTGCCTATAAATTCTAGATTTAGATGCATGCCATTTCATATGATGCATCTCTCCATGTCCTGTCTAAATGTGTGGTCCTCCTCTAATTGCCTGTTACATATCCTCTATCCGATATTCTTCATCCTCCTCACAAGGAATAGCTGCTCCAATGTCTAGCTGAGGTTAATTTAAAATGTGTTGGCCTGAAAAATACTTGGTGTTTACAATATCAGTTCAATGTGGTAGTATATCCTATTTCCATGTTAATATAAAGAAAATGTCATAGTATTTGTATTTATTGCGACTTTTATTGCATTTTAGCCAAAGCGCTTTGACATATAAAGACGGAAATGCAATATTGTGGCACTAAGCCACGAGGTGGCGGACCAATACAGCCCCAGGTAATGCCCCTAGGGCCCCTTAACGAGGCCCTGGGGGCATTACCTCAGGCGGTATTGGCCCGATGCCGAGTGGCTTATTGCCATTAGTGTTGCGGGGACTGCATTTTCAGGGAAGTGCTTTCCCGTTATTCCCTTTATTCGCAGCCCCGGAACACTAATTGTTAGCGAAACCCTTTCACGCAGCAACGATTTGCCGTGTGAAAAGGCTGGATTTAAAAAAAAAACTAGACTGCCTGTACTGCTTTGTTAACACGGAGCAACAGTGCGCCATTTTTGTTCTTGTTGATCCGTGTTAACATAATTTGAACGTCATAAAAAGTAATCTATGTATGGATTTAGATGTTTTGTTGCATTTAGTAATGCAAAATTGTTCCCTAGTAAAGAAGTGCATTTCACTTCAATGGATTCTCCGCCAGCACGATGTGTAAACCCACCCTGGGGCCTGGAAAGGCTAAGAGTTTTCTATGTTTGGGACAGCAGTGCAAGTGCCCCTCCTACTCACTGCACGCATCTCTGACCTCGCACAGCACATGCTGCGATAGGGCAGGGTACTTACACTTGCAACTGTGTGCAGCAAACACGCTATGAAACTATAAAACAGAACATGGAGAGGATATGAGGTGTATATGATAGATTTTTATTTAGATATATTCATGGAATGTGGATTTAAAAGGGAGTACATTAAAAGAGCAGAGGGGGGAAAAGAAGGCATTGTGGACAATGTGCATTTTTCAACATTTAACTGTGCACAATAATAACTGTGAATACCATTGTTATACAAAACAAATACAGATTAAAATGTCAACAGGTGCAACAACTACAACATGAATGTACAGAACACAGCTGCAAAGAACAGAATTATGAAATTATTGGTGGCAGTGTTTATGCATTATTCACTATTGAAATTTACATTCCTGTGAAAAATAAAGGAGCAATTGGAGAATTCTGGATTGGTTTTGTGTGTGGAGATAGAGGGCGATTAGTATACCAAACTTCTTCTGTGCTGCTTTCATTTGATGAAAAGGCGTTGTGGGAGTACAAAAAAACATGATGCGTTTAGACATTTACAGTAACAAGGATTTCACAGGGCAATTAGGATCACTTCCGATGGCATACATTCTTTGACATAGTTTGTAACACTGTTGATCAATTAATTTGTGATGGTTTTTGGTAATTTCATTGTAGGTTAGTGTAGCATACTGTTTGCCATTATCGTCAGTAACAATTTCAAATGCATTTCTTGGAAATAAACGCAGTCCTTCACGGCCATAGCGTGCAAAATGCATTTGTAAATCAAACCACACTTTGAATTGTAGAGTTTGAGGATGGTGAATATTGAAAATTCCACAGGCACACAATTTTGCCAGATCGGGGTAGCTAATTGGATTTTTGTGTTGAGTAATATCCTTTGTGTTTTGGTGGATTTGTTTGATCTTGACAATAAACACATTGTTGGCTGCAGTAAATTCGGGAGAATGCATAATATTGATTTTACGGCCAAAAGGTGGATTATTTAAGTGCCGATTAATGCCAGATCTCAGTGAAATTAAGTTTTGAGGTTGGTATTCTGTGCCTTGGCTTGTGCGCACTTCAGCATAAAATGCACGGAGATATGTGGCAATGGTTACAATAGGTTCCATTTCAAATGCAGTTGAAAAGCCTTTTTGGGATAGCCATCCATGAAAAGTGTGTATTGCCCACTTTTTTCTTTGCGTATTGTGCTCACACACTTTCTGTGACCTCCTCAATAAGCCTCTCCTTGACAGTTTTATTTCCTGTCAAGGAGAACAATATGTTGTTTTCCGTCACATTCATTATCCAATTAAGCGGTTTATGAGCCTTTCGGGTTGCAGGTGGTGAACGGACAGAATGCTGCTTTCCAGATAACTTTTGAAGTTTATAGAAGTCAAAATAAAAGCAGGTTCGGATCGCAGATCCGTCAGCTCAGAAGTCTGTGGAATGGCGCTGTATTAAGGTAAGAAGCTTACAGTACCCGGCACGTGCCGGATGTTGTGGCGTACACAGGAATACTGTGTGGTATGGCTCACAAAAGAGCCAATCCACAAGTTGTATACCCGGTGTGCTGCGCGTGCCGGGTACTAATGAAGTACAATGCTAATCAATAAGTAAGAGTCGGAAAGAAGAGAAAGAAGGTGACGAGATAGAGGAGACAGAAGGTGAGACATAGAGGCTCATTAAAATTCTGGTGGGATACTGGGGAACTACCGTGCCATCTCCCCCACCTGATACCCCAGTGTTGTTTTACTGGTATATGCAGAGGGACAGAGACGCTGCTAACTCTCCATTCCCATGGAGTCCAATAGGACTTCAAGGAAATGGGTCGCTGCAATCACAGTCACCGGTAGTATCGATGCCTGTGAATGCAGTAATTATCTGCCGGTAGGGATTTGACCTAGGAGTAGGCCTGGCCTGCCGTTAGATCAAAAGCCCCTACCAGCAGACTTGTGTTTTGCCAGTCGGGAAATGTGCCAGTATACATTATTACTGGCATCTCATTTCCAGACTGGAAAATTTGTGATGAAGCCCAAATTCTCAGAGTGACCCGTTTGCCAGAAATCTTACTAACTGAATTTATGTATCATTTATCTTTAATTCATCTCAGACTCTCTCAATTGGAAATATCCTTTTCTTCCCTTTGTTTCTGAAATAGCCAATGGGACACTGTAATCACCATCTATACAGAAATGACTGTTTAGTGTTGCCTTTTCAGTTTGAAAATGCAATACCAAATTGGGGCCATCTCAACTAGGACAATAAAAGAAGGCTACTGTTTGTCTTAGAATCTCATTCCTAACCCTAAGTGTAACCTACCTATCTTTTTATCCATAACCATTCTGCTCATCTTCCTGCTTGCTTTTGCCATTACTACTAGTGCCATAATATAGCCACCAGAAATCTGAATTACCACTACTGTATGCTTTATTTACACCTGCTTTTCCACTTCATGGATTTCCGGGAGTGGGGTGGATTATGCCCTTTGTTCCATAGCGTATTCAAAATATTACAGATATGCTTAAAACACAAACATTCCATGTGAATATGTCAGTTATTAATCTAACGCCCTTCTCCCAGCAAGCATAACTAACAACATAGTCCCTACTCTAGTTGTCACTAATTCAACCTCCTGTTCCTTCACATGTTTGTTTCTTTCAATTGTTTGCAGCTTTTTATTGTCATCTCCCTTTTCTGCTGATTTAACTTCTCACCCTTTAATCTTCCCCTTTACCTTTTTTCCATTATGTGTTGCTCCCTAGAGAACAACTGCTTGCCCAAGCATGTTGCATCTTGAGACCCATTTGGGTGACCCCGGCAGACCCCCCCTGTCCATCGCAAAAGCATCCAATAATGTAACCCCATTTCAATAAACACTCTTACGTTGTTCTGCCATTTGCATATGTTTACATGTGTTGCACCCTTTTGTACCTTCCGTTAGTTTAAGGACCTAACTTTGACTCTTCTTAACAACATTGTTTCTTACTTGAGTTCTAATCCAGACCTGAGCTTGATGTTCTGAGTCCAGGACACACACCAACATTGTATGATCTTGTAGAGCACCACATCAGCTCCTAGTGTGCATGGTTGTTTTAGTTTCTTAACTATTCATATGGCATATCCAGACTCCCAAATATGATGTTACTTGAAATGTTATCTGGTTTCAACAACCAACAGTGCTCTCTAGAGAAAAGCATACACAATGAAATGTGTCTGTCTTCCAGCAGTGGTTATTTACCCTTTCCAGTTCATGCCTGCAGCAAAATATGGGGTGGAAATGTGAGGAGTGTAACTCTGTTGGCAAGAACAGAAGACGGGATCCTTCAGTCCCTTCTATCACTACCTTCAAGTACTCCAGATATTCCTATTTAACTCAAATCAGGGTTTAAACTAATCTAATTGATGGTGAGACATACAGTTCTCAAATGTTGTTGAAGAACTGGGTGCCAAAGTACGCCCTTAGTTACATTCTATCCAATTAGAAGTGAAGACTCTGAAATTGGATTTTATTTGGCAACATCCTGACATGCTTAATGTGTACACAAAAACGATTCCGGAAATCTGTGCAATATCATAGACTCATTATTATGATAGATATTATTATGATAGATAGTATTCATTATGACAAGGAATGGGGCATCAATAGTAATTTAGATATCATGGGTTTCTGATTGTTATCTGGTTAACTGAGCTTTATGTTAGGGAAATGGTATTTCTGAAAACTAGGTGTAGGCATTTATTTCACATGTAGCTTGTGTTCAAAACTGGAAACTGGAAAAGAAGTCAAGAGCACCACTGTGACTTAATGGGGACAAACATGTATTTTGTGTTTTACTTACCTGCACATGATACACGGGAATCCATAACATTCTCTGTGCTGCCAGTAGTTGAATACTACATTTCTAAGGTACAACCAACATAAGGTTATGGTTTGGACATGTGCCTACTGGATATGGATGACTCTTTGAATTGCCTTCAAGGATGCCTATTGAAAGAAGTCCTTGGATTTTCTAGCTCTTTACCTAATGCAATAATTAGGCATGAATTGGGGCTGATATCGCGGATGTCAAGATTCCTTTGGAAGTTACTATTGAATTACTCTGAATTTTTTGATGCACCTCAAAACACCTTATATGAGGATTTCAATAGAATCTTAAAGGAAAGCAAGCTTCAATCTGTACTAAAATTTGAGTCAAGAATGCAACTTTGGTTGACTGACAGGGAGCTTGTGAAGAGGAATTAATTGGTCGACCTGAGAGTGTCAAAAAAAGTTATATACATACGATTGGACCAATACCATTAACTCTTTGGGCAGCTATAAATTGCATCAGGATTATGTCTGTGTTGCACGAAACAGAGATCAGAGGTGCTGCTACTTGTGCTTTCCCTGCAACAAGACACATGCACTCTATTTGAGATTCAAATTCAATCACTTTAAAACCAGAGAAAGAACAAAGCATTGGGCACGACCAGTGGCACTGGCACAGATTGCGACTTGTCCATTTTGCTCCAGTACTTCCCAGTTTAAAAAGGTTGAAACATCTCATTACCATATGCCCCGATTTTGATCCTGTAAGGATCAAAATATTTGATCGGGACAATATTGGTAAAACAGAATTTTCTAGAAATGTTCTTTGTTCATGTGGGGTGAAAACCAAACATTGGTAATTGCCCTTACTCGTTTTTTAACAGCTATGAATATAAAATTGTGTGAATTCTGAGTTTGATCATGCCTAAAGTTCAATCACAAGCTGTACTTGTCAAGCTTTGCTGTATAAAAAATCAACTATTGCCACTAAGCATGGAACATTTGTAGAAATGTTGTATGTGGTGACAATGTTACGATGCAGAAATGGGGAAAGTTGTGAGGGAGGAAGGGTCTGTATTCCCCCCTATGCATTCCGCATGAAATAAGTGTATTTGCTCATCCCATCGTGGGGAGACGTCCCCCTTAGAAAACCATTGGACGATACACTAAGACTCCATTTTGTGCCACATCAGACTCTATATTTGGATTAGGCTGCACAATGATCTCTAAAAGGCCTCCTCTCCTCACTCCCAGTGCTGCATACAGCCAGTTCCAACAGCCCCCAACCCACCCCCCCTGTCTGGCATGCCAGTCCAGTTCTCACGGAAGCCCAGGCGCGAATTGTTGCAATTAAGAGAATGGTATTCTTTTTCTTCCTCTGAGCTCACTGCCCTGTGTGTGACCGGGGCAGATCTTGACTTGTGTATTCATCCATCTCCACAAACCTGCTCCTGCTCCTTGGACCCCACCTTTAGGAATTAATGCCGGGGCAACCATTTGCCCCTCTACTCTCCTTTCATGTAGCAGTTGGTAAAGACCAATTCCCCACTAACCACCCTAGATTGCCCCCATATAACTAATCTTGTGTGATCATATATTCCCCATGGGTTAACACATATCAATTCATCCGTTTGAACCATGAGGCACCTGGGTGAATAAATCTCTGATCGAAACCCTCAAATAATCCACCTGGTTAAAATGACTACTGCGCGCTTAACCCACGAAGGCCTAGGCCAAAAATGTGTTTGTGTTTGCTTGCAATTTATAGAACACCCTGCATTCGGGTACACCTTTTATGTGTTACATTAGTTATGGCATGTCAAAGGTACTGTGTAGTTTAGATTAGTTAGAACAATCATCCATGGCGGATCCAGACTGACCTCGACCCCATCCAGAGGAGCCCAGCTTACCCATGTGCTGCGAGGAGCAACAATTCCACACCAACCAATGAAGTTGCACCAACCCCCTATGCACTGTATAGAATTGTCAAAATGTACCAATGAGCTCGTACTATTCATCCCTTATATTATTCATCACTGATGACAACTAATTTGCATAAAGATATGTAATTTCTGTATTGTTGGCAGAGCGCTCTCAGAGCAGCAGACTCCTCTGTGTGCACCATTTTGCATTCTAAACCTTGACTTAACTTGCAATCTTTCTCTTGGTCTCATTCCCTACTTCGGTGTGTCCTTTTATTCTGAGTTTGGGTTTGCATGTTGGGGAGTGAGCACCTTCACTTGTTGACCGCAACGTGATTGCTCCAAGAAGAATCTCCTGTGCCTCACGGCAAGATCCGGGGAACCCCCATCAAGACCACCGCCACCTACGGCCGACCGGTTTTTAAAACGCGTACACTCCTGAGCAGGTTCTGCGTGTCCCAGCTTTGCAAATACCCAACTGCTTGACAGAGCGGGCGACGGCTTGGTTGGGGACGGCACCCCGATTGTGGATAGACTGTGAACGGAGGCTCTCGGATCACCGCAAACACTTGAGTATTGATTGCAAGGAGAACTAAAGGAGGGAAGAGTACCGGGAAAAGGGTCAGATTAAAATAGCAGGGGAACAGTGTATGGGTAAGGGTGAGTGTGAGGAAGAGTGAGCGACTGTTGGCTAAAGTGTCTTTGCTTCTTTATATGGCCATTAGGTTTTTTATATGTAAGGTGTTGAAATAAGAGGAGATACGGGAACCTAGCCTCGAAATGGGGTGGAAGGCAGCGCTGCATAGTACTGTCTCAACCAGTGGAGATTTATAAGTGAAGAGAAGAGGAATAAGTAGGAGTCTTGCATATTTAGTAGACTCAGAGAATATTAGTTTTTAGCTTTCTTTACCTTAGTGTGGTGAACACTCTTTAGAGGTCGGCCCAGGAGGGGCCAGGGTGGAGTGACTGTGAGGAGTGAATGAAGAGGAGAATTTAGCATTTTTTTGAAAGAGGGAGTAAGGCCTAAAAGATTAGCTTAAAAGTGCATGTTTCATGTTCTTCGTTGTCAGTAGGTGCGTCAGTGTGTCACGTCTATCTGTTCAACAATTTATGTTTCAATGTTATTTTGTTGTTTCAAGCACATGGTCTAAACAAAATAAGGTGTAAGTAAAATGTTGAAAATGCAAGTTTGAACATTTTTATGCTAGAAGATATAGGGTTTTGAATTATTACTAGTGATAATTTACACATATACACACGCACGTTACCAGACAGTGGTAAGACATTATGGGGGCAGATATGCAATTTTTACATATTTACCAACACCTTCCCTTATACAGTGAGAAAATAAAAAAGTATCATGACCAATGGCTCACTGACATTAAAGGGGAAGGGTCATCTCAGAGATGGCCAGAAGGAGGGTCTTTTGACAAAAGGGTGTTAGACCTAATAGCAACATATTTAATGGCCAAATGCAAGGGAAAATAGCTCCAAAACAGACGGGAGGAGCTAGATCTCTGGAGAATGTTTGAAGAAACACCTCCCGTAAATAACAAAGAAAAGGAGTCACCACCTGTAGTAGCCACAGCCCAAGAGTGAGGAGGAAGAAAAGAGCAAGGGAGAGGAACCTAAAAAGTTATACCCGTTTTTAACTAAACCCGCTGAGGGCTATTGTGACCCACTGTATTTGCCTCGAACAAGTGTGTCCACCACACCAGCAGTATTCCCCCCCTTTATGACCCTAAAAATTTGTATGGCCCGACAAGCACACCCCGAGTTAATTTAGGATGCCTTACTCCGGACCTAGAAAATCAAATGAGCACCACCCAAGCAGAGTTAACCCGACTAAGAGCACTGTGTGAGAGTTCACAGCTTCTTCCAGGGGGCAGGCATACACCGCCACACACGCCATCAAAAACCTCCTCTAGAATAGCAGAGGAAGAGTTGAAGTCGGGGGACTTCCTCTTGCGTGTTGATAGTGCACCCGTTAAGGTAATACGAATGGAGCGGAAAGAAGAGCAGGTGAGTACAGGACAAGGTAGTGTGACATCTGACAGGGAAGAAGAGTGTTGGAGCGACCTGGATGAGTATGAGAAAGGAACAAGGGTGGTGGGGGGGTGCAACTGCCACAATGGATGCCACTGAGAGAAGAGGATTAGGAAGAAGGGTGGCAGGGAAGGTTGAGAAACAGAATGGGAAGAATGGCACTGGCCAAGAGTGAGTGAACAAAGGTAGGTAAAGGGAGAGGGAAATCAAATATGCAGATGCCTCTCATCGCCAAGGGGGCAGGGAGGTCGCACTATGTACCTTGGGCACTAATGAATAAAGCTAACTTACTGAAGACACTGCTCCCGCTTTTGGGGGGAGCGAGTACATGGATATATGCTTTTGAGAAAAACACTGATGGAGTTCCGTTAGCAATAGGGGATGTCAAGAGCTTACTAGTGTCTGCAGTGGGGGATCAAGCAAACGGAGTGTGGGTGGAGGCGGGGTTCCCGGGAGTGACCATAGATTGTGACCGCCATGATGGAGCATCCTTTAATAACGTAAGGGCACAGGTGTGGGCTGCACTGCAGAGAACGTTTCCTGATACCCCCGACTTACAGTCAGTGATGCAATGCACATATGGGGACGATGAAGATGTTGCGCATTTCATTCCTCAGGTGCAGGATATGACGAGGGCGGAAACAGGCATGGCCTTGGACCAGTCCACCTCCAAATTTTATTTCATAATCAAGAGAGGCCTCCCAAAGGAGGTACAAAGGTACAAAAGGCATTAAATAAAATTTCCGGGCTTGAGACCAAAGGTTGGCCAGAAATACAAAGCATTATAGTGCACCACTGTAGTTGGATCAAAGAGAGGGAGAAGGATATTGTACAGAAGAAATTGGCAGACAAAGCTAAGCTCGCAGCAGTAGCAGCCACCCTCCCCGCAGACAGGCAGGGAGACAGGAGGGGGGGAAAATAGCAGTACAGGCTAGAATGTCAGCCACCAGGGCAGTAAACAGACAAGAACAATGGGGCGGATAGGAACAGTACAGAGGGCCACAGTGGCAAGGTAGACCTGGAAGAGGAAGAAGTTTGTAACAGGGACAGAGAGGGCCTAACAGAAGTACTATGTCTGGGACAACTAATATCAAAAGATGGAAAGCGCATACTTCCCAACAGGGCAGCAGCTGTACATGCGACTATCAGGCCACACACAGTGAAAGACATGCAGAAATTACCCGGCATCTGAAACTATTATCGAGCATGGATACTTGATTATGCAGCGTACACAATACCCCTGCTACAAGCACTAAAAGAAGCACAAAAAGAAAGCACAGGTATCACATGGACACAGGAAATGAACACTGCCTTCAACACACTGAAGGAATTTATTTATTTATTTATTTGCACTGCACCAGGTTTAGCAACTCAATATTATCATCGAGAATTCTATTTATTTTCGCACTGCAATGGAACACTCATGACTGCTGTCCTGAAACAGAAAACATTGTTAGGGCACAAGCCATTAGCATACTACAGTGGCACTTTAGATTCTGTGATGCAGGGGCATTTTGCGTGCCAACAAGCTCTCGCAGCAGCCACCTTTGCGATTGAAAAATGCACCACCATAGTGAGGGGATGCTCAGTAACACTGTTGAACACTCTATTTTTGCAATTGTCGAACGCTCCAAATCCACACTTACCACACAAAGGCCCTCTGCGTATGAAATAATACTGTCAAGTTCTAACATCCACAAAGTGCGCTGCAAGACAGTAAATCTGGCCACATTTATTACTGAGCAATGCACGGTAGAAGACATGCAAAACCACAATTGTGCCACATATGACGGGGAGGGTGATGACATTACCAAGGCAAATGAAAATGCCATAGAGGAAGGTGAAGTGTACTTTGTGGATGGCTCAGCGTCTATTTGGTCTATTTGCCCAGACACATGGGAAAAGCATGTGGGTGCAGCAGTGGTAAGATTGGAGGAAGGGGAGTATGAGATCATTGTGCAGAAAAGATTATCCATGCACTGTTCAGCACAAGCTGCAGAACTTGTAGCTCTCATTGAAGCGTTGCACGCAGCAAAGAGATGCGCAGTAACAATGTATTCAGACTCAGCATCCGTAACCATGACGGTACATGCCGGGATGTCTAGGTGGAGGAGGAGAGGCTTCAGAAGGGCAGACGGATCCTCAGTACAGCATGCAGAACTTTTGAATGAACTAATAGAAGCACTAGCAAAGCCATCTGCAGTGGCTCTGGTGAAATTCCAAGCTCATACCAACAACAGTGACATAATCGCATTATGGAACGCGTCAGCGGATGCAGCTGCAAAACAGGCAGCGTATTTTCAAAAACCTCAATTAGCAGAATGTGTGCTAAAAGGTAATATCCAGAAGGAAAAGGTGAAGGGTTATAACTCCTTGCCCATAGTCCAGATAATTGACCAGCAAAAAAGGGCCACACCGAGGAGCAAGACATATGGTCGAAGAGAGGTTGCATACAGTCACCCACTGATCTCCTTTGGTGTCAAGAGTGTACAGGAAAGGTAGTGATGCCTGTAGAGTTATTACAACTCATGTTTCAGCAATTGAATTACCGAGCACACACAGCAAAACAACATATAGCCGCAGACATACAGGAAGATTGGTTTGTTCCGAAGTTTCATGAGCATCTGGCAAAAATTACAGTGGAGTGCGTAACATGTCCAACTTACAATTTAGGCATAACACTCAGGATGCTACGAGGAACACTGCACCACCCCAACGGACCTTTCCGTAAACTTCACAAAGATTATGCAGACATGGGAAAAAGGTGCAATGGAGCAAGATATTTAATAGTGGTGGTCTCCTCCTTTTCCCTCTTGGTGGAAGCAGGACCCTGCGCCCAAACAGATGTGAAATGCAGGGCAAAACTTTTGGTGAGAGAAGTGTTTCCACGTTGGGGCATTTGTGATGTCATGCGTTCCGACAACGGAACTCACTTCTTCAACAACCTCTTCTAAGAGTAACATCCTTGTTAGGAATTAAACACAAATGATGTTCGATTTACCACCCGCAAGCGAATAGAATGGTCAACAAAATCAACAGCCTCCTTAAAAGCAGATTGTTACAATTGTGCCGTATGCTCAAAAAGAATTGGCTGTATTGCGTGCCCCTAGCATTATTTCAACTGTGAACACAACCTAGCAAAGACCACCAATTGTCACTGCACTAAATAGCAACAGGAAGGCGCATACAAATTCCATTGTCTCCTATAAGGAGAGCATCAGATCCTCATAGAACAGCCACAGTTTTAGGTGAGGAATACAAAGAATATCTGACACAGCTTACACGGGCAGAAAGGAGTGTAGCAAAGCAAATAGGACCACCCTCACAAGAGAAAACGAAAGTGATACAACCACTGCAGCAACAGACAGTCCTGCAACGCAGTTAATGCCCGGGTGGTGGGTGTACGTGCGAAGCTTTGTGCGGAGAGGGAACTCTTCAAGATTCCATGGCCCTTATGAAGTGATTTACAGCACCCCTTCTGCAATGAAGTTTAAGGGCCTGAAATATTGGGTACACCTCTCTAATGTCAGGAAGGCTCACAACAGCACAACACCCAGCAAAGGACACCAAAATGAACGAGAGGTATCTGTACCTTAACTAAATAAAAGTGAAGAGAATTGACATATGTTAAAAACAACAGGAAAAGGAATGCAAATATAGATACAACAGAGTAATTAATGACAATATGAAATGGAGTAATGTTTAGTAATTTTCTCTCTCTCTCTCTTTCCCTCTTTCATCTCGCTACCTCCAAATGTATGAATATGTAGATAGCAATAGGAGAAATGTTAGCACTACTAGAGTATACTCCTATGAATGTGGCCTTTATTTTGAGGCCATCATATTTTTGACTATTTTATTGTGTTTAGAACTGTATTGGTCAATTTCTTTTATTTTAGAAGGCATAAAAGAAAGGGGGAGGGGCAAAACTGGTGCACTTGGTATGGGATGGGTTGAAACTGATCTGGGCCCGCAGTGTCTCCTCAAACCTCACCTCCCTGCACAAAAACCATACAATGAAAATCCCACTGAATGAACTGTTAATGATGGATACTAATATAAATGTATTTAATGATTACAATGATGACAACCTAATTGCTGATGTACTAATGCTACCACATGCTCACTCACAGATGACCTCTAACCCTACCTCAAGCAGTGACTACATGCACTTTAGTTCTCAAGCACCCACCCTACACCCCCATCCTACCTCACAGCATGTGCTATATTATTATGGTCAGAACAAACAATGAATTTAGGCATTTTTCCTATCCGTTATCAAACACTACTGAAATTGCATAATGGTCTAGGGGGGGGGGGGAATAGAAGGAAAAGGGGGGCAGTACAAAACCGTTATGATGCATACCATGGCCTGGGGTTTTATTCAGTGGAGGACCCCCGTCACCCAGACCAGTCCAATAAGTGCTACTCTGACATGAGCAACATGGGAAAATGAGCAACTGTGAGAGTTGTTATGTGTGCTCCTTGATACCCCATGCGTAAGGAACACCTAAAGTTCTGATCCCCCAGGAAATCCCCATAGCAGATGCCCAATGTCTCATTCATCTAGCACTGTGTAGAATTAAAAGTACCTTGCAGGCACATACCGTAGCACTACAACAGATTCAGACGAGAAGACGTGTCACAGAAAGCCTCAAGAACTTCTGTGTGTGAAAGAGACTTTTTTGTCATAAAATGGACAATGTCACGGAAAACAAATGACAGGAAGAAACAGTGATGTGTAAAGCATATGCACTGCAGGGCCTGTCAGAAGAAAAGTTCCAATGGGTCAAGAATACATGCACTCATTTGTGGTCCCAGCACATTGGTAAGTTAACATGGGTAACAGCTCTTGAAAAGTCAATCAAGATTCAACGTGGAGTGCAATATGAAGTTTGCTTCCATGGAGAAGGGAAGGTGCCCATGGGGGAAAACAAACACTGCTTCAAAATACTTATCCTTCCCGACATGAAGAAGGGAACAGCTGGGTTAATGGACAATTACTGGGTATGTGGCAACAACTTACTTGCACCTCCCAGCATCAGGGCAAGGTTCTTGTGCCCGAGCCATGCTGCATTCGGCCCTGATGGTGATTCCGGAGAGTCATGTCCACGGCGAAAGGGTGCCTGCCAAAATGCTTCCAGCACCCCAGTCAACAACTGAAGAACCCCCCACATATGATGTTCTATCGGAGGATAAGTTGCAAGACAGAGTGTCCCATAAAAGAAGAGCATCAAACTATATCTCTACAGATTCTTCTGAACTTTTGGCACAGATACCCAATCAATTTAAACTCTTTAATTCAGCAGAAACATTTTTTGCATCACTCAAAACAAGCATCCAGGCAAGAGCAAACACCAAGTGGTTGCCGATAGTCCAGTGCGAGCTGATCCAGCTGGCCAACAACACTGAAGAAGGTCAAGGTGGAACTCAGAGCGGTTGATGACCATGCAGAATGATATGTGCTAGATCTTCTCAAAGCAATGGAAGGCGGTGTTTGCCGAAAAATCAGGGGCGCATGTTGCACATTTGTGTCTTCTGCTGACGCTGACAATGGGACACTATCACATGTGATAACTGCAGTACACAACCTTGGAGAAATAATGAAGAAAGAAGGAGGTGTGCAGTCAAGTGATTGGTTCAACACAATGTTTGATTGGGTACCATCCTGGTTCGGCACTGCAATGAAATTACTGGTGGCCATCATAGTATTTATGCTACTGATTTTTTGTGTGTGCCAGGTAGGGGTTTGAGGCTGTGCAAAGTCAATGCCTAGTAGTGCAATGATGATGGTGACAATGGGCAACCCAACAAAAGTTACACATGATGTAAGAAATGTACAAGTGCAAACGGGGGACAACCAGGAGCACAAATTCTGCATGACCGCAGTATATAATGCATGGCTTTTCAACCAATACCTGGCATTTTTTGCTCACCGTATTGCCGCACACCGTCCCAACTTCCAGTGCTATGCGGATGACCCTCAGCTCATTTTCAAGATACCCTCAGCCACCTTTTCTCCCTCTCTCATCTCTGACTGTCTGTCCACCATCCAGTAGTGGTGTGCCACCAATGATCTGTACCTTACTTCCAGTAAGACCGAGATTCTCCTCATCGGCACACCCGCTCCTCCTTTCCTGTCACTCTCTGGCCGGCCTCTCTTGGCCCTCTTCCTGCTCCCACCTGTGAGGCCAAAAACCGCAGGGTGATCTTCGACTCCACACTCTCCTTCTCACCTCACATCTCTGATGTCTCTAAGAAGTCTCACTACCAGCCGCACCTCCTCAGAGGTATTCTTCCCTTCCTCTCCTTCCCCCAGAAGCTCACTGTCTCCAGAGCTCTGATTCTCTCTAGGCTGGACTATTGCGACAGCCTCGTTCTAAATCTGCCTGCTTCTACTCTCCGGCCTCTGCAACTCATTCAGAACAGGACTGCAAGACTTGTCCTTGGCATCAAGCCCAGGAATCGTATCTCTCCAGGACTGAAATCCCTGCATTGGCTCCCAGTGGCTGCGAGGATTAAGTTCAAAACCCTCTGCATTGTCCACAAGGCCTTCTGGGGCCTCAATACCTTCAACTCTCCCTTCCTAAATATCTTCCTTCTCAAGCTCTTCGCTCATCCACCTCCAACTCCCTCCGGGTCAGTCCCTTCTCCAAGCAACGAGTTGGTGGTAGATCTCTTTCTTCGGCTGGGGCATCCCTCTGCAATAGCCTCCCTGCCCCCCTGAAACTTGAGGAGAATCATCTCCAGTTCCGGAAGGACCTCTAAACCTTTCTCTTAGCTTCTGCTTTTTCTCCTCCTCTCCCCTGCTGAATTCCTGGCTGATACTGAAATTGCACTGGTTACCTGGCCACCCTCTGGTCTCGGCCCAGGCCCCCTCCCCCGCCAGTTGCACTCCTGCACTGCCCTCCCGGCAACCCCTGCACTTGGGCACCGTTTTCTGGATCCCTGCAGTCCCTTACCAGCACTTGACACCTGTTGTCTGCACTTACCCTTGCTCTTGACACCTGCTGGCTGTACTTTTACTTTGTTATTTATCTTATTATCCCATGTACTGCCCTGTTCCCTCCCTCCTCCCCCTCTGCACTTCTTGCATCTCTTCTCCTTCCGAAAAAAGCACAAAACTGCCCTATTCAACTAACCCCGTTTTCATGTGCTCCTGCTGCTCTTGCATATCTGTAAAAAAAGTATATCTCGTCCAATGTAACAGTACCGACATGAACTGTATGTAACTAAGTATAAGCAACACTGTAACTAGCGCCACAATGCCTTTGGTCTGATGTGCGCTCAACAAATGCGAATAAATAGATAAATAAATAAATAAATAAATTCTTTCCTTCCCCTTCCCATGCACATGCGCAATCTGAATGACACCTGGCCTAGTAGGATTGTTTGTCTGTCTTCCCTTTGTTCCTCCTCCCTTGCCTCGTTGTGCCTTGAAACACATGTGTATAGGCGCATAATAAATGCCATATCATATCACATCATATCATAATACTGGGGATAGAGTGGATCATTTGTGGCATACAACTATTAAAAATCCCAGCAAACTAGAATGATATAAGGAGATGTGGGTTGATCTCTATGGGGATGGTGGGTGCATTTATATGACCTGTACCCATGATGAATATGCAAGAAGGGGGGAAAGCCTGAGATCAGTGTGGAGGGTGTGAATGCCCATAAAGGGAACACAAGCTTGGGATGAAGCCGTAATGGAGGCAGAAGAATTTAGGCATACTAACAACCAAGGTTATTCGTTACTTTAGGAGTAACGAAAGGGGGGAATGTAAGGGAGGAAGGGTCTGTATGTCCCCCTATTCATTGTGCATGAAATAAGTCTATTCCCTCATCCCATCGTGGGGAGACGTCCCCCTTAGAAAACCATAGGACGATACACTAAGACTCCATTTTGTGCCACATCAGACTCCAATTTTGTATTAGGCCACACAATGATCTCTAAAAGGCCTCCTCTCCCCACATCCAACGCTGCGCACAGCCAACTCCAGCAGCCCCCACAACCTCCTCACCTGTCTGCGCTGAGCTAGTCTATTTCTCACGGAAGCGCTGGGGTGAATTGTTGCAACTAAGAGAATGTATTATTTTTCTTCCTCTGAGCTCACTGCCCTGTATGTGACCGGGGCGTATCTTGACTTGTGTATTCATCCATCTCCGCAAACCTGCTCCTTGGACCCCACCTTTAGGAATTATTGCCTGTGCAACCTTTTGCACATCTAATCTCCTTTCATGTAGCAGTTGGTAAATGCCATTCCCCAGTGACCACCCTAGATTGCCGCCATATAACTAACCTCGGATGATCATATATTCCCCATGGTTTGAGACCTATCAATTCATTTGTTTGAACTATGAGACGCCAGGGTGAATACATCTCTGATCAAAACCCTCAAATAAGCCACATGGTAAAAAGGACCACCGCGCCCCTGCCCCACGAAGGCCTAGGCCAAAAATGTATTTGTGTTTGCTTGCAATTTCTAGAGGACCCTGCATTTGGGTACACGTTTTATGTGTTACATTAGTTATGGCATGTCAAAGATACTGGGCCTCATTATGAGGTTGGTGGTAGCCTTGCCGGTTTTACCGGCAAGGCTACCTCCAAACTTGCATCCGGGTCCGGGCTATTCTGGCCCAGCCAGACCTGGTATTTGCCCTTTTCAGGGTGCCAGGCCCGGTACATCCACATTCCCATTTGAGCCCGTTAGGGCTCAAATGGGAATGGGGAGGGTGGTAGCACAGGTACCGTTAATAACTGTACCATTGCTACCATCATGTTCAGCTCGCGGGTGCCGGTACGGCAACCAGGTCAGACCTGGTGGCTGCAAGGGCACTCGCGAGCCGAACTCTTAGTATGGCAGTACGGTAGCAACGGTGCTAGTAGCGATGCCGGCGCTGTGTTTGCCTTACCACCATACTTGTAATGATGCCCACTGTGTAGTTTAGATTAGTTAGAACAATCGTCCATTGCTGATCCAGCCTGACCTCCACCCCATCCAGAGGATCCCAGCTGACCCACGTGCTGCGAGGAGCAACAACACTGCACCAACCAATCAAGTTGTACCAACCCCCTATGCACTGTATAGAATTGTCACAATGTACCAATGGGTTCATACTATTCATCCCTTATATTATTTGTCACTGATGACAACTAATGTGTTTAAAGATATGTCGTTTCTGTATTGTTGGCAGAGCGCTCTCAGAGCAGCAGAGTCCTCTGCTTGCATCATTTTGCTTTATAAACCTTTACTTAACTTGCAATCTTTCTCTTGGTCTCATTCCCTACTGGGGTGTGTCCTTTTAGTCTGAGTTTGGGTTTAGATGTTGGAGAGTGAGCACCTTCAAAGTCTTATCTAATGAAAAATGTAATGAAAAAGCATGATGTTTCTTCATGGATGAATTTTATTGTTCGTTAATTCGTTTTGATATATTTATGTCTTAATGTCTATCTACTGTTTTGTAAAGGTTTTGTAAAAACCAAATGCAAATAAAAAGATTTTAAAAATTATGAATATGCAGCTTCACTGGAATATATGGGGAGCTCAGGGACATTTGCCAGCATGATTACTAAGGTAGTATCCTTGGGAAAAAGTTTAGTGGCATTATGTCTGATGGATCATTGCACCATCAAAAGACTAGTCCCAGTATTCAAATAATGGGGGTGATGAGTCTTCACGAGCTATGCTATTCGAAAATTGTACGCCCTTGGATGTGGGTTCTAATCCAGGAATGGAGATGTAATATATGTTACTTTTTTGTATATGTATTTGTGGTTTTATATAGAGTGAACAGAGTGCTGTACTTAGCACCCGAGTGCTGTACACTGATGAGATTGATTCGATAATTATCCACTGGTTGGCTATAGCCTGACACTTCCTCCCACTAGCAGGTTTTGCCCTTGACAGGGGGAAATGGAGTGCAACTGGGGGACTGTATTGCGGAAAATCACAGAAAGTAGGAACTTGCAAAGTGTCTACAAGTAATGAATCTCTAGAAGATGCCTTTTCTAGATAAACATGGCCTTGACTTTAGGTTTTCTAGATACAGAAGAAGAATGTCCTGAACGCCCAAGAGGACCAACAAATACACCATTTTAACAGGTTTGACCAGAGGTTTAAACCTTTGGGGTTTGCATCCTAGGGTGACGCTTACAAAGAGTAAATTGCCAAGATATACATGGTAAACAGTGGAGTCTCAGGGGGGTCAGTCAGGTTCGTTTTCTTGTGAGTTGAATTGACCCTCTCTCCCAGAGTAGAGAGGAGGACTTTTCAACCACAAATGGGATATGCTCACATGCAGAGTGTTGGGAACTTTGGATAAAAAGTTGAAAGTAAAGTACGTTATTATTGTAACTGGTATTCCATTTTATTACACGTGTTATATAATGGGTTTTATAGCCGTAGTCACACTGCTGCACTTAGCATTCACATATTATGCAAGTTGAATTGGGGAGCAATAATTACTATGGCACCAATGAAAAAGAGGCTCACATCTGCAAATGACGTGTTGTTCTTTTTTTAACAGACTGTTTAAGTTGTACCAAGGGGGAGCTTTTTAGCAAAACGTGCTACAAATAGTGATTTATAACATATATGTGTTCAAGAACACTGGTAACAACTACACAGTGAAGTAGCATATCAGAATGGGTTTTGATGAAGAGCTGGCACACATTAGCATGTTGGAGCTGTACTTCTGTCATTTGGGCCTCATTACGAATTTGACGGTGCAGGAAAAAAGTGGAGGTAATTTTGTTAGGTCCATTTTTCCCAGCGGTATAACCACCAGAAGAATTAATAGATGGCAATACTGCCGATTTTGGAGTTTAAGTGGATGACCTACCTCCAAAATAAAGCTGGAGGTATCCTATGGACTCCACAAAATAGGAATTTACACTGCAAAACTGTCACGTGTAATTCCGGCGGTATTACCACCGGAGGTAATACCGCCAGACCAAATGATGGTAGCGTTAATACTGTTTGGAGGTATCTCAGTGGTATTTCCGTCGAGATACCACCAAACTCACAATGAGCCCTGTCCTTTTTCTATATCGGCCACTCCAAACCTGACGATGAAATGTGAAATTTCATTCGAGTTAGAATTAAGTTAATATGAACGTGTAGGTATTCAGTTTTCTGGGATGTCGCCATGACATCACTGACTGCAGAGCTTTCCCTCTGGGCTTACTGATAAGGTCTTGATAAAACATTCTTATGGGGTAATTTTAATACAATAACCTCGAAAATACTCCATGAAAAAAACATGATTTTCTTTTTTCTTTTTTTTTTGTAGTTTGCATGATGTAAGTGGGCCATTAGAAAAAGAATATGGAAATAATCTTAATTTCACAGCAGAAGGAATGCAGTTTAAGTAATATGTCATGTCAATTTGACACAACGGAAAAGGTTGCAAATAATTAAACGGGAATACGAACCTCAGTAAAGTCTGTCAATCTAGGATTGAAAAACAGAGTGCATTTAAAGGTGATGGCACTGGGTCCCTGAAGGGTTAGATATTCCTTAAACTGGCACGCACACTTCAAGAGTGTCATCAAATGTACAGCACGGTTCCATTCAAGACTGAGCCCCTGCTCCTACCCTCCAGCAGAATAAGTAAAGCCGCCAACATCCCGTCAGCCCAGTTCATGATGCTTAAAAGAAAAGTGTTCAGTTCATGAAGTTTACAAGAGGTGCGCCCAGTGCACGATGCCTCAATGAAACGTACCCAATTTATGATTCCTAAATGAAATCTGCTTAGTTAAATACGGCCCTGATATGGCCCATGATGACTGACTCATCACAACTAGACATGCTTTTCTGAGTTAAGTGGGCACTTTCATCAGTTGCATTACATGTAAAATACCTATTAAGGGGCCTCCATTACTTTCTATTTCAGCAACATATTAAGGGGCCAATTCATAGAATTTGGCGCCAGCCGCGTGCGCCGAAACACATTCAGGCGCACAGCGTATTCATGGATTCCAACATCCACAACCAGCCGTGGCGCAGAGTGGCGCAGCGACCCTGCAGCAGCGTCAGTTACGCCCCCAAGAACGCCCCTTGCGCAGGGAAAAGCCATCAAAATCCCCAATCCAGCGCAAAGGGCAGCAGCAAACGCAGAGCGGGGAGCGTGTATTTCAGGGGTGTGCGGGTGTCCCCACACGCGATAGGCCTGGATACGTGTATTACAGAGGTGCGCGAGAAAATCTACACGCGATTGGCCTGGGTATGTGGATTTCAGGGGTGCGCGAGAAATTCTACACGCGATTGGCCTGGGTACGTGTATTACAGGGGTGCGCGAGAAAATCTACACGCGATTGGGCTGGGTACGTGGATTTCAGGGGTGCGCGAGAAATTCTACACGCGATTGGCCTGGGTACGTGGATTTCAGGGGTGCGCGAGAAAATCTACACGCGATTGGGCTGGGTACGTGGATTGCAGGGGTGCGCGAGAAATTCTACACGCGATTGGCCTGGGTACGTGGATTTCAGGGGTGCGCGAGAAATTCTACACGCGATTGGGCTGGGTACGTGGATTGCAGGGGTGCGCGAGAAATTCTACACGCGATTGGCCTGGGTACGTGGATTTCAGGGGTGCGCGAGAAATTCTACACGCGATTGGCCTGGGTACGTGGATTTCAGGGGTGCGCGAGAAATTCTACACGCGATTGGCCTGGGTACGTGGATTTCAGGGGTGCGCGAGAAATTCTACACGCGATTGGCCTGGGTACGTGGATTTCAGGGGTGCGCGAGACATTCTACACGCGATTGGCCTGGGTACGTGGATTTCAGGGGTGCGCGAGAAAATCTACACGCGATTGGCCTGGGTACGTGGATTTCAGGGGTGCGCGAGAAAATCTACACGCGATTGGGCTGGGTACGTGGATTTCAGGGGTGCGCGAGAAATTCTACACGCGATTGGCCTGGGTACGTGGATTTCAGGGGTGCGCGAGAAATTCTACACGCGATTGGGCTGGGTACGTGGATTTCAGGGGTGCGCGAGAAATTCTACACGCGATTGGCCTGGGTACGTGGATTTCAGGGGTGCGCGAGAAATTCTACACGCGATTGGCCTGGGTACGTGGATTTCAGGGGTGCGCGAGAAATTCTACACGCGATTGGCCTGGGTACGTGGATTTCAGGGGTGCGCGAGACATTCTACACGCGATTGGCCTGGGTACGTGGATTTCAGGGGTGCGCGAGAAATTCTACACGCGATTGGCCTGGGTACGTGGATTTCAGGGGTGCGTGAGAAAATCTACACGCGATTGGCCTGGGTACGTGGATTTCAGGGGTGCGCGAGAAAATGTACACGCGATTGGCCTGGGTACGTGGATTTCAGGGGTGCGCGAGAAATCCTACACGCGATTGGGCCTGTGCGAGTGGGGCAGTGTATTACGTAGGTGTGCGGGAAGTTGAAGAGGTGAATTGCCAGTGTGGGTCCTCCCAGGTCTCCCCTCTACCCCCTCCACGACCTCTGCAGGCAGCCCACACCACAGGGGACTACCCTGCACCCCTGGTCATGTCCCGCAGGCAGCCCATCCACCATGGGCATGCCCCCCAGCCAAGCCACATGTCCCCTTGCACCCCCACCCCCCAGCAGGCCCCCACTCATGTCCCCCTGCACCCCCACCCCCCAGCAGTGCAGGGGCAGCCTCCACCAGGCCCCCACCCATGTCTCCCACCACCCCCACCCCCCCAGTCACCAGGGGCAGCCTCCACCAGGCCCCCACCCATGTCTCCCAGCACCCCCACCCCCCAATAGTGCAGGGGCAGCCTCCACCAGGCCCCCACCCATGTCTCCCACCACCCCCAGTCACCAAGGGCAGCCTCCACCAGGCCCCCACCCATGTCTCCCACCACCCCCACCCCCCAGCAGTGCAGGGGCAGCCTCCACCAGGCCCCCACCCATGTCTCCCACCACCCCCACCCCCCCAGTCACCAGGGGCAGCCTCCACCAGGCCCCCACCCATGTCTCCCAGCACCCCCACCCCCCAGCAGTGCAGGGGCAGCCTCCACCAAGCCCCCACCCATGTTTCCCACCACCCCCAGTCACCAGGGGCAGCCTCCACCAGGCCCCCACCCATGTCTCCCACCACCCCCACCCCCCAGCAGTGCAGGGGCAGCCTCCACTAGGCCCCCACCCATGTCTCCCACCACCCCCACCCCCCAGTCACCAGGGGCAGCCTCCACAAGGCCCCCACCCATGTCTCCCACCACCCCCACCCCTCCAGTCACCAGGGGCAGCCTCCACAAGGCCCCCACCCATGTCTCCCACCACCCCCACCCCTCCAGTCACCAGGGGCAGCCTCCACCAGGCCCCCACCCATGTCTCCCAGCTCCCCCACCCCCCCAGTCACCAGGGGCAGCCTCCACCAGGTCCCCACCCATGTCTCCCACCACCCCCACCCCCCAGCAGTGCAGGGGCAGCCTCCACCAGGCACCCACCCATGTCTCCCACCACCCCCAGTCACCAGGGGCAGCCTCCACCAGGCCCCCACCCATGTCTCCCAGCACCCCCACCCCCCAGCAGTGCAGGGGCAGTCTCCACCAGGCCCCCACCCATGTCTCCCAGCACCCCCACCCCCCAGCAGTGCAGGGGCAGCCTCCACCAGGCCCCCACACATGTCTCCCACCACCCCCAGTCACCAGGGGCAGCCTCCACCAGGCCCCCACCCATGTCTCCCACCACCCCCACCCCCCAGCAGTGCAGGGGCAGCCTCCACCAGGCCCCCACCCATGTCTCCCACCACCCCCACCCCCCAGTCACCAGGGGCAGCCTCCACAAGGCCCCCACCCATGTCTCACACCACCCCCACCCCTCCAGTCACCAGGGGCAGCCTCCACCAGGCCCCCACCCATGTCTCCCAGCACCCCCACCCCCCCCAGTCACCAGGGGCAGCCTCCACCAGGCCCCCACCCATGTCTCCCAGCACCCCCACCCCCCAGTCACCAGGGGCAGCCTCCACAAGGCCCCCACCCATGTCTCCCACCACCCCCACCCCCCAGTCACCAGGGGCAGCCTCCACAAGGCCCCCACCCATGTCTCCCACCACCCCCACCCCCCAGTCACCAGGGGCAGCCTCCACCAGGCCCCCACCCATGTCTCCCACCACCCCCACCCCCCAGCAGTGCAGGGGCAGTCTCCACCAGGCCCCCACCCATGTCTCCCAGCACCCCCACCCCCAGCAGTGCAGGGGCAGCCTCCACCAGGCCCCCACCCATGTCTCCCACCACCCCCAGTCACCAGGGGCAGCCTCCACCAGGCCCCCACCCATGTCTCCCAGCACCCCCACCCCCCAGCAGTGCAGGGGCAGCCACCACCAGGCCCCCACCCATGTCTCCCACCACCCCCACCCCCCAGTCACCAGGGGCAGCCTCCACAAGGCCCCCACCCATGTCTCACACCACCCCCACCCCTCCAGTCACCAGGGGCAGCCTCCACAAGGCCCCCACCCATGTCTCCCACCACCCCCACCCCTCCAGTCACCAGGGGCAGCCTCCACCAGGCCCCCACCCATGTCTCCCAGCACCCCCACCCCCCCAGTCACCAGGGGCAGCCTCCACCAGGCCCCCACCCATGTCTCCCACCACCCCCACCCCCCAGCAGTGCAGGGGCAGTCTCCACCAGGCCCCCACCCATGTCTCCCAGCACCCCCACCCCCAGCAGTGCAGGGGCAGCCTCCACCAGGCCCCCACCCATGTCTCCCACCACCCCCAGTCACCAGGGGCAGCCTCCACCAGGCCCCCACCCATGTCTCCCAGCACCCCCACCCCCCAGCAGTGCAGGGGCAGCCTCCACCAGGCCCCCACCCATGTCTCCCACCACCCCCACCCCCCAGTCACCAGGGGCAGCCTCCACAAGGCCCCCACCCATGTCTCCCACCACCCCCACCCCTCCAGTCACCAGGGGCAGCCTCCACAAGGCCCCCACCCATGTCTCCCACCACCCCCACCCCTCCAGTCACCAGGGGCAGCCTCCACCAGGCCCCCACCCATGTCTCCCAGCACCCCCACCCCCCCAATCACCAGGGGCAGCCTCCACCAGGCCCCCACCCATGTCTCCCACCACCCCCACCCCCCAGCAGTGCAGGGGCAGCCTCCACCAGGCACCCACCCATGTCTCCCACCACCCCCAGTCACCAGGGGCAGCCTCCACCAGGCCCCCACCCATGTCTCCCAGCACCCCCACCCCCCAGCAGTGCAGGGGCAGTCTCCACCAGGCCCCCACCCATGTCTCCCAGCACCCCCACCCCCCAGCAGTGCAGGGGCAGCCTCCACCAGGCCCCCACACATGTCTCCCACCACCCCCAGTCACCAGGGGCAGCCTCCACCAGGCCCCCACCCATGTCTCCCACCACCCCCACCCCCCAGCAGTGCAGGGGCAGCCTCCACCAGGCCCCCACCCATGTCTCCCACCACCCCCACCCCCCAGTCACCAGGGGCAGCCTCCACAAGGCCCCCACCCATGTCTCACACCACCCCCACCCCTCCAGTCACCAGGGGCAGCCTCCACCAGGCCCCCACCCATGTCTCCCAGCACCCCCACCCCCCCCAGTCACCAGGGGCAGCCTCCACCAGGCCCCCACCCATGTCTCCCAGCACCCCCACCCCCCAGTCACCAGGGGCAGCCTCCACAAGGCCCCCACCCATGTCTCCCACCACCCCCACCCCCCAGTCACCAGGGGCAGCCTCCACCAGGCCCCCACCCATGTCTCCCACCACCCCCACCCCCCAGCAGTGCAGGGGCAGTCTCCACCAGGCCCCCACCCATGTCTCCCAGCACCCCCACCCCCAGCAGTGCAGGGGCAGCCTCCACCAGGCCCCCACCCATGTCTCCCACCACCCCCAGTCACCAGGGGCAGCCTCCACCAGGCCCCCACCCATGTCTCCCAGCACCCCCACCCCCCAGCAGTGCAGGGGCAGCCTCCACCAGGCCCCCACCCATGTCTCCCACCACCCCCACCCCCCAGTCACCAGGGGCAGCCTCCACAAGGCCCCCACCCATGTCTCACACCACCCCCACCCCTCCAGTCACCAGGGGCAGCCTCCACAAGGCCCCCACCCATGTCTCCCACCACCCCCACCCCTCCAGTCACCAGGGGCAGCCTCCACAAGGCCCCCACCCATGTCTCCCACCACCCCCACCCCTCCAGTCACCAGGGGCAGCCTCCACCAGGCCCCCACCCATGTCTCCCAGCACCCCCACCCCCCCAGTCACCAGGGGCAGCCTCCACCAGGCCCCCACCCATGTCTCCCAGCACCCCCACCCCCCAGCAGTGCAGGGGCAGCCTCCACCAGGCCCCCACCCATGTCTCCCACCACCCCCAGTCACCAGGGGCAGCCTCCACCAGGCCCCCACCCATGTCTCCCAGCACCCCCACCCCCCAGCAGTGCAGGGGCAGTCTCCACCAGGCCCCCACCCATGTCTCCCAGCACCCCCACCCCCAGCAGTGCAGGGGCAGCCTCCACCAGGCCCCCACCCATGTCTCCCACCACCTCCAGTCACCAGGGGCAGCCTCCACCAGGCCCCCACCCATGTCTCCCAGCACCCCCACCCCCCAGCAGTGCAGGGGCAGCCTCCACCAGGCCCCCACCCATGTCTCCCACCACCCCCACCCCCCAGTCACCAGGGGCAGCCTCCACAAGGCCCCCACCCATGTCTCACACCACCCCCACCCCTCCAGTCACCAGGGGCAGCCTCCACAAGGCCCCCACCCATGTCTCCCAGCACCCCCACCCCCCAGTCACCAGGGGCAGCCTCCACAAGGCCCCCACCCATGTCTCCCAGCACCCCCACCCCCCAGTCACCAGGGGCAGCCTCCACAAGGCCCCCACCCATGTCTCCCAGCACCCCCACCCCCCAGCAGTGCAGGGGCAGCCTCCACCAGGCCCCCACCCATGTCTCCCACCACCCCCAGTCACCAGGGGCAGCCTCCACCAGGCCCCCACCCATGTCTCCCAGCACCCCCACCCCCCAGCAGTGCAGGGGCAGTCTCCACCAGGCCCCCACCCATGTCTCCCAGCACCCCCACCCCCCAGCAGTGCTGGGGCAGCCTCCACCAGGCCCCCACCCATGTCTCCCACCACCCCCAGTCACCAGGGGCAGCCTCCACCAGGCCCCCACCCATGTCTCCCAGCACCCCCACCCCCCAGCAGTGCAGGGGCAGCCTCCACCAGGCCCCCACCCATGTCTCCCACCACCCCCACCCCCCAGTCACCAGGGGCAGCCTCCACAAGGCCCCCACCCATGTCTCACACCACCCCCACCCCTCCAGTCACCAGGGGCAGCCTCCACAAGGCCCCCACCCATGTCTCCCAGCACCCCCACCCCCCAGTCACCAGGGGCAGCCTCCACAAGGCCCCCACCCATGTCGCCCAGCACCCCCACCCCCCAGTCACCAGGGGCAGCCTCCACAAGGCCCCCACCCATGTCTCCCACCACCCCCACCCCTCCAGTCACCAGGGGCAGCCTCCACAAGGCCCCCACCCATGTCTCCCACCACCCCTCCAGTCACCAGTGGCAGCCTCCACCAGGCCCCCACCCATGTCTCCCAGCACCCCCACCCCCCAGTCACCAGGGGCAGCCTCCACCAGGCCCCCACCCATGTCTCCCAGCACCCCCACCCCCCAGCAGTGCAGGGGCAGCCTCCACCAGGCCCCCACCCATGTCCAACCCATGTCTCCCAGCACCCCCACCCCCCAGCAGTGCAGGGGCAGCCTCCACCAGGCCCCCACCCATGTCTCCCACCACCCCCACCCCCCAGCAGTGCAGGGGCAGCCTCCACCAGGCCCCCACCCATGTCCAACCCATGTCTCCCAGCACCCCCACCCCCCAGCAGTGCAGGGGCAGCCTCCACCAGGCCCCCACCCATGTCTCCCACCACCCCCACCCCTCCAGTCACCAGGGGCAGCCTCCACAAGGCCCCCACCCATGTCTCCCACCACCCCCACCCCTCCAGTCACCAGGGGCAGCCTCCACCAGGCCCCCACCCATGTCTCCCACCACCCCCACCCCTCCAGTCACCAGGGGCAGCCTCCACCAGGCCCCCACCCATGTCTCCCACCACCCCCACCCCTCCAGTCACCAGGGGCAGCCTCCACCAGGCCCCCAACCATGTCTCCCACCACCCCACCCCCCCAGCAGGCCCCCACTCATGTCCCCTCGCACCCCCACCCCCCAGCACTGTGGGGCACCTGCCAGCAGGCCCCCAACCATGTCCCCTTGCACCCCCACCCCCCAGCAGGCCCCCACTCATGTCCCCCTGCACCCCCACCCCCCAGCACTGTGGGGCACCTGCCAGCAGGCCCCCAACCATGTCCCCTTGCACCCCCACCCCCCAGCAGTGCAGGGGCAGCCTCCACCAGGCCCCCACCCATGTCTCCCACCACCCCCACCCCTCCAGTCACCAGGGGCAGCCTCCACAAGGCCCCCACCCATGTCTCCCACCACCCCCACCCCTCCAGTCACCAGGGGCAGCCTCCACCAGGCCCCCACCCATGTCTCCCACCACCCCCACCCCTCCAGTCACCAGGGGCAGCCTCCACCAGGCCCCCACCCATGTCTCCCACCACCCCCACCCCTCCAGTCACCAGGGGCAGCCTCCACCAGGCCCCCAACCATGTCTCCCACCACCCCACCCCCCCAGCAGGCCCCCACTCATGTCCCCTCGCACCC
Source organism: Ambystoma mexicanum (assembly GCF_040938575.1). Lineage (NCBI taxonomy): Eukaryota > Metazoa > Chordata > Amphibia > Caudata > Ambystomatidae > Ambystoma > Ambystoma mexicanum. The sequence goes on along the minus strand of NC_090923.1, from coordinate 456,110,034 downwards.
CCACCCCCCAGCACTGTGGGGCACCTGCCAGCAGGCCCCCAACCATGTACCCTTGCACCCCCACCCCCCAGCAGGCCCCCACTCATGTCCCCCTGCACCCCCACCCCCCAGCACTGTGGGGCACCTGCCAGCAGGCCCCCAACCATGTCCCCCTTGCACCCCCACCCCCCAGCACTGTGGGGCACCTGCCAGCAGGCCCCCAACCATGTCCCCTTGCACCCCCACCGCCCAGCAGGCCCCCACTCATGTCCCCCTGCACCCCCACCCCCCAGCACTGTGGGGCACCTGCCAGCAGGCCCCCAACCAAGTCCCACTCATTTCCCCTTGCACCCCCACCCCCCAGCAGTGCAGGGGCAGCCTCCACCAGGCCCCCACCCATGTCCAACTCATGTTCCCCACCCAACATGTCATCACAATCCAGAACCCTGGTCTCTATGGGCAGCCCCCAAATGCAAAACACCCACCCGAGTATTGCATCCACCCACTCATAATTTGCAATCACATCACAGAACACCAATTGCAAGTTCCGAAACAAACACATGTCCCTCACATACACCCAATGGGTGTCAGTGAATCTCAAAACACATAACATGAAATGCATGAAAACAATGAGATACCACACATTGAAGTTCAACAAAAAAATAATGTATTAAAGGAAACATGAATAGAATCAAAAATGAAGAAACTGAAATGTGAATGTAAAAAAATGAAAAGAAGCATGTCCGTTCAAAATAAAAAAAATTAAAATATATTGAAATCCAAAGTAATGTTGTACAAAGTCAATGTCCACAAAACAAAATCCAATGGGAAATAAAAATAAAAGCCATTGATCCATGGAGAATGTCAAAAAAGAAAGTATGTACAAGTCTACAACAATGTACAATGCAAGAACCCAGGGTCCATTATCCCAACAAAATAAAGGAAACCTATCTAACTACACTAACTAATAAAAAAAATATATACAAAAATGTGGCCAATGTCCAAAATGTCCAAATGAAACAAAAACAAAAATGAAACCTAACACTACCTACATAACTATGTACAAGGGCAGCGGGCTAGTTCCACGGCTCACTTCTGGATGTGCCGAGCCAGGGCATCATCGAACTCCTCCTCAATGTCCCGGAGGCGGTCCTCCTCCATGGCCCCGAGGGTCCGCAGGGCCGTCGACGTGTCCACCTCCAAACCCCTGCGGATTGCCTCGAGGCACTCGGCCCGCCTCAGGGCCCTCTGCATGGAGTTCTCCGCCCTGACCATTGAGAGCCGTGCCTCTTCCGCCCGCTGCCGCTCCGCATCTATGGCGTGGCCAAACCGCTGCCACACGGAAGACACTCTCTGTCCTGGGTCCTCCTGCCCTCCGGCCGATGCCTGCCCCTCCAATGTCGAAGGCCCCGAGCCTTCATGGCTCCCACCATGGTGCTGCTGCTGCTGTGCCTCTGCCCCTGCACTGCCTCCTGCTGCCTGCACATCCTCCGCCGGCTGGGGTGCAGTCGTTGACGTGGCCACCCCTGCTGGACGTCCGACTCCCGACTGTGGCAGGGATGCCTCCTCCACCAGCCTGGCCGCACCGTCAGAGGCAGCTCCACAGGGCACCCAGGTGACTGATGGGTGGGAAGATGGCACAGAGTACGACTGGCGCGTAGGGGGTCCAGCTGAGGAGGGGGTCGTGGCAAGCCCCATCAGACGGAGGAATCCGGCCTGGGTGACCTGTCCCAGCAGGCTGACGTGGTCAACGAGCCATTCGAGATGACGTGCAGTCTCTTCATGAAAAGACTGCAGGTCACCTCGCATGGCCCGTTGACGCAACGCCACACCAGCCAGGACAGGCTCAACCCGGGCCTGGATAGCCACGTCCGCAGGCAGAGGAAGGCCAGTTGACGTCAGCTCATCCCCTGCCTGAAAACTGGTCTGGACATAGGCATCCCTGCTGGTGCAAGATGATGCAGGGACAGGATCAGGGACAGGATTGCACACAGGCACCTCCGCGGCGGCCTGTGCTGCCTCCTGTCCCTGGTCCTGCACTGCACCACTAGCACCAGTGGGATCCCCACCCCCAGACCCCGTCTCTGGTGCTTGCACGGCCTCCTCCTCCACCAAACCCCCCACCAACCTGGATGACTCTGTGCCATCTTCCCCCGTTGGGCCCTGTGGGGTCCCAGCTGCCCCTTCTGCTGCCGAGGAGTCCAACTGCAACCTCCGCCTCTTGGACCTCCCCCCGGCAGCTGCGGCCTGGGACGCGGCACCGGACTCCTCACTCCCCGACGAGATGACAACATGGGAGGGGAGCCGGGCCTTGCGTCTCCGGCTGGCGGTGGGATCCCCGCTGCTGTGCTCCACAGCACCTTCTCCGCCCTCTTCATCAGTTGACGCTGCAGACAGGGAGAAACAAAACACACGCATCAGGGCAATGTACAATGGACACATACACACATGACAGTTGTACATGAGTGCCATTGGCAAACCTCAGACATGTCATCACGATCCCCAACACACATGTCATTACAACTCGCACACACGAGCCATACCACAGCCATATCGCAACTGCCAACACCATCCATACACATACAACAGCATGAGCAGCCAAAGGTGAGCCAGACATCACATGCAACACAGGAAGTGCACCACACATGTACACACACCACCACACTTGCATGCATGTGTACACCTCTGCCAAGTGTCGCACTGTTCAGACGGGCATCCATGTCACATCTGCCCATCAGGCTTCCACATACCGCTGTCACATGCATCCATGTTGCATCACTGTTGCACCCTTGTCAAATACACACACATGCACATGTACACAGCGCTGATACATGCAGCTGAAAACAACATACATGCGTGACATCACGGACATGTCTACTCACATACACATTCATACAAACTTGTGTGCCCACACAACTGCATTTGGCATGCAAGCCCACACACACAGGCACCATCCATGTCTCACACATTACAGCCCTCGCATGTGTCAGCCCCACGGACCTGTACACCCGCACCCATACTCGACCCCATACAAACAGATGTGCAACCTGCACACTACTGAACAATCACCACACGCACTGCTCACAATCAGGATGCATGTACACTCACCGCTCGACTCCAGACGGGTCTGCCTCTCAAGGACCTGGACGTGGAGCGCTGGGGATATGTGTTCCAGGACCCTCATCTGTTCCTCCGACAAGTGGCCCCGGCGCCCCTTGGCATCCGCTGCCTTCAAGAGGCGCCGGGCCTTGTTCAGGGTCCTGGACCTGAAGTCCTCCCAGCGCTTCTTGACATGTTGGAAGTCGCGGACTGCCACCCCCTCCGCGTTGATGGCAGTCACGATGTCAGTCCAGATCCGAGTCCGTCCTTCCTTGTCGGCGCGGGAACTTCCGAAGAGGGCATCATACTGCCCCAGGACTTGCTCCACCAGGACACCAACTTCGATGGCACTGAAGCTGGTGCCCCTCTGCCTCTCTGGCCGGGGGTTGTCAGTGGTCACAGATGGAGTTTGCCCCGACATGACAACCCCAGAGGCAGGAGTGGGCGGGCAACTGGGTCCTGGGGCTGGGCTGTGGAGCGATGGAATCCCAGTCGGGAGTCTTTGGTTCCAGCAGGGGTGGTCACACCAACAGCACCCCTGGCTGATGTGCAGGCAGCAAATGGCAGGGCACGTGGGCAGCAGGCAGTCAGGCAGCAGCAGATGGCAGGTGGGAGCGTGCTCGGGGCTCTGGGGGGCAGTAGTTCGGCCTTCTGGGCAGGAGCGTGTTCTTCCGTGTGCTTACGCGTGGCCAGCTTGATACGGAGTGATTTGGCACGTGAAAATTCTGCAAGTCAGCGTGTAATTCGAGGAAAGGCCCTTAGCGCGTAAGCGCGTCTGCATGCATACGCATTTTCATTGGACCAAAGGCCCTCAGCGCGTGAGCGCGTCTGTGGCGTGACGTGCGAGGGAGTATCCCTCATTGCACGTGATGACAGAACACACGTGGATTTCAACCAATCGCGTGTGAAAGTTCACGGCACCCCGGAACACACGTACCCAGGCCAATGGCGTGTGGAACTACCCGCGCACCCCGAAACACACGTACCCAGGCCAATGGCGTGTGGAACTACCCGCGCACCCCGAAACACACGTACCCAGGCCAATGGCGTGTGGAACTACCCGCGCACCCCGAAACACACGTACCCAGGCCAATGGCGTGTGGAACTACCTGCGCACCCCGAAACACACGTACCCAGGCCAATGGCGTGTGGAACTACCCGCGCACCCCGAAACACACGTACCCAGGCCAATGGCGTGTGGAACTACCCGCGCACCCAGAAACACACGTACCCAGGCCAATCGCGTGTACGCTCGCTCCCCTCCGATCACACGCGATGACACCCGAATACGGGAAACCAACGAGTCCGCCCACACGGAGGCGTCCCGCGCCCGCGCACAGCATAAAAGTGCGCGCAAACAACAAACGCGTATATACAGCGACGATGAATGCCCCATTTGTTGCTGCACTGATTGTGGGACACCGCAGGAGGAGGAGAATAGCCAGGGCACGCATTTTTGCACCACGGACAAGCCTTTTTGGGATGCCTGACGACCAGGTCTACGGCAGGTATAGGTTTCCACCCCATATCATCCTAGACCTGGTCAGGGAGTGGGAAGATGACCTCACATCCCCCACCCTTTGCTCCCAAGCATTGAGCCCCTTGGAGAAGCTGCTCAATGTCTTGCATTTTTTGGCCACTGGGTCGTTTCAGCGGACCACTGCCATAGTGGGGGGGGTCTCACAGGCCACGCAGTCACGCTGCCTACACCAGGTACTGGCAATCATGACAGCGCGCCCCTCAGTCCGCAGGCACATATACATGCCCAGAACACCCGCAGAAAGGCAGGCCGTTGTCCTGGATTTTTTCAGGGTGGCACACTTCCCCAAAGTGCTCGGTGCCATAGATTGCACCCATGTGACCCTACGTCCACCTAGGGCCACTGAGCACATCTACCGAAACCGCAAGCACTGGCATTCCATCAATGTACAGGTGGTATGCGATGCAAAGGGAATCATCACCTCTGTCTATGCAAACTACCCTGGCTCCACCCATGACAGTTTCATATACAGAATGTCCGCCCTGAGCCGGGCCCTGGAAGCTGGGCAGCATGGCGACACATGGCTCCTAGGTCAGTACAAATGCCCTTGCACATGCATGCAAGTCACACACAGACAAATATCCCAACCCTAATAATCTCAATTATTATCACCTCCCCAGGGGACAGTGCCTACCCTCTGAGCAACCACATGATGACGCCAATCCGGAACCCCACCAAACCACCCCAGGTAAGATACAACGCCGCCCATATTGCAACCAGGGGCATAGTGGAGCGCACATTCGGAGTGCTCAAGTCACGTTTCCGCTCCCTTGACCGCTCTGGTGGGCAACTACTCTATGCACCACCAGTAGTGTGCAGGATCATTGTGGCAGCATGTGTCCTGCACAATGTTGCAACACGGCAGGGCGTCCCGGTGGACATGGTGGTGCCCCCACATCCCCAACCACAGGCACAGGCGCTGCCCATGGGAGGGGACAGGGCACGTGGCGAGGAAGCCCGGACCCAGCTTGTGGCCACATTTTTCACCTAAACTCCCACCCCTGCGGAGTGCACACAGGCCTGGCACATACCAGGTGACAATCGATGATGACAAAGTGACAGTCAACTGTCACAACCCTACCACCCTGAGATAGTTGCCATGGAAGTGCCACATCGTCTGCATCCCTAGCTACTTAAACACAAGCTATCCTGTGCAACCAAAATGCACACATATGACATGTGACATGACATGGGCCATACACAAGTATTCCAAGGCCCAATGAGGCAGGGGGGGGAACAAGGGAACACAGAGAACGGTACTACTAGGCCAGGTGTCATTGAGATTGTGCAAGTGCAGGGGTAGGGGGAAGGGAAAAGTGCAAGGGGAAGGGTGGGGGGGAGTCCAGTACAGGGGAAGTAGGCCAAAAGAATAATATATAGGTCGCCTGGTGGCAACTGCAAAGATAAGTGCAGACAAGTGCTGGGAAGGGAGGGCTGTAGGGATAGAGAGACAGTACTGCAGTGCAGGGGTTGCCAGGGTGGCAGTGCAAGTGGACAGTGGCTGGGCCAGGGACCGAGGTTGGTGAGAGTGTCCCAGTAGCAGCTCCTGTGCACTTCCAGTGAAGAATTCTGCAAGGGAGAGGCAGAGAGTAAGCAGAAGCAAAGAGGAAGGTCTTGAGGTGCTTCCAGAACTGGAGATGGTTACCCTCAAGTTCAAGTCAGGCAGGAAGTCTGTTCCAGGGGGAGGGCCCTGCTGCAGAGAGAAACCTACCCCCAGCTAGTTGCTCTGAGAAGCGGATGACCTGGACATGCAAGGTGTGCATCACACACACCTGCAAAACAGGCCATGGCCATCACTGTCATGTCACTCAAACCCTCCCAAACATCAACATGACATGGCAAGCAATACCCATACACTGACGCAGTAACAATAAGGTACACATTGCCATGTCCTAAATGTAAAGTGGCATCGGACAATGATGCCTGACCCGGAATCAGATGAAATGACAGACCAACAAAATGTCCCACCCAAAATAAGTCGTTTCCAAATGCATTGCAACAGTCGTAGACGTAACATCACAATGAATGCCTGTCTATATGCACATTATGCATTGCAAAATCAACACTGCAGCTCATGTGTGCAGTGTCCCACTCCTGCATCACACTGCTCAGCGCACAGCACAGTGAACAGCCATTGCGTGTGATGCACACCCTGAGCATCACATCTAAGTGACAGACTACATCAAACATCAAATTTGGCATGTACTGGAACCATAATCGGTCACAGAACATGTGCTGCCGGGACACAGTGGGCACCAGAAGGCAAACAGTGTACACGTGGATATGCAAGGGTGGGAGTACATGGAGTGCATCCGAGTGCAAGTGTGTGGTTCTGCAGGGACATGCACTCCACATATGCATGTGCACTCAAGTGACCATCAGTGTTCCCTACACATCACATGTGAACATCCACCATGTGTACACCCCAGCATGTCAAACCACAACTATCCCCTCGCACCTGAAAGGAAAACACAACACATGAACAGGCATTGATCAGCAGAACACAACATGTACATAGGACAACAACATTACAATGTCAGAGTTCCCATCACACTGCAGGGCAATGCAACTATCAACAACAACCCCCCCCTCCCGCGCAAATGACCATGACCCGCTGAACAACTGCACCTGGGTCATGGAGCCTCCAACCCTCATTTCCACCTGGCCACAGGATCACCTTTACCCTTCGTGTCCATCTCCCACCTTGTGTGTAAAAAGATGCCTGAACCCTCAGAATCCACACTCATTTACAAAATCACAAAATCCAAGGCATGAAAACGAACCCAAACACCCTCCAGTAGATGACTTGACGTAGCAGTACCTCACAAACGCCAAGTACTACCACAATGATGCAACAACCAAGGTAGCACAGCAGAACAATGTCACGACAGGATGTGAGACATGTGTGGTACCTGACATAGGATGATGCACAATGAATGGATGTGTACTGTCACAGGTCCCCTGTACAGGCGCGGGAGTCTCATGAAACAACCACCCACACCATGTCCCGGGTGCCTGCAAGGTCAAACTCACACAGGCCCCTGAGATCATGGTGGGGAATGAGGTTCAGGGATATGCAGTCGGGACAGGTGTAGACACACTGGATGACTGGAATGAGTGGCAGGTGAGGGGAGGAGGAATGACACATGAAACTAGGGAATGCACGAAAATGTACAACCGGCATGAACACATACACAATCCAAACAAACTTGGACATCATTGTCATGACATTCTGTAGTCCAGGCTCAGGAGTGGTACGAACCAACCACCCCCTCTAGGGTTTTGGCGCCTGCAAGTTCGGGGCTTACACAGGCATCCGCAACCCCAGTGGGGAAAGAGGGTCAGGGAACGTTGCTTGGATAGGCACGGGAAGCAGGAACACCGGGTAGAGGGTACAGGTTTCATAATTGCATAGGATCACGGGTGATTAGGGAAAAAAACATACCAAATAGGACCACACATACATCCGTGCATCAGTACACTCCCCAGCAAGCCTATGCAGGGCAGTTTGTAAGGAAAACAACAAGACACTTAGCTCTGGTTTTGAGTGCTGGCCTCCTGCCTGCGCACTCTCAGGGCCGGTTACAGGAGCACTCCAATGCTGCAAAGAGAGACACAGTCAACAACCTGTATGTGCCAATTACACGAAAACACAACACAAAACATGCCCCATAGCAACAAACTACTCTACAAACAGACAATCAGTGCTCGATGCTTCGTACCCATATATAACATCACCCCTGTGACGGGTCATACACAGTCAATGCAGTGAGTCAGGCGCTGGTGGGTGCGTGGCAAATGGAACACCAATGTGTCACAATTCACACAACATGCAATGTTCCCTGGGTAAGCAGACAGACCCATATGGCAAGCCATGACTACAGAGCAAGTTGCGTACCACCATGACCAAAACAAAGTTGGCAGTGCATTTATCATGAAGTACGTGGAATAGACATGCACTGCACCCAAGTATGTCCCTTGCTGTATGTCCCTGTGAGCTGCCCCTTTCCATGTCTCTGAAGGCTAAATGGTTGATACAAGTGCCTCAATGAACCTTGGTGTACCGCAGGGTATGTGCCACTGCCCCTGCATGTGTCCCAGACAACCCTACTATCAACAGCCATCAGTCCACAAACACATCTGAGCTGCATTGTGTGCTTCAACACCAATATTCATCTAAGCTCACCCTCAGTGCTGTGACTAAGCCTGCATGTGCAACTCGCCTGGTGCAAGCTTTGCTGTGTCGTGGCCCCCCTGTGATGCTCACCTTGCCTGGAGTTCCTTGGAACATGTCAGCAGTTCTAGGATGTGGGTCTGCAATCACTGTGGCTCTGCTCGTGCACACATGTGCATGTGGGCACCAACAAACGGGTCAGGAATTCCGTCGTCCAATGGGCCATGTCTGCTGGCAAAGGTGCTCCGGTGCCTCATCCCCCTGCAGAAAGTGCATGAAACAAATGATTAATGCATCAAAGTGATCTGTGTGTGTCTCATCAGGCATCTCATTACTTGACCATGTCAGAGAGTCACATCACAAATCACACCATCAGTCCGTCTTTGACTTCCAAAGTGTGGAACACTATCTACAGCATGAATTGCAACAGGCACGTGTACAGGAAAGAAATGAGACATAATACACAATGCATAGCAATCAATGTCCACATTAATCATGACACACCCCATCTAGCAAAAGCTGAACAGTGGACAATTACACCTAAATCATCCCCACTAGGGGTGTCAACACAAGTCACAAAGCACCAGACATGCCACAGATATGACAGTCCAAAGCCCTTGTGTAAAATTCTGTAACACGAACCATCCTTGCGAGCCCATGGATAAGGGAGGCAGGAGTGGCATATGTGAGTCAAGGAACCCAAGCAGCAAACACATACACAAGACAACCATGAAGGGCCCAGCTGGAACAGACAGTGGATGCCTTCAAAAACCACAAGGCACCGCACTGTCACATGAAAGCACAATAGACTACAAATTTTAAACTAACTCAACTATTAACTAATTACACTAACTATGGAAAACCTACATTACCTATTTAAACTAACTATCAAAGAGAAACTTAACTAACTAAACTAAAAGAAAAATCAAAAATGGCCACATACGACCCGGGGGGGAGGGGAGGCACCCAGGAGGGGGGAGGTACAGGGTGCTGCTCAACATCCACATGCGATGATGCTGAGCCAAAAAAAAATACCTCCATGGGCTCAACGCCTGCACAGCACGACCTATGTGGGAGATAGATGGTCGTCCGAGTCTGGCTCATCCCGGAAAGGAGGACGTGGCACAGTAGCCTGGCCACGCCTAGCCGCAGCTTGCCCCTCGTCGGCAGCAAGTCTGCCGGACAGGTGAGCCTGGTTCTGTGTGGCGATGTTACATAGGTCTGCATGCAGAACCTCACGTGATACACGTGCTTCCTCTTACAAGGTAGCACGTGTAACACGGAGTTCCTCCTGCAAGGCCTGGCTGGACAACCGCTGCACCTCCCGGCAAGCCTGTAGCTCAGCCGAGATGGTGCGCTCAAGCTGTGCAAACCTCTCCTCTGCCTGCTGCCTCTGGGACATCATAAGGACACCCAGAGTGGATCTGAGGGAGGCATACTCCTCCCTCAGGGCATCCATGTGCGCCTCTGCGTGAGCAGCAATTGCTTGACGCAGAGACGACATTTCAGCCTGGCGTGCCCTGTCTGAGGCCGCCATGCTCAGCCTGAGCGAGCGGGCCGTGGACCGTGCCGCCTGCTGCTGGAGAAGCACCTGCCTAGCAGGGGGGAGCACAGATCGGGCCACACGCTCCATGCTGTCAGCGATGTTCTCCATTGCTGCCCCCTACCGTTCGGAATTGGCAGTCATGTCTTGCTCCCACTCAGTATACAGCGGTTGCGCGCGGCGACCGCGTTGCCGGGCTTGACCCCTGCGGGACCCAAGGACCGGAGGTCCTCGCTGTGTTGGCACCGCCTGCGGCTGCACGACTACATGCCCCCGTCGACGTGATGTCCCAGGCACATCAGTGACTGGTGTGGAGGGTGACCCTGCGTCCCGATCCACCACGGGCGGAGGAACCAAGACTGTCTGATCCCTCAGTGCAGGTGTCGCAGACAGAGGAGTGTCCACATCAGAATCACTCACCCCTGACACATGGACTTGATGGTCATCCAACTCAACATGGACGTCAGAGTCGTCATCAAGGCTGGACTCATAGGCAGCCAGAGACAGGATGGACTGCAGCACTTGGGGGGTTTCGTGGCCTACCACCCCACGACCCCCACTAGTGCCGGGTTGATGTGGTCTTACCAACCCTGTGTCTGGCGTGACAACACCATCCTCTGCATCCATTGCGTCATCACCTGAAAAATAGAGAGGAAAAGGTCACTACACATGTCAGAAGCACACAACACACACACACACCGACAGCAAAGGCATCCGGCAGACATGTTACACACAACATATGACCTGGCATGCATGCTGGGTCTACTTTGAATAGCCACTGTGATCAGACCTGTTGAAAGGTGGCAGTTTGCATGGAAGTGGGTCTATGCAGTGCTGAAAATGTGTACGCCACTCACTACCTACATGTACAAGCACTCCATGGTGTGTGCCAGGAAATGTGAAGGCAGTGCAATATCAAATTCAGACATCACGTGCATTGTGTATTCAATGTGTACCATGTCTAGCAGCCAAGCACCCCTCCACCCCAGTACCAAAGCAGGGATGCCTAGCATGGTATCAAAAGGCTGCCCATACACCTGTGTATTGACAAGCAGTGTTGACTGGCATCAACAGCTTAATGTGAATCAGATTACAACACTGCTAATGATGCTGGGACAGTGGGCAGGACACATGATGGAAGATCCAGAGGCCAGCCACGTGTGAGGAAGACACGACAAGAGTTGGACAGAGTCATTGGCCATTGAACAGGCTGAGGCCTGTGAGCCACACAGATTGTCATTGCCTAAACATGTGTGCAACGCAGGACTGAGCCACAGTTGACATGGGGAGGCCGATAATATGGCAGGCAATGTATGTAACCAAGGACTCATATTACAGTGAACCTCCAGTCAAGGACACATAGGGGCATGCGTGCAATGCACATGGAGCATGAATGGGCACTCATGTCCCTGCGGGACATCTGACCCATGCACAGTACAAGTGGGATACCCTGCATCGAGTACTAAGGCTGTACCACACGGCATATGTCTGGCAGTTTCTAAGCTGGAAGTTAGCATCTACACAGGACACATGAACAAGAAACTACACATTGGCAAGAATGTAGCAGACCAGTGCAAAGGTGGAACTGGGGTGCAGAGTGGCGGAGGAGGGGCAAGGGAGCATGCCCACATGGAGTCCCGCATGCAGGCAGAGGAGACATGCATGACGGTAGCATTGCATTACTTACACCTCAGAACCATGTACACGTCACATGTAGCAGCAATCATGCACAACACATCCCACAAGTGAAACACACACGTCCTCAACAACTACGCTTCAACACTCACTGGACTGGGCATCAAAGTCCAGCATCTCTCCCACACCTTCGACCAATTCTGGTGTTATGAACTCCGCAACGAGAGCCTCATGCGGAGTGAGTTCTTCCTCCTCTGGTGCAGGCCCACCGCCAGTCACCAGAGTCAAGTTGTAATTTGAGGCACGCTTAGCCTTAGTGCTGCGCTTGATGTCATTCCAGCGCTTTTTGCACTCCTGCGCTGTGCGCACCTCATGGCCGAATGAACTGACATGTTCCGCAACATGCTTCCAGTGGGTGTCACGTTGGGCAGCCGTAGTCTGACTATTGGCACCCACTAGCATGTCACGGCTGTGTCCCCGCACGTAGTCCACGAGGAAGTCCAGTTCCTGCTTACAGAAAGGCTTCTTCCTCGACGTGCAGGAGGTCGTGGCTGTGTGTGGGGTCCCAGCCTGTGCTGCAGGAGCAACCTTCCTCCTCTTGGACTGTGGCGCAGACCCTGGCTGGCTAATGCCGCCCTGACCAGTATGGCCAGTGGGTTCAGTGGATTGAGCCGAGGGAGTGGCAGGTGGAGGGATGACCAAAGGCCTGACTTGTGTCAGTGGCAGCTGGGTGCCCACTAATGGACCCTGCGCAGCAGCATCAGCTGTGGCAGGGTCATTGACCGCAACGGTCCTGGTTGGCAGACTCACAACCGGGGTGCTGTTGGGTGCATCTGCCCCTGCACTTGCCAACTCCCGGCTGTTCGGGGCAGCAGATGACATGACTGCCCCAGGGACACGTGTCTTGGTCTGAGCAGCCCGGCGTGCCCCTATGGTTTCCCCCCTGGCCTGTTGGAGATCTACCAAGGGCTCTTCAAGTGCCAACGCAGCCTGCGCTGGCAGACCCTGAGCCTGGGTGGCGGTGTCCACAGCTGCACCTGCAGCTACCGCTACCCTTGGGCCCGTGGCAGTCGATGGAACGGACTGCTGGGTCATACGGGTGCCAGTGCCAGATGCAGGAGCTGCATCCCCCGGAACCACAGGGGGTGGTGGCATGGCTGCACCGACACATGGCACAACATTGTGCTCAAGTGGCGCACCCCTGCCTCTTCCCCCTCTGTGGCTGCCCTGGACACCCTGGAGTCCCCCTACTCCCTGGTCACCACGGCCACGTCCCCGACCACGCCCGCCACGAGGAGTACGCCCAGCTGAGGCGCCCCTCACCTTTGGTGGCCTCCCAACCATGGCACAGATGTAATAGTGCTGGCACAGATGGAGTGGTGCCAATGGGAGGTGTACACCACAATTGTCCTGGGCAATTGGGGTGAAGGGGGTGGGAAGCAAGATGTTAACAGCCCCCCTGCACCTGCAAGGCTGTATGTGACCCCGGTGATGTGGTGACGGGTCACGCAACGCTCAGGCACCCCAAAACTGCAGTAAAACCGTGCACGCAACCCTGCAGCCTACGTGCGTGGATTTGACCTCCCGCAGTACGCGGTGGCACCCAGTAACACGAATAACGCGTACGCGTGGGACACGCAGGCTACGATGACATTGAAAATGGGTGCAATACACAGGGGCACCCGCAGTGGGAAAAGGAGCGTTTGCGACTCACCGTCTGACTAGCGCGATGCAGAAAAACACGCGTAGCCAATACCCCCGCCAAAAGAAGAGATACGTCCTTGAGAGCTGTGAAGTAGATGGCGCGCGAAACAACTGGAAGCAGCAACACACGTCGGTCTCCACGGAAGGCACGTACAGCGAACTGCTGGGCCCGCTCACCTTTAACCCGTGCTGAGGGAAACGCACGCGCGCGTCACGTCACATGCGGACGTGCAGTTTTTCATGCGCGATTACGCGCATTACACGCGGACGTGCAGTTTTTCACGCGCGATTACGCGCATTACACGCGGACGTGCAGTTTTCCACACGCGATTAGCCTGGGTACGTGTTTTTCCAGGTGTGCGGGTAGTTCCACACGCGATTAGCCTGGGTACGTGTGTTCCGGGGTGGCGTGAAATTTCACACGCGATTGATTGTAATCCACGTGTGTTCTGTCATCACGTGCAATGAGGGATACACCCTCGCACGACACGTCACAGACGCGCTCACGCGCTGAGGGCCTTTGGTCCAATGAAAATGCGTATGCGTGCAGACGCGCTTACGAGCTACGGGCCTTTCCTCGAATTACACGCTGACGTGCAGATTTTTCACGTGCCAAATCACTCCGTATCAAGCTGGCCACGCGAATACACACGGAAGACCACGCTCCTGCCCAGAAGGCCGAATCACTGCCCCCCAGTGCCCCGAGCAGCCTCCCACGTGCCATCTGCTGCTGCCTGCCTGCCTGCCTGCCTGCTGCCACCGTGCCCAGCCATTTGGTGCCTGCACATCAGCCATCTGCAGGGGTCCAGTTGCTGTGTCGACCCCTGCTGGGACAGTAGACTCCCGACTGGGATACCATCGCTCCACAGCCCAGCCCCAGGACCCAGTTGCCCACCCACGCCTGCCTCGGGGGTCGCCATGTCGGGGCAAGCACCATCTGAGACCAGTGGCGACCCCCAGCCAGAGAGGCAGAGGGCCACCAGCTTCAGTGAGAAGGAAGTTGGTGTCCTGGTGGAGCATGTCCTGGGGCATTATGATGCCCTCTTCGGAAGACCACGCGCCAACAAGGAAGGACGGGAGAGGATCTGGGACGATGTAGTGGTTGCCATCAACGTGGAGGGGGTGGCAACCCGCGACATCAAGCACATCAAGAAGCGCTGGGAGGACTTGAGGTCCAGGACCCTCAATAAGGCCCGGCGCCTCGCGGAGGGGGGCCGGGCACGCCTGAGTGACATCCAGATGAGGGTCCTGGAACGCGTAGACCCAGCGCTCCACGCCCAGATCCTTCGGAGGCAGACCCATCTGGAGTTGGCCGGTAAGTGGCCAAGCATTACTGTGTGAGACAGGGCATGTTGCAGTGTGCTGGTTGTCTGATACCTGCCTGTATGTGTGACATAGGCCATGTACGTATGTGTGTGTGCAGGGACATCATGGTCAGGCATGTGAGTACAGTGATGTGTGAACCACATGGTTGGTGCATGTGTTCTATTGCAACATGGGGGGCTCTGTGCGGAATGGACACATGGAAGCATGGCAGTCTCTGTTCCTGGACATGGGTGGGGGTGAGGGATGGGTGCTGGTCCCATGTACACGTATGGTGCCCATGTGTGTGTGTCTGAACTGCGTGTCTGTGACTTGTAACTGCCATGGATGCATGACACATGTCTGTGACAATGTTCAGATTCACTGATGCAGCCTAGTCATCCTTGTATCCACTGCGTCTGTGGTGTACGAGGCCAGATGGATGGAACTACGGTGAGGTGTGTGCATGTGATGGCAAGACCCATGATGCATGTGAGTTTAAAACCAACATTGTAGGAATCATGAGTCCCTTGGTCATGTATGCCAATGTCCATGGCATGCGCCATGCCTGTTACTGTATGTGTTTTGCCTGCACTGACCCATGTGTTGTGGCGGGACATGATGGAAGTGATGTATGACAGTGCCACTCATCTGCTGTTGCTTCCTGTCTAGGGGACCATTGTACAGTACCCTGATGCTTGTGTTCTATGTCTCCCTCTACACAGTGGCAAGTGAAGAAGAGGGCGGAGAAGGCGCTGTGGAGCAGAGCGGCGGGGATGCCACCACAGCTGCAGCGGAAGGGGTGGGTGAGCCCCCACAGGGGCTTGCACCGGCGGAAGACGGCGTGGAGACATCCAGGTTGGTGGTTTCCACAGAGGGGGGGGAGGCCACTACTGAGCCACACATGGGGCCTGGTGGGGGCATCCCCGCTGGTGCAAGTGGTGCAGTCCAGGGCCAGGGGCAGGAGGCAGCACAGGTCGCCGTGGAGGTGCCTGTGCATGTCACTGTCCCTGACACTGTGACTGCACCACCATGCACCAGCAGGGATGCCCCATCCCAGGCCCGTCCGCAGGTAGGGGAGATGTCCATGTCATCTGACACTCCTCTACCTGCGGACGAGGGGACCCCTGGCCGTGTGGAGAGGGTCCTGATTGGTGTCGCGTTGCGCACGGCTGGCATTCGTCATGAGGTGCATGCTTCCCGGGAGGAGCATGCACATCATCACGAAGAGCACCGTGCGTACGTGAACCATTTGGGAGCCGCCATGGTCGGGGGTTTCCTACATGTATGTGGCCTTCTGGCGACCCTCTCCTCCTCTGTGGAGGCTATGCGCCAGTCGTGCTCCATGCCGTCTTCCGGCCCAGATGCCACCAGGGCCCCCTGTGGACCTGCCCCGACCAACGCAGCCAGCTCGGTGGGGACCCCATCCCTGCCACAGTCGGGAGTCGAAGGTCCAGCAGGGGTGGACACACCAGCAACTGTCCCCCTGCAGATGGAGGATGTGCCGGCATCATCTGGCAGGGCACGTGCACGACGGCATCGGTGGATTCCATCAGCCTGGATGCCGTCGTGCTGGCAGAGGCAGTGGCGTCGGAGGCAGCAGCAGGCTCGACGTGGGAGGCATCATGGCTCGGGGCCATCAAGATCAGAGGGGCAGGCATCGGCCGGAGGGCAGGAGAACCCTGGGATGGCAGTGTCTTCCGTGTGGGAACAGTTGGTCCAGCGGATAGGTGCGGAGCGGCAGCGGGCGGAAGAGGAGCGGCTCACCATGGTCAGGGCGGAGTTCTCCATGCGTCGGGCGTTGAGGCGGGCTGAGTGCCTCGAGGAAGCTCGCAGGGAGTTTGAGGTGGACACGGGGTTGTCCCTGCGAGACCTCGGGGCCAGGACAGAGTCCCGCCTCCGGGACATCGACATGGAGTTCGAGGATGCCCTGGCCGGCAACATCACAGAGTGAGCCGCAGGACTTGCCCGCTGCCATTGTATATAGTTCTTTAGTTAGTTAGTGTTAGGTTTCCTTTATTTTTTATGTTTTTTTTGGACCGCTCGGACAATGGCCACTTTTCTGTATATATTTTTATTATTAGTTAGTAGTAGTAGGTTTCATTTATGGTGTTGGGCTCATGGACCCTGGGATATTCTTGTACATAGTTTGATGTTTGGAAAACATTTGTTGGATTTATATTTGTGTTCACCATGAGGCAATGGTTTTTCCTTATTTTTCCCCCCATTATTTTGCTTTGGACTACATTAGTTTTTGGATTCCTTTGTTTTTTGATTTTTTCTATTTGTTCTCGGACATGGACCATTTGTTTTGTCATCCCCATTGTTGTGTGTTTTATTTCTTTACTTCATTTTCATCTTTAATACATATATTTATTACTTACATTTGTGGTATTTTCTCATTGGTTTCATGCATGTCATGATATGGGTTTTGACATTCACTTGCACCCATTGTGTATGTGTGTGTGAGGGACATGTGTTCATTTACATACTTGCCATTGGGGTTGTATCATGTAATTGCATCTACTATGTGGGTGGATGCAATCCTTGCCTGGGTGTTTGTGCTGGGTATGCTGCCCATTACTGCCATGATTGCGTTTCGTCAGGACCTGGGGGCAGGGGGACATGAGTGGGGGCCTGCTGGGGGGTGGGGGTGCAAGGGGACATGGTTGGGGGCCTGCTGGGGGGTGGGGGTGCAAGGGGGACATGAGTGGGGGCCTGCTGGGGGGTGGGGGTGCAAGGGGACATGGTTGGGGGCCTGCTGGCAGGTGCCCCACAGTGCTGGGGGGTGGGGGTGCAAGGGGACATGAGTGGGACATGGTTGGGGGCCTGCTGGCAGGTGCCCCACAGTGCTGGGGGGTGGGGGTGCAAGGGGACATGAGTGGGGGCCTGCTGGGGGGTGGGGGTGGTGGGAGACATGGTTGGGGGCCTGGTGGAGGCTGCCCCTGGTGACTGGAGGGGTGGGGGTGGTGGGAGACATGGGTGGGGGCCTGGTGGAGGCTGCCCCTGGTGACTGGAGGGGTGGGGGTGGTGGGAGACATGGGTGGGGGCCTGGTGGAGGCTGCCCCTGGTGACTGGAGGGGTGGGGGTGGTGGGAGACATGGGTGGGGGCCTGGTGGAGGCTGCCCCTGGTGACTGGAGGGGTGGGGGTGGTATGAGACATGGGTGGGGGCCTTGTGGAGGCTGCCCCTGGTGACTGGGGGGTGGGGGTGGTGGGAGACATGGGTGGGGGCCTTGTGGAGGCTGCCCCTGGTGACTGGAGGGGTGGGGGTGGTGGGAGACATGGGTGGGGGCCTGGTGGAGGCTGCCCCTGGTGACTGGAGGGGTGGGGGTGGTGGGAGACATGGGTGGGGGCCTGGTGGAGGCTGACCCTGGTGACTGGAGGGGTGGGGGTGGTGTGAGACATGGGTGGGGGCCTTGTGGAGGCTGCCCCTGGTGACTGGGTGGTGGGGGTGGTGGGAGACAAGGGTGGGGGCCTTGTGGAGGCTGCCCCTGGTGACTGGAGGGGTGGGGGTGGTGTGAGACATGGGTGGGGGCCTGGTGGAGGCTGCCCCTGGTGACTGGAGGGGTGGGGGTGGTGGGAGACATGGTTGGGGGCCTGCTGGGGGGTGGGGGTGTAAGGGGACATGGTTGGGGGCCTGCTGGCAGGTGCCCCACAGTGCTGGGGGGTGGGGTGCAGGGGGACATGAGTGGGGGCCTGCTGGGGGGTGGGGGTGCAAGGGGACATGGTTGGGGGCCTGGTGGCAGGTGCCCCACAGTGCTGGGGGTGGGGGTGCAAGGGGACATGAGTGGGGGCCTGCTGGGGGGTGGGGGTGCAAGGGGACATGAGTGGGACATGGTTGGGGGCCTGCTGGCAGGTGCCCCACAGTGCTGGGGGGTGGGGGTGCAGGGGGACATGAGTGGGGGCCTGCTGGGGGGTGGGGGTGCAAGGGGACATGAGTGAGACATGGTTGGGGGCCTGCTGGCAGGTGCCCCACAGTGCTGGGGGGTGGGGTGCAAGGGGGACATGAGTGGGGGCCTGCTGGGGGGTGGGGGTGCAAGGGGACATGGTTGGGGGCCTGCTGGCAGGTGCCCCACAGTGCTGGGGGGTGGGGGTGCAAGGGGACATGAGTGGGACATGGTTGGGGGCCTGCTGGCAGGTGCCCCACAGTGCTGGGGGGTGGGGTGCAAGGGGGACATGAGTGGGGGCCTGCTGGGGGGTGGGGGTGCAAGGGGACATGGTTGGGGGCCTGCTGGCAGGTGCCCCACATTGCTGGGGGATGGGGGTGCAAGGGGACATGAGTGGGACATGGTTGGGGGCCTGCTGGCAGGTGCCCCACAGTGCTGGGGGGTGGGGGTGCAAGGGGACATGAGTGGGGGCCTGCTGGGGGGTGGGGGTGGTGGGAGACATGGTTGGGGGCCAGGTGGAGGCTGCCCCTGGTACATGGAGGGGCGGGGGTGGTGGGAGACATGGGTGGGGGCCTGGTGGAGGCTGCCCCTGGTGACTGGAGGGGTGGGGGTGGTGGGAGACATGGGTGGGGGCCTGGTGGAGGCTGCCCCTGGTGACTGGAGGGGTGGGGGTGGTGGGAGACATGGGTGGGGGCCTGGTGGAGGCTGCCCCTGGTGACTGGAGGAGTGGGGGTGGTGTGAGACATGGGTGGGGGCCTTGTGGAGGCTGCCCCTGGTGACTGGGGGGTGGGGGTGGTGGGAGACATGGGTGGGGGCCTTGTGGAGGCTGCCCCTGGTGACTGGAGGGGTGGGGGTGGTGGGAGACATGGGTGGGGGCCTGGTGGAGGGTGCCCCTGGTGACTGGAGGGGTGGGGGTGGTGGGAGACATGGGTGGGGGCCTGGTGGAGGCTGACCCTGGTGACTGGAGGGGTGGGGGTGGTGTGAGACATGGGTGGGGGCCTTGTGGAGGCTGCCCCTGGTGACTGGGTGGTGGGGGTGGTGGGAGACATGGGTGCGGGCCTTGTGGAGGCTGCCCCTGGTGACTGGAGGGGTGGGGGTGGTGTGAGACATGGGTGGGGGCCTGGTGGAGGCTGCCCCTGGTGACTGGAGGGGTGGGGGTGGTGGGAGACATGGTTGGGGCCTGCTGGGGGTGGGGGTGCAAGGGGACATGGTTAGGGGCCTGCTGGCAGGTGCCCCACAGTGCTGGGGGGTGGGGGTGCAGGGGGACATGAGTGGGGGCCTGCTGGGGGATGGGGGTGCAAGGGGACATGAGTGGGACATGGTTGGGGGCCTGCTGGCAGGTGCCCCACAGTGCTGGGGGGTGGGGGTGCAAGGGGGACATGAGTGGGGGCCTGCTGGGGGGTGGGGGAGCAAGGGGACATGGTTGGGGGCCTGCTGGCAGGTGCCCCACAGTGCTGGGGGGTGGGGGTGCAAGGGGACATGGTTGGGGGCCTGCTGGCAGGTGCCCCACAGTGCTGGGGGGTGGGGGTGCAGGGGGACATGAGTGGGGGCCTGCTGGGGGGTGGGGGTGCAAGGGGACATGTGGCTTGGCTGGGGGGCATGCCCATGGTGGATGGGCTGCCTGCGGGACATGACCAGGGGTGCAGGGTAGTCCCCTGTGGTGTGGGCTGCCTGCAGAGGTCGTGGAGGGGGTAGAGGGGAGACCTGGGAGGACCCACACTGGCAATTCACCTCTTCAACTTCCCGCACACCCACGTAATACACTGCCCCACTCGCACAGGCCCAATCGCGTGTAGGATTTCTCGCGCACCCCTGTAATACACGTACCCAGGCCAATCGCGTGTAGATTTTCTCGTGCACCCCTGAAATCCACGTACCCAGGCCAATCGCGTGTAGCATTTCTCGCGCACCCCTGAAATCCACGTACCCAGGCCAATCGTGTGTAGATTTTCTCGCGCACCCCTGTAATACACGTACCCAGGCCAATCGCGTGTAGATTTTCTCGCGCACCCCTGAAATCCACGTACCCAGGCCAATCGCGTGTAGATTTTCTCGCTCACCCCTGTAATACACGTACCCAGGCCAATCGCGTGTAGATTTTCTCGCGCACCCCTGAAATCCACGTACCCAGGCCAATCGCGTGTAGATTTTCTCGCGCACCCCTGTAATACACGTACCCAGGCCAATCGCGTGTAGCATTTCTCGCGCACCCCTGAAATCCACGTACCCAGGCCAATCGCGTGTAGATTTTCTCGCGCACCCCTGTAATACACGTACCCAGGCCAATCGCGTGTAGCATTTCTCGTGCACCCCTGAAATCCACGTACCCAGGCCAATCGCGTGTAGATTTTCTCGCGCACCCCTGAAATCCACGTACCCAGGCCAATCGCGTGTAGATTTTCTCGCGCACCCCTGTAATACACGTACCCAGGCCAATCGCGTGTAGAATTTCTCGCGCACCCCTGAAATCCACGTACCCAGGCCAATCGCGTGTAGATTTTCTCGCGCACCCCTGTAATACACGTACCCAGGCCAATCGCGTGTAGCATTTCTCGCGCACCCCTGAAATCCACGTACCTAGGCCAATCGCGTGTAGATTTTCTCGCGCACCCCTGTAATACACGTACCCAGGCCAATCGCGTGTAGCATTTCTCGTGCACCCCTGAAATCCACGTACCCAGGCCAATCGCGTGTAGATTTTCTAGCGCACCCCTGAAATCCACGTACCCAGGCCAATCGCGTGTAGATTTTCTCGCGCACCCCTGTAATACACGTACCCAGGCCAATCGCGTGTAGAATTTCTCGCGCACCCCTGAAATCCACGTACCCGCTCAATCGCGTATTTAACTTCCCGCGCGCCACTTTTTTGATGCGCTGGGACTCTACCGCCTGCCTTCGTGTGGCGGCCGTGTTTCAGCTTGTGCGTGTCTTTGGCTGTGCGTGGCTTTGCCCTATTCGATTCCATGAATACGTGTGGTTCGAGTGCGTGTGGGCGTTCCGTCTGCTTCCCTGCAGTACATCCCCAGTTACGCCCTTATTTTCGCGTGTTGTTCCCCATTCCGCGTGTTACGCCCCATGTCCCGCCCACTTTCTGGTGTGTGCGCTGCGGTTGTGCGCTTTCACTGTGCGCATCGCGCACGCCTTTCGCGATGTTGCAGTGACGTGTGCGCCATGCACGGGTTTGGCGCACATCCCGAGGAAGACACGCGCAGGGACTTCCATGAATCGCACGCGTGTGCGTGCGCCTCTTTTTTTCCGCTTGCGCCTGCTTGCGCCTGCTTGCGCCTGCTTGCGCGTAGATTTTCGGCGCACGTTTGTTCCATGAATCGGCCCCTCAATATTCTTCTCTGTCTGCAATATAAAGGGGGTGCAAACATCTAACATACGGTTAATTTATATATGTATATATTTTAGTCGGTCGTCGCACTTTAGTAAGGGTGAGTATCATGTTGCATATGAAACCTGAAAATTGAATTGCTAATAACTTTTTGACTTGCATGACGGATTTGGGTAATATTTTGCAAACAGAAAGTCGGCCGAGCCATGACCCCCGCCCCCCTGTCCCCCTGATTGAACTTTTGGGAAAGATTTGTAAAAAAAGAAAATGTTATTAACAAACTAAAAATAGCTGTTTTCGGCCTACTCCCATTATTTTTCTCCTGGAGAAAAAGTCCAAAGCAAAAACTACTGGACAGCATTGGACCAGGTACAAAACAACTTGGGCACAAAGCATTGACTCGATTTCCAGGAAGGATCTGGGGTTATTCCATCTAGCATTTATTAAAATATCTGACAGGGAAGGGGGTGCCCCCTTCTCCCAAAAATATGGCTATATCTCCCATGGTGCTTTTTTAGCAGAGAGGTATTTCAGAAATGAAATAGCAGCCATTTTTTCCCAACATTCTATTGCTAATATCTTTTGACTTGCTGGATGGATTTGGATGACGTTTTCAAACCAAATATTTTGTTTAGGGTCCCGCAAAGCTGCACAAGATGGGAACAAAAAGTTATAAAACTAAAAAGTTATTAAGAAAATAGAACACAACAGTTTTAAACCGCTAAGCAGATTTGGACCAAATAAGAAACAACTTCGGCAAAATGCATGAACTAACATTTCTTGACAAGTTTGTGTTAAATCCATACAGTAGTTTTTAAAATACTCAACAGAGAAGGGGTTGTCCCCAGCTCCTCAAAACTTTAATATCGGCCTTGGCGTTTTTTACAGCAGAGAGGCTAATAACTTATGACTTGCTGGATGGATTTCTATGACATTTTCCACACAAAATGTTTGTCAAGAGCCCCACTAAACTGGAAATTCGACAGAGAACAGGGTGCCTGCCCCAAGCGTCTTAAAACCTTTACATTGGTATTGGTGCTTTGCAGCAGAGAGATTGAGAGAGTATAATAACTTTTGACTTGCTTGATGGGTTCGTTAAAAAATGAAACATTTTATTAAGAAAACATAAAACGCTTTTTTCAGCCTACCCTCATTAATTTTCCAATAGACAAACAGTACCATTTTTGAACAGCCGTAGCATGAAAATAGCTGGGTATATATTTACCAAATAAGAAACAGTTTGGGCACAAAGCATTGACTTAATATCCTTGACTGGTTTGAGGTAAATCCATAAAGTCGTTTTTTAAATATTTGACAGAGACATGGGGGTGCCCCTCTATTCCATAAAACCTTTTTTTATCTATCAGCCTTGATGCTGTGCGGCAGAGAGGCTCAAAGGTGTTTCAGACATCAAAATCCACCTTTTTCTTTGCTCGATATGAGGTTTCCCACAATATTACTGTTAGACGCAGCAAATGAAAAACAGAAAATGCTATTTGGAGGACTTAAAAGGATGCCATAAAAGATTGGAATTAACTCCCCACAACCTTACATAGTCTGCTAATGTTCTCAATTTCAGAAAGACACTTAAAACTCTTTTGTTTACTTAGTCACTCCTATGGGAACACTGATTGTTTTGAAACACAGCACTTAGATGGCATGGCCGCAAGCACTATATAAATAGCGATAGCAATAGCAATAATAATAACAATCACATCAGGCTAGATGTTGGTAGTAGGAAAGTAGATACCATGTGAAGTTCAGGATCTGGTGTGGGGTGGGGAGCTAGTTACGGGTAGAAAATGTTTGGTTTATCAGGTGAAGACCGCAGGAATCTCACAAGATTACAGTGGCAAGAAAGCAATGATTGATAGGTTATAAAGGGAGGGAATAAGCAATTGAGTGGAGTGAGGGGACCTGGAAAAAGAAAGGAGGCACGTGTTAAGTGCCTGTGAGGACGTGGAAGACTTTCGATTTCTTAGCAATTTTCCCTGTTATTGTGGGAATTGGCATATCGCTACTGTACTGCATGAATTTCTGTTCTTGGAAATATTACTGTGAAATTATTGCAGGAATAAGAAGGGTTAACATCTGAAGTGCCTACATCTACTGGGCAGGGGTGTTTGGTAACAAAGTAGGGGTTTGACATGGCCTCTGGCCATGCTAGTGGGTCCAGAAGAAAGCTATTGGTTCAACACGCTCAGAGGCCCCGGCTAAAGGCCATAGCTTCTCAGACCTCAAGAAACTATGTAACATATTTGGGTGTGGCCACTGGCCATGGCTGAAGGCTATGTGTAGGGGGCCCAAAGAAAACTATTGGTCGAACTTGTGCAGTAGCCATGGCCAAATGGCTAGTGAGCTCTAGGAAACTAAAGTATAGCAAAACTCTTGAAATTCAGTGAAAACCCATTTGTTAAGAGATAGTTAAAGTGATCAGATTTAATGCTACAAAAACCATGAAATTCAGCACTTGCATTTCAATCAAGTCCCCCTCAGAGAACTAAAATGCGTCAGATGGACCAACAGTTGTAGGGGTAATGGTGAGAAGAGGGCCAGGGAGGAAGAATCAACTCAGGGGAGGCCATGGCTAGTGAGCCATCAAAGAATCCTATTGGTGCAACATGTACGGTGGGTAGCAGAAGGCCATTGCTACTGGCCCCCAAAGAAACTATAGCATAAGAATACCCTCGAAAATTCAGTGAAAAAACGTAAGTTAGGAGAGAGAGAAGGTGATCAGATATTACATGAAAAACATATAGCAACAAAACCTTTGAAATTAAGTAAAAAAACGTTGTGGTCAGATTTGACTCAACAAAAGCCCTGAAATTCAGCAATCACATTTCAGTCACCTTGATTATGCACATCCTGTTGCGAAGCATATTACCACATTGATGACATCATAAATGACATCACTGATGGCATCATTGATTGTGTCACTAGTTAAATCATGCATGATATCACTGACGTCACTGGTTTGATTAATTGCTTTTTTAAATATGACAACTCTGTTTTTTAACATAACATTAATTACACAGTTCAATGTATTCTGCCCTTATTTCTTTAAATGTAACGCACGGTATACAATTGTAAGTATGTTTTCTCATGTAGCTGTGGTTATCCTTCCGTGTAACCGTGACTATGGGAAATCGTTTGTGCTCTTAATTTGGTCCCTAGCCCACCTCGAACTCCCAAATTTCACATGATTGCCACTCATACACCCACCTCTAGCCTGATACCATTTCACAGTTTTTCCTCATCGAAATGGCATTCTTCTGCCTTTCGTTTTCCGGTATTCACAGGTATAGCCGAGGCTATCTCTTGAATTGAAAAAAAAATGTCTGCCTTTTCATTTCTGGAAAGCCTCTCTGCTGCAATGCACCATCAGAGATATCTCTATTTTTCCATGAGAAGGGGCACCCACTTCCCCGTCATTTAAAAAGCTAGTCAACAGAATATCCTCAAACCAGAAAAGGATTGCGAGTCAACGCTTCGCAACCAAGTAGTTTCGGACCTGGTCCAAATCCATTCAGTGGTTTGCACTGTGCGGGGGGACCAAATATTTACCTTTTTTGTGTATGGGAACATGAATGGGGGCTAGGCCGAGAGTCCTTTTTTTCATTTTCGTAATATCATTTTGATTTTTTAACGTATCTTTCTCTGGTGGGTGCCGCGCGTACCGAATTGTCTGCACATTTTCAGCCAAATCCGTTGTCTGAGTCAAAATTTATTAGCAATTCATTTTTTCGATTTCCTATGTTCTTTAGTACTCACCTACTTTATAGTGCAGCCACCGCTGCATTATAATATATAATTTGGGGATGTGAGCAGTTCCCAGGGTCCTGGTAGTAGGCATATGCAGGAATAAGCCTGTTTCTGTGTGCGGACATCAGGATCATTATCAGGTTTTCTACACTCTTCAGAAATATTGTAGAATATTGTAGAATAGTGAATATTGAAAGCAGGAGGAGACCATGCATAGGAACTGTGACTGTGTCTGCGCAACCTTCTGAGTCTTGGGACCCTTGAACGAAGGTTGTCACTGTGGGATAGAAATTTTGACAAATATAAGGACAATTTGTGTCACTTTTTGAAGTTCTTTACATTTTAACCAGGCAGACACAAAGTTAGCAATGAATGTGCAGGTGGTTGTTTCCACTCCCATCTCTTGCTCCCCCACACACTTTTTACTTGTGTCCTGTTCCAACCCTACAAGGTCGCACTCGGGCATGAAATTGTCTCGGGCACCAATGAAAAAGTGGCCCACAATTGCAAAAGGCAATTCATTCCTTTTCTTCCTCATCCACTGTTTGAAGAGTACCCAAGGAGGAGGTTTTTGATAGAATGCAATGCCGTTTGTGCATTTTCAAGAATATTTATTCAATAACAATGCTCATAACTACTAGCCGCAGGGTGAAGTAACTTTTCAAACTGGCCCACCTTGACCGAAACAACTGGCACACACTAATTCTGTGTTTTTGGTTCTGGCATTGTCCTGCTGCCCTATAGGCCTGTCCGATCCTCCCCCCTCTATTTGTTCCAGCCACCCTCGAAAAGTGAATGGTGAATGTTGTTTTGTCTCCTCCCTTCTCAACGCAGCTTCTATTTTACCTTAAGCTCTAGCATAGTGCGTGTACCCTTGAGCACGACATAATGGTTTTCTGTAATGAATATCCCAAGCAGTATTGCTGAGATGTGTTCTTTACACAACCTTATTTGGGGAAAACAGTCTGTGTAAACGTCAGTGGTACATTCCCTGGTATGAAGAAATATTGGCCCATATGCTTTGTGTTAGTCACTGATATGGGGCGTGATCCCAAGTACGAAGATGTTTTTAGCTAGTTAGGGAGGGGCAAAAGGACTTAATAGAAGGGTATGTGCAACAACTTTGTTTCTGTTGCGTTTTATTTGTGTTTCTGTGGTATCATTGCAATTCTGTTGGGCGTTTTTCAGGTGTAGATTTTCCTGTGTTTTTGTCATCCTTAGCTGCGCTACATCTGTGTATTGGAGAATTGTTTCCCACATATTGTTTGCTCTGGGTACTGGTTGAGTCAGCATGAGTGGTGCATATGATAAATGTGTATTACAATACATCGGAATAGCAGAAGGGCGTAGGGCTCCTGTCAGCCTGCTTTACAAACATGCTGAGTTATTCTTTGACCAACCACACAGCGTCAGTAGGCTCAGAAAACACCTACCGGTGTAAACCAATAAGAGGATCTTCGATGACAACCTCACTGATGATGTCATATCCAATTAGAAGAAACGGTTCTGAATATAATACACATGTAGGGAACACAGATCAGCTTTTGGCAGCCACCACATCTTGCTGAAATCACGCTACTCAATGCTTTCGCATCACCGCACTAATGGCTGGGGCCCAAGGTGACAAGTGACAATGTTTACATTCATGAGTGGACCTGGGGATGTGTAGTTCTGCTTACTAGATGTAGGATTAGTTGCATATTTTATTTAAAGTCACCTGTTCACCAGTCATTAGTGTGCTAACACAAAGACATCCAGGAGCCTAATTGTAGTAGCATGGAGTGGTCAAAATTGAAGATAATGCAGATCAGCTCTTTGCGCCCCACACCGTCCTACTGAAGCCATATGCATAGCATCACATATAATGCAGAAGGAGGACTTTGCGTATTGAAGTTGACCATGAGCAATCATCCTAACGCAATAAATAAAAAAAAGCTATGCATGTGCCTTCATTAAGCAGGAAGGTGTGGGTACAGGCAAGGAAATTTGAATAATATTCTCGACATGCTCACATAGAATACAGTCATGAGCAGCAGGCAAACCCATTCTCAAAGTCCATTGGATGTAAAGTCATTATCTATCGTCATTCCTGTGGTCTCTGTACTGAGAAGTTTTAATCTTCGGCACATCACAGCACCCCTTCCACATCCCCTAGCGCTCTAAATTCAGAGGCAGGTGCACTTATGTTTGTTGTTACAAGAGAAACCGTGAGTAGAAAAGAATATTTTTGTACAATAGAAAACATGTTTTTCTACATATTCTATGTGTGTTTTTTTTTTTTAGAAGAAACACGATTAAATACATTTGAAGTATATTAATAATCGATTCTTTATATCATACGTAACATGTGTGCCTGCTAAAAAGGTAGTTTTATAAGATAACACCGTTTGGATTTTTCAGCAGTTGGTTTATTAATCGATATGGTTGTCTTGAAATGACACCACTTAGTTTATCAATCCTCTGATAGGTGCTCTACACTCTTTTGGAATCTGGATCTCTGTATGGATGGACTGACATGGAAGAGATTAGTTCACCCATGGGGAAAGTGTATTAGGAGATTTAGGGCCCGATTCTTGAAGACTTTTTCGGAGTAAGTCCCACTTCCTTCTGGAGAGAGACTATTTTATTCCCAATAACGTTACCGGTACTAACTATGACTTATAATAAAAATTTAGCATTTATATAGCACTACGAACCCTCAGGTAACTGAGAGCTGCTTATTATTACCCACGGTGTGTGGTGATCATTTATCCACCTCGGAAGGATGAAAGGCTGAGTTTGGCTCTGCCGGGATTTGAAGCGGGCGCTTTACTTGCTGTGCTTGGACTGGTAATGGGTAATGTTTTTGCGAATCATACAGTCTCGCTAAAAAAATTAAATCAACCGTTAGTCAGAGTTACTGCCAAAAACGTATTTGGGACACCAAGATTTTAGACGAATTGGTAGGGCGCGATGTCACAAAATCAGGAGAAACAGTTGACGGCTATACAATTGATGCTATGGTGTTCTTCGTGGAGTCCCAGAGCATAGGATTCATTGGACAATGCTCAGAGATAGACCAATTGAGATTAGAGACCAATCTAGGGATCCACCACTCAATAAGAAAGGCAAAACACAATTGTTTATATTAACATGTATGGACGTCCATATGTTCTTTTTCTGCTTCTTTCTAAGTCTCGTTCCAGAATTCCGGAACTCATCCTAATATGCCCCACAGTAGCATGTATGGACACCCCACATGAATGGCGCCTTGCTCATGTCCCAGTGTGTGTTGCTATTTTCCCCACACTGTATCCCACAAGGACTGTCCCTATCACTTCCTAGAATCATGCTCAAATGTTTACATATGTCCAGGTAGAACGGAGGGTGCTTACAGGTATTGAATACCTTGCATAAAGCACTGATTCATTTTAATATAATCGGAATTAAAAATAGGAACCGAAAAACCAAAAGCGGGCTAGATTTTCTCCATACATATTAAAGCATGGTTATTTTTTATCCGATGGATATGACAGGGGGGTATGTGTGCAAAATACACACAGAATTGCATATTAGTCAAAGCGATGATTAGTATCAGGATAAAACAATAAAGCAGAAACTCTCCATCATAGGTGAATAGCAATTAAAGCTTCATTTTGACATTTGGAAAATACACTTGACGCTGAACATCTTTTGAGGACAGGGAAGCTGGAAATGTATAATTAAGCAGATTGACAATGCTGTAGACAATGAGAAGAAAATGAAAAAAAGAAGAGTTTAATTTTAATGATAGTAAAACCTGTTCTTAAGCACTGATCGTATAAAAGTGTGTCAA
Organism: Ambystoma mexicanum; assembly: GCF_040938575.1. Taxonomy (NCBI): domain Eukaryota; kingdom Metazoa; phylum Chordata; class Amphibia; order Caudata; family Ambystomatidae; genus Ambystoma; species Ambystoma mexicanum. The sequence continues at coordinate 456,080,257 of NC_090923.1, read as the reverse complement.
GCAAGTGATTCATTGAGTGTACATAATATCCTATTAACAAAGTCTGGAAAACATTATTTTTCTTGGTTGGCTGACAGCCCTGCAGCGACTGAGAATATCTGCCATCACAATTGGCAAGGAAGCCAAATACTTGGGTGTTGCAGGATGATCACTTGTTATATTGACCAAAAATGGATCTACCCCTTGACATGATAAAATATCTTGTATCTCGGGTTGCCACGTCCGGCACATGCAATACCTTTTCTCCATCATCGATATACCTAAAAAAGAACTAAGTGCAATGGTCCACCATCAGCATGATGTGGCACTACATGTAATCTCTGCCACCCCCAAAATGTTACATCAATTCCACGAGTATGCTCTAGTGTACGCGGAGAATGCCACCACCGAGATGACACTTGGTGCTTAATGCCTACAGTTAATTCCTTACATTGGCTTTAAACACATTGGGCCTGAGTCACAAAGTGATTTTCAATGGGATTTTCCATTTGAAAAGCTTGTTGTGAATCAGGCTCATTGTTGTTGAATTTTTAGTCATTAGTTTTTCAAACAGATTGGCTGAGTAAAAAAGAACAACGATATCAAATAAGCGGTCTATGGAATGGAAGCACTGAATGGGAGCACCCATGGGAACAGAAAGCTGTGTTTCCCCCAGTCCTTGACTGAAAGTATGTTTCCATATTGTGTATCATCAGTTGGTAGGATATGTTGAACCAGGACCAGGTAGCTTAGCGGTGATGTCTTTCTCACACACTAGGTAATGTCACCTGGGTGGCTCCCTAAAAGCAGCATGTATTAATTGCTGCAAAGTGCACAGAGAACAGCATTGAGATTGTGTGGCCTCTGGCCTCATGAAAGTGTGAATTCATACTTTTCAGGTGGCCAATTTCTGTCGACTGAGGTGCCAAGCCTTGATAGCCATACTCAATATTGTTCTCCTTAAGGCTAGTCAACTCAGACTCCATAGGGCCATTTGATCCCTATGCTCCTGCCCATTGGGTCATTAACAGAGCCTTTTTGTGACTTGCTTTTTTCTATGCATTGACTTAATTAACCCTGTTCCACTCTCCAGTCGCCTCGTACTGTAAAATGACCAAAACTATTAGGACAGAGATGGATGCCAAACTGGGGGAGCCTTTCTCATTGGGTATCATAATAACACTAAGAATTTCCCTCACAATGCCCATTTGTTGTATCCAGTTTTTCCCTCCGCTTATTAGTGAGTATGATTTTTAAACCTAATTGACTTTAGTTGCTCACTAGTGTAAAATTCAAAGATGTTGGCCGTCATATTGTCCTTCTCTTGAATATAATTGCACTCGAGGTAATATTAATTAAATAGAAGACTCTGAGGCATCTGTTGTACTTCTATTACTCCACCTGAATGCAGGATATTATAAATATTAGTACAGATGCCTGTCTAGGAACAGCTGACAACTATGATTTATATGCTTGAAAATATATAAATGCCTTGAGAAACCAGACTATGCAAAATATGTCATGGTATAATAACTTTGATTGATAGATGCTTAGTGACCATAACCTTTTAAGTATAGGATTTGTAAAATGTGAACCAACCTGGGCTGAACCTAAGGGTCTTACCCAGGGGGTTACAACTAAGAATAAAGGGTATCAAAGGAGTTGGTATGGATGGGAGATGTAGGGAGGATCTAGAGGGGCAGAAGCATAATTGAGTGTTGTGATCAGCTATTCTTGATTCATTAGCTGTTCTTTCTCCACTTTTGGTTGGCTGCCAATCTTGCACTGTTTTGGATTCTGGTGGTATGCTGGCTTCCAGAAATGGTATGTTTTTTTAGGCAAGTAGAGTAGTGTTTGGGTTGTGACTGCTTAGAAGTCGATGCAGGCCATTTTGAACGTGATGCATGATTGAAGGGGTTTAAGTAGCATTTTATTGTCCATAAAGGCAATGTGTTCACTTTTTCTTAGTCCTGTTTTAAGGTGAACTGCAGCTTGCTGTAGAGCTTTCCGATGGGATAAGTTGGCATGTGGGACTTTTGCAAGTAGGTTGTTGTCACCGTTCCAGATGGGAGATGACCTGGGCTTGGCTACTGTTCTTAAACTAGGGGTAGGGATGAAATACTTGACTTTGCAGAACTGCACGAGCGGGTACTATGCTGACTGGTTATTCTTAGTGATGTGTGTTTTTAAATGAAAAGTCACAGCCAATGGTAAAGCTACGAGATTGTGCACTTGGTGAGAGTGGAGGCATGAATACATTATATTCACTTTGAATTTTGAAATGTACCATTGAATGTATCTGATTTGTATTAATCTATACATATGAAAGTCACACATTGTTTGCGGTTCGTGGTTTGTGGTTTGTGGCTTGGTGAAGCGTTTATGTATGGGAAGCGAAGGCATATGAGAGGCGAAAGGCAAAGGCATATGGGAGGCAAAGGCGAGGCGTTTGGGAGAGGAATGGACCTGAGAGGTGACCTGAGCGGCGAAGGTGAAGACAGGAAGCATTCCAAATTCAGGAAATGCGTTCGAGCACAGTTACTCAGTACAACTCAATTGATATGGTGATGGATGCTGACAGAGCCATAAACTATCCAACAGAATTCCTCAACTCGCTCCACTCCCCGGAAATAACACATCACCTTCGACTGAAAAATGGGTCGCCCATCATGCTGCCTCACAATCTCGAACCAAGGCTGTTTGTTAAAAAAAATTGCTGCCCTACGTAATTGAAGTGACACAGTGTTGACTGGGAAGGGAAAAGGAGAAGATATATTCATCCCCAACATTCCACTCTTTCCGACAGACTTGACGTTTGGTTTCAAGCGCCTACAGATCTTGGTCAAGCTGGCATTCGTTATCACGACCAACAAGGCACAGGGCCAGTCAATCAAGTGCATTGGTATCAACTTGGAATCTCCATGTTTATGCCATAGGCAGTTATATGTCACGTGTTCTAGATTGGGTTCCCTGAATCAGTTATATGTGCTCCAAACTGGAAAAACAAAAATGTTGTCAATAAACAAGCCTTACAATGAACATGTACTTTGGTAATATTAAACTTTAGTTCCATAGTTGATGGCACTGTCGACATCATGTCACCCATCATGCTGCTCAGGTATCTCCATGTTGTTCTCACGTACAGTTATACATTTCAGTATGTGTTTTTAAAAAGAATAAAAAATAGTGTGGAGTCTTTATAAGAATTTTTTGGAAAAAATATTACATGATCGGAAAATGTAGAGATTGTTTCTTTTCACCTTATGGAGCTTTTCTGAAAAGCGTAAAGCTACCTTAAGGTGTTCTTATTAAATAGTACCTATGAGAAAATGAAATCCCAGACAACGCTGGGTATACAAGCTAGTACATTATAAATGTATGGACTAACCACACAATTAGGAATGCAGACAATTTGATATATAAATCATACAAAGTGAACAAGAGAATCTTTCAGAAAACACAAGTACTTATTGATAGCCAGTGCAGATCGTTATATCCTGGAAAGCAATATTTTACCAATTTGCATGTTATGATCTTTGAAAATGTAGCTTTCCAGGACAATCTTGTACCTCGCATGGGGAAACCTTTTTTTGACTATACAGTGTGTCTCACTAAATCATTAACTAACCTAAAATGCTGATGCCATGTTTGTGTAGCTTGATTATCAAGGCAGAACTCTTTCAGTCAATTGGTAAAGGATGCAGTGATTCCTTCTCCAAAGGGGTAATCAACTAACCAGATTCCCCTTTGTTGCAACTCAGTGCTAAAAGCAAAGTGCACTTGTGCTCTGCTGCATCAGTAGCCTGATCCCAGTACCCGCTCTGCTCATGGTTCAGAGCAGGTTCCAAGGCACAAGATGACGCAAGATCTGTCTGCTAACCACTCCCAGGTAATTTCAGGAGTGACCAGTGCTGTGGACCAGGCCAACCACTCTGCAACAAATGTGAACCGGAGTATCCTGTCCTCAATTCCTTTGCAAAGGCCTCACAGCAACTGGAGGGCCAGACCAGCTGAAGCCACGTTTCTCTCGCACCTAACCAGTCGATCTATGTTCCCCGCAGCCTAAACAGTATGGAATGTTTGCACCGGTGTCTGCGTTACCCTAACCAGTAGAACTATTGCTCTGCATCTAAACCAGCTTGACACTGCATCCTGCCCTAGCAAAGCAAGTCAACTTCTAGGCTCCTAAAATGCTGATGCCATGTTTGGGTTGCTTGACTATCAAGGCGGAAATCTTTCAGTCAATTGCATGAAATCTGTGTGAGGGATTGCCATCTGGCAACGGTGCAGATCCCTGGCTTTTTTAAAATTTTTATTAGTACATAAAATGATGCAGTGATTCCTTCTCCAAACGGGTAGTCAACTAACCAGATTCCACTTTGTTGCAACTCAGTGCTAAAAGCAAAGTGCACTTCTGCTCTGCTGCATCAGTAGCCTGATCCCAGTACCCGCCCTGCTCATGGTTCAGAGCAGGTTGCAATGTCACAGGATTACCACTTGACTGCTGCAGCGACAGGACAGCAAACTCACTGCAGCACAGGGGTGACATTTAAGATGTGCCCCTCTGTACCAAAACTACTATGATTATGAGTACCCCATTCTTGTGGCAGGATAATCTCTAAGAATAAGCTATGCCTGAGTTAAGGCATAGTGTATGGCGATACTCATGCCAATTGGCATTGCATGTGTTGGGTCCTGTGAGTCAACGCTGCTGTGACGGTTAAGGGTATTTCGGTCAGACATTCCACTACTACCACATGGCAGGACAGAAAGACATAGGACCCAGCCTCTCTTTGATTCTCTTTGTGAGAGCCGGTAACCACTACCCACAGAGACAGCGGCACAGCAGGCAATTGTACTGGGCCTAGTTATCAAAGGAACACACCCATTCAGGAGAAGTAACCTCACAAAAGTGTGTTACATGTCTAAGGGTCTATGTTGTCAGTTGAGGGCAGGGCGGGAGTAGGATAAACAGGAGTGCTCTGGACACTGAAAGAAGCCTTCCACCATCTTGTTTCTCACGGTTTCTCTTTCAGTTTCTTGTTTCCTCCACTTCCTCTGGATCAAAGCACTTTGGGTGTGATATCAACAGGGAAAAGTCCTCTCCAGCCTGGAGCAGGGATTGGTCTTTAAAAGAAGGGGTATTCCACCTCCTCAGCAGAATTCCCTCTGTTCCTGAAGGATCTGTAAGGCAAAAAATACATTCTGAACATTCTCACCTGGACTTTCTTTGAGACAGTTGCACTCTCCAAAGTCCTCTGCCGGGGGTGAAGAAGGAGACATTCAAAACATAAGCAAGATCTGTTTGCTAACCACTCCCAGGTAATTTCAGGAGTGACCAGTGCTGTGGACCAGGCCAACCACTCTGCAACAGATGTGAACTGGAGTTTCCTGTCCTCGAGTCCTTTGCAAAGGCCTCACAGCAACTGGAGGGCCAGACCAGCTGAAGCCACTTTTCTCTTGCACCTAACTAGTCGCTCCATGTTCCCCGCAGCCTGAACGGTATGGATTGCTCTGGCACTGGTGTCTGCGTTACCCTAACCAGCAGAACTATTGCTCTGCATCTAACTCAGCTTGACACTGCAGCCTGCCCTAGCAAAGTAAGTAAACTTCTAGGCTCCAACAATCTGCTCAAAGCCAGAACCTGAACCGAATCCCTGGAGGGTTCACTGACTCTAATCGGGGGTTAGAACCATGGCTTGGCCTCGATCATCACTTCAATGAACGTCACCCAATGACTTGTATAACTGGTGTGACACTCACTGACCTCTCCAAAGCCCTACTTGCCCTGGCCAAATGAGAATCGTTCTTGGACCCGCCCCGACATGCATCATTGAACTGCCACTGTTTGACCACACAGAGCACCCACATTCAACCCTACTCAATGTCGCAATCTACCAGGGCCTCCACAATCCTATGTCACTGTCTGATCAGCTTCCATCAATGTTCGAACGGGGGTCTGATGCATCAGCAAGAGTTTAATCCAGGCACTAGGACACTGAATTTTTCCCACAGTCCACTTGGGTCTTAAAGACTGGTAAGGTCACAATTGCTCCTGTGTTAAACATAATATCCTTTTTATGGTAGTATCTTACCTACCAATTACACTCAGGGTGCTACTTTCTCCAGTCTGTTGCATCTCCTCTGTTCTTTCCTCTGAGATTGGTTTTGTTGCATAGTAATATGTTTTCATTCTACTTGCACATGTTGTGTTTTATTAAAATGTTTATATTTTTATAGAACCTTGATTGGACATTCCCTTGATTTTGGACTCTGATAGTGTGGTGTTTGGGTCACTATTGGTTCACCTTCGCACCACTCTTGAGAGTATAGCCTTCCCTCTGCCCGCCTTACCACAAAAGACGAAGGAGGTACCTTTATGATTCCGCTGTATTTTGATTTGTAGAAGTGTAGGGCTAAGTGGGCCATTTTACAATGGTGGGATTTGAAACAGACTGAGCTTATCGGCCACCCAGACAAAATAGGTGTGTGCAGTTAACGTTCTGTTTTGCAGCCAAGGAATTTTAAAGCCATGGATCCTGACATGAGCACAGTGCAGACCTTGACAGCTAATGTCTGGCATGACCTATGTTGAGAGAGAGGTCTCACTCAAGGTGGTAAGGTTAAAAAGAAAAACTTCTGAAGAGCTTGAAACTTTCGAGGGAGCTAGGGGGATGGAGGGCTGCTCAGGCTCCAGCAGAAAGCTCGATCCCCTAGACATATTGTCCACACACCTGGGTGGTGAAGGATCTGCTGAGGAGAGCAACATTTATAGTGCTTCGCAGCATTTCTCCCACCAGGTGGGCAAGGTGGTCTTCCACAGGTCACAAGCTTCCTGTAAATCGCACTCATCCGTGGGTTCTTGCACTTCAGTCAAGCCTACTGGGGATCTTGCTGTGCTCGACCCCAACAGGCTATTCCTCCTGGAGGAAAGAAGAATAGCCCTGGAGGAATGGAAAAATCAGGCTGCTGAGGTCCTGATTGAGAAAAAGCAAAGGGACTTTGTAATGCTGTGCAAGATGTAACTTGAAGCCCAGAAAGAGGCCTCAAAAACATCCAGTGAATAAGGAAGTATCTCCTGCAGTGGCTCACAAGGAAAGCCTAGGCACCACCTCCCCAATGCCTTAGTCCATATGTATGAGAAGAGGAGGATATTTTCAACTGGTTCAAAACGCTGGAGTTGGCTTTTCACCTCGTGGAGGTGGAAGAGGAGTTGTGGGGTACAGCCATTATGAGACAACTACCAATGGCTGTAACTGATGTTAATATCCCATTGACTTCAGTGGAGAGGTCTATATTCCAAGATGAAGGCATCGGTTCTCCGGGAGCTATGCAAAATCCCATAACAGTACCTAAAGAGCTTTAAAGAGCTCACCAAGAAGGGGAGTCAAATATTCTAGACATTTCTGCATCAATTTCTGAAATATCTGAGTGGTCGGGTGTTAGGCAGAATTATATGCAGTACCCTTTGGGAAAACCCCACACAATGAAGACTACAAGTGACAGTACTCATTCACCTGGGTACAAGCCTGTACTACACAGTAAAGTGGTAGCGATAGTTGAGCAGACAGACTTATCTCAAGAGCAAGTGAGCAGTATCAATAGTTACACAAAGGACAGCAATTACTATGATTCAAACAAACACTGACTCAAGGTTTCTGAGTAAAAGAATATACATTAATTTACACATCATTTAGATAACATCTCACTAAAGCAAAGCAGTTGAAAAATCACACTCTTAACACACCACACCATTCCCAATAGATTCTGGACAAGTTAAACTCAAGAATAAAGTATGAGAAAAAGGGCACTCCAGTAATTTAAAAAGGGAGGGAAAGACAAAGTTAGGTAAAAATTGAGCAGCACGAACAGGTAAGTAAGCAGGGCAATCTAGAAAGAGGAACTACAATGATGGAATCAAATCAAAAAGGCTTAGGGCCAAAGTCAATAGGACAAAAGTCTTTTGCTCAAGATCACACAGTTCAGGGTAGTTCGCCGTTAAGTCTTTGCCAAGAGTTCCGGACGAAGTTGGTCGGCAGAAAAGTTAGTTTAAAGAGTAGAGAAAGACAAGCCCTCGGATTGGCGAAAGGCTTCACACATCTTCACTGCGGCTGGACGAAACGAACAACCGGATTTGCACAGTACCTTTCAATGGAGAAGAAGCTGTAGCTGAGGCGGACCTTCCTGGCAGTTCCTGCAGGCTCACGGTTCTTGAAGCGACTGTTGAACTGACATGAAGTAGGAAGACTGGAGGGTCCTGCGCTGTCCAGGGAAGAAACCAGCAGCAGAGCAAACCAATAAATAAAAGGTGTGCTCCTTAAAACCCAAGCAGGGTCCGACCTTCCTGGCTAACTGGTTCACTGTAGCTCTGTACAGCAAATTTGACCAGAGGAGGGAGTCCTGGCTTGCAGTTTGGGTGAACTGGTTGGTCCCACAGGCTCAGGGGAAGAAGATTCCTGGTAGATCTTCTCTGTCGTTGGAGCCCGAAGATTCAGACCTGTAGCATGGCTTCACCGGGCAGTTCAGTTGTTGTAGGGGTCCTCTTCTGTCAGCTTGGTTCTTTCGTTCCAGTGGCGACTCTGCGTTTCCAATCCCAGAGACCTGATTTTTATGCAGTTTTCCACCATTCGCACAGCAAGGCTGTCAACCACACAGCAGGGTGGCTGTTCCGCCGGGACAGTCACCTAGCCAATTAAACTGGAGTGCGACTTGGGTTACCAAGGGAACCCATGGCAGGGGTCCTAAAACCCCTCCCTCACATCCTGCCTACCCAGACTTTCAGGCACCTAAGGAGGACTTCTGTGGAGAACCCCGCGAAAAGACGGTGAACAACGGAACCAAACCTGGTTTGGCGCTCAGAGTAAATACGAGAAAGACATTTTCAAAAAGAAATGGTGAATAAACCCAGCTGGAACCGTATAAAAAACGTATATGGTCCAGTGAGTTTAATTTCAAGGCTACCACGATAGCCTAAAACAGTGCCAAGTTTATTTAAGATAACCGCGGTAGGAAAAATAGGGTAGTTACCACTACCACCAGCCAAGTCTTGATGAAAAGGGAGAAAAACAATGCTCCAAGAGAAACAGACAAAAAGGGATAACTATTAACCCGTTCCAGTACTCTATGTAAGATAGAGTGTACTGGGTCTGTGGATTTTAAAAGACTAATAAAGTTAATGGCAACTTTTCATGTTCTGGGAGACAGTAGTCAGTCCCAGAAAATGGAGTCTGAGTTGGGAAGTCTAAAAGACAATCCTGTGTCACTGCACTGAAGGTGCTGTGTAACACACAATACAAATATGATGCCTATGGAGTAGGTGAGGCTCCACAGTCTATGAACACAAGAAAACAGACACAGCAAAACACATGTAAGAGTGGGAAAAAAAAAGGCTCACACTCTTACCAGGTGAAAAAAATAAATCCTAGAAATCCAGCAAAGCTGCTGAGGGACTCAGTAGGTGAGGGAAATCAGCCATTCATGAGAATTCTCCCTAACATTGGGTCACAGGTAACAAAGTTGACACATTAATGGGCTTGTTTAATCTGATTGCCCGTGGGAGTATGCTTAAATAATGTGAGAATGAAGTTACACCAGCATTTAGTGGACAAGACTATCACAGACCGGGGGGGTATAGCCAGCAGCCCACAAAATGGCAACAATGTAGAGGAATTTGAGCTCCTCAATCACTCTAAGTAATGTATCTATGGGTACCTTCCTCATTTGGACCCATCCATCATGGAATAAGGCTTGTATGCCTGTATGTCACTGTTGGAGCGTGTTGCGGGTGATCTGCCTCCACTGCACTCGGCGGAGATCCCTGGAGGGCAGCCGGGCTTGGCACCTCAAGACCACCTGGGTGTCCCTCTCCAGTTGTGCTCAGCCATAGGTGGGAAGAAGATGTCGTGGAGCAGCATTGCTGATCTTCTATTACTGCAAGCAGAAACAGGTTATTGAGGAAGGTTCTCCTGGGAGGAAAGCCCTCTGAACCAAATAGTCCTTCTTTGCTCTCTACTAAGGGACAGTCATCTACTAAGAGGTTGGCTATCTTAGAAGTTCTGGTTTGCTTTTATATATCCCATTCTAACATGCTCTATTCGAAGGGCTAATGAGACTTGTATATCTCCATAAGGTGAACCTCTACAAATATTGAAATATAACTAAGGGGTCTAAAGAGACTTTATCTAGTGAGACAAGTTGTGAATGCTGGAAAGTTTTCCTGCTGAGACAGTTTCAATAAAAGCCCTGAAATTTGAAAACAACAAACGATCTCCACCTAGCATGTCCGAGGGAGTGCAGTCTGACACTTTGTCTTGCGAGCCATGGTAGGGGGACTTAAACATAATTACAACAGAGTTGGCTTTGATATAGAAAATGGTATCATCTATTTATAGGCACACACAGTATGTCCAGGATGAGATTCAGTCCATCAGGATAATGGGATCCTATGTGGGGTTCCTAGAACATGAGGAAGAATGGATATCCTTGCTGGAGGAGAGTGTGGAAGGCCTGTAGCACATACAGGGCAGGATCTGTGAATTAGAATCAGCAGTCTCGCAGCAGGTGGACATGAACAGGTGGAATAACATTAGAGTGTTTAGCATTCCAGAAAAGGCAGAAAGTGCAACCCCTATTCAATGGATGGAGTGGTGGCTAGTATAGATGCCTCAACTCAACTATACCCCTCGTCTGGAAATCCAGAGGGCCCACAGCATGGGCATGTTAATGAGCAACAGAGAGAGGAAACCATGACCCCTGATAGCTTGCATACTCCACTATATGCATGTGGGCCAAATTATGTAGGCGGTGATGAAAAAATGGGCACGCTGATATTTGAAGGTTAGCAGAAATATATATATACCAGGACTTCTTGAAAAGAGCCATGGTCATAAGTAAGCAGTGTTGGGCTCTCTGGCCAGGATTGTTCCAGAGGGGCCTACAGTATGGACTGCCGCCTCTGGCTAAACTGGTAATCACAACAGAGTTGGGTTCCTCAAAGTTCTTTGATGACCCACACAATCTTTGATGGTATCTTGAAGTGACCTCTGATGTTCCCATGGATACCATACCTCCGGTGTGGAGTGACAAAGATAGCCAGGTGCCAGGAATGGTGATGGCAGTAATAGACCTGGAGGCTTCCTGGGAAGTGGAAGCCAGACATTCTCATTTTAGATGCCAGAAATGCCACACAAGCAGGGCTGGACTCGACACATGGGACATGGGAACATTGCAGCCTGAGGACAGAGAACCAGTAGATAAATCCAGGTCTCCAGTAAAGGCTAACGTGAGGACAGAGCCAGAGTCAAGCCTTGGGTGACTAGAAGCATGAATAGATTGTTGTTGAGGAATGTAAGGAGATGTAATAGATTGTAATGTTAGTCAACCCACATTTCCATAGGCAATATGGGTCCTTGTAAGAGTGAGTGTTGGGCTTTTGCCTCTTGTGTCTTTGATTGTCTTGTCTCCCTCGTATGGTGAATCGCTTAGTGTGGAAGAGTGGTGTGGGGATGGGACAGACAGGTAGTGTTGTTATATGCTCTCCTCGGGTTGTGACCTGGCTGTTTGCCCTTATAGTACCACTTGTGAGATTTGGCGAGATGTCTCTAGCAATAGTGATGTTGTATCATGATTAACATGGTCACAGGGAACGTAAAAGGCCTCAGGGCCCCCATCAAAAGGCAACAAGTGATTAGACACTTGAGGAGACTGGGAGATTAAATTGCTCTTATCCAAGAGATGAACCTAACAACTAAAGAATCAGTCTCCTGCGGAAGCAGTGGGTGGGTAAGGTGTGTGTCTTGCCAGCAGAGGGTGTAAGAGGGGTGTGTGGACATACTATTTCACAAGGCTCTCTCGGTCAATATTGGGAATACATGCTCAGATAAGAAAGACAGATATGTAATGGTAGATTGTACGGTTGATGAGATACAGGTGGTTATGTTGAATATTTATGACCCCAATCGAGCAGACCCTGCTTTCTAGCATGGAGTTCACAAGGTGATCCAAAGGACACATTCCCTGAACGTGATAATTGGGGGAGATTTTAATCTCCCGGTAGATCTCTTGTTCTCTTGTACAGGAAATCTCAGGTAGTTTTCATTCAATATGCACATGTTTTTCTGTAGATTCATCCAGGATGGTAATTTAGAAGATGTGAAGAGATCATGTAACCCTTCAGTGATGGAGTTCACATTGTATTTGCTCATACTCAAAAATCGATTCTATATTTGAGAGCAATGGTCTAGTGAAGAAGGTGATCAAGGCGGAAATATCACCCATAGTATTAACAGATCATGACCCATTGGCCGCAACCTTAGCTAGGGTGGGTGTGGTGCATAAGAGTGGAAATGGTGCTTAAATATGGATTTACTGGGAATCTAGGATATTAGAGACTCAGTTTTACAATTCACCCTGGAGTTTTTCCTGCTCATTGAGTTTGGGGGGTGGGAAGACACTAGTGTTGTATGGTAGGCGACAAGGTGACACTCAGAGGCCACATTATAGAATATTCAGCGTGTAGAATTAAGATAGTAAAAAAGTCTTCCCGGGAAAAACTGAATGAGATGAAGGCACTTGAACTCCAAAATGTGAGTAAACCATCAAATGCAGCACTTAAAGAACTAATCAAAACTAAATGTTGCAATAATAAGGTTACCATGAAGAGGGTCTCCGGGGTACTCTTAAAATATAACTCTACATTGTATCGGGGGCACCAATAAGGAAGGTGTCTAGCTGGTGAAATACTTTATGGCCAGGAGCCAAAATAACAATGTCTCTGAATTGGCAGGGAGTGGGGAGTATGGCTTGCAGGGATGTGGATATAGCCAATAGGTTTGCAAACTATTATCAATCCTTAAATACCCAGGAATGTGTCCCACCAGACCAGTATATAAGGTTGTATAGCGCGAAGGTTCCTTCTAGGAAATATTGGAGGCGATTGGCAAACGGCAAAATAATACAAGGCATCTGGGCCGGATGGGCTGCCCATTGACTTCTACTACCTTTAGGGAGGAGCTTGCCCCAGACTGCTAGAGCTGTACTTGCTTTATAACCCGAAAGTGGGGACAGGGGTACGTTCTATGAGGCCATGATTCATGTCATCCTAAACTGGTAATAGACAGTAGGTAACTATAGACCTATTTCGTTAATCAACATGTATGCTAAAGTGCTAGAACTTAGATGGGAGCTACTTCTTCCCACATTTGTCCATAGGAGTGAAACGGGATTCGTCAGGGGCAGGCTTTCTTCAGCGAACAATAATCTCCTCAGTGATGTTTTGAAATTGGGTAGGAGAGCAGGGAAACCTTGGGCAGCAGCCACTCTCGATACAGAGAAGGCATTTGACAGGGTGGGCTGGGATTTCTTGAAGAGAGCATTGCGATTGCATGGTCATGGTCACAGTATAACATCCTTGATTATAACTATGTATGTGCATCTGAGTGCCACAGTCTTTGTTAATGGGGTGTTCTCCTGATTTGTTCCCCTTCATAGTAGTGAGGGTAACATAAAAATGTTACATTAGTAAGTAGGAAAAGGGGCTACTAAGTAACACCCCCGCACTCAACATAAAATTGGGCGTGCTGGACCTACATTGGAAAAAGGTAAGTAAAGTCAATTTCACTTTAGTACTCTTGGGAACAGTAGTTCACCCAAGAGAAGGTATTTAAACCTTATGAGAAATCCAAAGGGCTTCTCGCTGACACTGCACTTAAGGTGCTGTATGTCACAATACAAAAGATTAATTTATTTCTGCAATGTTGGACCAACATTGCAGAAATATATTAATCGGGTCCACGGACCCGACAAACATTGACTAAATAAATAAACCGGGCCGTGGCCTGTAACTGGCTCAAACATATTGGAAAAAAACAGGGATGTCCACAATCCCTAATCCTATTTGCGCTCACCTTGGAGCCTTTGTTGCAAAAGATCTGGAAAAACAGTTCAATTAAAGGGGTGGGCTCTACAACGTTTACTGTTGCCTAGATGAAAGAGCCAGAGTCGTCTCTGCCGCCCAACCTCCTTGAAAATTGGGAAATACTTTTACAAATATAAACTCAAACTAAATAAAACAGACATTATGCCCCTAAACAAGCTATGCTTCAGTTCGCATGTCAAGGACCACGGTCTCAAGTGGGTGCAGGATAGTATTAGGTACCTGGGTATCAACATTTCCAACCATGTTGCTGACACCCTGCAATTAAACTAAACTGTAAGATAATTATATCCAAGGTAGAGGGGTTAATGAATAAATGGTCCCTGCTGCTCCTCTCCAGGTGTGGTTGATTGGCAACGATCAAAATGTGTAGAGCCCCTGACATTGAGTCATTGTGTTCTCATTAGTGATGCTGCTCCTCCAATGGCCTCACACCTTTTTAAGAGTCATATATAGGATTTTATACCAACTTTTTATGGAAAGAGAAGAGGGTGAGAATATCTCTCAATAGACTGAAGATGCATCAAGTGCCGGTGGGCGGAGAGGGTGGGTGTAATGCCATAATTTAAAAAAGTGCTTGACAGCGTTTGTTCTGAGTCAGGGCAGAGGCAGGCTAGTCGAGGGGCTCAGAGTATGGCAACCGGTATGGAGAGTCTTGGTACTGTCCTTGGCTTATCTGTATCGATTGGAGGACATACCACTCATCCGGTCCAAACCTTCATTGCTGGGAATAGGTCAGATTACATTTACCTGTGATGCACTGAGAAAATGGTGGGGGGCCCGAGGGCCGAGGACTGCCCCTATCTGGAAGGACACCCTCATGGCATAACTCAAACATGGGAATGTATATCAATCTTTTAAATTGGTCAACTTGGGAAAAGTGAAGCATACTGTAGGCACATCAAGTGTGCTCAGCCAATGGGTTTCTTCCTTTGGGCATCTTCAGAAGGCGTTTGCCCTGCCCACTGGGGAATTCTTAAGATATATGCAATTGGCCAGTTGGGTAGGCAGGAGGTCATCAGGAGAGGATGGGCAAGGAACAATGTAGAGAACTCTCCCACGTATGGTGTCTGAGACGTACGCCATCTTAAATCAGGGTACTAAATCCAATCCCAATAGGACAACAGAACTGTCATGGTTGTGGGGTTATGATTGCGGAGCATGTGTGGGCATCTATATGGTGCAAAATTGGGCGTACCTGAGCTCCAGAGTCCACAACTCAGATTCTCTATATGTTTTATAATAGGGCACTCTTCACACCATTGCGTTTTGGTAAAGCGAATAAGGGTAGAGAAAGTACAGTTTGCTGGTCATGTAAAGAAGCGGTTGGTACCCTGTCATGATATTTTTGTGCAAATTCTCCAGCACGCTCTGGCTGGGAATATGGCTGAGTATCCTTGTGAACCAGATATACTGTTCTTGCTGGCAGTAGTACTCATGGAGAGTGTGCACCCAGGGTTTAGTGGCAAACCTGCACTGGGAGACTATTTGATGCCCTAGTATCCATAGCAATTAAAATTGTAACATCAAATCGGAATGACTTGTCTAAACTGTCCACAGTCATGTGGTGGAATCAGGTGGCTTATACTCACCGCTTAGAAGCTTGGATAGTATATTGGAAGTAGGACAGTGTTAGGATCAGGTGTAAGGCCTTCACCTTGGCAGCTTCTAGACATCTTCCTTAGCACTATCTGAGGACGGAAACTCCAGGTTATGAGAGGTAGATATTATAACCCAGCTCTCGCTCAAAGCACAGGCTGCTTCAATGATCTCAGAGCTCCAATCAGGTGTTGACACCAGTATTGGATTCACTATATTGTCTTATCATTCTCCCCTTCTCCTTCCTTGTCTTCTCTCATGTTTGCCTGTCGGCCGTCTCTTTAATTTGATTACCTCTTTGTTCACTTGATTGAGTTGATTCATGAACATTGCATACATTGAAGAATTAGCAACTTGATGGGAACTACTACGTTTTTGATTTTGCAGGATGAATAAGGGTCTGAATGTCTCTTGCATACTCGGTGTTCAGTTGTGGGTGGAATGGGGGTCAGCTGTCCTAATTCAGGACTGTGTTACATTACTGTTTAGCTCCCTTATTCAGTTCTTCTTAGTGCTCATCCCCCATGGATTCAGCAGTATGATGTGGTATTCCAGAGAATGTGTTTTAATGAATTACCTTGATGCAGTTGCTTTCATGAAATAACTTGATGTATGTGTTTTAATGAATTTCAACGTCTTCGTTCTTGTGCATTGTAGTTTTATCTTCAAAACAATAAATAAACTAAACTTTAAAAAAAGACTATCACAGACCCTCGGGAGCATGCCGAGGCTGCCGATTGGTTTGTGGCTACCAGGTCCAAGAAAAGGCTTTGATTAGTGTTTCCAAGCAAGATGACAAGGGGGTCTAGAAACATAAATTGAAAGAGCGTGTGGACAAAGATTCACACCCTCTAGCCAAAAAAGGGGCCCAAAAGTCCAAGGAGAGAACCCCATCACCTACATCACCCACTCTAGCAGGAAAGAGAAGTGAAGGTACCCCAAGCAGTGGGGCGTCCACACCCACAGCCCCTCAAGGCTGCTTTACCATTAAAGATCAGAAAAATAGGAAGGGAGATCCCACCTTCAAGGGTAGACACAAGCCGGCTGTGGTTAGCGCTATGCTCACAGAGGAAGAAGAAGAGGAAGAAATAGTCAACATCGGCATTTTAAACTATGGATTCCCACTCACCCGTAAAACACAGTCCAGATCCAGAGACCACATAGATGCCTGCTCCTGCCAGGGAGGGTCTAGTGGTCACTGAAGTGCCTGCTGCAGCGGCACCTGACCTCAGGGTTGCCTACAGGTGTAGAACACGAACCTGAGGTGGAGGACACCATGGATTCAGACGTCACATGTTTCCCCAAGCTGAGTGATTTATTCTTAGCCAGCGGCCTAAGCCAGGCAGGCTTTTGTCAGACGCAGCGCAACCCTCCAACTTTTTCAGATCTGCGCAAGAAGGCAGAGATGCAAGCTCAGAGGGGAGCCCCTGTGATGTTCAAAGTGTACTTTTAGAATGTACTCCTGTATAGTGAGCCCAAGACTTCTGCGGTGGGGGCCAACCATGTTTGGTGGTTCTCCAGTGCCACAGAAGGTTCCTGTTGGACCTGGCCCATGACACACCGTTGGCAGGTCACCTTGGGATGACGAAAACAGCTGACCACTGTTAGCCAATTTTTACTGCCCCCAGATGGGCTCAAAGATAAAATATGTGTCCATTCCTGCCACAGTTGTGAAGCATCTGGCAAGATGTGGGCAGAGCCACTAAGACCCCTCTAATTCCATTACCTGTGGTTGGGTGGCCTTTAGAGATAATAGGTATGGACATTGTGGGTCCTTTGGATCATCAAACATCCTCCGGAAACCATCATATCATGGTTATGGTTGCTTATGCCATGCTATGTATTCAAATTCCCTGGGAAAAACATTATGAGAAATGATAACATCTTTTGAAACAATAACTAATATGATTGATAGTTGTGCTGTCTGTTCACCCAGCCACGTGCTTGGCAACTTTACAAGTCCTATATGGTGTAGCAGAAACAAGGCATAATCGAAAAAGTTCAGAATCACAAAAACAACATGGAACCTTCACATTTTGAGTATTCTCTCAGTCTGCATTTTCCTTTATGTTTAGCATGTTGCATTTGCATATGATGACTCCCCCTCTAGTTAATTAATGAACTAAACCTCCTTTACTAAACTTTACTGACATTACGCAAACCTCTGCAATATTCTCCTGGGCTGCAAGGTCAAAAATGTCAATTCCTATCCCCTAGGAAATCTATATAAGTTTCCATGTCATTTTCAGGGTCATTCGGACGATCAAAGTGGATGGTGAACCAATTGGATTCTCTATGAAAACAATGTAATGTGGCTCCTAGCCAGTCCATACCTCTATTTGTGTGTGAATATTTGTCAAAAATGCATTGTCATTGACAGGTTTCAAGGAAAGTGACATCAATAGCACAATCTTCTTCAAGCATCCCACATTCAATTTACAGGTGCAGAAATGAAATAGCAGCAAAACAAGCACATGAATCAGCAGCTTGAAAATATTGCTCACCCATGTGAGCACCCATGAAAACAATGACATGAACCAATCATTTTCCTTCACCCCAACCTCTTTCTTCATTGTAGTGCACACATTGTGTGTTGCATGCATTGCCTGAGTAAGAGTTCCATTGTCCGCATCATTGGAAGGTATGTAAGCACAGCAGGAAGTACGCAGTTTCACACACATGCCACCTTCCATTGCAGATAATACAAATTTAAAACATAGTGGTTTTGAAGAGTGGTCAGCTTAATTGCTCTCAGTTCTTCCCTTATGACATTCAGTCTGTTTGGTATAGTGAAATGTTTCTTGATTTACTAAGTGCCTGAGAAAAATAATTACTCCTTAGATCTCAATGTATAATGTATAAATGATTTATTCATAAATGAAAAAAACAAATGAAGTATTCTTTAGGGTTTGTTCTCAACTTCTTTTGCTTTCTCCTCAAAACATGTTTTGTTTCCATTGAGTGATTGCATAACTGTGTCCTCATATGTTCATCATTGAACTGTACTATGTCCTTGTGTCCTCTACACACGTTTCACCTCCTCTATGTGGCTCTTCAGGAGATCATTGATCAGAGTTTCTGTTTATGTCTAGAATCATTTGCAGATCTAATGTTCAAAGGTTTTTATCAGATCCTAATTGCAACAAGTGAATTTTAAAATAATTTTAGAAATACAAAAAATAAAAAGACTTTGAATATAATAGAATCGCATTGGGATACATACCATTGGAGTTACGAAAGACTTTCCTCAAGAAATTGCACTCAAATATAAGTGTCCAAACAATTTTTTTTCCTCTTTCCCTGCCTTTGTAATGTAAGTGAGTCAGAAAAGAACGTGAGATGTCCACAAATTGTGTTTAAGTGTTAATGATTTATATAGGTAAAACGAAAAAAAAGAAAGAAATATGTAATCACAAATCTGATGTTCGAAGTGTGGAGATAGTAATGATGGATGTGACAGTGTGATTATTACTATGTCAGATTAGTTGGCACACTATAGTTCTGGCTTGGTGCGAATGGCACATTTTTAGTATGGCACTGGCTTACCTGAGAGATGATTTGCTTTGCAGATTGCAAAGTGCAATCTGAAAAAAAAACTTCATATTGAGAAGTCTATTTTCCATGTAAGTTATACAGAGCATGATACCATTCAAACAGTATTGTGTACATGTACTTACAATGTGTAAAAGGATAATATGTTCAGATAATGCAATGATCTTAAATAGAAGATCTAAACCTAACTTTGTGTGATATCTTGTACACAATTCTAAGTAGAATACTTAATGCATTGTTGGTGTTGTAACAAGTCCAAACATGTTGAAATTGACAGCATGCATTTCAATTAGTGATGATTGGTGAATGGTATGTCCTAAAAAAAAGGACCTTCAGTCTATGTTCGGTTTCATTAGCTAGTTGTATTACCTACCAATGTATAATCTGAAGCCATTTGGCATTGGGCTCTGTTTTTACCTCAGGTGTAAACATTGAGGCATAAAATGTCTCTGCTTTGCTAAATAGTCTGTATTCATATGGTAAAGCATTAAGCTTTGCGCTAGAGTTCTGAAACAGGTAGATTGTTACACCGGTGACATTGCAGGCCCAAAGAGCATTGGACCCGGTGATGCATACATTGCAGATGCTTTGTCATGGGATGCTTTCTGATTGCTGTGATGTTAACAGCTGGGATCACCAACAAGGGGGCATGTATTGTTGCCATTGAACATATTCCTCTCCTGGAAGGTAGTAATTGCACTGAAGTCATCTCTCCACAGATCCAATAAATGTCCATGAGTGCTTCTGTACCTATTTGGAAGTCTGGGAGCTCAATCAGCATATCACACTAAATGTTAGTGCTCACAAACATAGTACTGTTGCCTCGGAAACACAATGGAAAACACAAGGGAAAACATGTATCATGATCTTTGTGGATTTATATTGATCGATCCACGTCCAACATCTGACATACTTTTCCCAAACACCAAAACATGTTACTTTATTTGTAGTACTGCGTTATTTGGCAATGCAAACATCCCTCCTTCTTTGCACCCAATCAACCCTTTGACACATTCATTTATGTAGAAAATAGCACCTTTTATATGTAATCAAGGTCTTTTTCTCCTGTCCTATTTCGTCAGAACACCGGAATGTGGATGGTACCATAAAAACAACCCCATTCTTCCCCTCTCCATGTGTTCGTTAGCAGAATATAACAATTTCCAAACTATCTTTCTCTGTCATCTTTTTCAGTTTAATGTAGTTATCTTCATAAATTGTGGAGTTAACTTCCACTCACTGTACTTGAACCTTGGGTCCCTCAGTCATCACACCCTACATAAGGCCAGATGTGCTAAACACTGTGCCACCTATTTCTTGCGGTAGATACAATCTGGGAGTGGCTGTCGCATGGAGGATCAATGAACAATTCTCCTTTCTGACCGCCCTCATGTGGTGGTACCACATGTTCTCATCTGCATGGTGATTTACATCCTCAAATCTACCTGAAATAACACTTGAGATTGAAATATCCCTCCTAATTCTAATCAGGTCCTCCACCAGAACACCAGCAAATGCAATTACCGTTACCGGTACTTGTCTGCCGGTATTAACGGCAGATTACAAGTGATGGTATGCATTGGGGACTTTTCTGCTATTACCGTCTGTGCCGATACTACAGGCAGTTTTCTACCAGTAGGGATCAGATTTACCTCCAGCTCTTAGCTGATGGAAAATCCTTAAACTCTACGGGCAAAGTCGTAGTTGGCCTGTCTGGTAAAAGTGCCGGTAAACGTTATTACAGTCACTTTTACTGTGTTCCAGCCAACTAACAGAGAAATGTTATCGTTCACCTGTCAAAAGCAGTTAAAAGAATGTCACTCATCTTATTTCTCCCCCCATTTTTCCTGTTGCTGTTGTGGTGGAGGGAGTACAGAGTTCTTTTCTTTTCTGACATTGCTGATGTGGGTAGATGGTCGACGTCCAGCGACTTTGACGGCTGTCGATGTGGCGTAGATGATTACGTATGGTCTTTCAAGCTTCAGCTCTTTCCACTTGAGCATGAAGTTCTGTATCGACACGCCATTCCCTGGGAAGAGCTGTAGTGGCTGTTGCTCTGATAATTCTTGCAGTAACTCTGATGATTCAGTTATTGTTCGGACATGCTCCTTTTACTGGGGACCAATCAAGCACAATACATGTCTGATAGATTTGGTTAGTTCCCAAAGATACCTGAGGGAAACACGGTACTGTAATTAATCAGGAGTTTGTTTATTTAAACGGAGCTCCCCGGAGCCCCAAACAACATCGTCAAGCACAACTTTCAACACGTTTCCAACTGCCCGCTTGGTCACGCGGCTCTCGCTCACATCAATACAAAAGAGCGCGGGTGACCACCGCGAGGCATAACATTCCTACCATTGTTAGAGACATGCATATCTCTACACATCTTTCCTCTTTACAGAAAATTTAACAAGAAAATCTGATAAGAACAGAGTAAAGAAAACATAACTGATACGATGTAATGAACACAGTATAAAAGAGAAAGCTTTATGAAATTTAAATATGAACTGTTAACAAAAAATCTTTTTTTTTCCACATTAAGATCCACATGCAATTAGAATTAGAAGATCAAATTTCAAGTTTCATAATCTCTCATCCATACAGGCTTTGACCTAAACCTATGCAGACCTTCTTCATTGGTTATCACACCAGCATCATCATTCTTCACCGCTACTACACTTTCTTTCATCTCTTTCTCCAATTCCTTTTTATTGTTCACTTTTACTTCTTTTCCTTCTAACTGTTCACCCAATTTACTCTCTTTCACGTCCCCTACTTTTGCCAACCTTCCTTTAGACCAAACTTCTCCTTCTTCCAAGATGACAACATTACTTTTTACTGCACAAATTCTCTTCGGTCCCAGGAACTTACTTTCTACACATTTGTTCACTAGTCTGGGATTTTTAACATACACCATCTCCCCAATCTTCCATTCTCGTTCCATCACTCTCATCCTGTCATCGAACAATTCCTTGTTCCTCTCTTGATTCAAAGCAATGAGTTTGATTATGTGACTCCGATCCACATTCACCACCTTGGCCATGCCTAACCAACCTGGACATAGCTTCTTTCCAGGTTCCCTACTCTTCATAGACACAAATGGAGATATACCAGTTACTGAGTGAGGTGTAGTGACATAATTCCATGTTAACATCCTTAATACTTCTCTCCATGGTTGTATTGATTTCATGGCCATTTGTAAGCCCCCCTTTATGTACCTGTTAATTCTTTCAACAAGCCCATTAGCTTTGGGGTTATACAATGCTGTTCTCGTGTGTTTTATGCCATATTCTGCAAGAAATTTCTTCATTGCTACTGACACGAATTGTACCCCGTTGTCCGATACAATCTCCACAGGCACTCCTTCTTTAAGAAAAACTCTCTCCAGAAATACAATCAATTCCTTAGCCGTGACTTCCATCATCGCCTGCCATTCAAACCATTTAGAATGGTAGTCTACCACCACAAATACATATTTTAATCCATCACCCAAACCTGATATTGGACCCATAATGTCCACTGCCAACTTACTCCAAGGCTGGTCTGGCACTATATTAGGTATTAATGGTGCTTCTCTCACCACCCGGCATTTGTCACTAGTTTGGCAAACCATGCAATCCTTGACATACCTTTCTGCACTTCTGTCTATTCCTGGCCACCAATAATATTGCCTCAAGTTCCTTTTCATGGCGGCTTCTCCTGGATGTCCCTGATGTGCCAGTTTTATCAATACAGATCTGAGTGATTGTGGTGGAATAACGCATCTACCCCTCCTTAGTCTGTTTTCACACAAATTCAGCTCATCCCTTATCTCCCACCAGGTATTGAATTTACTCTCTAACTCTCCTTTCGCTGGCCATCCCTTCACAGTCCAATACTTCACAATTTTAAGATCTTCATCCAGATCTTCTTCCTGTATCCACTCTTCTTTACTAACTGCACTCTGGATTTCAGCCACTACTGACTCCTCCTCTGTCTCCCTTTCTTCAACAATATCACTATTTACCGGCAGTCTGGACAAACAGTCCGCTACCACGTTTCTCTTTCCCAGCAAATAGCTCACTTCAAAGTTATAATTTTGGAGTCCCAAACCCCATCTGCTAATTCTTGGGGAGCCCAATGCCCATCTCCCACTCTCAAAAAGCTGAACCATGGGCTTGTGGTCTGACCTGACTACAAACCTTCTTCCCCACAAGAAAAACTTAAAATGATTTACGGCCCAGAACATGGCCTAAGTTTCCCTTTCTATAACGGAATATTTGCACTCCGCTCCTCTTAGCGTCCTAGACGCAAATGCAATCACTCTTTCTGTATTGTCCTTGTCATACTGCACCAATGTTGCTCCCAGTCCAAGCATACTCGCATCAACCACCAAAACACTCCTGTCTTTCGGATCGAATCTTCCTATGGAGGGCGCTTCACACACTGCTTTCTTGACACTCTCAAAAGCCACATCACATTCTGCCGACCATTCAAATTTCGCCCCCTTCTTGAGCAACATTCTAAGAGGAATAGACTTTGGCAAAATCTTTCACAAATATTCGGCCAACCCCAAAAATGATTTCACTTGTTCCTTATTCTCTGGCACAGGTGCAACTTTCACTGCTTCCACCAAATTCCTCTTAGGTCTCACCCCTTGTTCGTCTATCTCATGACCCAAATATTCCACTTTGTGTACTGCAATCTTACACTTGCTCCTTTTCACAGTTAACCCTGCCTCACCCAGTCTGTTTAACACCTGTCTTAACACCTCATCATGTTCTACTGTGGAACCGGCATATATTAGTACATCATCCTGAAACACAATTATGTTCTTTATTCCACTCAGCACTGTCTCCATCACCCTTTGGAATACGGCCGCCGCCGAGGCGAGTCCAAACGGCATCCTGCAATATTTAAATGTTCCAAACACTGTAATAAATGCCGTCAAATGTTGACAATCCTCCTTCAATGGGACTTGATGATACGCCTGAGAAAGATCAATAACTGAGAATATCTTGGCTTTGTTCAACACAGATAATTGGTCGCTAATTATCGGCAGGGGATGTCTATCTATTAAGATGTTTCTGTTCAGGTCTCGCAGGTCTACACATAGTCTGATGTCTCCATTTGCCTTAGCTGCTACCACCACCGGCGACAACCACTCAGAGCTTTCCGTCCTCTCAATTATTCCCTTTTGAAGTAGCGATTCTACTTCTACTTTTAACTTTTCATTTAACTCATGAGGCACTGGCCTCACCTTGTGCACTTTAGGACTGGATCCTGCTTTCAGCTGGATTTGATGCTCAAATCCCTTTAACATTCCCAATCCTTCTTGAAACACTCTAGGATATTCCTTCTCCCATTTATCCTTCAACTCTGCTACATCAATAGGCCTTTCCGCATTCGCTTGGATTCTGATTCCTAACTTCCACTGTTCACCCCATCCCAGGAGTGACGAACCTTCTTGAGTAACATATATCTCAGCTCCACAGCGTCTTCCTTTGTATTTGATGGATGCCTGGAACATCCCTAAAATCTCGATTTTTACATTTCCATAAGCATAGGGTTCAATGTTATGTTCTTTCAACTGCTTTACATCTCCCTGCATGCAACCCAAAAATGTTGCTTTCGACATCAAAGTCCACGGTGAACAACTGTCCACTTTCATTGTTACTATTCTCCCGTTGACCATGAACACATCCGTTGGTGCCCCTCCTTTATTTGAAACTTCCAATATTTCTAGCACATGCTTTACTTGGTGGCTCACTCCCATTGCATGATCCTCTTCTTGTTCATGCACTCTTCCTCCTGCTTCGATGTTCTGTACCATTCCCGATTCACGACATACTCTCGCAAAATGACCCTTTTTCTTGCATTTCAAGCACAATATATTTCTGGCTGGACAGAATATCGTTGATATGTGGCGGTTACTCCCACACTTATAACATCTTAATTCCTTGTTAGGAACCCCTTTGCGGAATCCCCTCACAGCAGCCACTTCTCCTTCTGACTTATCTCCTTTCATAGTATTCATATATTTATAGGTCTGTTCCATGCTTCTTGCCGTGTCTATGGCTAACTCCAGTGATGCATCTTTTGACAGTAGCCTCTCTTGTATTTTTACATTGTTCGTGCATCTAACCAATTGGTCTCTTATAAGAGAGTCTGTGAGTAGTCCAAATTCACACGTGTGACTAAGGGATCTTAACGCTGCAATAAAGTTTTCCACAGGTTCTTGTGGATCTTGTACCCTCTAGAAGAACTTGTGTCTTTCAAATGTTATGTTCTTTTTAGCTTTGAAATGAACTTCCAACTTCCTTTCTGCCATCGAATACTGATCCACATCTCCTTGGTCTTGCTGTGGAAGATCTGGCAACCCATCATAAATGCTCCTGCCTTCGGTTCCTAAATTATGTAGCAAAATCGCTTTTTTCCTTGCTGATGCGAATTTTTCACCTCCTATGGCAATCAAATACGTGTCAAACAACTTCTTCCACCTGTTCCACCTAATTGGCGGGGCACCTGGTTCTGCCAGGAACGGTGGTGGCGGTGACATACTTGCTGCAGCCATTTTATTTGTATTATCCTGATATAGTCATTAGCAAAATTCTGACGGTTGACTCTACCTTTGCCAGTTACTAACTGGTTCCTCCTTCCCCCTTGACAATATTTCTTTGGGTATCCTAATCTCTATTCCAAAGTTCTTTAAGCCTTGACTTTGAAATTAACGTCTTTTGGGCAGCACTTCTCTTTACTATACCAGCTGTATCCTCTGGGTGGCGCTGTCCTATACGGCAGGTGGCCCTGTTTCCAGTTTAGAGTTTACCTCTAATGTGCCTCCCCCTCTTGTTGTTTGCTGTTTAGGCTTAGCCCAGCCCCACTCCCCCTCCGCTCCTCAACTCTGTGTCCAACGAGGCTGGGGTGGGTGGGCGGCATCGACCTGGATTACTGTGGTGGGCGGCTCTTATCAGTGAGCCGCCGAGGCAGGGGAACGAAGAGCACCACGCTCCTCCTTCACCGCGGAGACCGTCTTCCTGCAGCACCTCACCACCCGGCTGCTGCTGAGACAGTCCTTCTGCGGCCCCCACCTCCGTGTGCTGCTCTGTGCGGCGTCTGGGATCCACTATCGATGCCGACGTCCCGGCGCTGTGCCTCTCCTCAGAGGATCGCCCCGCCGGCTCCGTGGCGAGCTCTGTGCCTCGTCGCCACTGAAGGAAACACGGTACTGTAATTAATCAGGAGTTCGTTTATTTAAACGGAGCTCCCCGGAGCCCCAACCAACATCGTCAAGCACAACTTTCAACACGTTTCCAACTGCCCGCTTGGTCACACGGCTCTCGCTCATATCAATACAAAAGAGCGCGCGTGACCACCGCGAGGCATAACATTCCTACCATTGTTAGAGACATGCATATCTCTACAATACCCCCTAAATTCATTCATCAGCAGAGTTATGTACATTGGAAGCTGTGCATGTGGGTGTGAGAGGTGTGTGCAACCACTTGCCAGTGACTATGCCATGCGGTGTAAGGTGTTGATTAGAACCAGGATGGTTGTGTAGTGCAAACAGGGCGAGCATCAGAGAGTGTAGCCTGCTCTATTTCAAAGTACTGCATAACTTGAGAAGTTTTTGTTTTTGGAGACCATTTAAGTGCTCTGCTACCCCTTTGGGTTGGAGGTGTTAAATTGAGCACAGTTTGTGCTTTATGCCCAATAAACAGGAGATCTCCTTAACAATGTCATTGAACAAGTGTGCCCTGTTGTCTGATTTCCAGACATCTCATAACGCCCAGCAGGGAAATACTACACACACTAGAAATGTTGCTGTCGGTTTAGCATCAGGGTGAGCACAGGGACTTGCTTCAAGTGATCAGAAAAATGGGCATTGTGACGAATCATGGAATTATATAAATTCTTCGCAAGGGGGAGCCCTTCTCTGTATTGTTAGGGTCCTATGGACACTAACCAATATTCCCCCTAGTGGTTATAACATGTGGGAGGAACTTTCTGGGGAGTACTACCCTCTTGGAGATGAGGATGCACATTCTATGCCAAATAACCCTCATTCTATCATTTGCCCCATCACACAGCATATACCTCCATCGGAGGGCTCACCTTCCCACACCTACACATTCTATTGTAAAACTACAAGCTATTGTGGAACTGACATGAGTAGGCCCTGAGGAATCATGAAGATCATGTCATTGAAACCAAAAAGGGACTTTAACAGGACTGGCACGAGCAGGACCAGAGGAGGCATTGAGATTAGACCACTGAACCAGAAGAAGCCGTACAGTATTCTGCAGAGGCAGGTCCAACAGATGAAGAAAAAAAGAAAAAGAAACACTCAACAGGAAGTCAAGCTGGTCAAGCCTGTCAAACCCAGCCAGGAGAGAAAACAGGCCCAGAAACCAGCAGGAGTTTCAAACGCTGTGGGCAAACCAGAGTCAGAGAAGAGCGTAGGACACTAGCGAGGCAAAGAAGAAGTTCTCAGTGGGTCCAGCTGACACAGACCCAAACGTGAAGCAGGAGTTAAGAGCCAAGCATTAGACCAGAGAGTGGAGTTGCCACAATGCATGGAAACCGATTAGAACTTCCTTGTTGCAGTGGCGCCCTTAAGCCCACTGACCACCAGGGAAGGGTCGGAGACCCTCAGCCAAGCATCCAAGGAGAAATTACTGATCGCAGAGGAGACCATAAGCCCACAGACCACCAGAGAAGGGTCTCAGACCCTAACCAGTAGAAGCCAATCATCCAAGGAGAACTTCCTTGTTGCAGTGGTGACCATAAGCCCACTCATCACCAGAGAAGGGTCAGAGACCCTAACCAGCAGAAGACAAGCATCCGAGGATACCTTCCTCATTACAGGGGGTGACCATAAGCCCACTAACCATCAGAGAAGGGTCTGCGACCCCAACAAAACGAGAACTGAGCAAGCAAGAAGACCGTCCTCGGCACAGTGGCAGCACTGAGCCCAGTAATCTGCAAAGAAGGATTTGGGACTTTGCCAATAACCAAACAGAGTTGCAAAGTGTACATCAAGAGGGTTGTGAGAAAGAACTTTGGAGACACCAGGAGAAGGGAGTCATTTGCATATGCTATTAGTGCCCCGGGTTGCCAATCCGGTAGCCCAAGGTGCTGAGAGCACTGTATTTTCATTCACTGGACTGGACGCCTCGTGGCGGAAGCAGCAGCTGTAGAGGGGGGTAAAAGAAAATAAGGGAAGGGATGGTGGGGGAAGATGATGGGCGGGGGAAGCGGTCATCAGGCAGCTTGGTACACAGGCTTAAATCGGGAGATTAAGCCTGCATTCTTTGCCTTTTGATTAGCTTCCTCCCCTGTGCCAGGTGCTAATATTAGATTAGCACGGTTGTTAATAAATAAGGTAATTATGTTGGGGGCCATTACACAGCCTTGCCCTACCCCCCTTATTACTGGTAAAGTGCCTTAATGCGGTTTGCCAGGTGAAGCAAGAGCCTGAGTATATACAAGGCTTCCCATTGAAGAATATGATTGACTTTGTTGAAGGCTGCCTTTAAATCGATAAATATGAAGTATAATGGGATACCCTTATGCACAACATATTTGTGTAAGATCATTGTTAGCCTAAGAAACAGATCTTCCCTTATGTTGAAGAAGGTTCTGATCCTCTATATTTAGGAGCAATTGATTTACCAGGACTTTAGCATATATCTTTCCCAGGCTGTCAAGGCGGGAAATTGGTCTAAAATTTGAGGGGTCATTATTATCATCCTTTTTAAAAATAAGAATAATTACTGAACTATGCCATGACATAGGTGTATCATATGTTTCATTCATCTAATTGAATAATAGCCAGAGAGCTGGTTCTATTTTAAATAAATATTTCAAAATACCACCTGGCCCTGGAGCCTTTTCAATTTGTTGAACATTAACAGCTGTTAACACCTCCTCAGCTGTGAATGAGCTCCAGAGAGTTGATCTATCAAATGTGGAAGAGTTTGGCCCATTTTCTTATTGTTTTGACTGGCTTTTTCTAGATTGAGAGGGTGCATTCTAGAACCACTTCTGTAGGACTAGGTTTTTTCTCTGTATAGACCTGCTTTGTTATATTTGTTATGGGCCGATTCACCTCGTGTGGGCTGGGCACTTGTCATATTTGAAGAATGCACTGAACGTGAAGAAATATTTGCTGAAACCTATAGGGATTTGATCCATTTATTTGCATTGTTTAAAATGGTTGTTATCTGATTGGAATCTTGTGAATATGTTATTTGTGTAACTGTTTTCTTACCTGCTGTTGATTTTATGGAAATACTTTTGCATTTACGAAATAAATGTTTTCACTGAAATGTTGAAGAAATATTACTTCCAATTGGAGATAGATCATAGAGGGCTTTAAAATGTTAATACCAATTAGAGCCAGGGATAGTCAACACAACGGTGAGGTCTGCATTGGTGCTACCATGTGTACAATTTTCCAAAATGTATTTTGGTGATGTTCGAGAGTAGCTTTTTTAAGCCTCTCTGATCTCGACTCAGGTTCTGTTTCTTTCTTAACTTTAAATGTGGCCTTGTATGTAGCTCTCCTTTGTGTAACTAGATCTACCTTATCAATACTTTATTTTGTAATAGCAGCAAAAAATAGTTTGTGTAGCTGTCATAGTTCTTTTTTTAGCAGAGATATGTTTTACCTAGGCGCAGAGCTCATAATATTGCAACACAACTCGACTACATGGTATTAACTTAAGCAAAGTAAGAGGGATGGACGCCTGCATCTTGAATGCTTGACTTGTATGCAGCCCCAGCTCTTCTGACCTTTTTCAGCTTATTGACCTTCAGCCATGGACTCTCTCTATAATAAAAGACATATGATCAGTGTTCGTCATGCTGGTAAACACAGTAGGGCAAACCTTTATTCACACCTAACATATCTCTGTCTCTTCCCCAGCTCAACAGGATATTCATAGGCCCATGTCTGTCAAATACTGTATATTACAATATTATGAACATTATTCATAATACATTTATTAACTCCTAATGATGTTAATTAGACGCAAGGACGACTAATATGTCACTGGCATAATATCTTACAAATGGGTGAATTTGAGTGGCATTCTGACCAGGTTGTGGAGGGCAGTAAATGGAGCAGTCACTGGTTGATTAAGGACAACCAACATTGTAAATTTTTAAGTGCAGGTAGGCGGTGCGTTACTGAAAAATGTTAGCTAGAAGGCAGATGAGAGGTCTTGTAAAAGGGTAAGTAGGAGGCAAAGAGGTAGTTTAGAGGAGCATCTGCATGCCTCTGCATGCCTCTGCAGGAAACCCTGCCCTCCTTCCTCCCATATGTTGGAGACCTGAGAATGTGCCGTGTTTGACATCAGCAGTTATGCCAAAATTGCAGCATGTGTTCGAGAGAAGAAACCCATTGAAACAACCCTACCGAATGTATCCCCAAAGTGATGACAACCTAAGAGAGGAACTGCCTGAAGGAATATGAGAAAGAGCAAAGAAAAGAAGTTAGTGACATCATAAAAGAGTATGTACAATGCCCCGAGATACTGGGTGAAGATGTATAGATCCTGAAGAGACTAATTACGAAATAAAGAATCGAGAGAACTTTTAAATACAAAAAAGGAGATTACACATGCATGAGGTGCTGCAGAAAATCCACCGTTCAATAATTGTACAGATGCTGAAATGCAAGGTAGACTAAGTCATCATATAAGCTGGCTATACGTAGTGAATAGGGTGCAGGCGAAACTGCAATTGTGTAGAAGCTGGACATCGGTATCATGAATTTAGTATGCCAGGTATTCTGGAAAGGAGCAAACGTGCAAAGAAGGAATCATCCCTTGTTAAGGGGCAAAGAAATATCACCAAGAGTGCCAAGTCCACTTCATTTGGAGCATTTAAAACCTGCAAAATTGACCAAATCATGGTCTCCTGTCACGTGAGCCAAGGATGAAAATAGAGTTCGATCTTGGAGTCCCAGAACACAATAGTGAGTGCTCTCACATCCATGTATTCTAAAGACAAGGATACTTTGCAAGGCCAAGTTCAAAGACAATCTTCATGGCAGAAGGCATCGGCGATGAGAGACGCTGGGTTTATCGGGTGGGAGGAGGTGTCATAGCCCATTTCTTTGCACCTGGGTCTGGGCTTACATGCTGCTAAGTGAACCAAATGTTCCATACCTGGCACAAGCGTGCCAACCAATTGTAGTAGTCCATATAACAAAGGACCTTATAGTTTGTAAACCAAAAATAAACAGTTTATCCAATGTTTCTGAAGGTTACATGTTTTATAGGTAGGCATATGTTGTCCACCTGATAGTGTGCAGCCAATCACAATCCTAGTTCCTATGGAAAGTATACTTAGATGTTCTCTTAATGTAAATTCATGATGTTGTAAATGATGTTTTAGATAATTTCCAATAAAATAGTACTTTGCCATCTTCCTGAGTTGGTTCAGTTATTTGGATTTTGAGTTATTCTGTGTGATCCCATCCATTACATATGCACGTTCCTAAAGGGCCATAAGCTCAGTAGGCTTTTAATTTTGTTTTGAACACCTCGGTGTGGACTGTTTCTTGGATGCCTGGGAAAGAGAATTCCATGAAATTGGAGCAGGACTAGAGAAAGAGCAGATGCACAAGGTGGGTGAGGTGCCACAAGGTTAGTCGAGGAGGCAGAGCAGAGAGTTGGATAGAGAAGGATAGATATTGTTGTGCCTTGCCATGGGTAGATTTGTAAACCAGGAGAAGAAATAATATAGATCTGTCCCTTTTTATCGTCAGCCACCCAGCCTGCTGATCTCGTACTGCAGAGATGCACAGATCTCCATGTCTTATTTCTAACATCATATACAACAGAGGGAGCTCTATCATAAATTGGGACATTGGGAGTGCTGAGGTTGGAGCCAGCAGCTAAGGGTATGGTGGTGAGTCTGTAAAGTGACACTCCCTCACGTGGTCTGAAGAAAAAGTGGAGTGTACAGGATACACAAAGAAACACAGCTTTATTGATACAAATAGCCAGGAGAAAGACAAACAGTCGGAACTGACAACCATCTCGATTTGTCACTTAGGGGCTGTATTTATGGAGAAAACACATTAACATAACCTTATCATTACAACACTTTCCCCACTTTTTCCCATTCCCCTGATTGGTTGCCGTGTCCCTCATCCTTCTGCACCTGCTCAGCCACTATCTTCCCAGCTCCTTTGTCACAACATGCTGCCAACTTAAAATGAAAAAGCTTGCGAGGCCCAGCTGCTGGAAATCAATTCCTCAAATTGTATGTGTTCAACCAATGCATTTTATTCCCTGATACAATGGCCTGTGGTCATTAGGGCTACTGTTGCTCCCATCCTGGTTACATCTTCTGGCAGCCGGCGGCCTGAGACCCCTTGCCACTGGTCTGTGTCCTTCTCGCCCATTTTTGTTGTTGTAGTTTGAAAGGTTTATTTCAACCATAAGATCATAAAAGCCACAGTAATAAAAGAATATATATAAGACATTGTAATCAATCAATTTAGCACATGGAATAATAGATTAGAACAAAGTTAAAAACAAGTAAATAAATTCCACCACAAATACACATGTTTGACACAGACACTAATAAAGGGGAAAAATAAACCCTTAGCAAATTAAAAATCAGCAATCATAAAAACTCCTATGAGTCAATGCAGGCTATCTATATATCAATAGAAAGAGAAAGGAAACAAAAAACAAATGTCAGTCGGAACACCACAAGAGATGTCTTCCCATATCAGATATGCCAGGCCTACCTTAGGTACTTGCTGGTTGCAAAAAGTGCTGGGGTATCTGCTGTGTTAAGACAAACTGCCATTGCCTCACCCACTCATCTGCAGTTACACAGGAGCCACAATAGTTTTAGAAAACCTTTTCTTAAAGGCAGTGTAACCGGGCACAGTACCACAAAATGTTCAAAGCTCTCAATAGCCCCACTGCACATAGGGCATGTAGAGGGAACAACACCATGCCATCTATGTCTTACTGATGCTATTTGGAGAATAACAAAACAGAATTTTGTGTAGATGGATCGCTCGTTCTTCGGGTTCACATAATCAAGGTAATCCTCGTACCCTACTGATGGTTTGAAATTTAAATAACGTGCCACCAATGAGGAACCAGACGCCTTCAAGACTACATGGCTTTGAAATTGACCATGTGCGGCCCACTTTACTGTTTCCTTAGACTTGGTGTTTATTGAGCTTGGGTTAGTCCAGAGTGATTCGGGATCATGGTCCTCTATAGTCTTCTTCACATGCATCACCCACTGCAAGGGTTAGCCCACAACCAAACCCAGTACAATACAGGACAGAGCCAACAAATGGACTGAATACCCTGTAACCCTGTCTCATACGAAACTAACCTATTGGGCACACCTGGTGGCAGAAAATGTTCTTAAAAATCCATTCTCCACTACTGCAAGTGAGTGGATCTGTGCATGCCCCATAATTCTGCCTGATAAATAGCAGCCTGCCTCACTTCGGCCTTATAGGCTTCCAAAGAAACTTGGACTGCACCATTACCATCTTCCCTAGTGAAGCTAGCCAAAGCGCCACCATACCTTGCTAAGATGATTCTCGCTTTTTCCAATGGCATAGAGCAACTGACAGAGGCCGTCACCCTGACCCCCGAATAGTCGTAGAAAGCTACGTGCTCAACTTCGCCTTCATCCAGGGTCAGAGTGAGGCGTCTCCCTGCCCTCCTATGGTGATATTAAAAACCATTGATATTGTCCTTGACATATTTAGCGCCAAGTCAATTGTCTTGCAGAATCTAACAAAAGTGTCCAGTTGGCTGCAAACACCAACCAGAGTCAGGGACAATAGGACTGCATCGTTCACTAACATCAATACTGGCACTTTGTCACCGGCTAGGTTGGTGCACCAGACTGTATGGCAAGAAGTTCTTTAAAAACCCCATTTATAAAATTAGAAAACAACATGGGGGCCAATACACACCCTTGTCTCAAGCCTTTCTCTTCTCTGAACCTTTCCGTTGCTCTACCATCCATCTCCCACTGCACCTTAGCTGTATTTCCCATATAGAGGCTTTGGATTGCATTCAAGAGGTGTATAGGAATCCCAAGCCCCCTCAAAGCCTCCCAGAGGTACTGCCTGGGGACAGTGTCAAACACAGTCTTTAAGTCAACAAAGACCCCATAGACTGATGTTTTCCTAAGTCCAGAAAATGTGTCAATTTTGTGAATTGTCAACAATTAGGCACCCAGACCTCAGTATACTTTCAGGTTTCTCTGGCTGGTTTAGACAATTTGGAACCGACACAGCACACTATACTATCAAATACCTCAATGACTGCAAAAGCATCCTGTTTATCCAAGTCAGCCAACAACTCCAAATTGGGGGACAATGTCATTATACATCTGCAGGAGCACCTGCTCCAAATCAAGCTTCCTCCACCTGACATTGCATCTTGATACACACTGCACCACAAGTGGAACAGCTCCCTTAACCTTACTTTCCTCCCTCTGGGTGCCCCACAAGGACTCATCCATCTCCATTGTTAATGGGCAATCGTCGCTCTCGATTCTGGTTGTAACATAAAAAGCTTTCATAGAGTCCCAAATTTCCAAATTTACAAGAATATAATTGATCATACTTGAGCCCTGGGAATTAACAAAAGTTGCAACTGCAGGAGCATTCCCCTCTAATCTACCATGAAATGCTCTTAAAGTGGTTGCTATAAACAAGATGGCTGCCTCTTCAGCATTCCTATGTTGTCTTATCGGGTACGCTTTAGATAAAGTGGCTAATCCCCACAGGTTGTCCTCCTTTATATCCACAGTTCCCAGGAGTGGCTTATACTGGAAATTGAGATGCCCAGTGACCACTATCTTGGGAAGAATAGGGGCGGACAATCTGCAAGCACCAATATGATCCACCAGCTTACTAATTAAGTCATCCCCCCCTACCTCTGAAAATCCTATTATAAAATTTAAAGAGAACTAAATGTGAATTGTCCCCAGGGTCAGTTGAACCTCCAAAAGAACTGGTGAGGCCATATATACCACCCTAGCTGAGGAATAGAGGGACACAACTATCCATGTAGTCAGCTTCACAATAAGGGGTCCTTTGCCCACCTTGGACACTGGGATGGCAAACGTTGCATACCCCTGAATATGGAGTGCCTCTAATGCCCATGTCTCTTGGAGGCTGACAACCTCATGGCCCCAAACAAAGTCCAACCAATCATTCTCAGACCGATATTTGTTCACCCCTACAATAGTCCACAAACTGACACACATCCTAGAATCAACTCGCCTTAGGTCCCGCGTCACTCAGTGGGGCTAATTCATATCATCTGCACCCACCAACATATCCATACCAGCTGCCATACCAACTACCAGCCAAGGCTGAATCAATACAGATGAATGGGATTGGACATGAACAATTGGCTCTGTGATATCCCAAGGCGCCCTCCCCATCACCTCCCAGAGGGATGCGCTGGACGTCATGCCTTGTGTACAGGTGCGTTATAAATGCCATATCATATCTGACATTGTGCATTGCGCTGTCTGGCAGTTTGTTTTGGTCTCATGAGAGAATGTTCCCATGCAAAAAATAATTGGACACTACCTGCAATCTCCCTCGTATTCTAACCTTGGCTGTTCAGTGTTTCTCGATCCATCAGCAGAAATACAATTCAATAAACCGCATGCTGTAGTTTTTAGCTAGAAATGGCAGCTCTGCAACTTCTAACATGAGCATGTTAAAACTCGGTGGGTTTTTTGCTCGCTGCCACAGATACTTAATACAGTTCCAACTACAGAATAACCCTGACCCTGCCTACCTACCTCTATAGAATACTAGAATTGTATTAAATCATAGAGTGCTACATAGACACTTAGGAATGTGCGTAATTGTAGGACCGAGAAATAAATGCTTTGCTACACGTGTAATATAAAAATGTTCTATAACGGAAAATGAGGTGGAAATGCTTTGCATATATAATATGTTTGTTCTATAGAAGAAAGTAAAGGGGAAGAAAGTACAGAGGAAATGCTTTGCTGCACATGTAATATTTATCTGTTACATGTGTGCTTTTCCCCACAGCAGCCATGGCTGCCCTCTTGCTTGCTAAACCACCTACCCCTTAATAAAGCATCTACCTTGTGGAAAGTATCGTTGTGCACATGTGTTTTTCTGTGCAGCACAAATCTCAAATGGCTAGAGCCAAGTATAGGAATCACCACCCCCTTACCACAAGAATATACACATCTGTTTTTACAAAAAGTAGGTCTAAAGAAAGTGTGTCTCTACAAGACTGGGGACCACAAAGCAATCACAATTAATTGCGTTTTATTCTCACACATGAAAAAATAAAAAGTGTTATTCAAAGTTATTTAAACAATCATAAAATGATCACGTTACATAAAACACATAAAAAACAATACAAGTAAAAAACACTACACATAGGTCTTGTTCACCTAGTTTACACAGTGATCCTCCGCGTGATTCTCCACACTGGGCCTTTTTCCCTTTCAATAGGGTCAAGTAACCTCTCTTGCTATACACATCAAAAAAAAACTACTTGTACACATTTCTGTCCATTTATACAACTGAATACTGGACATTCATCAGGGGTAAACCTTTGTCTTGTGTTTGTTGTCTTAAAAACTGTTAGTTGTTTCCAAATTCTTTCTTCAGAATTTTTGTGGTACCGTATTCAAATAGAGACACTTATTGTAGTACTAAATACTAACAAAAGATCTTTTTTGATTAGATTCCAAAACAAAAACCCGATTCCCAAAGGGTTAGGCATGCATGCTATATAATTTGTATACCTCATGGGTTATTCTGGTTTGAGTCCCAGTGCCTTTCGTTAACCTCAACTGGTTATGGTAGGTGATTTCCTATTATTTGGGAAACATCAACCTGCTTCCTCTTATGGCTTTCGAGAAAGATGACAAAAAGTACTGAAATCAGTCTCATATAGTGCCAAACGTTTGTATCTCCATTGTTTAAATTTCTCCTAGACTCTCCAAATCCAAATCTTACCTGGGGTAGATAAATCTGTGTCCTCCCTTCAGGCAGGGTCATATTGGCCCCTCGAAATCGTCCCTGGAGATTGGGGCTGGTTGCTGGCCATGCCTGGGCCGGTTTGGAGAAAAAAAAAATAAAAGAAATATCTTTTTTTCACATTTTGTTTTCAAAAAGCCTTTCGTCCATCCTTCTTACATCGTAACCCCAAACCTGTAAAGTCAAAGAGAGGCAAAGCGGAGGAACCTCAGACCCAAATGGAGACAGGTATTATCCTGGTACAAGCAAGGTTAGTCATAAGGCATTCAAGGGAGTTTTGCCACACTATTTTTGGAAGTGACATTTTTAGTCCCATCTCTTGGATGTGGGTCCATGATTGTTGCTTGTAGAGGGCTTCCAGGGCCCAATGCATTTGCCCACCTATGCATTTCCCTAGTATTGCCGTGCTTGAGAACCTTTTCCGATGGCTTGTCTGGCTGCAAGTGAAAATAGTGTTACTCTGCTTTCTCATAGGTCCCAATAAGGCTTTTCAGGGTCAAGGTCTGTCGAAAGTAATAGAAATACAGAAGAAAAAAGGCAGTCAGAGGTAGATACTTTCATGCACCTCTCCTTGAAGGCATGAAACAATGTTACTACACTTTGGGCGTCAAGACCTGCCTTGACATGGCTATAAGTTGTGATGCTAAGAGATTCCTGCATGTTGGGAGTTAGGATGAGGAGGCAATCAACCCCCAAGACGCCCATGAGTCTCTGAAGGCAAGAATTAGGATGCAAATTCGAGCCAAGATGGCTAATTCTGTTATATTTTATATTATATATGTTATATAGTTAGTGAAAAAAGCATGTTGATAAGGTGATGGTTTAAAGTACCCCATGAGTACACAAATTACATCCCAGGTAACATCACTGATACATTGCAGATGCCATCATTAGAAACTAGAGAACACTTGTGACATCCATAGCCTGTTGACACATTGCCTAGGCACTGCCATGTCACCCATTATCACCACTCTATCCCCATACAGGATCTGTGTGCCACTTGCCAGAGCTCGGCCCGTGGACACTGACCACACTACCTGGGGCATGACCTTTGGGCATGCCCCTGCCATGCCACCCAATGTGGCCTCTTGGGTAGGCCTATTGCCAGGACCAGTTGCTACTTTATCCCATAATATGCATGTGTGTATAATTACATCTCTGTTACCATGCACTACACATACAGCTGTATTATATGTTTGTCATACGCCTTGAACTAGACCAAGAGAACTCCTTATTCTGACAGGTATGTTCCTTTAATATACGTTTGATGTCATCTGTGATGTCTTCAGCATGCTCTAGATTCAGTGATGTCACTGACAATGTAATAAATGATGTCATAAGTGATGTCATATTAGATGTCGTCCTTGATGTCATCTGTGTTATCAGCAATATGCTCATTGGCTGTGAAATGGGGGTGCCACAGTTAAGGTGATGTAGCTCCCAACAACTTCCAAATTTAAATGGTTTTGTTGCACTAAACCAACACTTTAATGTCATTTCATGTAAAGGTTGTTCATTGAATGTTAATGGTTTTGTTGCATTGAACTGTTTCTACTAACTCTCTCGTAACTAACGTTTTATTTTTTCAATTAATGTCAATGGGTTTGTTATGCTCTATCTCCAACCACCTGCAGTACTAATGTTTTGGCTTTTCATATCATCATTGAATCATTTTTCGCTATTATCAGTGTGTTTCTAAGCTACACACCTTGGGATTTTTCCCCATTTTGGGTTTGTGCCCTGTGGCCATTTTGCAATAATCAGGAACCATGATGAGACTGTGCACGATATTTGGCACGTTAGCATATATTTTGAAAAGGGTTTTCGGTGTTCCCTACTTGTTCTTGTGCGAAAATATTGCAGTATTTTGCCTGAGAACGTACCACAATTTTCTCCTGTGAAAGCAACGATTTTCCCATTTTTGTGAGGAATCCCAGTTGGGAACACGTTGTGTCTCTCATGCATGATTCATGTGAATATGTAATTTATACACACACAATAACTAAAACACAAGCCCCCGCAAATGTTAAATACGCCCAAATGCTACTCTTTTACACTGCCCCATCCACCATTTTGTGAGAAAGCCCTGCACTAAAAAAATTGAAACTTCATTTCTGGAAAGCCTCGGTTGTTGCAATGCACCATGGAGATATTTAATAGAGTTTGGTACTGGGGCACCCTGTTATCTGCAAGTTTTAAACAAACTTCACAGATTTGCAACGAACCACCAGAAGGCACAGCTGTACCACGTTTTGCCCAGCTTATTTTCTATTTGGAGGAAATCCGTGCAGTGGTTTAGGGTGTGTGCCTGTTCAATGGAGGGTAATTTTCCCTCTGGGAAAAGCAAATGTTTTTTATTTTTCAAAAAGCCTTTCATCCTTCTTAGGTCGATAAATGAGTACCACCACAGGCTGGGTGATATTGTATGCATATTTGTTCTATGAAAAAGAGCTTAAGCGTAAGTGCTATACAATAACATATTATTATTTGGCCTTGGACGTCTGCTTGTATTCACAGTAATTTAGTGTACTTAGGAACAATGCTATTTGATGCAACTTCCTGTTTTGTCCAGGGGTGAAAGGTCGTGTTTCATCACTTCCCGGGATGTCACTTTGGATGGGGTCAAATTACACTTCTTGTGATGTCATCAGAGGTCAAGGGTCGTGAGACGAGGGGTGGGCCACTTTTTTAAGGTAGGGGTGGGCCACTTTTTTTGGGTGGCCGGGCCCATTTCTTGTCCCAGTCCGACCCTGCCTAGCTTAGGTAGGGGTAGAGACATAAAAGCAAAATGGGCCAAGTTAAAAAAGGCTTCATAATGTTTTAAGCCACCATTTTCTTATCTAAAAAACCGTTTGCCAGGGTAATATTAGAGCAACTTACTTGTGGATGATTTTTTGCCAGGAAAGCCAGTCCAAAATGTGTAGTTAAACACTTCCCACAACCTGAAAAACAATGAGTATCTACATAAAGGTACGATTCATTGTTTATTCTAGATAGCCATTATCAAGTAAAAAGCCTATTCATCTACACTCACCTAATCGAGGTTCTTCACTTTTTCCAACCGGGTACCTCAGTACAAACAATAATGCTGCCTCGCGGTCTTTTTACAACATGGACGTTTTTTAAATGCAGCGTCTGATGGCATGGCACATTTGCGGCATGACGTCATCATTCACGGCGTGCCTGCGAAATCACGGCCTGCCCACCTAAGTGCTGGGCATTGTATTTTTTTTTCTTTTTTAGAGCCAGTAATGTGTGTGGGTCTTATATATGTAATAGGCAGTTCTTTCGGCCTTGCTTATGCCTGTAAGTGTCAAGGTCATATTTCTTAAAGATAACTAGAATTTTCTTTAAAAACAGATAGCACGAAAAAAAAAAAGAAACAGGATATTTTTCTTAGTGATGACAGTGTCCCTGACCAAAGGACTTTCTGCATTTTCAATACATATTTTGTTGAATGGACATAAGACAAATCTGTAACACAACTCATTTTGCTTGGTTTTCCATTGATTAATGTATAGTGATAAAGAAATTGACAAACACCCTCTCATTCCTAGATCTTGTCTCATAGGTCATGCAAGCACGAAATGTATCATCTCCCCTACATATACTATTTTCGATTACTCAATAAATTCTTAAGATTATCAGACGACAGATGACTAGGCACAAAAGGGAGTATTTAAATATTATGCCATTCCACATTCTCATTCAGACCATTTAATATGGCTTTTGGTCAAGAAAATATGTTTCTGTTCCA
Source organism: Ambystoma mexicanum (assembly GCF_040938575.1). NCBI lineage: Eukaryota > Metazoa > Chordata > Amphibia > Caudata > Ambystomatidae > Ambystoma > Ambystoma mexicanum. Next base: position 456,039,400 of record NC_090923.1, on the reverse strand, counting down.
ACTTTAATAATTTCTTATTAATTTAGACTTGTGATCCTCCTTTGGTCTGTTTAAGAATCATCCACTCAAAGTCAATACAGATGTGTTCTTTCTGTAAAAAATGTTTAACCAACGGTGCCTGTTCCACCTTGTTCTTAAAACAACTTTTGTGCTCAATCATGCTCGTCTTACATTTCCTGTTTATCTTGCCTATATACATGTACTGGGATGGACATCTAATCATATAAATCACATTTCTAGTGTTACAATTCGTATGATCCTTAATGTCCCATTCTTTTACTAACCCTAGATCTACTGACATAGTCTTCCTGGTTAGGGGACACATTACACAGTTGACACAAGGATAAGGTCCTACCACTGGTGTCAGACCCCACAATCTTGTCTGTGCATTTATTTCTTCCTACTACCTACATCATTTCTAATCACTAGATTCCGTACCATGGTGCTTTTTTTGAAAGCTACTAATGGTTTGTCGCTCTCTTTTGGCAATTTCTATTGATAATTCCTTTAATTTTATAGGACAGATTACTAAAAGTAATAACAAACAATTTTCTGTGCAGCACCAGCACCCTGAGTTATGGACAAACGATATGTACTTTGAATATGCTGTAAAGTCACCAAACCTGTGACCTTTGCATCACCACGTCAGTCCGGTAATTTGTATGCATGCCCCACTTCATAACACTCCCCCTTCAATTAATGTATTCATTGATAACTCCTCCTTCTACCAGTCCTACTAATCCTTTGCTATCCATATCTTAGACACCCTATGCACATGTTCCCCCCTAGCTGTATATTACTCCTGTGTGCAGGTCATAAAGGAACAACCACCATTACCATAACAGTTAACACAGTGTTCAGTATAATATTGAGGGACTTATGGTGGGGTAGAGAGTGTCCCTTAAGGACCAATTGATTCACTTCTTTCAGTAGATAACACTGAGATAGAGACCGCTCTGACAGTACAAGGTACTGATAAGATTGAAAATGTAATCCTTCAGTAATGCTAAAATAAATGTATTAGTTAACACAACATAATAAAAAAGAAATTAATACAATACATATTAAAAATCACAAGGTACTTTTGATTAGTACGTTGTATTACAATCTCAGCAATGGTGAAGTGGGTAACAATGTACACACATATGTACTTTGATTCAAAACATAATGAGCTTCTGGTTCACTACAGTGAGGAGAGCATGAAGTAGTTTGTGAACTCGTTTGTCTTCTGAATCTTTTATCACTGTGTAAAGTATCACAGGTTATCATCTCTACATGTTTCTGTTCATATAAACATTAGTGTTGAACATTCTTCAGGAGTTTCATCACCCAGATTTTTTTTTTTTGCTGTGGTAATTGGAATAATTCACAAATTGTATATCTAGTAAATAGTCTGGGCCTGTCAATAAAAACAAAAACACCTTGATCAAAAGACCTCTGTAGGTAGTTAAGTTACCTGCATCGGTTCTGTGGGGGGCGAGAAAAACTGTTCTCAGTTGTTGAAAGGACCAAGCTGTATCCTGTTTTGTGCCTATTGGGGAAAAAAGCATAAGCATATGCCTTTATTATCACCTGAGTTATAACCCGTACTACAACAGAAACATTCCTTTTGTTTAGACAGGATGCATTTGTGGATTACCCACTTATTGAATCTGTTTTCAGAGTATTCCACGGGTGTTGTACCCAGGGTCGGTAGCGCTTTCTACTATTGTCTTGTTAAGTTGCCCAGTTAGCTCTTCTTGTTCGTGGCAAGCTGTTCGAGGTATCTCCTGAAAAGAGATCGTTGGGGACGGTGTTACTACTCGTGCTTAGCAAGCCTTTGTGCTTCCTCGTTAGTGTAGCTGGGTGGATAAGAGAATCCTACCTTCCAAATTAGGATGTGCGCTCACTCTTGTAAGTGCAGTCTGTGTTTGTTTCGGATCCCTGGCTGATGTTCCACTTTAAACAGTGTGTCTGCTTCAAAAAGCCAGTTGAGAGTAGGGTGAGTGATAGCAGATGTTTGTTGTCCGAGGTAGGTTGTGCACGTGTTTACTGCGTGCATCAATGGTTTACCTTGTAACGCTTTTAGATTCTCGTGCCTTCCACTTTGATGTAGATTAGTGATCCTCGGCATGTGCATATCCTGAGGCCTGGAACTGTGTGGTCTGATCTTACGGTCCTGCTGTGAATGCAATGGTGCCTCCGCATCGCTGATCTCTCTGTCTCTGTGGACTACTAGCATCGGTTTCTAGGAGACCCGGGTAGTTAAAAAGGCTTTGCTATTTCTGTTGTCTATGTTGTTAGCAACAGTCCATGCTGGGTGCCATATTAGAGTGTTGGAGTCCACTCTGGATTCAACAATACATTTTTCCTTCATTCTTCACTGTGAGATATTCTTCCTTCCAATTTTGGTACCGGTGGTCCCTTGATTTTTTGATGTTAGTTAATAAAACAGTCTCATGTTAATGTGCTCATGCGGCATCCCTGTATGCGCCACAGCAGTTTAGAGTGGTTGTCTAGGAAACACACCCACGCCATTCGGTGTGCGGCAGTTCAGTATTTGGAGCGGGTGGCTGAATTGTAGGTAATCCACACTGTCACTGGTGCAAAACTGTTCTCGATTGTTCCAAATTCCTCTAGACTGGTGGTGTAGAACATGCTGGTGCATAGATTCGAATGCCTCTCTAGTTGGTATTGGCACTTGCACCTTTTCATCCCATCCACAGTCAGGTTCTCGGATCCTTTATTGTGGCTAAAGAAATCATTCTGGCCGCCACACACAGGTCTCCAGTCCGTGGTCGCTGTTGGCTGCATGGAACCAATCTTGGTCTCTGTCTATGTGCAGGTGACCATTATGCGTTGGGAAAAGTTCAGCCTTTTATTTTGGGCCATTCAATGGCCTCATTTAATCCTCTGCTGTCACGTCTCAAGATGTAAATCATCTCTTGCTCCTTCTTGAATAGCATATCTTCCATGCATGGTGAGTTGTCACCTTTTATAACTTGCAGCACCATCCATGTGAAGTCTTCGTACCCATTGTTCTTGACCATCACCATTGGCGCTTTGTCTATCTTGTTCTTGAGACAACTGTGATGTTCAATTGTCCTAGTTTTGATTTTCCTATTTATTTTCCCCACATAGGGTAATCCACATGGGCATTTGATTAGGTAAATCACATGGTCCGTACTGCAGTGGGAGAAGGTCCTCTGTTCCAATTTTTTGTTAGTTCCAATGTCTACTTCGTTGCTTTTTTCGTGTGTTTACATACAGTTACCACCCGGTTGATGACCCATCGGTCTTCCCATCCCCAAGAGTGTGGTAAGGCTCTGTGTCGGAACAGGATATGTTTTTAGATTGCTGCTGCTTACCCTATTACAAATCGAGGTACTCTTTTTGTATGCAAAGATGGGTAGTTCAAGGGGGTTCTTGGTTGTACTGAAAATTCTCCAGTGTTTCTGGATGACATTCCTGTTTTTCAGGCTCAGGTCGGTAAACGTGCTCACACACACTAGTCTTTCATCTCATGGTTTCTCCCATCTGCCATTTAGGAGTGCCTCCCCGTTGTTATTCCTTGCCCTTTTGGTAGCCCGCTTAATCATTTTTTTGGGGTAGCCATTCTTTCATAGTTTGGTAGAGAGTATATGGGCTTCTTCCTCAAATGTGGTGTTCTGTGAGCTGTTCCTTTTCAGTCTAAGGAACTATCCAAATGGAAGTTTATCACGTAAATGTTTAATGTGGTGGCTTGTGTAGTCCAGAAGTGAGTTTATGTCTGTGGGTTTGTGGTAAGGTGTTACCATAAATGTGCCGCACTTTTGAAAAATGGTGGGGTCCAGAATGTTGGTCGTCTAGTTGTTCACTGTCATTGTGAATTTTAAATATGGGATGAGGGAGTTGAGCAATGTGAAGAACTTGTTGGTTTGTTGGTTGGATCCTTCCCAAATAATGAGTTTTTTATCAATATACCGTGCCCATTTCAACCATGCAGGGCATTGGTTCAGCATTCCATTTGTCTATTTGCATATGAATAGTTCTAGATGGGGTGGTGTCATTGGCCATTTTAATTGAAAGCAACATCATATATTTACCCCTGCCCCCAACACCTTGTAACATCTCAATCCCATTTGACATGCAAGGACAATAATTAGAGCCACTACGATAACTGGAACACAAATGTTGACGATGTTGGACAACCACGTTGGCACCCAAGCAAATATTTTATCAAACCATTCCTGTTTGACCACCCTGCTTGTGTCTTTTACTATAGTCTTGTGGAGTGTGGGCAAGGCATTGTTGGGAAGGATATTGTCCTATGCCACCCCCCTAGGCATTGCCACAGAGAATAAACGTCATCACAGCCATGCGGGAAGAAGCGCCCTCCTAATCTGTATGGGTAAGAGCCCTATAACATAACGAAATAGGCTAAAAACACTACCCCTGCCTCGTCATTAGGACTTCATTTTGCACAAGGCCTAAACGCCATCTTTTTACTAGGCCCGCAATCTACCACTCTGCAAGCCTGCGGCATTCTCACCCCCTGCCTTACTGGCAGAGAGACCAAACCATTCACACATTAGACTAGCTCTGCACAGGCCTTGTTCTCATGGAAGTCAGTCCGTTCTCTGTCCTTTCCATGTTGCAATTCTTTATTATCATTCTGGCACAGAATCTGCTCGGCGAAGAGCGTGGGACAGGGACAGGCTGCAGCACAAATGCCCATCAATCTCCAAATCTCCAATAATAATAATGATAATGATGTGTTATTTATATAGCGCTTTTACCCAAAGCGTTTTACAGAGCACATATCTACATATAGTATCACCCAACCGAAGTTGGTACTCATTTATTGACCTCGGAAGGATGAAAGGCTGAGGTGACCTTGCCGGTATTCAAACCTGCGACCTGCAGATCACGCTCAGATCGCAGCAGCGATCGCTCAACCCGCCCTGCCTGTGCCCCTCGCCCTCCACCCCACATAGCCAAAGCTTGCCAACCCCAACCTCACCATCCCTTTCATGATAAATCTTAACCGCCTCACCTTGACCATTTCAGAAAACGCAATCCTAGGCCTAATCTTGAGTAGCAATATATTCTTCCATATAATAACACATTTCTGTTCGTATCATGGGGCACCAGAAAGGTAGGCAGTAAATCGAGTGCAGGTAGTGCAGTATCGATGAAGACCTGAATGTGGAGGTCGGCATGCCAAAATATTATTCCCTCTCTACAAAGGACCCCCTTGCATGTGATGTCCAGGTATCTGCCATCACTCAATTTCTGTTGTTTACCTTAGATAGTTAGAAATGTAACACCCGTTTTAATTGACCTTCACTGCAGCGATGAGCCCAACTGACCCACGAGCTACAAGATCAACTGAGAAGAAATGACCAATAGGCGCTTGGCATCCCCTATGGAGCAAGTGCAGCTATATGTCCCCACCAACCAGCAACCTCAAGTCTACCACAGACTAAACTCGTCACTGATTATGTAATTTTCTCTTATAATGTGCTGCCCGTGTAATTCTTGGGAGAGTGCTCTCGGGCGGCAGAGTTCTTCGCTGGCATTTTTCTATATTATAGGAAACTTTGTTATCCTTGCCAAACTATCTCTTGGTCTCATTCCCTGACTGGGTGCATTCATATTATTATTATTATTGCAATTATTTGGGATGTGCGAATAAGGAACGTACCTTCAGCATTGACATCTTCTACTGTGCCATTTGTCATGTCATTTGCTGGCATGTGTGTGCAGCAACTGCTACCTACCTTAGCTCAGACCCCACCTTCCATAACTGTAATTAAATTGTTGCCATAATGATTCTGAAGAGTGGTCAATCTTACTGCTCGCAACTCCTCCATGATGGCATTTAGCCCCTTCTTGGTCCCATTAGCCAGCTGCAGCAACGCATAGCAAATTATCTGTAATCACTTTGCATTGGCATCAGTCTGTACCCCCCGGTGCAAGAAGCAAAGCGTAGAACACTGCAGCATTATTATAAGGTGAAATTCCATAGGCATTGCTGCCAGTCTATGCACTGACTCTTGATACCAATAACTGCTTGTCACCTTAAACAGCTTACCGTCTCCCTTAAGTTTATTTCAAGACATATGGTACCCCCTCAAAGCCGGCCGGCTTCCTCTTCCATGGATACTCCCACACCACAAGAGGAAGCATCCTTACTACAGCAGACTCCACTGCACCTGGCAGAGAAGATATACATCAGGAATTTCACCCAGCAATGGTATCAGCCATGCTTCATGCAACCTTACACTGTGAGCATCCAAGCTCATATGTACAGGAGCTAGTCGTGCATGCATTCTCCTGCCTGTAACAATTTTGTTCGGTGTTAGGTGGTAGTCAGAGCCAGGCATGTTTACGCAGTGCAAACAAAGCAAGCGGCAACCAGTGGACCCATAGCTTGTGAAGTGTCTTGCACATCTTTGCAAGATGCTCTGTGAGCAAGCCATTGAGACATTCTGCAATACCATTGGCCTGAGGGTGGTACCTGGAACATAGTTTGTGTTTGATTCCCAATAAGGATGTTATCTCTTTAAAGAGGTCATTAAAGAAGTTTGGTCTTTTGTCTGATCCCAACTCCTCACAACCCCCCGCCATAGAAATACTTCACGCACCAGGAACATTGCTGCTACATTGGCATCATTATGGGCACATGGACCTGCCTCTAGCCAACAGAAAAATTGACACGCCATAACTATTACATAGCAATAGGTATTTCCTCTGAGGATCATATCGATAAAGTTGCTATGCAGAGGTCAAAAAGTTCTTACAGGGCATGTGAATGTTGCTTTAATCGTTTTGAGCATGTGCCCCGCAGTGTACCACTGATAGGACAATTATTAAGAAATTCTGCCACACATTCCTGCAAATTTGGTACAAACCACTGTTTTTGGATGTTTAGTTTAGTTTAGTTTATTATTTGTATAGCGCCGCCTGGCCCTAGGGCATCCAGGCGCTTGCGAAGAATACAACAAGAATAATGAATACAACAAGAATAATGCAGCAGAAATGTACAAATCGATTACATATTTACAAATTTACAGTCTTGGTGCATGCTAGTGAGGTAGGGCTAGGCAGTTTCTTTGGATAGAAGCCAAGTTTTGGTGTTGTGTCTAAATCTGTGAAAGGACGGTTCTGATCTCAGCTCGAGTGGAAGTGAATTCCAAAGTTTGGAGGCAAGCACGGGGAAGCTGGAGCCACCTGCTTTTTGGAGCTTAAATCTTGGGATATTTAAGCAGTGTGTTTGAGCTGATCTGGTAGGGCGCGCTGGGGTGTGGTGCTTGAGGTTGTCGGATAGGTATCTGGGTGCTTGGTTAGCTAGGCATTTGTGTGTGAGTGAGATGGTTTTATATTCAATTCTTTGTGGTATGGATAGCCAATGGCAGGTGCGTCTGGCGTCCGAGATGTGTTCATGTTTGGGTATGTTCAGGGCTGCTCGCAAGGCGTTGTTTTGTATGACTTGTAGTTTGTTGATGTTTTTCTGACTGGTTCCCAAGTATAGCGCATTGCAGTAGTCAACTTTGGAAAGGACTAGCGCTCTGGCTAAGGTGATGCAGTTGGATGGTGAGAGGTAAGGTCTGCTGGCATTGATGAGTTTACAAGTGTAAGCAGTGGCTGATGAGATGGAATTGATCTGTCTTGTCAGTGTGAGGGAGGAGTCGAGGTAGATTCCTAGGGTTTTGACGCTGTTAGAGACGATGATGTTATTGCCGTCTATAGTGAATGCTTGATAGAGTTTGTCGAGTTTATTAAGTCTGGGTTGGGAACCTAGGAGAAGAAGCTCGGTCTTGTCATCATTAAGGCATAGGCCATGCTTGGCCATCCATTCTTGGATAATGGAATAAATGTTGTTGAGAGCAGTGAGGTCGGTGGAGTAGTCGCCTGTTAAAGGGATCAGTATTTGGGTGTCATCTGCGTAGTTGGTGTAGATGACACCCAAGCGGTCCAGTATGTCAAAGAGGGGTTTCGTGAATACATTGTATAGAGTGGGGGAGACGCAGGAGCCCTGGGGGACACCGCAAGTGACTGGGGCTGGGATGGCAGAGGCTGTGGGTGCGAAGACTCTCATGGATCTGTTGTTAAGGAAGGAATGGATCCATGCGTTGGCGTTATCTGAAAATTTGGCTGCTGAGGATAGATGTTTGCAGAGGATGTCGTGGTTGACCAGGTCGAAGGCGGCCGGTAAGTCAAGGAGGAGAAGGAGGGCTAGTTTACCATTGTCTTTAATGTTGTCCATATGTGTCTTAAGGTCAATCTGTCATCTGCAATGTACTCTTTGGAAGTGTGTGCTGGATAATGTAGCTGATCAAGGGCAATTGTACGCAGCTCTTGGGACATTAAGGCTTGCCTGTGTGGTTTTGTCTCCAAATCAAATATGTAGGTGACAAGGTTCACCATCTCTTTGTCCATAGCCCTGCTCTTGTTGTGGCACGTGCCCCTGTAGCTCTATTATCTGAGTCATGGTGTATTGTAGGCCTCAGTAAGCAGTGTTGGCGGTCATGAGACAGTTGTGTGCATGGGAACATTTCTGCATTGTGCAGCCCGTACTTTCTTGAATCAGATGGTAAATATGCTGCCTTGTTGGCTGCTGAGTCTGCTCTATCATGACTGTGGGAAATTAAATCTGTACCTTTCGTATGGGCTTCACATTTTACTACAGCCAGTGCTGTGGGAAGGGGAAATGCCTCTATAAATCTAGTTAATATCTCTGCATGCTGCACTGGAATACAATCACTTATTCAGAATCCCCTTCTCTTCCGCCTTGACAACCCTGAGTCTACTGTGGAGGTAACATACACTAAATCTGAGTACATGGTAGCGCAAGTCCCTTGTGCTATTTCTATTGCTGTTATTAATGCCACCAGCTATGCCGCTTGTGCAGAGTAGTGTTGGGGCCATCTTATTTTGGGCCAATCCTGAAACTCCCTTACATAATAGCGCACCACCACTGCTCCTGTGTGTCGATAACCCATATTCTGATTGATTATAGATGACCCATCAATGAAGAACATGTCTCTCTCCTCTAAGGCATCTTCCTGTGCTACGGTAAGGCCATCAACTGTATCCATGTAACTGGTGCAGTCATGCACATAATCTCCTGCCTGCATGCCTGCAATGGTTCTGCTTCAAATGTTGCTGGGTTTGAAACTTGGAACCTCACTATGCGGATTGAAGGGTTGCACAGTATGACCTCATACCCTGAATCTCAATGACTGGTAAGGGCACTTCTGGATTTGTCCAATATGGAGAACACTGCGTGTTCCACATAGAGAATCAATGGACAGCCCAGAATGACTGTGGAGCTTTTCTGTTTGGAACTTATGCTGCCGCGAGTGCTTACTCACATTGGAAAATAACCCTGCATTACTGTGTCTAGTTGATCACTGTAATAAGCCAGTGGCCTGTGCCATTAAATGTCTTCTGTGTGAGAACGACCATCAAAACCTGGTCATTAGAATGTGATAAAAGAAACAAATAGTTTGTCATAATTTGGGGTTAACAAAACAGGCAGTGCAGAGCATGTTTATTAATTCCTGAAATTAGTGCCCTATTTCCTGTATCCATTCTATGGAACTTGTCACCTTTTGTGCTTCCTTTAGCCCCTGTAAAAGTGGATTAGTATTGGAGGCGTAGCCAAAAATCCAAGACCGTAAATGGTTGCACAGCCCCAAAAATTGCTGCATCTCTTTTACTGTGTTTGGCTGTGTTGTGTTCTGTACTGCTGCTGCACTTTCTGGGGTAATTCTTCTCCCTTCAGAGGTTATGATATGTCCTAAGTACAAAACATCTTTCTGACAGTACTGAGGTTTCTCCTTATCCCCATTGTACCCCTTGTCAGCCAATAGTGCTAATAGTGTCACTTAATCCTCTCTGCACTGTCATTCCGTGGTGCTGCACACTAAGTGACCATCAACGTATTGGATCACTGTGCTTTGCATGTGCAGGTTCCCTAGATCCATTTGTAATACCCTGTTAAAAACACTTTTTCACAATATCCTTGTGGTAATCGAGTGTGTTGGAACCTGGTGCCACAGTAGGTAAATGCGGTGAGGTACTGCCAGTCCTGGTGCAGTGGTATTGAAATGAATGCATTCTTCAAATCTATGACTGTGAAGTATGTTGCTTCAGTGGGTATATTACACATACTGCTGGCTGGATTTTGTACCGCTGGGAACTCTGCCTCCAATATTTAGTTCAATGGCTGGAGGTCCTGGGTGGAGGTCCTGAATCATACTCCATGACCCCCCCTGTTAGGGAGAATTCTCTCTTTAGGCTGAATTTCCTAACCTAGTGAGTCCTCCAGCAGCTTTGCTGGATTTCTGGAGTTTGTTTTTTTTCTCCTGCCAAGAGTGAGACTCTTTTTCTCCCACTCTTGGACATGATTTATGGTGTTCATTTGACTGTTAATGTGTTTTATGGGCAATGGGTCCTTTACTCCATAGGGTCTCATGTGTTTTTACTATGTGTGTTACACAGCACCCTCCGTGCCGTAACACAGGGGTGTCATAGTGACACCCCACCATAGACTCCATACACTGGGACTGACTACTGTCTCCCAGGGCATGTAAAGTCACCATTGGCTTTACTAGTCCCAAATTATTAACAGAAACCAGTACAAACCATCATATTGTGAACGTACTGGTCAGGGCAATTCGATTGCCCCATGGTCTGTTAGTCGAGGGGGCATGTCTCCGTCCCCCCTGATCGAGTTTTGGCTGGTGGCAGTGGAAACTACTTGTTATATTCGACCATGAATATTTCCCTATGGGATTTTCCCATTGTTCGAGGCTACCAACTTTAATTATTTAATTCGTATAGCCTCGAACATACCGCCGGTTTATTTATTTAATATTAATTCACCGGTTGGTATTTTTTGCCAAGACTCAATTCTAAAATGGCGTTTGTTTTCTCTTCTGTGACTCCAACCCAAGTCGAGCCCTCCACAGAAGCCTCCAAAAGTGGTGCCACTCTGTCTGGGTACCACAGGGATTGTGGGAGGGGGTTTAGGCACCCTGGACTGAGTTACGTTGGTAACTCAAGTCACACTCTTGTGTGATTGGCCCAAGTGGTGAGCCAGCCGGCTCACCACTTAGCATGTTTGATTGACAGCTAGGCTGCGTGAATGGGGGTATGCTGCATAAAAGCAGGGCTTTGGGAACTGGAACTTCAGAAGTTGCCACAGGACCTGAGAATCCGACGAGGGAGAAGCTGAGCTGACCTACCACGACAACACCACCGGTGGAGCCCTGCAGAACCGACTCACCACTTCCTGACGACAGAGAAGATCTCCCGGCTGGAGAAGCTTCTTCCCCCGACTGGTGGGCACAACCAGTTTACCTTCTTTCTTCACACCCCAGACCGGTTTGTGGTCGAATTGCCCGTGCCAAGCACCCCGGCAGCCGGATAGCTACTCACCACTGAACCGCGAATCAACGGACCACTCCTTGTACCTGAGAAACTCTGCGGCTGGTTTCTTCCCTGGCAGTGCAACGGACTCCTGTCTTCCTCCCTGACGAGATCCTCTCTTCCCCCGGACGAACCACCGACTTGCATCCGCTGCCAGGAACAACTGCCCCCGCTGGGGTGTTCTCACCACTTTAAGGTACCGTGTCCACCAGGCCTCCCTTTCTAAAGATTGCTACAAGGTAATAATAACCCCTTAACCTTCTGGACTGGGCTGGCTGCCTTGACCCTCTAACTGGTCCCTCTCTTTGATCCAACTCCTTTTTGAACCGTTACAAGACTTTAGGTGCACTGCAACCGTGTGACCTTGGACACATTTCGTTGTGATCCTCTTACGCTGATCCGGCCTACTGACTCTGAATTCCTAGTGTTACTTTGCCTCCCTCCCTTGTTGTGTTCGTGAAAAAATGTTGGGATCTGTTTCAATTTATTCTCTGCTTTTCTCTCCCTTTTAAAACAAAATATTAGAGTGCCATCTGCGTTAAGTGCTCACCGCTGTCTGAAAGTGGGGCTTTATTTAAGACTTGTCTAATATTCTTTTAAGGGAGTGTATATCTTTAAGTGACTGTGTTTTTGAATTGTTTACTATTAGTGCCTGTGTATTTTTCTAGATGTAGTTTTAAATAAATAATTATATCTCTTTTACACCAAGCCCTGGTCAGTGTTTACTTGTTCCATTGTGTTCTCTTGACCTATTTTGAATACTCTGTATACTGCCTAACTCTTCTGGAGGGGAGTCTGACTGCTCAGCCACAGCTACCAAGTGAATCTGTGTGGTACAGACTGCTACCAAGTGGGTTTACTGCCAAACACCTGTAGTCCTAAATCTTTTGCAGTGGTCCCAGAGGGAACTGCACAGGTTTCCGCCTAACACCCCCATTATCCTTTCTTGACAGGGTATATGGCAGTGTTGAAAGCAAATTATTCCCTGCTGCCATAATGCTAGAATCGTGTCATGTATTCCCTCATCAGTCTTCTGTGACAAGGGGTACTGTCTTACTCGAGTTAACATTGCCCCAGGCTTCAATTTGATGTGGACAGCCCCTACATCTTTCAGTAAGCCAACATTGTTGGGGCCACTGCTCCATACTTCTTTAGGAATCATATTTAAATAATGTTGTAAGTATGGTAACACTGTCTTCGTGACCAATATCTAATGGGGAACCTCTCTGTGTTCTACAACTACCTAACATGGTATGCACATCTGGAAGACCACCTCCCCTAAGTCACAACCATCTGCAAAGAGCTGTTCATCTGTCACATTTGTCAATCATTGTGTGGGGTCAATGCATACCACAGTGCGCCATTCAGTACTGTCATCATCTTTGCCATGGAAAACGGCCATGTCATTTGTAGAAACCACTGCTTCTAAGTGTATTATGATAATGGTGACCAGCACTATTTCCTGGTGACTGCGGGTCTGAAAAAAACCCATAAAGAAAGACCTCTGGGTGGAGGGATGTGCCTCACAGAGTGCTGTATGCACAGAAAGCTTGTATCAGTGCTGCCACTTGCATTTGATAAATGCCAGGTGTGGAACACACAATGCCCTTTTCTGAAAATTAAAATGTCATGTTCAATTTGCTCAACATGTCTCTGCCCAATATGTTGATCGGTGTCTCTCTTAAGTACAAAAGGTGTGTTGCAATTTGTTGTGTGCCTATGGTGAGTGGTAGGTCTTCTGTGATACGAACCATAACAACAGGCGTAGAGAAACCCTGCCTGTCCATTGCTCTCTCCAACAGGTGAAACCTACCCTCCCTAATGAAGGACTTAGTAGCTCCTGGGTTGACCAAAACTGAAAATTCTTTCTGGCCTATCATCATTGCAACCTTGGGTTCCTCTGCTGTCTCTGCAGTTGCCAAAATGACTAGGGACATCAGAGCTCTCTGTGGGCTGGCCTACTGGGGATTCGGGAAAGGACTTCCTCCGAACACTTATGTATCGTGGTACTGTTTCTGGAGCCAACACATTACTGTCCTATAGCTGTGTCAGTGTTAGCGATTGTACTTGTGCCTTCATGGCATTTTGTTGTGTAAACTGGGGCATCTGCAGTTTTTGAGTAATATTTTGTGGGGCTTGGCCAACTGGGGGTAGCTGCTCTTGTGCCGGTTGGACATTTTGGGGAAACAGTATTTGCATCTGCTGTGGCAGTATTTGTTGATGTGGCATCTGGGGCTGGGGCATTTGTATCTTGGTTTATGGCATCTGTATCTGAGGTTGTGGCATCTGTATCTGGGGAGGTGGGGGGTAGGCGGTCGTCTGATATACTTGGAGTCCATCCTGATCATACTGTACTTGGGGCCTGCTCCTACATTCATGTGCAAAGTGCCCCACTCTCCCAGATATAAAACATGGTTCTCCAAACATGGGCCTTGGCCATCCATATGCAAACCACACCCCCTCCCTCTATGATGGTCCCTCTACCCTGGGACAAGTACCTTGCTTGCAGTGAATATCCCCATTGTTGGCAATACCCCTGTGATGCATAACCTCCCTGTTGACCATGTCCCCCAGCATTGGGAATATGCCAACCCTGTTGAGTGTACCGTATCTGGGTCCCACCTGGTTGAACATTCCCTAGTTGAGCCCCTCTCCCTGCGTGAGGGTGTGCTCTGGTTACCCCGGTAAAACATGGGTAATTGCCACGCCTTTCATGCTGATCTTAGCCAATTTCTTTTTTACCATTTTTGCCTCAGTCTTCTGCGTGTCGATTCCCACCACCTTTCTCAATTCTGCCTGCACCACTTCGAGGATACCTCTTAACAATACAGGGATATTCTTTTCCCATGGCTGACTTGTTTCTAACCATCCCATTTCCTGTATCTCATGAATGCACTGTGCATGGTCTTCATCTGGCAACAAAATGCATGCAAAAATAGAGTGCATGTCTGATGTGTCGGGTTACATCTCCCTTAATATTTTCCCTACGATTGTTCAACAATCATTGAATGGAGTGCCAATAATGGGCATTACTTCTACTTAATGTTACGCATTCATATCCTTCATATCCTGCCCGTGCCCTTATACTGTCTGTCTGCTCACCATAATTGAGGCAAATTCTTAATTTCTCCTATAGTGAAGTAGTCCCTGCCGTGCACTTCTGGGGTTGCTGTTGGTACTCTTTTTCAGAGGAGAATTGCCTATCATTTCGGTGCTGGACTGCCCCATGGCAGGAAACAGACTGATATACTTTGGATATTTATCCACTGTGAAGGATAGTGAGCTAAAGACTCTGGTTAAGGCTCTTGTAACCAGGACTAATGTCCGGCAGAGGGACTTCCCAGGATCCCCCTTTTTGCATATTTTAAATAACTTTGGTTCTCACCCTACGTTACTAGGAGAAACCAGAAGTGGACCCCTTGCTCACTATTCGTAGAGAGGCACAGCTCCACCCTACCAATGAGGTCCAACCAGCCTGAAACACATGTCTGCGGTTGCTGTTGGTACTCTTGTTCAGAGGAGAATTACCTAGCATTTGGAGCTGGACTGATATGCTTTGGATATTTCTCCTCTGTGAAAGATAGTGAGCTAAAGAATCTGGGTAAGGCTCTCGTAACCGGGACAATGCCGGGCAGAGAGACTTCACAGGACCCTCTTTTTTTCATATTTTAAGTAACTTTGGGTCTCATCCTAAGTTACTAGGGGAATCCAGACGTGACCCCTTGCTCACTATTCTTAGCGAGGCACAGCTCCACCCTACTGATGAGGTCCAACCAGACGTGTCTGGGGTTGCTGTTGGCAATCTTGTTCAGAGGATGATTGCCTAGCATTTCGGTGCTGGACTGCCCCAGGGCAGGACACAGACTGATCTGCTTTGGATATTTCTCCTCTGTGAAAGATAGTGAGCTAAATAATCTGGGTAAAGCTCTCGTAACCGGGACTAATGTCAGGCATTGGGACTTCCCAGGACCCCCCTTTTTTGTGCACTTCTACAGGGCATAAATACATTTGCCCTTTCCTGTCGTGGGGGACAGCAAACTGTCAATCAAGTTCTCTTAATCCATAATTGGCCACGGCACATACTGTGCCCAAGCAACCTTTCTGTAATAAGGTGAGCTGTTTCTGGGCCGGCGCTGTGCTCTCGCTTGTCGCACTACTTGCTACTGCTATCCTGAGTCCTGAGTGGCATCTTTCTCAGTTGCTCGGACCACTCTGTTGAATTTATCACTCTGTCTTTATCGCTCGCTCTTTCCCTACCTCTTCTTCTATCCGTGCTCCTGTCTTTCTGTGCTACTTCTTCCCAACATTTGAGGTCTTCCTGTGCCTCTTCCCCCTCATCATCCTCCTTTCATAACTCATCACATGCAGAATTACTGCCCACTTCTTCTAGGATAGAAATGTCTGCATCCAGAGCGGGTTTACTACCTAATTTAAACATAATTTTCCCTGTTGTCCATGTGACTGGCGTTATCGCTGTGCACCTTTTCTCCTCTTGCTCTCATGCTACACCTTTCTAGCTCCTCATCTGCTTCTTTTAACATGTACTATCTGCCTACATGCGTCCTTCTGTATCTCTAACAGTATTGTGCTTCTGGCGATTGTGGCAGCATTAGGTCTGCCACTTGGGGTCCCTGCAGAGGCAGGGGGGCTAACCACTGATGTCTTTTTTAACTTCCCTTTTTTATCCTCTCCTCCTAAACCCTCCCCACTCCTCACTAATCCCCTATTGGTACGCAACAGGGATGGATTAGTGTAAACCACTGCGGGCTGCAGAGGGCTGAGCGGGAACAGTCGATACGCATGCATGGCAGACTGTATCGTAACGTTGCTAGGACTTTTATCTGCCTCTCCTGTAGGTGAAAGTTTGACCTCCTCAAGCATTTTCCACAACTCCAAAATGCTTTGCCTGCTCCTTAATTTCTTCCCCTTGTTTGTAGTCAGCAAATATGTATACATATGCTGTACCAAATCTTTGTCAAATGTACCCTCTCCAGCCCATGATTCGAACATGCTCCCTGTTTTGTCCCGCAGCCACTCATAGTGATTTTTCAATATTGTTTCTCTATACTGTGGTAATTTTGTGCATAAGTGATCCAATGGTTTTTCCATAATACCAATGAGTCCCATCCCTTCCCCACTATATGGGCCGAAACTGCTCTAACAGGGTTGTGTATCACCCAATACTAAATAAATGTAACAGCCCAAAATTTTAAATCCTCCAATCACAATTATTACATTTTCAACAGTCCTATGGATAATTTTCAAAAATTCCAATTGTCAAAGGGTTTTATTCAACACAGCGCCACCTCTCACTCCTCACTCTACCTCTCTTCCACTTCACACACACTCCTTCACCCAATCTTTATACTACAATCATCACTCCCTAACCAAACACCCACACTTCAACTCCTGCAACAATAAGACATTTGTGCACACCCCAATCTCGTAAGTTTCCCAACAACCAAAACGTTGCCTTCTACTCCTCTCTTCCTGTTAGACCTACTGAGATGAATTACTATAAATCAAAAATGAAATCCAAAACAACAACAAATATTTCTATTTCTACATAGTGCTTTCATTCCCCTCGTAAGGGGAGATCCCAAACCAATTCACAATTCTGTTCTACTTGTGATGTCACCTTTCCTCACATGAAGTAGATCTCATCAATATCTCAATAAAACTTGCATGCAACTACAACGTGCTGCCTTTCCTCCTATGGAGGAGATCCCATCCCAACCCAATCTGTATAACCAATTTGAAAATCAACAAAACATATAAAATGCTGTTTGTTTTTTCATGTATGATATCCAAATCCCTCCGATGATGAGCCTCCACTCTCAGCTGCCTGCATCACCCTCATCACAGGTGGCCACCAGATTGGGAACTTTGTATCTGCTAAACCTCCTATGTTTAGTACGCTCTATCTGGTCCTGGCAGGCCTACACTGCACCCCCTTCAGAGGGAACTGGATATCTTGCTGGGGCCTCCAAATGTAATGGGGCGCTCCCTCACGTTGTTCAAATAAAAAAACAAAATGCTCACAAATTGAGTGTACACGGTGCAGGAAAAAACACAGCTTTATTAATCCAAACGGCTGGAAGAAAGACAAACAGTCGGAACTGAAAAACATCTCAATTTGCTACTTACGGGCTACAGTATTTATGGAGAAATACACATTAACATAATCTTATCATTACAACACTTGTAAGGTAATTTTAACATGTTGATTGTCTGCTCGTCAGCAAGCCCCTGAAGAAACCTTTACATTAAGAAGTTCCATTGGATGTTTCACTTCTTGGACCAAAAAACATACCACGCCTCAATGATATCACATTTTGCTGACCTACATAAACCGCGTGCCCCTCATTGGTTGGCACTTCTGATAATACATTTAGACAATTGCTTTGGCAAATGCATCCCACTGAGCCCATCCACTGAAACTGTGAGTGAACATCAGAAAGGGTAAAAGACATTGTTGCATGCCTTGGAACACCAAATCCCGTTCCCTGATTGGATCCCTCGCCCTTTTGCACCTGCTCACCCACTACCTCTCCAGCTCCCTTCTCACAAAATGCTGCCAACTTAACTTGAAAAAACGTGCGAGGGCCGGCTGATGGAAATCAATTCCTCCTATTACATTTGTTCTACCATAGCACATTTATTCCCTGTGGTCATTGGAGGTGCTGTTGCTCCCATCCTGGTTATATCTTCTGGCAGCCTGCCGCCTGAGCCCCGTCACCAAGGGTACTGTGTCCTTTGCACCTTTTGTGCATTGCCCTGTATCTCTTGGACTGCACCTGCTGTCTGGGAGTTTGTTTTGGTCTTATGAGAAAATGTTCCCTTTCAACAATTATTGGACACTACCTGGCATCTTCCTCATATTTTAACTTTGGATCTTTGGCTCGGTCCATGAGCAGAAATAAAATTAAATTAAATGCAAGCTGTGGCCTTTGCTAAAAATGGCAGGTCTGCAACCTCTAACATGGGCCTGTTAAAACATGGCGGATCTCTTGCTCACTGCTGAAAATACTTATCACAGTACATCTATACAATACTATATTCATGTATTTGTTTAATATGCACTTTATAAATATAACACCTGCCACAGGAATGTTAGTAGGCATTAGAGGTGTACCATTATGACATTTTCACACAAAATTGTTCAAGCACTGTCACTTTGATAACAATGATGTTATTGCATATTTGCACTTTTTTCTATCAAGGACTGTCACTTGGACTGGATAAGTGTTTTCAAGTTTGTCTTTCATGACTACTATGTAACAACTACATGTTTTACCATGGGTGTATGGGAAGTAGAAGGGATTTAAAATGGACTGTCCCTTGTCGCTTGTTGTTACGATGATTAAGCTGTCGCATACGTCAGGTAAATGGGATGTTATCCCTCTTGAATTTGTTTTTAAACTTTAATAAAGATGCAGATGGTTTAAATACTGCATTAACCCTCAGAGAAAGTTTTCCTTGCATTGTTCTGGCCTTATAGTGTCCATCTTCTGTGTGTTATGACACACGTTTTTGTGGTTTCTAATACTATAAGTGTGTTAACAGAGAGTGCTAGATAGCCACTAAGGAATATGAATAATTGTCAGGACCTAGAAATAAAAGCTTTGCTATACGTGTAACATAAAGATGCTCTATAACAGAAAATGAGGAGGAAAAGCTTTGCTGCATATAATATAAGATTGTTCTATAGAAGAAAGTAAAGGGGAAGAAAGCACGGAGGAAATGCTTAGCTGCACGTGTAATATTTTTCCATTACACTTGTGCTCTTCTCCGCCATATCTATGGCTGCCTTCTTGCTCGCTAATCTTCCTACCCTTCAATCACTGATAAAACATGCAATAGATGGGGCTGATTATATTTTAGCTCATCAAATTGATATTTGTGTCATCACAGAGTCCTGGTTAAACGAGGCCACAGGCCCATCCCTCTCATTAGCTATTCCATAGGGCTAGTTTTTTTTGTTAGCACTGCTAAGCCCACCGGAGCAGAGGGTGGAGTGGCTTTTATTTCTAAATCTTTGTTAGATGTGCAAGAATTCGAAATACAGGGTCCTACTGATTGTGACATTAGTCCTATTAAAATTCTAACTGATTGTAATACCACATCTAATTGCTTGCTTTTATATAGACCACCACCCACCACCATGCCAGATTTTACAGAACAAATCTTAAGTATGTTGTTACCCTTGTTCAAACCATCTTCAAAAGTCATCATCATCAGCAATTTTAATCTTTGGTTTGCATTGCAAATGAACTCTGCATTTAGAGAGTTTGGCTTCTCTCGGCATGCATTCAAACCTACCCATATTAAGGGTAATATTTTGGACTGGCTCCTTACTATGAATAGTCAGATTGGTGACTTTAAAGTTCAACCTTGCCTGTGGTCAGATCAGTCTTATCTCCTTCAGTTTGGTATAAACATAACGGATTAAGAGGAGTAAACCAGCTAGGGCCACTTTGATATCTAGGGACCGGTGCAAATTGTCATTGGAAGCCAGGGGTCCTTTTTTCTCTTCCTCTGATCAGACGTTGTGCAATCTTGATTCTGCAGATGATATTGCCATTGGTTACCAGAAGGCTCTTTCTGACGTGGTTTATCATCTTGCACATTTAAAGACTCATTCTCTGGCTACTAAAAATGGGAATACATGGTACACTCCTGAGATGCATGGGCTGAAGATCAGTAAGAGGAAATGTTTTAATAAATGGCTTAAATCTAAATCAGATGAAGATAACACCCTATATTCTATAGTGGCTAAGAATCATAAAGTGTCAATTATTGATGCAATAAAAGGCTGGATATGAGGATTCTGAATGCTAGTTCAAATACTAGGGAGCTTTTTAGAGTTCTGAGAGAATCTGAGAAACCTTGTCCCAGTGAGTCAAGAAAAATTGTCAAGGACAACATATGCTGTACCTCAATACAGGAAGCCATGTTTGGCAAACTACATGGTACCGGGGAGATTATTAATGCCAAAAAAAATACTGGGCTTCATTACAAGTTTTCGAATTTGGGTCAGAAGCTTGATATAATAAGCTGTTTAGGAAGTTAATATGGGATCTCATGATTATGTGCCGATCGAAAATGACACCCAGAGTCTTAACTTTAGTTGGCCAACTACCTGTGAGGTATCAGTGTTATAGGGTGGCGGCAACCTGCTAGAAGCACCAGCAGGTTACCGCCACCCTATAACACTGATTCTGCTGCCTGATATCCCGGTGCCACCAGGATATCACATGTGGCAGTGCCGGTGCTTTAGTGAGAGACATGCCGGTAGAGACCTGATTTCCCGGCAGGTCAGGCCTGCCGGGGGATCGATGCTCCTACCAGAAATGTTTTACTACGGCGGTCTGGAAAGTTTGCCGGTATGTTGCTACTGGCACCCTTATTTGTGGACTGCCATACTTGGAAAGAGGCCCACTGTCGTGGATTTATCATGTAAGGATATGCATACACCTGTAAAGGCTCTTATGCCTTTTGAGTTCAGACCAACTGCAGATGCCGAAAATGCTTAAAATCATCAGGCAGCTCAAGCCAACTAGTTGCAAGGAGATGCTTGTCCAGCCGTAGTTGTGAAGGACTGCTTGTTGTTGTTAATACCATCAATAATGAAATGTGTTATTCATTCATTTGTGGAGTTCCCTGTAACTGTCTGCATCAAGCAGTCCTGGATATCTCCATTGATTAAAAAAAAAACCTAAGCTGAACCCCTCTGTGCCTACTAACTATAGGCTGATTACAAACATCCCCTTCTCCTTAAAATCTCGGACAGCACACCTATCTGCAGGTGTAGTATTACCTTATTGCCAATAACTTCTTGGGCAAAAGGCAGTCGTGGTTTCATGCAGCACAAGGTTCTGAATCAGCCTTATTAGAATTAACATTCTATGGTAAATGTACAAAGTGAAGGCCGTTCTGTTGATGTTACTGGATTTTTCTGCAGCTTTTGACCTCATTTACCATTCTTTGCTTGTAGATAGATTCTCACAGGTAGTTGGCCAACTATGCTTACAATATGCTGTGCCCACTCCTTGGTCCGGTGTTTATGAGAAAGAGCTTCAGGTAATAAATGTTGCATATTCCTTGATACAGCAATGGATGATGTCTAAGGGTCTGGCATTGAACAAATGCTAAAACAGAGGTTATGGTCATAATCACATCGTATAAGCTCAAGAAGCTGGAATCCGAGTACCAAACATTTGATATTGCAGGATGTAAATTAAACATCTTATCTAAAGTTAAGACTCTGGGTGTCATTTTCGATCGGCACATGATCAAGAGATCCCATGTTAACTTCCCAAACAGCTTATTATATCAAGCTTCTGACCCAAAATCGACCATATATTACTAAACAGAACTGTGCCAAGGTTGCTAGAGTCATTATTGGTACTAAGCTTGTTTACTGCAGAAGCCTCTGGTATGGCATCTGTAAAAGAGAGATATGAATAGACTCCAAGTACTTCAGAATAGTGCAGTTTGGATTGTAGATGGGCTAAGGAGGCGAGATCCTGTCTCGCATGCCAGAAGAGACTTACACTGGCTGCCGATAGCTAAGAGAAACTATTTTTGGTCCTGACAATAGCACATAAGTGCTTGTTTGGCATTAGCCCTGCATATTTATCCGAATGCCTGAATTGGCTCCAAACCATAGAACGTTGTGTTCAGCAACCTTTTGGCGGTTTCCAGAACCAAGTTGACTTTGGTTACTAAAAGTGCCTTTTTTGTTGCTGCTCCCAAACTTTGGAAGGCACTGTCCCCCGATTTAAGAGTAATCTCTTAACTATATCCAAAAGGTCTATGCAAACTCACATCTTTGCATGAGATGTCTAGTTCTCTTTGCTTGTTCTTGACTTGTATCACATTACTTGACCTGTATCTAGGGTCTGTGCCCTAGGCGTATGGGCCGTTTTTGGCACTATATAAATACAATACTCAATAAAGCAACTACCCTGTGGAAAACATCATTGTGTGCTTGTTTTTTCTGTGCACACCAGCTCCCTGATGTGTGGCACAACTATATGTACTTTTAATATGCCGTGACGTCACCAAACCCATGACCTTTGGGTCACCACATCATTCCGAAGCTTGTATGTACACCCCCTTCAGGAACCTGGACCTGCATCTTCACAATTCTTTCAGTCCCCAGTCCCATGCGAAGGGACTGTCCATAAGCATGCGTCCCCCAGAATAGATACACAGACACAGTCGCCAAAAGCTGAAAAGGCAAGGCACTCCACTGCCCAGGAGACCTCCACCAGTGGCAGTGCATCCACCTCAAACCCCTGGTCAGGCTGAATGTGGGAGTAGCAGGAGAAAGAGCAGGAGGGAGGCGCCAAGGGCACATGGGACCAGCATATGCTAGGCGTGGAGACACCCGTTGTCCTCAAATATGTGCCCAGTGGCCCCTCCACCAGCCATGCAGATGGCACAGGAGGCACAGCACATGCTGCTGCAGGAGCTGTGACAGCCACACCACAGCCAGCCCATGTGGAGTTCCCCAACGGTCAACATGGTGCCATTCACACACCTGCACCCACCCATCTGCCACTGACACCCCCTCATCACCTGTGTCAGACAGGCATAACCAGTACCAGGCTGGGGCACACATGCAAACCAATGGCTCTCCTGATAAGGAGGAGGACGAAGACATGGGTGTTAGGTCATCCTACTTCACCCCTGGCCCTCTTCAGATCCCACAGCCAGTGTCACAGCAATCACTGGTAGCAATCAGGGACAGCGTCTAGGGATCATCCAGGAGGATTTTCAGGTCCCTGGACTGCTAGTTCCGGCAGATCCCCAAGTCTACTGCTGCTGTTACCACTGTTGGGCAAAGGATGAGGGAGCACACCCAGGGCATATTGGCCTTTGCAGAGTCATTACATTCCTGCATGCTCCTGACATTGCAGCATATCCAGGGCCTGGAGTCTGAGCACTCCACCTCCATCACTCCCACGGAGGGATCATTGCCTAGCACCTCAAGGCACCACCCCTTGTGCCATCTGACCCCAACAAATTCCCAAACAGGCTGGCAAGGAAAAGAGGCCACGAAAGTGACATGTCATGACACTACATACATAGGAACAAGGGAGGTGGGTGTGGAGGAGTGTTGGGGATGGTGAGTTGGAAGGGGAGGTGGGCAGGGAGGGGTGCTGTGGGTGGTTTGTTGGGGATGGTGGAGGTGGGTGGCGAGGGGTGTTGGGGATGGCATGTTGGGGATGGGGTGGTTGGTCGGGAGAGGTGATTAGAATGGTGAGTTGAGAATGGGGGTGGGTGGGGAGGGGTGTTAGGGATGTATGTTCACGTCAAGCAATGCAAGGACAATTCGTATTGTGCCAATGTGATGTTTTCAAGACGAGACTATATACAAACGTGAGCACCAGGTGATTGTCAGTGTGTTAAGAAGTAATTGTCAATTAGTTCTTGCAGCACCAGACAACCATCCCCGGGCACACAGCACCTGCAGGTGGAGAGTTGATGTCTTATGAGGGTGGCATTTCCTCATCAGGGCCAGGGGGGCATTCTGCATGGGCAGATGTTGTGCAGCATGGCACAGGCGAGAATTATTTGTCCAACCTTCTCTGGCCTGTACATCAAGGCCCCTCCTATCCTGTGTAGACTCCTAAAATGGACATTCAGTATGCCAAAGGTATGCTCAATGCACATCCTGGTCCTGACATGTGTGTCATTGTAGGCCTTCTCTTGTGGCGTACTTCGATTGCACAGAGGTGTCATTAGCCATGATAGCTGGGAGTATCCAGAGTTACCTGCAAGGGCAAAGGTCACAGGTGTCAGGCACAGTGCATTGTGGATGTGTTGCCTTTTCTAATGACATATTGATGGACAATGTGTGCATGCAGTTTCCATCTATTGTCCTACAACATGGTTGTCCAACCCAGTAATTGGAATGCCATTCACTATGGAGTAACATATGCAGGGTGGTGTTACACCATGCAAACAGCTCACAACCCACAGTCATCACTATCATGGTCTGTGATTGGTATTACATAGTGCATGGGGCCTGTGTTGGGCCTGCACCTTGCTATCATGCATGTGCCCTCATGGGTGATTTGTTGTTCTTGCACATGTTTGCAGTGGCTGTGTTCCTTCGGTTATGGCTTCACATACATGGCTACCAGATTACATGCCATTATGTTCTGCCAGTGTTGCATTGTCTACGTGAAGTGTTGAGCTGTGACATTTGATGTGTAGGTATGTGTCCCCTTGCATTATGCTTGCTTTCAATCCTCTGTGTGTGTTTTGCTTACTTGTTGGGGCAATATGCATCACCAACATACTAGTGCATTGTCCTGCATGTCCTAGTCCTGTGGGTTGGTGGCTGTCATGTGTGGAATGAGAGGGCAGGTCCTGCATGTACAGGGCCAAGACAGGGCATGCATTGATCAGTTGTGGCAGTCTGTTGGTCTCTCTGGCTCTCCATGTATGCAGGAACTGTGGTATTCCACAGGACCATAGCACTGTGTGTGGAACCAGGAATGCAGGCTCAGCCGTGTGTGATCACAAAATCAGCATTGCAGGTGACCTGGATCTTCATTGAGTGATATTGCTTCCTGTTGTGGTATACCACTTTGGAGGTCTGTGGGGTGACCAATGCCACATGGAAACCGTCCAGAGTGGCAATTATGTTGGGTAGGTTGGCTGCTGCATAGAAACATGTTTTTGTGACATTAAGCCGTGCTAGGGTGGAGGGCAGGGGGATATGCTGAGAGGTATTGCACAGGGTGCATCCAGCAGCTGCACAACAACATATGAAAATGTGGGCTGGAACATGCCATACAGCAAGCTCGCAGTGTGATGGTAGGTGCCAGTTGCAGGAAATGTAGGATGCCACAAGCTTCAGCAACAAGGGTAAGGCAATTGTGATGTTAATTCTGATCTGTATGTCGTCATTGATCAGGGAGAGTAGCTCTTCTGTGGTCTCCCTGTTCAGCCAGTACAGGGTAATCAGCTCGATTTAAGTTAATCTTCAGGGTGAAGACTGGACCTGGAGAATGTTCCCTCAGCTTGCATGGTGTCTCCTCCTCCTCTCTGCACCCTGTGCTACTCTGTTCCTGCTTCTGCAGCTCAGTGTGGAGTAGGAGGAGCTGCATGAACTAGTTAGCGACAACTAGTGGCATCACGGCGTTGGAAAGTGTGATTGGGTCAGGTGCAGGCCTTTTACAGTCTTTTAGAGTGGATTGGGTGTATCTGTGACTTGTTTTCCATCACCTGCTGCATTTATCTCCACCTTTTAGAGAAGGTAACTACACTTTGTTTTCTGTAGAATTACTGCCTTATTTCGGCAGACTTATGATACGGCAGGAATACCGTTTTCACTCTTGGCGGTAATTCCACTGCAGAGTTAGTGCTGGGGATAATTCCAACAGATGTTGGCAGTAATTCCGCTGGGGGCTAATTCTGCCGGCTTAATTAGCACCAAATCCTTATTTGGCTGTGTGGTAAAAGCAGTGGTAATTCTGTTACTGCTATTTTTACCCTATACATCCTAACTCATGATGAGGCCCATTCCATATATAGGTATGATCAGACCGCATGATGCTTTCATTCAAATAAACATTCAAACATGATTTCCAATCTAAACATAGAAGGATTACATGGAAATATGTAAAACAAACTGAAGCAATGCAGTAAAATCTGTGACCATGATGTTAAACACTGTAGTGGTTGATATGATATGGCACTTATAACGCGCCTGTACACACGTTGTTTATAGGCGCGAATTTGCCACAGATATGATTAAATACATGGGCCCTCATTACGATACTGGCACTAAACCATGGCGCTATTATCACCATGGTTGGTGCCGGTATCGTAACGAGTCCGCCAATGTTCAATGGGGAATTACCACCCCCATTCCAAGGTTGGCGGGGTGGTAATTCCCCATTGAACATTGACCCTTCCCCATTCCCATTTTTGCCCCATAGGGCTCAATGGGACTGGGGAAGGCGCCAAGTACGGTACCACAAATTGCTATACCGTACTTAGGACCAAAGT
The DNA here is from genome assembly GCF_040938575.1 of Ambystoma mexicanum. Classification (NCBI taxonomy): domain Eukaryota; kingdom Metazoa; phylum Chordata; class Amphibia; order Caudata; family Ambystomatidae; genus Ambystoma; species Ambystoma mexicanum. The sequence continues at coordinate 456,012,967 of NC_090923.1, read as the reverse complement.
CCCTTTGCGGGTCCCTACTTTAACGGCTGGCCTAGACCAGCCGTTCAGGTCGGGTCCCGCAAAGGGACCTCGTAGTAAGGAACTAATGGGTTAACGGCGCCACAGCCTTTTACGGCGCAGTTAACCCATTAGCGCCAGGGTCGTAATGAGGCCCATGATGTCCTTTTTCCCTGCACAGCAAGTAAAAGAAAGAGTTTTTCCTACTCAAAATGAGCTATCACCAAGGTCATGAAATGTGCAGGAATACTGATTCGATGCCATTCCAAACTGTTTTCCTCATAAGAGCACTCGGAACGTTTTCTCTGATATTTGCATATGTCCAAGCTTCGCAGAGGTTAAGGGTTGGTCCATCTACTCCATAACTGCTGCAGATAAACAGTCTCCAATTCGCATGGATATATTATATAGAATGTGTATTAAAATAAGCTTGCCTTTTGTGACAGTTTTGCGTTGATATGATATAGTATGGCATTTGTAAAGCGCCTCTACAAAGTGCATTTGTAACGCGCCTGTACAATGCACGTTCAGACATTTTTTAAAGAACGCTCTCACTCATGTAAAGGTTTGCAGATGTCTTCTTCTCCTGAGTAATACTCGTCCCAGTGGAAGCTTTCAATCTTTGCGAGTGAAGCAAAGAGGGTGTGAGTGTGCAAAGCTTTTAACATTGCAGAGTGGTTCTGCGTTGCCACCACTCTGCGTAGAAATCGATAGAAATATCTTGCCGAGCCACACTGCAAGGCTGGTAAGTAAATATTGGCGTGAGGTAAATATACTGCTGTCTGCCTGTCAGTCCCTCTGTCAGTCAAAGCACAGTATAGTATTGCCCAGAAAATATTTCCTGATCGCGATCCCGAGAAATGCCTACAAATAAGACACGCTGTTCCCAAACTGCCAGTCTCCTTTTCTAGCAAAAATGTACCAAAACATGCCATAGTGCAATTGTAAATGTTCTGTTTGAGCTCGCGGTAATCGCTGTCTTTATCTGACGCCAATTTGTCACTGTGTGAACCCTTTCAAGTTAGGATTTGTACCAAATGTGTCCTGTATGCATTTCTAACGAATGACATATCTCTGCTATATTGGTAATAACTTTGCTGAAGTTGAAAACATGAGCACATGTTAAAGTATCCATAGAAAATGACAGTTGCTGATGCCATTTTAGCATTATATGAAGCAGTCGATAGTTCCGTCTTGAATGTCAATAGCGAACAGTGTAACCTATATGCACCAAGAAAACATTTGGATAGCAAGAAGTTACTGGTAGTAACTCTGACTTATTCTTGGCTTACACCTGGAGTGAGACTATTTAATTCAGAAAGAACTTATGAGGAGTAACTGTCATACTCCTGAGTTACTCCTGAAAAAAGAAGAGTAAGTCTCAAGTAAGGAAGAGTTTACTTTGACAACTTCTTTGGTAATCATCTCCACTAGGTGCATGTAGTATGACACTCACAGCAACACCAGCATCACGTGACAGGGAAGCTTACCTGTGGATGCGTGCTGGAGGTTCAAGACGGAGCACGCACGGTTGCGGCAGTTGGAGTAGGAGAGTGAAGGGTGACACCAGCAGGGCTCCATATAGATATGCTTTACTTAATTCTATTTATGAAATAAATGCCTAATTATTCTCCTCAAGGTCTCTGCGTTTACCTCTAGCCACCGCGCTACAGTGTACCACATTTCAGATTTGCATACTAAGTAAATCATTAATAAAGTATACCTGTGAAATACAGTTTTGTATTTAACATACTCAGGTGAATAAATCATTTGCTGAAAAACACTAGCACGGCATAGTTAAATAGTGATTTTCTTTAAACTATTGTTGTGAAAGAAGCCCTTATTTGTGTAATATTGTAAGGTCCCTGACCACATAAGAAGTTGCAGTAAAAACATGCTGTTACTGTCATTTCTTTCCTCCAATCTATATTCTAATTTGTTGGTAGGACATTGTTATAACGCCAGCCTTTCTTTCATGGAGTTTTTTGCCGAAAATGTTTGGCTGAAAAAACAAATCGAAAAATATGAGGGGGTTAAGGGGATACAAGGGTAAGGGGGTGGGAAATAGGGCTAGACAATTGGAAAAGGAGGGCTTTGGGGGAACCCCCCTAAATATTATAAAACAAGAATTCAAGGAGTTTTTTCAGCCAAAAATATTCTACAAAAAAATCAGCGGAAAGCAACTGGCGATGTAAGAACATAAACCCCATTTATTTATTGATGAAAAACTAGAAAAACTAGAAAATCTGTTGTGTAGGACAACATGAAATACACCCACAATTAAGAAAGGACATCGCTGAATACCACCAACGATCTTGAACACCGGGTTCATGAAATTGTGTAATTTGTAGATTCTTCTTGAATTTTGAAATTCCAAAGGGCAACATTTGTGAAATGAAGACATGAATGCATTGGTACTAAGCACTGTCAGTCACTGTGTACCCCATTAGCAAAATAAATAAACACATATCATCTATTCCCTTTTGAATTGGTCGCCCACTGGCATGGGCAGCAGACTCATAAATAGTGATAGTTCAACCCACTGCTCTGTCAGTGTGTGTCTGTAGTGTGCTTGCGCTAATAATATTGATGTCTGGGGCACTGTGGTCATGCATTTGAATGGTTTCCAGTCATTGCAATTGGGATGCAGACTTATATCAATTCTTTCAATCATCTCAGTGTGCATTTAATGTGCCGAACCCCCTGAGTGGTAGACTTTTCAGATGTTCTTTCTGGGGTATTTATCCAATGTGATGTGAAGTGGTGCCGCTATATAGCATCACAAATATTTGGTGCCGCTATATAGCATCACAAAGAGTTCGTGTCTAGTTCACATGACAGATGTTACATAGTGGTGCCGCTATATAGCATCACAAAGAGTTCTGTCTAGTTCACATGACAGATGTTACAATATTATACAAGGGATTAAACAGGTTTAAATGTCCATGAAAATCCAATGATGCTGTAGGTTCTCGGATCCACAGTAAGCCTTATTCCAAGAGTCACTACAATGCAGTTCAGCTAAAGCATACCATCGACATTTACTCTTCATTGTTCCTGTGTTAATACGAGGATGAGGGTTGTGAGCGCATAAAACACTTGATTGGAAGTTCGTATGAAGCTTAAGGTTTCTTTGCATAGGTTAAACAGTCGGCTCTCGGTCAACCTAAACATTAACGAAGCTCAAAAGGTCATTCGGATCGACTGCAAGTCGAAAACACAGTCCACCATTTTAGAACATGGAACATGATTTGAAATCAAAATGGTGAATGAGTCTTAAAATGGCGGCAAAGTTAACCCAAAATCAGAACTTTCCAATGTGGTTTTCATCGTAACGCGAATGGGCTTTCGGCCAATATTCATAATAAGGAGGCACTATATGATGACGGTTTAACAAACCCTCATTTTGGCCTATGCTAAGAGCTTTACTCAACCATTCGCTTTACTGAAAACCCCATGTCTCAATGTCTGTAGATCCTGAATCACATTCCTCAGATATATCAATCGCCATTAGATCCTTGACAGTGATATCCTTCATTACAAAAACATTAGTCATTTTCTCAGGTACATGTGTTTTTGATAGCAATATACCTACAGTTTGCGCACAGCATCCACTAACATCGAACATATGGCAGGAAGACATTGTATGCAACAACAACAGAACAATAGAATACCAAGGATTACCACTAAGATTGAAAAGAGCTTCCATCCCCAAGACCGTAGAAAGTCCCAGAACCAAGCACTAAAATCCCAATTTCCAGCGGGAACATGTACTTCTGTACTTAGGACGTGCATATTTTGTATTGCCTTAAATATGGTAGGGGAGGAGTTAGGCACAAAAACACAAGAAGCAGATCCCACCAATTTACATACTCCACCACGCTCAGCTAGGATGATGTCTAACACCATCCTATTCTGTAAAGCCACTAATCTAATTGCTTTCTATTCCAACGTCATATTGTATAGTATATCAGTGTTGATGATTCTCTCCAATACTCTTGCCAATCTCCTAATATCTTCGGAGTTCATAATCTGTCCCCAAAATGGCACAAAGGATTTCGCTACATCAATCGTGACCTGCGAAGGAGTATCATCGTTCTTATCCCACCTTGGATGAGCTCTAGAGACCTCAGAGGTGCTAGCTACAAATAACCCTGGTAGCAAGATACCCAAATAACAAGTACGCTGCCAATCTCTAGGTAGCCAAGGATAAGCTTCATTACCACAGACAAAATAAATGGGATCACCTACATACAAAGGTCTGTCCTCACTAGTCAGCTTTGCAATATTTGTACAACCCTCAAAAGTACCCATTGACTGAGAACCATCCCTTTGTATGCAGAAGGAAACAGAGTTGGGGCTATGATTGATAGTGTAAGAAGGAGGCATGGCATCCCAGTTGCCTACGGGAGCCATCTTGAAAGAAATCAACAATTGGAAACGTCTACAAAGTCTATCGGAAGGCTTAATAGAAGCAACATTGAGTTTGCTCCTATTTGCAAAAAGGTAACATCCCAGAGTCGTCAGAACTCATCTTTCAAACTCATTCAAATTAGTCCCATTAAAGTTCCCAGAAATGCTATCATTCCAACGACAACAGTATAGTGCCCTTAAAGAGGCGTGGCATGCAGTAGTCAAAGGAAGAGGATGAATATACCAGCCCAACCCTTTTTTCCCCGTACTGTGGCAAATGTAAAGATATCCAACAATTTGTTCTGTTCAGAATCGCATGGGTCGCATTCATGATTAATAAAAGAGTATTATTGTGGTAACTCTGTCTGTCCCTAGAAGGTAGAGTGTGCAGATGCACGATTGGTGAAAACATAGTGGAAACACTCTTGGTAGGTAACAAAGTCTCAAGTGGACACACCCCCTAAATATTCCAAAACCCAAGAGCTAGTACAACTGTTAGACCAGTTAACATTATCACAGGAAAGCAGTAACTCCTCAAGGGCCATGATTTTTGATGCTCAATGTCTTTGTTAGCCACAAGACCGATTGGTTGCTTCATACAAGTATAGTTAGCAACGGGCATTGTTCCTCAAAGTTCGCTTTGAAAAGTCTCTGCGAAAAACTCCTTAAGTTTGTTCATTGGTGATCTCCTTAACATGTGGTTTATCTTGCTTGAAGATATCTTTGCCGGTCCCGGCCACCTACTTATGTTTCAGTGTGAGAGTGGCAATGGACTAGCTCAACAGTGATTCCTCGTGGGCACAGCCATGCTGTTCTGTAGGTCTAGTGCCGTGGACGCAGATCGTACCTCAAGACTCCAGGTACGGTGTGATCTGTGAACAGAGTGTTGTTGCTTCCTGATGGAAGTGGTGAAACAGAAGCAAGATTGCTAAAGGGTGCAGAAAGATCTGAAGAAGTATTCAAAGACAAAGCAGGAGAATCCCCAGGCCCCACGGGCTCAGGAAGAATCCTTGGTGTTGTTCAAGACAGGTTTATCTTGTGAAGCAGAACAAACAGTTTCCTTCTTTTCTTTGTTGTCGAGAGGCAAAGGGAAAGGTATTTTCTTGACGTGTGTCGCGTGTATCCAGTGTTGCTTTCCGGCTACTCATATAGCAGTCTGTGTGGCCAACAAGACCTGAAACAGTCCTCTCCAATGCAGTGCAAGGCTGGATGCTCTTTCAAACACTTTGGTTAGCACCTCGTCCCCAGGTCAAAGTCTATGACCTGGCCACTTGTATTTAACTGGGAGGGCTTCTCGCACCTGTTGATAAATCAAATACAAGTTTTGAGTAAATTGGTCACTGTATTCAGCAGGAAGCAAATGCTCCACGTCTTTCAGTATTTTGGGTTTGGGTAGGTTCAAAATATTAGCTGGCCTCCCCATCACAATCTCGTATGGGGAGAGTCCAGTTCTAGTCTGTGGGGTTGTCCGCATGGACAATAAAACTACCGGTAAGGCATCTGGCCATTTCAGCTTACTGCTAGCGCAAACATTTTCTAGTTTGTTCTTTAGGATACCATTATGGCGTTCTATAAGTCTGGCACTCTGTTCGTGTATAGCCGAATGGAACCGTTTATCGATCGGCAATCCTGTGCATTCTTGCAGGATAACAACAGCGATAAAATGTGGACCATTTTCCGACCAGATGACTCTTGTCAAACCAAACATAGGAAAATATTCCTTAAGCATGGTTTTCAACATTGTCATTGCTGTGGCATCTTTCACAGGGAAGGCTTCAACCCACTTGCTAAAGGCACAAATGATTACCAGAATGTACTTATAGTTGTAGCAGCTTTCCATTTCGATGAAGTCAAAATGAATGACCTCGAAAGGCACAGAGGGGGTCCAAAACTACCCCTCGGTGTCGCTGTACCCTTCCCCACATTATGCTGTAAGCATACCATACAGTTTTGGACCAAACGGTCAGCAGTTTTTGAAATATTTACGTTTACCCAAACAGGTTCTAGCAATTTACAAATTTTCCTAGCACATATATGAGTAGGACCATGAGCCATTGTAACCATGGCGGTGGCATATGCATCGGGTAGCATCCATATTTTTCTTCATTGTCCACCCAACAACCTTCCTCATCCAAACTTGCTAAACACTCAGCCCAGTGTTTAAGTTCTTTTGGAGTGGCATCAGCTTGAATATTTTTTATCAATTCCTTTGTCTATTGTACAGGTATTCATAGCTTCTTTCGTTATATACATTTCTGAACACAAATCAGTAGCAGTCTGTTTAGCTATCCTGTCAGCAAAAGCGTTTCCTCTCCCTACATCATCTGTTACTTTCTGATGTGCGGCGCTCTTCATGATTGCTACTTGAGTAGGAAGCGCAAGTGCTGAGAGTAGCTGAACTATCAAGGTACCATTTTGGATTTTAGTTCTGTGTGAGGTCAAGAAATCTTGTTCTGCCCATAATCTACCGAAGTTGTGAACCACCCCAAAGGCATGCTGGCTATCTGTAAATACATTTACTCTAAGCCCTTCGGAAAGTTCACAAGCTCGAGTCAATGCAATAATCTCTGCGGCCTGCGTTGAGTTATGTGAGATTCTCTTGGTTTCCACAATCGTGCTTAATGTGGTGATGGCATAAGCAGCAGTAGATGCACCATCCGGAAGTTTGCAGCAGGAGCCATCACAAAACTGCTCCCCTTGTAGATCTTTCAATGGTGTATGATTTAAGTCAATTCTGCCTTTTGTTTCTTGCTCTGTAGTATAGAGGCAGTCATGTGACATTTTGTCACTGCAAGCAATGTCTTGCGAAGGAGGCAGTAATTCAGCCGGATTCAATACGCAACACCTCTTAATTTGAATATGCAGTGCAAATAGGATCAGTTTGTATCTTGTTCATTGTGCTGAAGTGAGGTGTTGCGTTTGCATTCTGTTTGATAGAACGTCTACGGAGTGGGATACCATTACGATTAAAGAGTGACCTAAAACCATACCCTCACATTGTTTTACAGACGCAGCAGCAGCAGCAACAGCTCTCAAACATCTCGGCAAAGAGCATGTAACAGGATCAAGTGTGAAGGAAAAATAACCGCACAGTCTATTCTTCCCCCCATGTTCCTGCTTAAGCACATCCATCACATTCATGCACATATAACACGAAAGCCTTATCATAATTTGGTGTGCCCAAAACTGGTGCTGAACACAGTGTACCCTTGAGCAGATCAAAAGCTTTCTGGTGTTCCAAGTTCCACAGTAATGGCAAAGAAATACCCTTCTTTGTCAATGCCAACATTGGTTTTTATCACTAGTGAAAAATTAGGGATACACTGTCTACAGTAAGAACCCATTCCTATCAAAGCTCTGACCTCTTTCTGTGTATTTGGGACAGACATGCTAGAGGTGCTTTTTATCTGTTCAGGTGTCAATCTTCTTCCGTCCTTTGACAGGAGATAGCCTAGATAGGCGACCTCCTGTCGACAATACTGAAACTTTTTCAATGAAGCTTTATCCCATGCTCTGCTAGATGAATAAGCAACACCACAGTACCCTCTTTGCAAGCAATTTCTGAGTTTGCAGCTAAGAGAAGATTGTCAACGTATTGCAACAATGTACAAGTGGAAGGCAACTCAAGTGTATCAAGCTGCTCTTTCAAAGCCCTACTGTAAATGCTCGGACTCTCTGTGTACCCTTGTGGCACACGAGTGAATTTAAACGAGCGTCCCCTAAGATGAACACGAACAAATATCTACTATCCATGTGTACGGGAATACTAAAGAAGGCATTCTTAAGATCCACCACACTGAAATGGGTACCAGAGGCTGGGATCATTGTTAATATTGTGGTTACATCAGGCACAGTTGGAAATTGTGGAGCAACAATCTTATTGATAGCACGCAAATCAATAATAAAACGGAAAGCAATCACATTATCCCCTTTCTTATACACCGGTAAAATCAGGCTATTGCACAAACTTCCTGCAATTTCCTCGATTACTCTATGATGGACAAAATCAGAAACTATATTCTTCAGAACTTGCTCACCATCAACTGAAATCTTATATTGTGGAATACGTGGCAACTTAGCTCCTGGCTTCAAAACAATTTTAACAGGTTCAATTTGCAAAATGCCGACATCATTGTTGTCAACTGCCCATAAACATGACAGAACTTCACTAAATTCAGGTGGTAAAGGTCTAGTTAAAAACTGAGCGGCAGAAATTTGCTGAGGTGAAATCGTCAAACGTACTCCATCCGAAGAACAATGAATTACTGCATTTAATTCCTTCAACAGATTCAACCCCAACAAATTCTCACCACAATTCGTCGTTAGAAGAAAAGGACAGTGATCTGTGAAATGCCCCACTGAAATCGGTACTGGTTGAGAAACCAGATTAACCCCTGACGTGCCAGAAAACCCTACAGAAACGTTGTTCTGCTCTGACAATGGAATATCTCTAACCCGTAAATGATCAATGAAACACTTCTGTGCTCCCGTATCTATCAAAAATAGATGCTTCCTTTTTCCCACTTCCATCTCAACATAGGGTCCTTTCTGATTGACGGGAATAGGTACTGGTTCCAGACCCTGCTTCGGGCTATCCTAAAGAAACAATATATCATGAAAGACGAGATTTTCAGAGATCTTCAGAAAGATAGGCAGTTGAAGGGTTATCAAAAATATTTCTCCTATCTACGCTAGGTTGCTGACTATCTTGCGAGAATGACTGTGGATTTTGAGTGAACTGGCTTCTACCAGGACTCCCTACCCCAGGGCGGCCTCTGGGTCATCTACCCATGATACCATATGTGTTATTTGATGTTTGCTGAAGGATCGGGCATTGTGCTCGTCAATGACCCTCTTGTCTGCAATAAGCACATTGGTTCATGTGTATAGGACCCAACTGTGTATTACTTTGTGGAACAAACTGGCCTCTAAACTGTGCACTCCCACCTCTGGTTCCTCTAATTACCTGCTGCAACAATACTTTTTTATCTTTCTTTTTCATTTTTGAATCTATTTACGTAATACTGAGACATATGCAATACTTCGGACTGCGATTTAGCTTGCCAAGCACTTTCGGAAGTCATGATTTGTGATTGGATATCAGGCAACAATCCATGCACACATTTACCACAAACAACCTTTTCCCTGACTCGGTGCTTAAATCCTGTCTGCTAAAGTCAAAAAATACTTGTTCAAACTGATTAAAGAATTTGGTAGCACCTTCATATTTCCCTTGGGTACAAGCAGTGAGTTTGTCCCAAACAATCCTTCTCTCGGGAACCAGAGTTTTTAATTTCATTACTATCCTGTCTGGCAAAGTCAGTATCACTTGCGGCGGTCTCTAACCAGCTTTTCTTTCTCTGTCTAACCGCACCAAGTTAACCCACGTGTCACCCAGTCCTGCTTGATCGTCTAAAGTCCTAATCTGTTTCCATAAATCAGCAGGTAGGATCACAGGAAACAACAGGTCTATATCACCTAAGGTGAAAACTGACGAATGCAGGACAGATTCTATTTCTTTATAAAACCCTGTTGGATTTTTCCTAATGTCTGGGATTGACTGCCTAATAGTGTTCAGTTCCTGTCTGGAGAACGGGACATGAACAAGTTGTGACACATTGTGAGCTTCAATAGTAGTGGCTGCTGCGCCTGTTGCAGCATTAGCTGGAATCTCAACTTTAGGAACAAATATCAGAGGAACCTCTCTCATAGGCAACTAAGTAGTAGGTAACTCCGAACATTTGTTAAGCAATAAAGCTAGATCGAGCGCTAAATTGGTGGAAGCAGTATTGGGTGCAAAGGCTCTTTTATAAATAATCATCAATTCTGTGGGACAACAAATCTTTTTCTTCATACATTCATCCTGCAGGTATTCTACCATTACGTGTAACACTTTATTCTGCATTTCTGGAGTATACTGACTAAACGTATCATATACTTCTATGGGAGATATCGACACATCCGAAATCCATCTAAGGGCATCCCTTGTGCAAATTCACATCTCTTCACTCGCTGATTTACAAGGAGGAAGGAACCGTTTCTGCACATACAAAGTGGCCAATCTGTCACCATCTGCTTCATCATTCTGTAACCGTTCTGACTCCCTTCTTAACTCAAAATACCTCTCGACATGCTCATTTACTTTCTCCGCAGAATCCCTTGAATAAGCTAAAACATTAAAATCCTTCAACCCTTGTGGGACATCCATGTGCGTCAAATTATTCCACATTACAGCCAAATGTATTACAATTCCTTCAATAAAACCATTCTGTTCGGGAATACTTTCTAGATTAAGATGTGTAGCTAAAATAGCTGATTCTTGACCTTTTTCTAGACATTTATTAGCCCATGCATACAAATCTCTCTTCTTATCTTTAGAAACTTTACTATGAGTCACTATTTTAGATTCAGCACTCGCCCCTTCATCGGCTACAAGCGGAAGAACCGCTTGGGAAAGAGAGAGTAGCCAAATCCTGTACAACAGGTAGTGGAGACACTACCGCTGGCAACAAAGACGGAATCTCAGGAACGGTAATAGTCGATAAAGGTGGAGAGGCAGAAGGAGAAACAACAATAGGAAGTGGAGCAACAGCTGGCGGCGGAGGAACAACGGGAATAATAGGGATTGCTACGGGAGGAGTTGCAACAGCGGGAAGAGGTAAGACAGCAGGAAGATGTACATAGCCAGCCTTTCTTTCATGGAGTTTTTTGCCGAAAATGTTTGGCTGAAAAAACAAATCGAATAATATAAGGGGTGTAAGGGGATAAAAGGGTAAGGGGGTGGGAAATAGGGCTAGACAATTGGGAAAGGAGGGCTTTGGGGGAACCCCCCTAAATATTATAAAACAAGAATTCAAGGAGTTTTTTCAGTCAAAAATATTCTACAAAAAATTCAGCGGAAAACAACTGTGTAGGACAACATGAAATACACCCACAATTAAGAAAGGACATCACTGAATACCACTAACGATCTTGAACACCGGGTTCATGAAATTGTGTAATTTGTAGATTCTTCTTGAATTTTGAAATACCAAAGGGCAACATTTGTGAAATGAAGACATGAATGCATTTATTAAGTTGCTTTTGCAAATTGCATGCATGTCCCTGATGTACCGGTATTTATAGTAAACATGGTTGGTACCAAGCACTGTCAGTCACTGTGTACCCCATTAGCAAAATAAATAAACACATATCATCTATTCCCTTTTGAATTGGTCGCCCACTGGCATGGGCAGCAGACTCATAAATAGTGATAGTTCAACCCACTGCTCTGTCAGTGTGTGTCTGTAGTGTGCTTGCGCTAATAATATTGATGTCTGGGGCACTGTGGTCATGCATTTGAATGGTTTCCAGTCATTGCAATTGGGATGCAGACTTATATCAATTCTTTCAATCATCTCAGTGTGCATTTAATGTGCCGAACCCCCTGAGTGGTAGACTTTTCAGATGTTCTTTCTGGGGTATTTATCCAATGTGATGTGAAGTGGTGCCGCTATATAGCATCACAAATATTAATAAATATAAAAACTTCTTGCATCCAGAAACTATTGGAAGCATACACACAGCCAGTCATCCTTATTTAACTTGAACAGATAACACTAACCTCTGACCAAACACCTCCAGAGTGAAAAGGGGATTAGAATCCAACATACTGACTGGAGATTTAAAACATCCTTTGCCTAGACCATGTGAATAGAGGTCAGTAACAGAGAAAGCTGGTGACAGAGGAGGAGCCACTGATAAGTGGACACATGAGACCAGTGAGAATACGTCTTGGTACACAGTTGGACTAAGAGTTAAAGTCATGACAATGGGATTTGACGGAGCAGAGAGGTAGAAATGGAATCCTGGAGTTGAGTTGGCCCATAGAGTGATTTGAGCAAGAGGTGCTGTAGTTTGGCTACACACAGGTGGAGGACAGCACCAGAGGCCACATTGAAGGTTGGCAGAGAAATACAATACTGCATTGCCTGAGGAGAAATGAACACTAGAATTCCCATCATGGGATCCCTGTTGAGGTCCTGTGAGATTTGGAGAGGTGTGGCTGGTATGCATACAGGAGAACATTATACCGTGACATACCAGAAAAGATATTTTTTTTGGAAGTCAACGCAAACATGCAAGATACAACAACAAGAACTATGATGAAAACACCAAGTGGAAGAGAGAAAATGAAGATACTCGTATATAGAATTGTAGTCAAGACAACACCATTCCTAATGCACACTGTGTAGGAATGAGAGCTCAAACAATACATTCTGCTAATGTAGTGGAAAATAAAAGACAAATGGAGACTAGTGTGTTGTGCCATGTTTTACGAAATGGGTGTAGCTGTGAGATTCAGGTAGTTCCTTACTTACATGAGAGACAGCACTGGACAAATGGCACAGAATTTGCCACACACCAAGAACATTTGGGACTAAATATTAAAACCACAGCCAGAAGTGTTGAAAACGTTGACAAAGTAAACAAGTTTGTCGTCATTAAAGTGATGCCTTGTCACATTGGAACAATGCATTTAAAGCTAAAAACAAGGCACCAATTGCAGACCAGTAACACATTAATGTAGATGACAATACCAGCCTACCTATTTGTCTATAATGTTATAAATGAATATTATAGTATGTGTTAAAAATAAAGCCAAAATGAAATATCACAGTGCACAATCTTTCTATCATTTTTGGCAGTGTTTAAATTTCAAAACGTTTCTTATTTGTAACATGTTGAACATATAGCACTGAAGCCATTCATATATTATTTGTTAAGACTGGCTTACACGTTGCCATTACAATAATAGTAAAAAAGCCCTTCATGCATGCAGAAATCATATATTTTGAGTTGGCTTAGACAATGCTGCACAGGCCTCAAATGAAATCTCTCAAAATCAAATGTCTTCTGTTTTAGCCCTGCATGTATGTTTCAATGTGAGGGGGGTTTATGTTTTTCCTGGGTATTTGATTTGGCCATCTGGAATTAATTGGCCATAGAACAAATAGCCTCATGAAACAGACCCTCCAAGTTAATAGACTGCCCTCATATTTGTAAGTTCATCTCAGGAGAACATATTATTATGAATACAGCTTAAAATACCATTCAAGGATTATGGTGTGCTGGCTAATAGGAATCAAATTTGCTCCCATCACAACCCATATTGTTCACCTAAGGATTGTGCTTCAAAGAACCTTAGAACCTTTGTTGGCCTTAATGTAGTACATTTGGACCTCGGCTCTACATAAAACATGACCAGATGGTCAGTCTAATGTAAACTCAAACTACTGAGGCTTTGTCTGCAGATCCATGTTAATTATAGGCTGGGAGGCCTGATAGCATCATAGTTTCACAGAAATATAAAGGCCATGCATGCATTTAAAAACACATTTTGCATATAAATCCACAACCAAATAATTTTAAAACAAACAGAAAATATTGTCATGTTAATGACACATTCATCTAGCAAATGAAACCACATTGGAATTGCTGACGTTTATCAGACATCTTACAATGATTTATATTATTTGTTTTTTTAAGTTATGCTACACATTTGTGCTACATATGTAGATTCCCGGCTAGGCCGGGGGATCCCAGAAATCCATACTTTATCTATGTGGTATGTCACTATGATGAATTTTGGAGTAATGGTGATGTATGCACTTAAAAGAGAAAATAGCCCAATTTTCTTTTTCTTTTCACACGCATAAAGTTATGCTTAACCCATAAGAACTGGGGGAACTGTAGAAGTGTCTGGCTATTGACCAAGCCAATTATAACATTTGACCAATTTGAATATGAGTGACAATACAAAGCAGGAACACACAGGGGACAGGGGAAGCTGACACTGAAATCAAAAGCTACACAGATGGGATACCACCTGTTCTAAATGGATGAGTGGTGAATCTGAACATTAACTGGAGATGTGGCACTAATCATGTATAGAATATTACCTGGATCAGGATTGCTTTTCATAAGAGATGAGAGCTGACTGGGTGTTCTTTGAAAACTATTGAGGGCCCATTCAGACTCAGCGTCTTAAAGAATATTTCAAAGTGAGTATACAAATCCCCAAAACACAATTACAAAAGTCCCCTAGAATCATTACCCTCCTAAGTACCTCAGTCGGAGGAATTTTGGGGGTGTATTCCACCAGGGGCCACTGATTGCAAATATAATATCTCTGTATTTTTGTGTGAAATGCCACAATGCTTCATCACTATATTTAAAGACAAGTGATTAGACTGCTAGTAGAAAAGATAGCCTTTCTGTGCACAGTGCTAAATCATAATGAGAACAGCATATTTTAGTTTGATAGTGTGAATTTCATCCATCTTTCACCGTACAAAAATGTATATTTTTTGCTGTGATAAAAGCACTTCCCAGCAGATTGAATCCTGCAGTATTTACAGGTTAAGTCTTGAACTTTAGACTGTGAATTGGTGGCCACAAGTCCTAGTCTAAATAGAAAATGGTATCATAATTAGTGACCTCTGAAAGTCATAGGCATGTAAATAGTAAATGGGGAAATGAAAGAGAGTTTACACATCCTAATTCCATTCCCAAACAACATCATACCATGTAAAACACATCCTCACTTTTCTTGACATTTCACACCTAGGGAAAGGGCTCTGTGCAGGTGGGATCTGATTTGCAAGGTGAGGTGGGAGGGGTACCAATCCTTGGATTAGGAAGTTATAAAAACACATTTGGTAGATAGGGAAGATGAACAAATATCCTTTCCATGGAATATTTATACCATCATTTTCCTAACCCAAACCTGCTGAATTAGATCAAACTCATTTTAAGCTGCATTTAAATTTCATGCACTTAGGTTAATCACCTACAACCACACGTTCAAATAGTGGGCGGCTGGCGTGTGTGCAAGAAGATTTATGAAAGACACTGACATGATTGCTCAGAATTTGTGTCTGGGAAATGAATGCGATTCCCCCAAAGAGAAAATAAGAGACTTACATTAAAGTATTAATAAAGTTATTCTATTAAAATAAAACTTTGCAAAGATAGGAGGTAGCAGCTTAAGGGCACTGCTAGTTCACCACCTTGCATACGTCTATAATATGAATACACAGACAAATGTGGTAGGTTTTAATTTTCTTTGGGGAGAGTCCACTTTTAAAAGTGAGAATGCTACTTTTTGCAAGACTAGCAGGCATGCATTTGGTGCTTTGGGATTTGGGCCACTGTTGTTCATCAAGAAGTCTTAAAATCTAGACTTTTTGATTATCATCTAAATACAATTATTTCCAGCATATATACACACAAATTGTTAAATGACATTCTTTGATCATTCTTCATTTGGCAGCCACTCTCCCTCTTGTAATGCAAAATATCTGTTAAAGAATGAGGGAGAAATCTCCTGGCTCCAAATGTACACCTGTGAGGAGAGCACACATCTTCTGCACCCCTGAAAGAACCCACTTTTTCTGGCAGTATTGCCTTATAAAGAGTAGAGCACTTCATATCTGCACCGTCAAAATGTGCGTTTCAAAAGACCATACATCACACTATTTAAATCGACTATACTTTTTTTATATGAACATTGAGCTTCAAGCCCTGATGATGGATTTGTGAGCCGAAACGCTTTGGCACATTTTGGTTCTAAATGTAAATTGACATCCAATGTGAAAATATTCCTAGCTGTAGGCACACTTATTCACAGGGCATGGCTCCAAAGGAATAAGTGTACACAAGCTGTGATCCTAAGTGGCGTTGTTTGTTTGGTATACATATCTTTATTGTATAGTATACTTACTTTATTAAATTATTTTTTAATTGTTTTAAAATTATTATTGTTTTGTAGCGACATTACAACTTTTCACATTGCAGCACAGATGACATAGATTTACAAAATAAACTTTCATTGTTCTCGAAAAACTAACTTCAAATTTATAAACAGATAAAATTCCACTCTTAGAAATGTCAAGACTTCCCATGTCAATAGTGTTTCTTTTTCAAAAGGCTGGTGACCACAGCCACCTCTCATTGACCACAAATCTTAGAAATGTCTTTATCCTCAGATCCCATTAAAATTCCAAAGAAATATCGATTCTTAGTACCACAAATGAAATACACCAATTACTGGCTGAAAAGATACAGTATCTTTTATTACTGTACAGTTTACAAAGCAAATCAGATAGCTATCTGGCTCCCAACACCTCGCAATGTGTTCCAGCCAACACAGTGAGGAGAGAGAGTGCTGGACATCTAAACACAGACATATTTATATGATTTCTGCAATATTGTCCAGCTTCTCTCCAGGTTAATATTTCACGGGCTAGAGTTTGTGTCTAGTTCACATGACAGATGTTACAATATTATACAAGGGATTAAACAGGTTTAAATGTCCATGAAAATACAATGATGCTGTAGGTTCTCGGATCCACAGTAAGCCTTATTCCAAGAGTCACTACAATGCAGTTCAGCTAAAGCATACCATCGGTATTTACTCTTCATTGTTCCTGTGTTTATACGAGGATGAGGGTTGTGAGCGCATAAAACACTTGACTGGCAGTTCGTATGAAGCTTAAGGTTTCTTTGCATAGGTTAAACAGTCGGCTCTCGGTCAACCTAAACATTAACGAAGCTCAAAAGGTCATTCGGATCGACTGCAAGTCAAAAACACAGTCCACCATTTTAGAACATGGATCATGAGTTGAAATCAAAATGGTGAATGAGTCTTAAAATGGCGGCAAAGTTAACCCAAAATCAGAACTTTCCAATGCGGTTTTCTGCGTAACGCGAATGGGCTTCGGCCAATATTCATAATAAGGAGGCACTATATGATTACGGTTTAACAAACCCTCATTTTGGCCTATGCTAAGAGCTTTACTCAACCATTCGCTTTACTGAAAACCCCATGTCTCAATGTCTGTACATCCTGAATCACATTCCTCAGATATATCAATCGCCATTAGATCCTTGACAGTGATATCCTTCATTACAAAAACATTAGTCATTTTCTCAGGTACATGTATTTTTGGTCCCAATATACCTACAGTTTGCGCACAGCATCCACTAACATCGAACATATGTCAGGAAGACATTGTATGCAACAACAACAGAACAATAGAATACCAAGGATTACCACTAAGATTGAAAAGAGCTTCCATTCCCAAGACCGTAGAAAGTCCCAGAACCAAGCACTAAAATCCCAATTTCCAGGGGGAACATGTACTTCTGTACTTAGGACGTGCATATTTTGTATTGCCTTAAATATGGTAGGGGAGGAGTTAGGCACAAAAACACAAGAAGCAGATCCCACCAATTTACATACTCCACCACGCTCAGCTAGGATGATGTCTAAAACCATCCTATTCTGTAAAGCCACTAATCTAATTGCTTTCTGTTCCAACGTCATATTGTATAGTATATCAGTGTTGATGGTTCTCTCCAATACTCTTGCCAATCTCCTAATATCCTCAGAGTTCATAATCTGTCCCCAAAATGGCACAAAGGATTTCGCTACATCAATCGTGACCTGCGAAGGAGTATCATCGTTCTCATCCCACCTTGGATGAGCTCTAGAGACCTCAGAGATGCTAGCTACAAATAACCCTGGTAGCAAGATACCCAAATAACAAGTACCCTGCCAATCTCTAGGTAGCCAAGGATAAGCTTCATTACCACAGACAAAATACATGGGATCACCTACATACAAAGGTCTGTCCTCACTAGTCAGCTTTGCAATATTTGTACAACCCTCAAAAGTACACATTGACTGAGAACCATCCCATTGTATGCAGAAGGAAACAGAGTTGGGGCTATGATTGATAGTGTAAGAAGGAGGCATGGCATCCCAGTTGCCTACGGGAGCCATCTTGAAAGAAATCAACAATTGGAAAAGTCTACAAAGTCTATCGGAAGGCTTAATAGAAGCAACATTCAGTTTGCTCCTATTTGCAAAAAGGTAACATCCCAGAGTCGTCAGAACTCGTCTTTCAAACTCATTCAAATTAGTCCCATTAAAGTTCCCAGAAATGCTATCATTCCAACGACAAAAGTATAGTGCCCTTAAAGAGGCGTGGCATGCAGTAGTCAAAGGAAGAGGATGAATATACCAGCCCAACCCTTTTTTCCCCGTGCTGTGGCAAATGTAAAGATATCCAACAATTTGTTCTGTTCAGAATCGCATGGGTCGCATTCATGATTAATAAAAGAGTATTATTGTGGTAACTCTGTCTGTCCCTAGAAGGTAGAGTGTGCAGATGCACGATTGGTGAAAACATAGTGGAAACACTCTTGGTAGGTAACAAAGTCTCAAGTGGACACACCCCCTAAATATACCAAAACCCAAGAGCTAGTTCAACTGTTAGACCAGTTAACATTATCACAGGAAAGCAGTAACTCCTCAAGGGCCATGATTTCTGATGCTCAATGTCTTTGTTAGCCGCATGACCGATTGGTTGCTTCATACGAGTATAGTTAGCAACGGGCATTGTTCCTCAAAGTTCGCTTTGAAAAGTCTCTGTGAAAAACTCCTTAAGTTTGTTCATTGGTGATCTCCTGAACATGTGGTTTATCTTGCTTGAAGATATCTTTGCCGGTCCCGGCCACCTACTTATGTTTCAATGAGAGAGTGGCAATGGACTAGCTCAACAGTGATTCCTCGTGGGCACAGCCATGCTGTTCTGTAGGTCTAGTGCCGTGGACGCAGATCGTACCTCAAGACTCCAGGTACGGTGTGATCTGTGAATAGAGTGTCGTTGCTTCCTGATGGAAGTGGTGAAACAGAAGCAAGATTGCTCAAGAGTGCAGAAAGATCTGAAGAAGTATTCAAAGACAAAGCAGCAGTCTCCCCAGGCCCCACAGGCTCAGGAAGAATCCTTGGTGTTGTTCAAGACAGGTTTATCTTGTGAAGCAGAACAAACAGTTTCCTTCTTTTCTTTGTCGTCGAGAGGCAAAGGGAAAGGTATTTTCTTGACGTGTGTCGCGTGTATCCAGTGTTGCTTTCTGGCTACTCATACAGCAGTCTGTGTGGCCAACAAGACCTGAAACAGTCCTCTCCAATGCAGTGCAAGGCTGGATGCTCTTTCAAATACTTTGGTTAGCACCTAGTCCCCAGGTCAAAGTCTATGACCTGGCCACTTGTATTTAACTGGGAGGGCTTCTCGCACCTGTTGATAAATCAAATACAAGTTTTGAGTTAACTGGTCACTGTATTCAGCAAGAAGCAAATGCTCCACGTCTTTCAGTATTTTGGGTTTGGGTAGGTTCAAAATATTAGCTGGCCTCCCCATCACAATCTCGTATGGGGAGAGTCCAGTTCTAGTCTGTGGAGTTGTCCGCATGGACAGTAAAACTACCGGTAAGGCATCTGGCCATTTCAGGTTACTGCTAGCGCAAACATTTTCTAGCTTGTTCTTTAGGATACCATTATGGCGTTCTATAAGTCTGGTGCTCTGTGCGTGTATAGCCGAATGGAACCGTTTATCAATCGGCAATCCTGTGCATACTTTGCAGGATAACAACAGCGATAAAATGTGGACCATTTTCCGACCAGATGACTCTCGTCAAATCAAACATAGGAAAATATTCCTTAAGCATGGTTTTCAACATTGTCATTGCTGTGGCATCTTTCACAGGGAAGGCTTCAACCCACTTGCTAAAGGCAGAATGTATTTATAGTTGTAGCAGCTTTCCATTTCGATGAAGTCAAAATGAATGACCTCGAAAGGCACAGAGGTGGTCCAAAACTACCCCTCGGTGTCGCTGTACCCTTCCCCACATTATGCTGTAAGCATACCATAGAGTTTTGGACCAAACGGTCAGCAGTTTTTGAAATATTTACGTTTACCCAAACAGGTTCTAGCAATTTACAAATTTTCCTAGCACATATATGAGTAGGACCATGAGCCATTGTAACCATGGCGGTGGCATATGCATCGGGTAGCATCCATCTTTTTCTTTCATTGTCCACCCAACAACCTTCCTCATCCAAACTTGCTAAATGCTCAGCCCAGTGTTTAAGTTCTTTTGGAGTGGCAGCAGCTTGAATATTTTTTATCAAATCAATTCCTTTGTCTATTATACAGGTATTCATAGCTTCTTTCGTTATATACATTTCTGAATACAAATCAGTAGCAGTCTGTTTAGCTATCCTGTCATCAAAAGCGTTTCCTCTCCCTACATCATCTGTTACTTTCTGATGTGCGGCGCTCTTCATGATTGCTAGTTGAGTAGGAAGTGCAAGTGGTGGGAGTAGCTGAACTATCAAGGTACCATTTTGGATTTTAGTTCTGTGTGAGGTCAAGAAACCTTGTTCTGCCCATAATCTACCGAAGTTGTGAACCACCCCAAAGGCATACTGGCTATCTGTAAATACATTTACTCTAAGCCCTTCGGAAAGTTCACAAGCTCGAGTCAATGCGATAATCTCTGCGGCCTGCGCTGAGTTATGTGAGATTCTCTTGGTTTCCACAATCGTGCTTAATGTGGTGATGGCATAAGCAGCAGTGGATGCACCATCCGGAAGTTTGCAGCAGGAGCCATCACAAAACTGCTCCCCTTGTAGATCTTTCAATGGTGTATGATTTAAGTCAATTCTGCCTTTTGTTTCTTGCTCTGTAGTATAGAGGCAGTCATGTGACATTTTGTCACTGCAAGCAATGTCTTGCGAAGGAGGCAATAATTCAGCCGGATTCAATACGCAACACCTCTTAATTTGAATATGCAGTGCAAATAGGATCAGTTTGTATCTTGTTAATTGTGCTGAAGTGAGGTGTTGCGTTTGCATTCTGTTTGATAGAACATCTACGGAGTGGGGTACCATTACGATTAAAGAGTGACCTAAAACCATACCCTCACATTGTTTTACAGACGCAGCAGCAGCAGCAACAGCTCTCAAACATCTCGGCAAAGAGCATGCAACAGGATCAAGTGTGAAGGAAAAATAACCGCACAGTCTATTCTTCCCCCCATGTTCCTGCTTAAGCACATCCATCACATTCATGCACATATAACACGAAAGCCTTATCATAATTTGGTGTGCCCAAAACTGGTGCTGAACACAGTGTACCCTTGAGCAGATCAAAAGCTTTCTGGTGTTCCAAGTTCCACAGTAATGGCAAAGAAATACCCTTCTTTGTCAATGCCAACATTGGTTTTATCACTAGTGAAAAATTAGGGATACACTGTCTACAGTAAGAAGCCATTCCTATCAAAGCTCTGACCTCTTTCTGTGTATTTGGGACAGACATGCTAGAGATGCTTTTTATCTGTTCAGGTATCAATCTTCTTCCCTCCTTTGACAGGAGATAGCCTAGATAGGCGACCTCCTGTCGACAATACTGAAACTTTTTCAATGAAGCTTTATCCCATGCTCTGCTAGATGAATAAGCAACAACACAGACCCTCTTTTCAAGCAATTTCTGAGTCTGCAGCTAAGAGAAGATTGTCAACGTATTGCAACAATGTACAAGTGGAAGGCAACTCAAGTGTATCAAGCTGCTCTTTCAAAGCCCTACTGTAAATGCTCAGACTCTCTGTGTACCCTTGTGGCACACGAGTGAATGTAAACGAGCGTCCCCTAAAATGAACACGAACAAATATCTACTATCCATGTGTACGGGAATACTAAAGAAGGCATTCTTAAGATCCACCACACTGAAATGGGTACCAAAAGCTGGGATCATTGTTAATATTGTGGTTACATCAGGCACAGTTGGAAATTGTGGAGCAACAATCTTATTGATAGCACGCAAATCAATAATGAAACAGAAAGAAATCACATTATCCCCTTTCTTATACACCGGTAAAATCAGGCTATTGCACAAACTTCCTGCAATTTCCTCGATTACTTCCTGATGGACAAAATCAGAAACTATATTCTTCAGAGCTTGCTCACCATCAACTGAAATCTTATATTGTGGAATACGTGGCAACTTAACTCCTGGCTTCAAAACAATTTTAACAGGTTCAATTTGCAAAATGCCGACATCATTGTTGTCAACTGCCCATAAACACGCCAGAACTTCACTAAATTCAGGTGGTAAAGGTCTAGTTAAAAACTGAGCGGCATAAATTTGCTGAGGTGAAATCGTCAAACGTACTCCATCCGAAGAACAATGAATCACTGCATTTAATTCCTTCAACAGATTCAACCCCAACAAATTCTCACCACAATTCATCATTAGAAGGAAAGGACAGTGATCTGTGAAATGCCCCAGTGAAATCGGTACCGGTTGATAAACCAGATTAACCCCTGACGTGCCAGAAAACCCTACAGAAACGTTGTTCTGCTCTGACAATGGAATATCTGTAACTCGTAAATTATCAATGAAACACTTCTGTGCTCCCATATATATCAAAAATAGATGCTTCCTATTTCCCACTTCCATCTCAACGTAGGGTCCTTTCTGATTGACGGGAATAGGTACTGGTTCCAGACCCTGCTTCGGGCTGTCCTAAAGAAACAATATATCATGAAAGACGAAATTTTCAGAGATCTTCCGAAAGATAGGCATTTGAAGGGTTATCAAAAATATTTCTCCTATCTACACTAGGTTGCTGACTATCTTGCGAGAATGACTGTGGATTTTGAGTGAACTGGCTTCTACCAGGACTCCCTACCCCAGGGCGGCCTCTGGGTCGTCTAACCATGATACCATATGTGTTATTTGATGTTTGCTGAAGGATCGGGTATTGTGCTCGTCAATGACCCTCTTGTCTGCAATAAGCACATTGGTTCATGTGTATAGGACCCAACTGTGTATTACTTTGTGGAACAAACTGGCCTCTAAACTGTGCACTCCCACATCTGGTTCCTCTAATTATTCATTTTTGAATCTATTTACGTAATACTGAGACATATGCAATACTTCGGACTGCGATTTAGCTTGCCAAGCACTTTCGGAAGTCATGATTTGTGATTGGATATCAGGCAACAATCCACGCACACATTTACCACAAACAACCTTTTCCCTGACTCGGTGCTTAAATCCTGTCTGCTAAAGTCAAAAAATACTTGTTCAAACTGATTAAAGAATTTGGTAGCACCTTCAGATTTCCCTTGGGTACAAGCAGTGAGTTTGTCCCAAACAATCCTTCTCTCGGGAACCAGAGTTTTTAATTTCATTACTATCCTGTCTGTCAAAGTCAGTATCACTTGCGGCGGTCTCTAACCAGATTTTCTTTCTCCGACTAACCGCACTAAGTTAACCCGCGTGTCACCCAGTTCTGCTTGATCGTCTAAAGTCCTAATCTGTTTCCATAAATCAGCAGGTAGGATCACAGGAAACAACAGGTCTATATCACCTAAGGTGAAAACTGACGAATGCAGGACAGATTCTATTTCTTTATAAAACCCTGTTGGATTTTTCCTAATGTCTGGGATTGACTGCCTAATAGTGTTCAGTTCCTGTCTGGAGAACGGGACATGAACAAGTTGTGACACATTGTGAGCTTCAATAGTAGTGGCTGCTGCGCCTGTTGCGGCATTAGCTGGAATCTCAACTTTAGGAACAAATATCAGAGGAACCTCTCTCATAGGCAACTAAGTAGTAGGTAACTCCGAACGTTTGTTAAGCAGTAAAGCTAGATCCAGCGCTAAATTGGTGGAAGCAGTATTGGGTGCAAAGGCTCTTTTATAAATAATCATCAATTCTGTGGGACAACAAATCTTTTTCTTCATACATTCATCCTGCAGGTATTCTACCATTACGTGTAACATTTTATTCTGCATTTCTGGAGTATACTGACTAAACATATCATATACTTCTATGGGAGATATCAACACATCCGAAATCCATCTAAGGGCATCCCTTGTGCAAATTCACATCTCTTCACTCGCTGATTTACAAGGAGGAAGGAACCGTTTCTGCACATACAAAGTGGCCAATCTGTCACCATCTGCTTCATCATTCTGTAACCGTTCTGACTCCCTTCTTAACTCAAAATACCTCTCGACATGCTCATTTACTTTCTCCGCATAATCCCTTGAATAAGCTAAAACATTAAAATCCTTCAACCCTTGTGGGACATCCATGTGCGTCAAAATATTCCACATTACAGCCAAATGTATTCCAATTCCTTCAATAAAACCATTCTGTTCGGGAATACTTTCTAGATTAAGATGTGTAGCTAAAATAGCTGATTCTTTACCTTTTTCTAGACATTTATTAGCCCATGCATACAAATCTCTCTTCTTATCTTTAGAAACTTTACTATGAGTCACTATTTTAGATTCAGCACTCGCCCCTTCATCGGCTACAAGCGGAAGAACCGCTTGGGAAAGAGAGAGTAGCCAAATCCTGTACAACAGGTAGTGGAGACACTACTGCTGGCAACAAAGACGGAATCTCAGGAACGGTAATAGTCGATAAAGGTGGAGAGGCAGAGGAGAAACAACAATAGGAAGTGGAGCAACAGCTGGCGGCGGAGGAACAACGGGAAGAATAGGGATTGCTACGGGAGGAGGTGCAACAGCGGGAAGAGGTAAGACAGCAGGAAGATGTACAAAAGGAGGTGGTGCAGTGGCACCAGGTCTACGTTCATTTAAAAGTTTATCAATTAGTTCATCTGAGACATGAAAATCTTTAGACGGACATATTTTCTGTACAGCAAGATGAAAAGCCCTATCCATGTTTCTAAAAGATTCTCACTGTTTCTGTTGCTCATACAACAATGCCTTTTCCGAACCTGACATATGATGACGTGCATGCTTCTCTTTACTCTTAAGTTGCTGCATAGCTTCTTTATTCCAATTCTGAATTACATCAAATGCTGCAGGTCTAGCTTTTTTCTTTAACAATATGGACTCTAACTACTCTATTCGGGCAATCTCAAAACTACCATTGACTGGCCACTGAAATTCAGAAGCATGTCTAGTTTGTCTGTGCCAAACATCGTTGAATACTATACTACCAATGCCGTACTTACAGTGCATAGTACATGCCGGCGACCCATCCTGTGGTGCTGGTCGGCCAAATTCCAAAGATTGTCTGTCTCTGCGGAATAAACCCCTGAAACAGGCAGACAATTTCCCAGGCATGTCAGATCACTGGTGTTAACGGTGTAATTTGTGCTCACGAGTAGAAATCTGCAACCAAATATCAGGATACTTAGGAATCGGGGCACGATTCATTGATTTCAAAGGACTGAGGAGGTCCGATCGGATTACAAAGGACAAAGGACCCTCATGGTTGGTGATTTCGGCAAAACTGCCTGCCTCTATATATGGACCCTCATCAAGATGCCTTCTCAGACCACGTGCTCACCATCCAGGGATAGGATCGTGCCGCACTGTCGAGGTGTTGCGTCTCATACAAAGGGGCCCCCTTTTTTATCACCGTCTAATCCCGGTGCGATCGCCGTGTCTTCTCTTCAACAAGGTGGCTTCAATCTTGAGGGTCCCTATTCGGGCGCCATCTGAAAGACCAAAGAAATAACGAGGCTTAGTACCACAAATGAAATACACCAATCACGGGCTGAAAAGATACAAGTATATTTTATTACTGTACACTTTACAAAGCAAAACAGATAGCTATCTGGCTCCCAACACCTCGCAGTGTGTACCAGCCGACACAGTGAGGAGAGAGAGTGCTGGGCATCTAAACACAGACATATTTATACGATTTCTGTAATATTGTCCAGCCTCTCTCCAGGTTAATATTTCACGGGCTAGAGTTCGTGCCTAGTTCACATGACAGATGTTACAATATTATACAAGGGATTAAGCAGGTTTACATGTCTATGAAAATACAATGATGCTGTAGGTTTTTGGATCCACGGTAAGCTTTATTCCAAGAGTCACTACAATGCAGTTCAGCTAAAGCATACGATTGACGTTAACTCTTCATTGTTCCAGTGTTTATATGAGGATGAGGCTTGTGAGCGCAGACAACGCTTGAGTGGCAGTTCGTATGAAGCACAAGGTTTCTTTGCATAGGTTAAACAGTTGGCTCTCGGTCAACCTAAACATTAACAAAGCTCAAAAGGTTGTTCGGCAAGACTGCAAGTCAAAAACACAGTCCACCATTTTAGAACATGGAACATGAGTTGAAATCAAAATGGTGGATGAGTCTTAAAATGGCAACGAAGTTAACCCAAAATCGGAACTTTGCAACTCGGTTTTCTGCATAATGCAAATGAGTTTAGGCCAATATTCATAATTAGGGGGCACTATATGATTACGGTTTAACATCAGGTTCGCTGGAAGTCCATCATAGTGTGTCTTAGGGTCGGAGGGCCTGATTTCTCATTAAATGTACATACATTATGCTATGATATGATATTATGTGGCATTTATAACGCGCCTATACACAAGTGTTTCAAAGCGTGATGAGGCAAGAGAGGGGGAACAGAGGGAAGACAGACAGCGATCTTACTAGGCCAAGTGTCATTCAGATCGCGCAAGTGCAAAGGAAGGGGGAGGAAGACAAGTGCAGGAGGGGAAGTGCAGTGCATGGGATAACAGAATAACAAGATAAATAAATGGCCAGCAGGTGGCAAGTGCAGGGTGAATGCAGAACATACGTGCTAGTGGGGGGACTGTAGGGATACAGAAAACAGTCAACAGGTACAGAGGTTGCCAGGGAGGGCCCAAGCTAAAATGGGTGGCCAGGTAACCATTGCAGTTTCAGTAACAGACAGGACTTTAGCAGGTGTGAGGGGGAGAGAAGGCAGAAGCAAAGAGGAGGGTTTTCAGGTGCTTCCGGAACCACAGGTGGTTCTCTTCAAGTTTCAGGAAGGCAGAGAGGCTGTTCCAGAGGGAGGCCCCAGCCGAAGAGAGAGATCTGCCACCAAATCATTGCTTGGAGAAACGACTGACCCGGAGGGAGTTGGAGGCGGATGAGCGAAGAGCTTGAGAGGGAAGATATCTAGGAAGAGAGAGTTGAAGGTATTGAGGCCCCAGAAGGCCTTGTGGACGATGCAGAGAGTTTTGAACTTAATCTTCGCAGCCACTTGGAGCCAGTGCAGAGATGTCAGTCCTGGAGAGATACGATTCCTGGGCTTGAGGCCAAGGACAAGTCTTGAGTCCTGGATAAGTTGCAGAGGGCGTAGAGTGGAAGCAGGCAGATTTAGAAACATGCTGTTGCAATAGTCCAGCTTAGAGAGAAGCAGAGCTCTAGAGACAGTGACCTTCTGGGGGAAGGAGAGGAAAGGAAGAATACCTCTAAGGAGGTGCAGCTGGTAGTGTGACTTCTTAGAGATGTCAGAGATGCGAGGCGAGAAAGAGAGTGTGGAGTCGAAGATGACCCCACGGTTTTTAGACTTGCAGGTGGGAGCGGGGAGTGGGCCAAGAGAGGCCGGCCAGAGAGCTACAGGGAAGGAGGGAGAGGGTGTTCCGATGAGGAGAATCTCAGTCTTACTGGCATTAAGGCAGAGATCATTGGCGGCGCACAACTCCTGGATAGAAGACAGACAGTCAGAGATGAGGGATGGAGAAGATTGTCATCGGCATAGCACTGAAAGTTGGGGCAGAGACCGGCAATGCGGTGGGCAAGGAGTGCCAGGTATTAGTTGAACAGCCAGGGAGAGAGGTTAGACCCCTGGGGGACACCACAGGTAGAGAAGAAGATAGCAGAGAGGAAGGATCCAAGTTGGACCTGGGAGGGTCGTCAGAGAGGAAGGAGGTCAACCACTCCAGGGCCTGACCGGTGAGCCCTAGGTTAACACGGAGACAGTTAAGCAGGATGGCATGGTTGACGGTGTCAAAGGCAGAAGAGAAATCAAGCAAGATGAGGACACAGGGGTGTTAGAGTCAAGGTTGGAGAGCAGGTCTTCACAGATGTTCAGGAGAGAAGTTTCCGTGCTTCTGGCAGCTCTGAAGCCAGACTGATGGTCATGAAGACAACCAACAGATTGAGTGTGGAGATTTAGCTGGGAGATGGCCAGTTTCTCCAGGAGCTTGCCCAGGAAGGAAGTGATGGAGATTGGGCGATAGTTGGCCGGGCAAGAGGGATCGGCAGAAGGGTTTCTTAAGAAGAGGGTGCACCAGGGAGTGCTTCAGGGGGGAAGGGAAGACTCCAGTGGCGAAGGATTGGTTGCAGAATTTAGCCAGGTCAGGGGCAAGGGTGTCAATGTGGTCTTTGATGGTTTTGGAGGAACAGGCGTGAACCTGTTTTGAAAAGTCTTTCATAGATCGGACTTGTCTAGCAACCTTGTCAGCGGAGAACAGGGGAAAGGCGGAGAAGGAGGGAGGAGAGGTGGCTGCAGAAGGGCCAGAGGAAGAACAAGGAGTAAAGGGAGGGAGGGGAGAGGAGGCGAGTGAAGACAGGATGTCCTGAGTTTTAGAGATGAAGTGAGACGCTGGTGCAGTGCAGAGGGCCTGGGAAGGTACAGGAGAGGTAGAGACTGCGGCAGGATTGGCCAGTTCCTTGAAGATTTTAAAGAGTTCAGCCGAGTTGTTAGATGCCGCGGAGATGCGGGCTTGGATATGAGCTCTCTTCTTGGTGAGTACAGAGAGCTGATATTGCCTTTGGAGCAGGCGACAGGCCAGTTTGTCAGGTGATGAACAAGAAGCACGCCATGTCCTCTCAGCCACCCTGCACTTGCGTTTAAGGGTGAAGAGGTCTGAGTCATACCAGGAGTTGCACTTGGCCTTGGGCTTCAGACGGATCCTCAGGACAGGGGCAAGGATATCAAGAGTATCAGAGATAGCAGAGTGGAGCGTGGAGAGGGCTGTGTCAGGGTGAGAGTCAGCCAAAGGGGATGGGCGGGTGAGAAAGTGGCAGCGAAAGCCTCAACTGATACATGGGTCGGATGACCGAGAAGGTGGGTGGCAGTGATGGAAGTGGCTTGGCCTGAGAGGTAGAGAGGGTGAGATGGGAGGAAAAGAGAAAGTGATCACTCCAGGAGAGGGGAGTGGTGAGGAGGACAGAAAGGGGAAGGTCTGAGGTGATCAGAACATCCAGAGTGTGCTCTGCAGAGTGAGTCGGGCCATAGGGGAGAATAGTGAGTAAGAGAGAGTCACAGAGGTCCGCCCACTCAGAGAGGAAGGAGGAGATTTGACCAGGTGGCCGATAGATAGTGGCCACAGTAAGGGAATGGCCAGGGGAGAGAGAGAGCCTGCAGACGAGGCATTGAAAAGAGGAGTGGGCCTGCGTAGGAATGACAGAGGCAGGAATCCACTCTGGGAAGATCAGGGCTACACCCCCTCCGGAGCGGATGGACCTGGGCGTGGAGAGGATGTAGCCGTCAGCTAGGAGTGTGTCAAAGCTGGTGACAGAGATGGCCGTGAACCATGTCTCAGTGAGACCGATGATATCGAGGTCAAGTTCTTCCAGAAGGCGGCAGATGTCGGAGGAGTGTTTGACAGCAGAACGAGAGTTGAGAGTGGCAATGTGGAGTAGGTTTCCATCCTTGAAGGACTTCCGGGGAGCGGGATAGATCAGGGGTACGCCCTCCGGAGGTGTAGAAGGAGCCCAAGAGGGGGAAGAGAGGGAGGGGGGAAGGCAAGGTAGCTGAGGAAAGGGGAGGGGCAACAGCAGGAGAAGAAAGGAAGTTGATGAGGCATGGGAAGTGTCTATCAAGGAGGTCAAGGTTGGCCTGAGGGCCTTGTACCAAGATGGTCCCATTAGAATAAACATTAATGATGATCTTAGAGGAGTGGAAGGAGGCCAAGAGGACATCCCAACGGGTGCCACCATTAATGGGAGAACAGGAGAAAGGAGCGAGCACAGAGACCATATGAAGGGTCCATAGGTCAGGTGAAGGCACGACAAAGAGGATGTCGGTGAGAGTTTCCTTGGAGGAGGCACTGGTGTAGGTGATAGCGATAGGGAGGCCTGGACTGGAGACCAGGATGTTCTTTTTAAACTTTCTCCTACCAGATTTAGTGAGGAGAGCAGGATAGTCAATAGAGAAGCAATTAGAGAAGATAGGAGAGATAGAGAGCACCATAGAGTTGGTAGGGAGAGGAGAGGCAGGGGGGGGGGGAGAGAGTGGAAGACAGGTGAGAGCAGGCGGACATGAAAGTGAATGGCAGTCAGGTAGCACAGTAGGACAGACTCTCAGGGTTAAAGAGCTCCAATGCTCAAAAATAACTGGGGAGAAGCCACCTAAGTATGAGAATCCTAAAAAGGGGAAAAAAGGCCTAGTTTACACAGCGCAACATTTTAAATACTGGTACAGTGCGCATTAAACAGCATGTGGAGAGACCACCTAAGTATGAGAATCCTAAAAAGGGGAAAAAAGGCCTAGTTTACTCAGAGCAAAATTTTAAATACTGGTACAGTGCGTATTAAACAGCATGTGGAATGGCACAGCCATGTTAATGAGTCAGAGGATGGGTAGGCAAGGACGCAAGTGGGACAATTTAAATGGATACTAGCTGGCAACTGGTGTCCCCTGCGGACACCTGCAGACACACACAGGAGCCGCCCTTTGCCTGAGGGGCCCTTAGCCGTGGGGGCTGCCGGGCAGGGGGCTGCCCAGGGGGGTCAGTTAAGACAAGATGAGATGTGCACTCAAGTGGGGGTTAGAGGGGGGTTGGTGGGTGGACAGGGAGGCGGGAGGGTGGAGGGGACCAGGAAGTGGCTGCAAGGGGTGGGGAGAGGGTGAAAAA
The DNA here is from genome assembly GCF_040938575.1 of Ambystoma mexicanum. Taxonomy (NCBI): domain Eukaryota; kingdom Metazoa; phylum Chordata; class Amphibia; order Caudata; family Ambystomatidae; genus Ambystoma; species Ambystoma mexicanum. The sequence continues at coordinate 455,982,042 of NC_090923.1, read as the reverse complement.
CAATGCACACAGAGCGCAGACACAAAATTAAACAATTGAAACAAAATAGCACTCACAGGACCCCGAGGACCGGCTGGGGTCAAATCTGCAGCTGGACTGCCAGCGAGCTGCTCTCACCCGCTACGTTCTGAGAAAAGAGGCGAGCGGGGAGAGCAGCCATCGGGCAGTCAAGAGGGACAACCAGCGGCACCAATCAGAAGGAGGGGTGGGTGGGCAGGGAGGCGGGAGGGAGGAGGGGACCAGGAAGTGGCTGCAAGGGGTGGGCGGAGGGTGAAAAACAATGCACACGGAGCGCAGACACAACATTAAACAATTGAAACAAAATAGCACTCACAGGACACCGAGGACCGGCTGGGGTCAAATCTGTAGCTGGACTGCTGGCAAGCTGCTCTCACCCGCTATGTTCTCAGAAAAGAGGTGAGCAGGGAGAGCAGCTGTCAGGCAGTCAAGAGGGACAACCAGCAGCACCAATCAGAGGGGGGGTGGGCGTTCAGATAGGCGGGAGGGAGGAGGGTACCAGGAAGTGGCTGCAAGGGGTGGGTGAAAAACAACGCGCACGGAGCACTGACACAAAATTAAAACAATTGAAACAAAATAGCACTCACAGGACCCCGAGGACCGGCTGGGGTCAAATCTGCAGCTGGACTGCCAGCGAGCTGCTCTCACCCACTACGTTCTGAGAAAAGAGATATCAGCATACTATTCCTTATATCTAACATGTACAATCTCTCTTGTTGGTAGAAGATTAAGGCGGAACCTATGGAAATCTGTTCTCCATCTATAATTAGGAAAACGCCTCAAATAACCAATTGGAAACCTTTTGTTTTATCATAAGATCACAGGGACTGACTTAATCTAGTGCTGAGCATTTCAGCTATTGTGCGTATCCAATCCGATCATTTCAAGGTGTTTTTAACATACATGGGATTACATACAAAGTCATTTTTCATACATTCACAGTCCAGAAAAATGTCAAGGGCACTCTTCCTTAATAAAGAAATTATTTTCGTTATGGTTCCGTCCTTAAAGGACATCATTTCTTTATGAAGTCAGAGTGTCTTCAAAAAGAAACAATTTATTTTAGAAGTGATAGGTCTCCCCTCAACCCCATTATGTGTACATGTGTTAGTGTATGGCGAAAGGGTGCACACTTAAATGTTTAGGTGGCTGCCTGTGTGAGTGTATGGTGAAAGGGTGCATACAAATGTATGGTTGCCTGGGGGTGCGTGTGTGTGTGTACAGTGAAAGGGTGCATGCTTAAATGTATGAGTGGCTGCCTGGGTGTGTCTTTATGGTGAAAGGGTGCATACTTAAATGTATAGGTCGCTGCCTGTGTGAGTATTTGGTGAAAGGGTGCACAATTAAATGTATGGGTGGGTGCCTGGGTATGTGTGCCTGAATGGTGAAAGGGTGCACACTTAAATGTACAGGTGGCTGCCTGGGTGTGCCTGTATGGTGAATGGGTGCACACTTAAATGTATGGGAGGCTGCCTGGGTGTGTCTGTATGGTGAAAGAGTGTGCACACTTTCATGTATGGATGGCTGGGTGTGTGTATATGGTGTGTGTGCTTGTGTTCAGGGGTGCAACAAAACCTACATTTTGGGGGGCTAACGCTTCAAATACTGGGAGAGGTGCTAACTTCATGGGCGGAGGGCCAATCTTATTTGTGTGTGGGCATCTAACCTCTTTATGCATTTTATTGTGACTACTCTAGTGATGCTTCAATGTTACAAGCAGTTAACACTCTCCTTTAAGTAGGAAAACACCCACTTATGGACTGCTGTGAGAATGAGAGGTCTCCTGTTCCCTCTCTAGCCTTCCAATCACTCCCCTGGCATGCACATACTAAACCCACATCACAATTTCAATTGCCTGAAAAATGTGGCTAAATGCTTTACGTTAGGGCCCTTGTTAACAGTGAAACACAAATGCTGCTCAACATCTGTGTCCTGTTCGGTCTGGCAACTGTTCTGTAAGTCAGCCAGGTTGAGTCAACATAGCCCAAAATGTCTGGGGTGCGGGGGAGTGCTGAAGCCCAGTCAGCTTAATGGTGTTGCGCCACTACTTGTGTTTTATGCCTTGATTACTTATTGGTAATCTTCATTGCTCCTAGCCCTATTCTTCCCCATCCAAGTAATTGTGTATGAGGCAGAACTTGTGTATGAGGCACTCTGCCTCACACACAATTACTGGGATGAGGTAGAGGTACATGGAGGTAATACCTGACTTAGCTACCTGTAATCTGCATTACTCCTAGTCCCACTCTTCCTCATCCAAGTACTTACCTATGAGGCAAGGAGCCTCATACATAACCACTGGGACAAGGTAGAGGGACATGGAGGTAATCTGGGCCAAGGAGCTGATTTTGGAGGCTGGGGAAGGGGGTGGGAAGGAGAGGGCATGTGTACAGTGCGGGAATGTGAGATAAACCATATTGGTTGTCCATGTCCAGGCTAAGCAGGCATGATATGTGATATTAGTGGCTAGAGAGGCATTTTGATGCAGTCAGTCTAGTCATTCCTCAGTTTGGTATGACTTTTTTTTTAACTGGGCATTTACGATAAAGCAGTCCTGCTAAGTATGATTACCTGGCTAGACTGGCTTTTGGGTGCTGCCAATCTAGCCATTTCCTACTGGGCATCTGTGATAAAATAATATATCATATGATAAGTCATTTATAACACACATGTACACAAGTGTTTCGTAGGTGCGACAAGAGAAGGGAGGGAAGACAGGGGGAGGACAAGATAAACAATCGTATTAGGCCTTGTGTCATTCAGATCGTGCAAATGCGAGAACGAGAAGTGCAAAGGGAAAGGGAGGCCGAAGTGCAAGGGAGAGGAGATGGGAGGGGTAAACAGGGCAGCAATGCTCTGAGTAAGTGCAGCCAGGGCACCGCGGCTCTGGGTAGTGCAAGGAGAACAGGGGACTGTAGGGTTACAGTTACAGCCCTTAAGTGCATAGTAGGACCAGAGGCAGTGCAAGGAAAGAGCCTGGACTCAGTCAGACCCTGAGGGTAGCCACGCATCCAGTCAGTACAACAGACAGGTAGGTCAAGTTGGTCAGCTGTGGAGGGAGAGAGAAAAAGCAGACGAGAAGAGTAGAGTTTTGAACTGCTTCCGGAACTTCAAGTCATCCGGCTCAAGTTAGAGATGGGCAGGGAGGCTATTCCAGAGGGAGGCACCTGCAGAGGAGAGGGATCTACCCCCCACTCTCTGCCTGGAGAAGTGGCTAACCCTTAGACAGTTGTAGGTAGCTGAGCAAAGCGTTCGAGAAGAACAGTATTTTGGAAGAGAGTATTGGATGTAGTGCGGGCCCCTGCCCCAGATTTCCTTGTGGACAATGCAAAGGGTCTTGAATTTGATCCCTGCAGCCACTCGGAGCCAGTGGAGAGATTTCAGGGCTGGAGAGATATGGTCCCTGTGCTTGAGGCCAAGGGTAAGTCTTGCAGTCCTGTTCTGGATTAGTTGCAGAGGGCGGAGAGTAGAGGAAGGCAGATTGAGAAAGAGGCTGTTGCAGCAGTCCACGTTAGAGTGAACCAGAGCTCTGGAGACAGTGACCTTCTGTGGGAAAGTGAGAAAGGGAAAGTCCCTTTGAGTAGGTGCAGCTGGTAGTGAGACTTCTTGGCGATGTCCGAGATGTCAGGAGAGAAAGAGAGAGTGGAGTCGAAGATGACGCCAAGGTTTTTTGCCTGGCAGGAAGGCAAAGGAAGAGGGCCCAAGACGGGCGGCCGGAGTGAGAGAGGGAAAGCAGGGGCCCCAATGAGAAGGATCTCCATCTTAGTGGCATTAAGGCAGAGATTGTTGGAGGCACACCAATCTTGAATTGTGGATAGACAGTCAGGAATGAGCGAGAGAGGAGAGGAGTCTGAGGAGAGCCTGAAGGAAAGCTCAGTGTCATCTGCATAACACTGAAAGTTAGAGGAGAAGTTAGAGATCAGGTGGGCCAAAGGGGCCAAGTAAAGGTTGAAAAACTAGGTTGAGAAGATAGAGCCCTAGGTAACACCCCACAGGTAGAGAGAGAGGAGGCGGAGAGAAAGGGACCAAGTTGGTCTGGGAGGGAAGATCCAAGAGGAAGGAGGTCAGCCACTCCAGGGCCTGATCCATAATTCCCATGTTCTCATGGAGTCGATTGACCAGGATGGCGTGATTTACCATGTCGAAAGCAGAGGGCAGAGGAAAGATCAAGGAGGATGAGGACAGAAGGAATGCTGGAATCAAGGTTGGAGTGCAGATTTTTACGGGTGTTCAGAAGAGCAGTTTCCATGTCTCTGGCAGCTCTGAAGCCAGACTGATTGTCATGGAGACAACCAACAGATTCAGTGCAGAGAGTAAGCTGGGAGATGGTGAGCTTTTCCAAGAGTTTGCCAAGGAAAGTGGTGATGGATATTGGGCAATAGTTTGCAGAGCAGGTAGGATCGGCAGACAGCTTCTTGAGGGGTGGGTGCACAAGGGAGTGCTTAAGAGGAGAGGGGAAATTTCCAGTGTCGAACGAGTGATTACAGAAGTCGGCCAAGGCTGGAGCAAGGGTGTCAATATGGTCGTTGATGGTTTTGGAGGAGCAGGGGAGTGCCTGTTTGGATGACTCTTTCATAGATCTGACTTGTCTAGAAACCTTCTGAGATGTTGTCAGAGAGAAAGAGGAGAAAGGAGGAGGAGAGGGAGAAATGACCAAAGTGAGGCCTAGAGAGGAAGAGGGAGAGGAAGAGGAGATCAAGGACAGGATGTCATGAGTTTTAGCAGAGAAGTGATAGGCCAGAGCCGTAAAGAGAGCCTGGGAGGGAACAGGAGAGGTATAGCCCGCAACAGGATTGGCCAGTTCCCTGCAGATTTTAAAGAGCTTGGCCATGTTGTCAGAGGCCGCAGAGCTGCAGGCTTGAATGTGTGCTCTCTTCTTGATGAGTGTTACTGCTTCGACTGTCATTTTGGTGCAACTTGTCTAGATATATCTAAATGTTGCCTGGCACGGTTTACTGTAATGTTATTACGTGTCTACACTGGTTTACATTGTGCAGCCAGTTGGACATGTTTTCATTGTGGCATGGCATTTTTTATTTAATAGCAAAGCATTATGTTCCTGTGTGCTGTTGGTGACTTGCATGTATTGGATTGGTGTTACCCTACAAAAGAATTGCAAACAATCTGGCATTTTAGCCATTTTTTCTCAAAAAGTGTGCGCTGCATATTGCTTTAAAACACATATTTATAGCTTTCTCCTAGTGCAGTGTTCAGCAAACCCCTTCAGCAGCAGATTTGTGCATATTGCGCAAGTGTAGTAATCTAGGCTGGCCCAGAGCGTGGCGCAACCTGTGATTTGTTGCTGAGTTGGGGGGGGGGCCCTCAGCATGGCTCGCGTGGGGGCCCCCAAATTGTGTATTTCGCCACTCTGGCTATGCTTCAATTTTACTTGGTCACCCATTATTTTTGGCGGATTAACAGTCCACAAAACTTCTACAAAATGGAGGGGGTTACAGATAGACCTTAAGTCTGATTCCGCAGAGGTAGCAATACTTCTCGGCAAACTATTAATCAATTTAAAACCATCTCCACCAAATGTTACCATTCTATTCCTGCTATTGTTCACATTTAGGTCTATTGTCCTTTCTCGATTTTGCATTAAATTAGCAAAAGCCCCGACAGCTGTTAGCTGTGCGACAGCTGGCTGATGGAGTGAGCGTATGACAGGAATACCTGTAAGTGCCTTTCCAACCACTTGACCCTTACATCGATGTGAAATGCAGCGTGGTATCATTTCAAGGGAGCCTATTTAGGAGGAATTGTGGGCCAGCCCGTTATACATTTATGACAGGCTTAAATCCACTGTGCCATTCTTAATGGTGTGAGTAACACACTTTCACCTGCAATAACTGCATAGTACCTGAACATACAACGGCAAGGCCTGGCATATGATAGCAATGCATATGCCATTTCATGTCTGGACATAACATGACAAAAATCGTGACAACCTGGAGATAAGTTAGCAACAGCTGGCTGATTTGATTTTTTTTTTTATTTATTTGCATTTTTGAAGTGCTCACACAGCGCTACAGGCATTGTTGGTTTTTTTTTTTTTGTTGTTGTTTTAGTTGCGTATTTATAATGCGCTTAAACACCCAGAGGTTTCTAAGCGCGGACCCAGGAATCGAACCTGTGTTGCTTTATGTCGTCTTGCTCCCAAAGGGGCGCACGTTGCTGCTGAGCTATCCTCCCAGGACTCCTGATGGAGTGATTGTATGATAGGAATACCTGTAAATGCGTATCCAATGCCCATACGATTTCGAAAACTATAAATGTTGTTTGTTTGAATGTTTTCATCCTTAAAGCAGGTTCTGCATTACCCGTGAAATACACTCCTTCATGATACTATGATATGATAAACAGAGAAAATGTTTTCTAAGCACAAGTCTTCAATGGCCAGCACACGTGAACGAAAACAGTATGAAAACCCAGCCAATAACAATATCTTTAAACAGTTGTCCATCTATTGTTTTTAAAAAGCACTTAACATATTATTCATGGATTTGTTATTAAGGTATTTCCGTCTGGGTAAGAGTGATGAAATCGCTTCTGCTCTGCAGGAACCCAGTTAAACCACTTAATCAGCCCTCACAATTCTAAAACCAAACATGATATTAATCATAAAGTTACAAGAGGCAGAGTTACGAGATATACCCTCTTCTCCTTTTGTACCAAAGGAAAGCTATACCAAACAGCAATAGTACAACAGTCCAAAATAAAGGGAATTTCCAATCAAGGTTCTATAAAACATAGACATACATTAATGAAACACAGCATCTGCAAAAATAAATAAATGGAAACGTTAGTGTATATAAGTAAAGTGTCAAGGAATGCTCGACACAAGCTGCTTCAGCTGTATATACTCCATAGGACATACATGACGCAACTTTGGATCTCCAGGTTCTCCGCTTGCTGCCCTAGATGCCCTGACAATAAAGCTACCTGATGCATATGTTCTGGTCGTGTCCAAAGGTACGACAATTCAGGATTTGAAGCTGTGGGAATAACTAGGTTTGGTTGGACACCAGAGGCATGGTTATTGGGGGCATAACAGCACCCTCAGGCCACTAAACCTGTCTGCATACTACTTGATTTGGCCTGTATTCTGGCAAAGGGTAGGATTGCTGATATGGAAGTCACTGTCTGGTCTGCAATATGGAGCCTGGTGGGCTCGCCTAAAACGTTGGTCTATGACTGAGACTAAGGTGTGGCATTGGAATGCATGTAGGAGAGCACAGGAGGTGAATGATAATATTGTGGCCTTGAACTCCTCATACAGTCAGTGTTTTTTCCTTTTGATTATATGGCTCCTTGAGAGCTTGGGTATTTGCGTGTTGAGAAGTTTCATTGATAATTAGGAGGAAACAAGCCTACCTATGATGGTGATGTGGAACTGGGGAATATGTATAATAGCAGATATGCGCTGGATTTACACCTCATGACGGAGCACCGACTGTCAATTGGAGGATGTCTATATGTTCATTATGAATATTGTTTATGGGCTTTGAGAAAAAGTGTGATGCTGAAAAGATGTAATTTCTGTCATGATATTGTTGTTTCTTTAAATGCTAATAAACAAATTTAAACAGAAAAAATAAAGGTTCTATAAACCAGGATAATGATGAGCATACTTTTGGCATGGAGTTTATGAAATGAGAGTCTAATTATCATATTGCTCATTCAGAGATGCAATTAACCACAACATTTTATCAATTCCAAAATGCCAGAGCTTCTAGAACGTCTAGATCTGTCAGTCACCTTCACCTGTTGCTAGACAGCTGAGGCACTAACAGCAGTGCCACCCAGGGTGGGAGACATGTCCCTGTTTCTGGAGACAGATTCCAGAGACGTCTGTGCCATGGCTGGAACTGGGCCGCCTTCAAAGGACCCGGTATGGTTCACACTGATTGAAGGAACTTTCAGGCATTCCCTGGCCTAGTTGGACTTCATCTATGAAGATGCCCACAATGACTGTGGCCTCCTCCTCTAGGGGACCAACAATCGCAATGGCTGGCTTGGGTTTCCCCCTAAAGGCAGGATCTGACACTAACAGCAGTGCCACCCATTGTGGGAGACATTTCCCTGTTTCTAGAGACTGTTGGGAAGGAGATGGTCCTATTCCACTCCCTAGCCACCGCCAATGAGAATAAACTTCATTGAAGTCAAGGTGGGAGAAGCCCCCTCCTCCACCATAAGGGTAAAAGCCCTAAAACACAGCAAAGTAGGAGAATAACATATCCCATGTCTTGGTATCAGGACTCCATTTTGTATCAAGCCTAGATGCCATATTTTACTGGTATTGTACGATCAGACTGAAAAAAAGGTCCAACCGTACAATACGACCGAAAAATGCTACCACCAAAGGTTCGAACACCAAAAGTTTGAACCTTTGGTGGTAGCATTGCAGGTAAGTAAAAAAAAAAAGACTGCGGGGGCTGCGCGGGTGTCCCCCGCAACACCCCGCTCACTATTCAGTGGGTTGTTGTGGGGGACAACCCCGCAGCACATCCACACAAAAAAAACAAAAAAACAACGGGGGCTGCAGGGGTGTCCCTCACAAAACCGTGCTCACTATACTTTACAGTATAGTGAGCGGGGGTTGCGGGGGAAACCCCAGCAGCTCCCATAGTTTGTAAGTGTGTTCACATGAGAAAGGTGCAAACTTTTGGTAGTTTGCACCTTTCTCAAGCAAACTTTCCAGCCGCGGCAAAATCAGCTGCAGTCGGATCGCTTAGAATCTCTTTTACTAGGCCCGAAAACCACCAATCTGTGAGGCTGCTGCATTCTCACCTCCGGCCTCTCACACAGAGGGACCAAGCTATCCACACATCAGGCCAGCTGTGCACAAGCCTTGTTCCCACAGAAGTCCATCCATACACTGTCCTTTCAATGTTGCAAATACCTAGTATTGTTTCTCAAAGAATGCGCTCTGCAGAGAGCGTGAGACAGAAACAGGGCTCAGCACAAATGCCCATCCATCTCCACTAAACTGCCCGTGGCCCCCATCCCCCGCCCCGCCAAGCGAGACACCACCGGTCCCGATGCTCCCAATTCCTTTCATGCTGATAAACATCTTACCCCCTCGCCTTGAACATTCCAGAACACCCACCATAGACCTAATCTTGGGCAGCAATATATTCACTCAGTAGCAACACACATCTGTTCGTATCATGAGGAACCAGGGAAGTTAGGCGGTAGATCATGCCCCCAGGAAAGACTCTTGGGTGTGGGAACTGCGGTAACAATGAAGCCCTGAATGTGGAGGTCAGCATATCAATATATTATCCCCTCTTTTCAAAGGACTCCCTTGCATGTGACGTTCAGGTATCTGTCATTATTCATGAATTACCAGTTCCTGTTCTTTAGCTTTGATTAGTTAGAAATGTTTCACCCACATAAACTGACCATCACCGTGAAGATCAGCCCAGCTGCCCCACCTCCACCAAGATTGACTGGGAAGCAGCAGTCAATAAGGGCTTGGCATCCCATATAGAGCAGACCTATCTATAGGTCCCCCACCAACCAGCAACATGACATCTATCTTAGATTAAATCGTCATCGATGATGTGTCTTCCCTTTGTATTGTGCTGCCTGTTCAATTGTTGGCAGAGCGCTCTCGGGCGCAGAGTTTTTTGCTGGCATATTGATATTATATACACTTTGTTTTCCTTGCAACTTATCGCTAGGACTTATTCCCTGACAGGGAGTGTAGTTATTGGGACACATGTATGAGTTTGGTGCCTTCATTTGGTGAACCCTTAGCATGATTTCCTTAGCCCCCGTACCTGCAGCAAGATCCAAGGCCACTCCGGAAAGGCCGTGCCCACCTACATGAGAAAAGTCCCCAAAACACCCATGCAGAATAAGCTTGTTGCAGTCGGGTGCAGCCCCAGGGAGAGGCCCAGGTGTTGTTGATTAACCGGGAATGGAGGATTTTGGAAGAACACAGGCCCATGAGTATAAATTGCAAGGAGAAACAAACAGTGGGGTTTTGAGGGCTATAGAGCAGTGTGATTGAACAGAACATGCAGTAGTTGAATGCAAGTGAATTGGGTGGTTGCTTGGAGTAAAGCGCTTTTTCTTTTTATATGGCAATTTATTATTCTTTTTGTTAGAGAAATGAAGAACTATAAAGAGGAGATACGGGAACCTACCCTGAAAGGGGATAGAGGGTGGCAGCCTATTGCACTGTCTCGACCAGTGCGGAGAATAAAATACAGAAATAAAGTACGAGCCCCATATAATTAGAGGGCTCGGGAATAAGTAGGGGTTATTATTTTGACTTACTATTTTGGTTTGTTATTTTTAGAGTTTTTCGTTTATGCAAGGAGGAATAGGGGCAGGAGTGAGCGGGTGTTAAAACGATATTGCTCTAAGAGGAAGAAGTAGTGGGTATTAAATGTATGCTTTGAGGCGCGCTCTGAGTAAGTGGCTCGAGAAGTGGCTGTTCGGCTGAGGAGCTCTGCTGGAACTTCCCTGGATCTTCTATTTGTGTTCCTGGATAAACTGTGCTTGAAGCCCCACCCCTTTACCCAGAAGCCAAATAGAGCTGAGCATGCACTACAGCGCGTGCTCCGAGTAAGTGACTCGGGAAACAGCTGTTCGGCTGAGGACCTCTGCTGGAACTACCCTGGATGTTCTATTTGTGTCCCTGGATAAACTATGCTTGGTACGCCACACTCATCTTGGAATCACCTCATAGACTACTAGAGACTCTCTAATATATTTTTCTGGCTTAGTTAATAAATATAGAGTCTATAATTCCTTGTGTTTTATCTTTTCTAACAGAAGCCCCGTCCCTTTACCTAGAAGCCAAATAGAGCTGAGCGCACATGCTCCTGTGCGCGCGCTCCGAGTAAGTGGCTCGGGAAGTGGCTGTTCAGCTGTTCTCTGCTCACAGCACAGCACGCCAGCATGCCAGTCCTATGAGTCCGTGAAAGTGTTGTGCAGCTATCTCTCATGTCATCTCGGTCCACAAGTTTTTATGAATTTTATGTCACGTCTCCAGCAAGTGAAGTACCGTAGTACGAAAACGACATTGATGTGGGTAAGAGTTTTGTCCTAATAGAATTAGTGGTGTTTCGACCTCTTTGAGACGCACAGAGAAAGTTTTTAGTGTTTAGTATTCAGTGCCCGCACATGAGAGAAAAGTGTACACAGTAGGGTGTGAGCAGTAAGATAGAGAGTTCCATTAGAGAGTAACATACACCCAAGTGGTAGTGTGACCATGGACTATATAGAAAGGGAGTTGCCCTACATAAAATGCTGCAGAGTAGGCGCACATGTGTTCCCAAGGTGATAACTCACCCTAAAAAGAATCCCTTAGATAACAAACAAATGACTGAATACTGGTAAAAGTCCTTCATTAACATCTATGATGGCAGAAAGAATCAAGAAAATGAACAGCACAGCGAGAGAGCAATTAGTTGTTGAACTTGCCAATGATTTAGGGTGTGTAAGTGGTAAACTGATAAACGATGTGATGCGTGCCTCTGAAAGGATACATTCGGAAGCGAGTGAAAAGCGTGAAGGAAAAATACTGGAACGTGTACACATAATTTAGATCCTCTTGCCACTTCATACATACCAGAGGCCGCAAATGTCAAAGAGAATATGCAGCAAGCCTTGGTAAAGGAGGTCACAGTTAAAGCAATGATCCATGCAGTTTATACTGTACCTGAAGATGGTAAAGATGATACCAAACTAAATAATAAAACTGACCTATCAATTTCCAGGTTAGAGGAGTATGCCATAGAATATAGGGGGAACAATCAAGAAATGTCTTTTGTGGAGGTACTATCTACCCCAAAGGTACCGGACACCTCCATGGCAAAATGAGCAAACAGTAATGGAGACTATTGGTCACAACCAGTATTTGAGTTTAATAAAGAATCTCAGCATGGGAACACTGTACAACTCGCTAAAAATCTGATTCTCAATAAGGAACTGGTTTTAGAGCGCAGTGTACACAAATCATCCACAATGAAGGTAACATCTGCTCCTAGTGGAGGTACACTAGAGAGTAACAATGAAAGCAGTATGTCTTCAGAAGACACGTGGAATGCGCTTGAAAATCTGTTGACTACATTAGTCACAAAATGTGGTCACTTAGAAATGAAACTTGATTTACAATCAATGTTAATACATGAAAGTTTAAAGAAGAAAAATTGTGTTGTATGTAACCAAGGTACATGTATGTCACCATTAATTGTATCCAGGAGGCTAAAAGAGAAGACCCCCCATAGACACCATGATATAATTGAACATGCTTGGAAAAGGAGAAATGTAATGTATACTGTGCCTTCATTGATTTTTCCACTGAATTCGATACAGTGATGAGGAATCGGTTGTGGCGGAAATGGAATGTGTGGGAAATCCCACAAGGCGTATTAAGGATACTTATGTTGCTTTACTCTGATACATATGTTCGCTTGCATCGAAATGCAGTAGTAACACTTTCTGCATTGTTATCTACGAGTAGTGGAGTGAAGCAAGGATGCATAATGCCGGCTACGCTCTTCAATCTGTATTTGGCCGACATGCAAGAAGACTTTGCCAACACTTATGCCAACCCAGTAAAAATGAGCACAGTGGTGCTCAGCTGGTTGGCGTATGCAGACGATTTGCTGATTTTAGACTATAAACCCACAGGATTACAGCGAATGCTGGATACATTAGTCGCATACTCAAGCACAAATAGCTTGTCCATAAATATTGAAAAGAGCAAAATAATGGTATTCCCAGTGACAAGGAAACATAAGAAATGTGTGTGGAAGTTAAACAACCAGCCTCTAGAACAAGTCTCGACGTACAAATCTTTGAGCATAGTGGTTGATGAGAAGTTAAACTGGGAATCACATTGGTTGGCATTAAAATCACGATGCTTAATATCTGTTAATGCCTTGAGTGTGTATATTGGGAGAAATCAGGGATACTCTGCAATTGCCATCCTTACAATATACACGGCGAAAATAAGAGCGTTATTTTTATATGCCGTTGTTATATGGGGACATAAATACGGGAAGCGATTACTTTCTTTTGAAACTATGATGTTGCGAAAACTAATGCGGTTGCCTCAGAATGTGTCGATAGAGTACCTGTACCTTGAATTTGACCTGAAAGGGTTAATTTCCGAATATATGAGTCAGAGTGTAATGTTCTATGATAATCTATGTAACCAGACTATCAACATGATAATTACTCCCTGTGTCCAGGTATTTCTGTGTTTAGAAGGTAGCTCAATTATTGGAACATTTGGGACTAATTAAGGTGCTTCATGTTAAATGATTAGATGGATATACCAATCTGATGGGTAAGGTAGGATTGAAGAATTGGTTAAAAGTCAAACTGCAAGAATACAGCTAGGAGCAACACATGATTGACCTGGTAACTAAAGCATATAGTAGGCCGTTATGCCAATTAAGGGAAACAAGGATCACAGTACCCAAATACATTACAGCATACCCGAGTGCCAATGACGTTCAATAACTCAGAGGCATTAGAGACAAAGGGAGCTATGTGGGGCATGAGATATGAAGAAAGGCAGTGCAGATTGTGTGGATGTGCATTGATTGAGTCTTTGCACCACCTGATAATAGACTGTGAAAGCTTAGGCAACCTGCGTGAAAAATAGCTAAAGTTGTACAGTAACTTGATTGATCTGAAAGCGATCGCTGATCTATGGTGGAAATCCTTGCTAGGTGATGACATTCATTTAATATATTTTATAGTATCTTTTTACCTAAAGATTGTGGACATTATAAGATGTCCTGTATAGGTTTTATTATTTTGCTGTAATATCAGAGTGAACATGGAATGATTTTAGTTATGTGCATGCAATGTTTTTATCATCCGGTGTGTATTTACAAAGCCACGCGGCTATAAGTATATTATTAATTAAATTAAAGTATGTTTTTATTTTATGTGTTTATGTTTTGTGGTGAAGCATTGTTCCATGTTTATGCATGTTAGACAATTTGATAAACAAGAGTATTATATATGTGATATTTAGTAATTGACTGACAAAATTACGACCCCAGAGTTGAGTGGGAAAGGAACGTAAGGGGTTTACAGGGGAATAGGTACATACAATTCCTCTTTGAGAATTACACTTGAAACTAAAGTGACTAGCCATGGGGAAAGACATACCGCTAATCCACATTTGTAAACACCTCGCCCTGTATATCAAGCGTATAAAAAAATTGACACAGCCAATGGGTGACTGCAACGAAGTCATGTGTGGCCAGAGGATGGGTCTTTTTCGATAAGGGAACGTTACATCAACTGTCTACTTACCTGACAGTCAAATATAAGTGGAACAGTTACAAAATAGAAGGGAGATATTAGATCTGTGGCAGAGTTTCAAAAAAACTCCCGCAACGGATAGAAGGGAGAAGGGATCGGAAACAGTCACAGTAATGGGAGGTAATGCGGGAGAGAAAGAGAAGGGGGAGGAGGAGCCCAAGAAAATGTATCCATTGCTTACACGGCCAGCAGAAGGGTACTCAAATCCAACATATGCGTCAGGGGGTAATACACCAGCTACGCCCAGCACAGCCCCACCACCGCCATATGACCCATCGACCACCCCCGTTGCTCACACAATGGTAAGTGCCAGGAATATTGAGGTGGCATTAACATCCACCCGCACAGAACTGGCTCGATTATGAGAAGCATGCGAGGGAGCAAGAGGATTCGAGAGTGGGCCCTGACCTCCAAGTACCTCCCCTCCCCTACCAGAAGATGTATGGAAATCATGAGACTTTCTCTTCAGGATTGACAGTGTGCCCATATGGGAAGTGCGAGCAGCAATTGAAGTGGAAACTGATAGTTTGGGGTATGAGAATTTGAGATCGGTAAGGGACGAAGAGTTTTGGAGCGATTTCGATGAAGTAGAGGAGGGTGCAGTAGGAGGGGTACTGCCGGTACAGTGGGCCACCCCGAAAGTAGAGCAGACATGGGGGGGGACTCAGAAACCAGATGTTGAGGATGGCCCTGGTGAAAAAGAAAGGAGCAGGAACCAAGGGTGGAAAGGTGAAATCAAAACGACAGATGCACCTCATCCACAAGGGGGTAGCCGCCAAACAATAGTTAAAGCATACTCATCGTTCTGTATGCCATTGTTGAAGAACAAGTAGTTGTGGTGTTTACAGAGATCACCACTAATCCATATTTGTGACATAGTCCATATCTCTGGGTATCTTTTATCATCTTTTTTCCCCGACGTAGACCAAGGGTTGGTCACCTATAGTTAATAGACGAATATCTAAATATACAGGACTTGCCTCGACTATGTAAGGACAAGTACCTCTCCGTCTAATGTGTGCTTGCACTATAAATTAGTGCCTACTAGACCTGCTCCTGTTTCACTGCAGTCTATTTTGATGTTACACTTCACAAATTGTTGTTAATGAACTGTTTTCTAGGTTATTTTTGTTTTTCTTTCTGCTTTCATGCTTTTTAGTCTACAACTCCTGTGTTTTGACAAAGTATGATTACATGTGAACAACTTGTATTTTTTTGCATATTGACTATTGTAAAACACATTCAAGATACATGCTTCTAAATGCTATCTGTTTGTCCTCAAAAGTATCTAGATGCCCTACCTTGATTGTAGTCGGCCTGATATCATCAGCTTAATGTAATAAATTTGCACTACGTAAATCTCCTTTTCTTCCAGTACTGTGCTTATATGTACGAATGAATGTGCCTATAGCCTTTACCCAATGGGGTCATTTAGACTCTGTGACACATATGGATTAGTGGTGATCTCTGTAAACACCACAACTACTTGTTCTTAAACAATGGCATACAGAACCATGAGTATGCTTTAACTATTGTTTGGTGGCTGTGATACATTGTATACCTCAGCCTTAGGTTCCACCTTTTGAGCTGCCCCTTCAGTTTAATTACCTCATCCACAAGGGAGCTGGATGGCCCCATATGTCCCTTGGGGCCAAATGGATAAAAACATCCTCCTCAAATCGTTCCCTTCACTCACGGCGGGTGGGGTAAAATGGATCTATGCCTTTGAGAAAAACACAGCAGGGGTTCCCGTCACCATCAGATATATTAAAAGCCTCTTGGTGTCTGCAGTGCATGCTCAATCAGAATCAGTGTGGGTGAAAGCAGGTTATCCAGGTGTGAATATAAGTAACAATACCCTTCACGGGGCATCATTCTATAATGTTCGAGCACAAGTGTGGAATGCACTGCGGAGGATCTTCCACGATACCCCTGACCTACATTCCATAATGCAATGCACCATGGGGGATGAGGAAGATGCTGTGCAGTTAATTCTTTGGGTCCAAGAAATGTGGCGTGTGGAGCTGGCCACCGCATGGGACCAGTCCATGCTCCATATTTTATTTTATTATAAAGCGAGGACTCCCAAAGGAAATAAAAAAGGCCCTGGACAGGATAGCAGGGCTAGAAACCAAAGGGTGGCCCGAGATTCATAGCATCATAGTATATCATTGTAGGAGGATCAAAGAAAGAGAAAAGGAAACTATTCAGAGGAGGTTAGCAGAGGAAGAGAAAATCATCCAGACAAAATTAGTGAAGGTGGCTGTTGTAACAGCAGCACCGCCCCCAGAACAGATGGTAGAGGAGGAGGGTGTCTCTGTGGCCACACAGGCGAGAATGTCAGCGGTGTGGGCAGACAATGGTCAAGAACATTGGGGAGGAGAGCAACAGTGCATGAGACCCCAGTGGCAAGGAAGACCTGCACAAGGATGAGGTGGTTTCTGGGGGCAGAGGGGTGGAGAATTGGGAGGACAGGGCCCCAGAGGAGGGATCCAAGGACCCAAGAATGCTGGTCATGAGGGAGGTGGGGGCACTTTTTGCGGGAATGCCACAGCAGACAGGGAGGAAACAATCAATACAACCAACCTTACTGCAACCAGCAGCCTTATGGGAATCCCTACCCGAGGAGCCCACATGGGCCAGCCCAGGGGGCATATGAGCTACCTCTACCTTATCCCCAATTGCCACAGCAGATGCCCACCCCCACCACTTACCGTCACTAACCTCATTCAATGCAGGCACCCCAAAATCGGCCCAACCAACTGGCTGTCCAAATAGTAACCCTTTCACCACATGGGGCACACGCACCTAATCAAGGAGCATGTGTGCTTGTAGGAGACACCTATCCCGACTAGGACAGCCTACAGAGAGCAGTTGCGTGTCCAGTACTATCCACTACCTTGCATCCAGAAGAGGAACCACTGGTGGGGGCAGAGATAGGAAACAAACAGTTCATCTTTATGATGGACTCTGGGGTGGAGAAGTCATGCATTTGGGAAGGTGATTTTCCATTACCTCGCCAAACTCTCAATATGCAAGGATTCTCTGGGGCTGTGGTCACAGTTTCTTGTACAGAAAATTTGAATGTTAAGATAGGAGGAAAGGTAGTGCAGGCACCTTTATTTTATTATGAAAGTTCCCTTGTCAATTTACGGGGAAGAGATCTGCTCAGCAAAATAAACACGACCATATCATTTACTGAAAGAAGGAATGTTTTTTCCACACCTGGTATGTGCTCCCTCAGAGCCATGTTATTGCTACATACTGTGGCTAATGAAATAAAGGTGAGAGGGATACAAGTGAACCCCAACATGTTTGTGTACGGGATTCGAGTATTAGCCAGAGCGGTCCCTGAACTAGCTAGGAAAGAATGGAGAGTGCCCTCTGACTTTGTTTTTCGCATCGTGGCAACCCCAAAAATAGTAGCGGGTAACATCCTGTCCTTAGATTTGGAAGGGGGTAAAAGTGTCTGCTAAAAGAATTGTTGTAATTAGTACTGGCATTCATGGATGCGAGTGGTGCACAGTGCTGTGCATTGACCCCAATATACCATTGCGTGAATTAACTGATGAGGATTTGTTCTCTGACGACAACAATGACGGGTAGATTGTGCTAGAAATAAATATTTTGTGTGATGTTATGGTACAATTTAGAAAGGTACCAGGCCCCCTCATGGCTATCGTCAGCAGACCACTGCCCTTTTGTGTCAGAGACATGCAAAAAGTGCCATCCCACCCGTGGACAACTAATCTCTATAATGAGGGATTATTGAGAGAAGTGACCGCTGTAAAAATAACACTCCAGCCAGGAGCCATATTGCCCAGATTGAAACAACACACCTTGTCTAGAGAGGCCAAAGAAGGGATTCAAGAGACACTGCAAGCACTCCTAGAGCAAGGTATAATTGTCCCCTCAAACTCCCCATGCAATACCGTTGTGTACCCCATTAAGAAAGAGGCAGGGGGGTGTTGGGCCTATGATACAGGACCTCCGCCCCCCTTAACAATATTGTCCAAAATGTTTACTCTTGTCCCAAATCCTGCCTCCATTTTGTGCAGCATCCCAAAACAGGCCACCCACTTCACTGTGGTGGATTTGAAGAATGCCTTTTTCTCAGTGCGCCAAGACTCTGAATCGCAGTATCTCACACCCTTCACCCAGGGGGGAAGAAGGTATGAACACTGTTGTTTTCACCATGGGTATTGTGAAAGTCAGAGCATATTGAACAGGATATTGCACGAAGATCTTGGCAATATTCAAGTTCTGAGTACCATCATTCAATATCTAGGTAATCTATTAGTCTGCAGTGAGAGTGAAGAAAGTTGCCAGAGAGATTCCATTGCCCTTCTCCAACTCCTCGTAAAAAAGGTTACATGGTAGACAAGAACACACTACAGTACTGTTTGGCAGAGGGACACATAATTTGGAAAGATGGCAAAAGAATAATTCCTTACAGAGTGGCTACAGTGCGTGCCACTGCCAAACCAAACACAGTAAAAGAAATACAGAAGTTCCTGCAATTACTGCAGAGCCTGGATCCTAGACTATGCCACATACACAAGGCCTCTCCTGCAAGGGCTGAAAGAAGCCAAGAAACAGAAATGCCATATAACATAGAGAGGAGAAATGCAAACAGCATTTAATGACCTAAAAGAGTTAATCTCTACAGCCCCAGTCCTAGCCACACCTGATTATGACCAGGAATTCTATCTTTTCGCGCACTCCAATGGCACCCTTATGATAGCGGAACTGACCCAGAAAAGCTCAATGGGTCACAAACCTCTGGCCTATTACAGAGGCACATTCCATTCAGTGATGCAAGGTCAATTCGCGTGCAAACAGGCTCTCACAGAATACACCACTGCTATTGAGAAAACCTCAACAATTGTTATGGGGTGCTCCATCACTCTGTACTTCGAACACTCCCTGTTTGCGATATTAGAAAAAATCAAAATTCACCGTCACTACATGAAGAGCATCAGTTTATGAGATCATCCTATCAAGCCCCAATATTCATATGGTGAGATGTAAAACTGTAAACCCAGCACACGTTCTTTATGGAACCATGCACTGTCTAAGATATGCAAGAGCATAACTCTGCCCCATACGAGGCAGAAGGGGATGACACTCCAAAGGCAAGGGAACATGCCCTAGAGGAGGGAAAAGTATTCTTTGTTTATGGGTTAGCATCCATTGACCAAGAAATGGGTGAAAAACATGTTGGGGCAGCGGTAATGAGGATGGTGAAAGAAGAATATGAAACACTGATTAAAAAACACCTGCCCATGCACTAGTCCACCCATGTAGCAGAGGTCAGAGCATTGATTTAGGCTCTTTACGCAGCAAAAGGGTGTTCAGTGACAATCTATTCAGACTCGGTGTACGTAGCAACAATGGTACAGGCTGGGAAATCGAGATGGAGAAGGAGGGGATTTAGGAGAGCTGATGGGTCTCCAGTTCAACATGCGGAACTACTAAATAAATTGATTGAAGCCCTTGTAGAACCCTCTGTAGTAGCAACAGTGAAATGCCAAGCACACGCACAAAACAGAGACGAAATATCTTTGGAAAACGAAGCAGTGGATGCAGCAGCAAAAGAAGCAGCGTATCTCCCAGTACCCATGAGCAAAGAATGTATCCTAGTCAGCAAGGCAGAAATTCCCAATGCGGACGGATACAATGTACTACCCATTGCACAAGTAATAGAATTACAGAGCAGGGCACTTCCAGCGGAACAAGCGTTATGGCTCAAACGAGGGTGCACCCAATCACCCACAGTTTTTTTATAGAGACAGAACACAACAGGGAAGATTGTCATGCCAGTAAAGCTGTTATACGTGCATTCGACCAACTACATTTTCCTGCAAAAAGCTCAAAACAGCACATAGCTGCTGATCTCCAGGAAGATTGGTTCATTCCAAACCTCCAAGAGTACCTCAACAAGATGGTGTTCCAGAGCACCAAATGCCAAATGTTCAGCACAGGGATGACCTTACGAACACTGCATGGCACCCTGCCCCACCCTGTACGGCCCTTTAGGGAGCTGCACATAGATGACATGGACATGGGAGAAAGATTTACCGGTGCCAGATATTTGATTGTGGTGGTGTTGTCGGAATGAAAACAATATTATGCCTCCTATTGTAACAATTGTATGTGTATTGGCCTACGCCAAGTTGTCTAAACATCATGTGTGAATAAAACTCCACGGCAAGGTCTTGACCTTAGAGAAACCAATGTAAGCCGCCATCTTGGATTGAGCCGCCATTTTAGGTTCTCTTGTTATGTAGAAGTCACCCTGAACATCAAAATGGAGGCCAAATGACATTGTGAGTAAGATTCTGGCCGTTGTGACCTCCGTACAACTGAATAATTAATATGCCTGCAGGCCACTTGTCGGGGTCGCGAACAGAGACCTTGTCTTACCGTTGACCTATATGTAAATGTTCTACTTATATCAGCGAAACTAATCGAAATACATATATTAAAGGATTGACCTGGCAAGGAACCCTAAAACCAGAATTCAATATTTTGCAGAATGGTTAACCCGCAAGAGGGTTGGCCAAGGGCTGGACAAATTGTATAAAAGGCCCGGGTATTCCAATATGCGGTCTCTCACTAACACATAGAACCCTCGTTGAAGTTCGTTATGTTATACTGAGAGCCGAATAGCTATCCGTTTGTCAATTGACTTGGTAACTGTTGTAGCTTGAAAAAAAGCACTTGTATGTTTCTTTGTAACCTGTGTTGGTGTGTTTCTTTTTGGGCTTCCCGGCCTCATATTATTTTTCTGTTTTCACAGTTGGCGCCCGAATAGGGACCCTCAAGATTGATGCCGGATCATTGAAGGATTGACGCAGACTATCGAACCGGGATCGGACGGTGTGAGACTGCGGGCCCGACCGAACGAGACGTGATACCTCGGCAGCGCTGCACGATCCGATCCTTGGACGATAGTCGTGTGGTCTGACACGGCATCTTGACGAGGGTCGATTTTTGAGGCGGGCAGATTTGTCGAAACCACCAAACACAAGGTAAAATTTGTTAGGTAAGTTCTTTGGTAAACCGTACGGTCCTCCTTAGGTTTGGTCAGGTGTAGTCGTGACCCGACTCTTAATTTAACCCTGACAATTTGAATTTGGCGTATTGTATCTGCAGACACAATTATTGACCAGGTAACACCAATTTTTTGTGAAATGCCTGGGAAATTGTCTAGCTGCTTTAGGGCTCTGTTCCGCAGCGATCGACAATCTTTGGAATTTAGCCACCCGGCACCACAGGAGGGGTCGCCGGCGTGTACTATGTACTGTAAGCATGGCATTGGAAGTATAGTATTTAATGATATTTGGCACAGACAAACCAGACTTGCCTCCGAATTTCAGTGTCCAATCAATGGTAGTTTCGAGATCCCCCGTATTGAATACCTAGAATCGGTCTTGCTAAAGAAGAAGGCCAGACCTGCAGCATTTGATGTTTTTCAGAATTGGAAAAAAGAAGTGTTGCAGCAGCTTAAAAATAGGGATAAACATGCACGCCGTCATAAAACGAATGCCGAAAAAAGCGTTGTTATATGATAAGGAAAAACATTCAGAGTCAGTCAAGAATATGGATAGGGCTTTCTCACTCGGTATCCAGAAATTCTATCCCCCTAAAGATTTTTATGTTTCCGAAGAATTTATTGATAAATTGTTAAAACGAACGCAGGCCTGGTGCCTCTGCGCCACCTCCGTATGATCCTCTCCCTGGTGCTCTGCCCATTCCTGCTGTTATTCCTGCTGTTATTCCTGCTGTTAGTCCTGTTCCCCCTGTACAACCTATTGTTCCTATTCCTCTAGTTGTTGTTCCTCCACCTACTCTACCACCCCTTCCCCTTGCGCCGATAGTCGCACCTCCATTGAATTTGCCCACACCTCCGCTTCCGAGTGGTTCTGTACTGACTGAAGTTGATCAGGGTGCGGGGTCAAAGATTGTTACTCGAAATACTGTCTCTGCAGAAAAGAAACAGGAATTATTTGCATGGGCAAAGCATTGTATGGAGAGAGGTGATCAAGCTGACGTTTTCTCCACATTATCAAATATGGGCAATTTGCCAGAGAAAAATGTTTTTATTGAAGGATTGGGGACTCATTTATGTGTAATGTGGGGTAGATTACATAATACGGATCTCCCAAAAGGGTTGAGGGATCTAAATACTTTAGCGCTTTCGAGGGACACTGAGGAGAAAGTACATGGTCATGTTGAGAGGTTATTTGAGTATAGGAGGGACCTAGAAAGATTACGGGATGAGGATGGTGGAGACGACAGTATGTATGTACAGAAACGGTTCCTTCCGTGTCATAAATCGGCATCTGAGGAAGTACGAATTTGTACCAAAGATGCGATTCGATGGATCTCGGATTCATCGAAACCGCCGGATGAAGTATATGACACGTATAGTCAGTATACAGTAGAAATGCAGAGGAAGGTGATTCAGGTAATGGTACAGTACCTGAAGGATGAATGTGTAAGGAAGAAGGTTAGTTGTCCTATAGAGTTGTTGGGTATTTGTAAGAGGGTTTTTTCGCCTGACACTTCTTCGGCTGCCTTAGCGCTCGACCTGGCTCTGTTGCTTAGTAAGCGATCGGAATTACCTATATCTCAGTTGCCAATGAGAGAGGTTCCTCCGACATTTGTCCCAAAGGTTGAGATTCCAGCTAACGTTGGGACAGGTGCACCTGCTGTGGACATCCCTGCACATTATGTATCGCAATTTGTTCACATTCCGTTTTCGCGACAGGAAGTGAACACTATTAGACAATCAATTCCCGATATTAGGAAAAATCCGACAGGATTCTACAAAGAGATAGAGTCCGTTTTACAATCCTCTGTGTTCACCCTAAGTGATATTGACTTGCTATTCCCTGTACTCCTGCCTGTAGATTTATGGAAGCAGGTTCGAACAATAGACGATGTGCCAGGGTTGGGAGATACGTGGGCTAACATAACTAGGTTTGATGGGGAAAGACCAGCTGGTGAGAAACCACCTCGGGTAATACTCACTTTGCCTGACAGAATTGTCGCAAAATTGAAAAACCATAATTCCTGAGAAAATAATTATTTGGGACAAGTTTACAGCCTGTGTTCAAGGAAAATCTGAAGGTGCCACCGAATTCTTTAATCGATTCGAACAGGTATTCTCTGACTTCAGTGGACAGGACTTGGGCAGAAAGTCTGGGAAAAGGTTGTTTGTGGACAAATTTGTACGTGGATTGCTGCCCGACTTCCAGTCACAGATTATGTCCTCTGAGAGCGCTTGGCAGGTGAAATCCCAATCTGAAGTTTTGCACATGGCTCAGTATTATGAGAACCGTGTTAATACTGAAAAAGAGAGAATAGAGAAGAGGAAAGGAGATTTGAAGACTAAAGTATTGATACAGCAAATTGTTAGAAATCCCAGAGGAGGTAATTCACAGACCAGAGGTCAGTATGTTCCGAAAGGGAACGTCCCCTTGGGTCCTGTGAATATTAAGCAATGTGCCTATTGCCGCTAGGAAGGTCATTGGCATGCACAGTGCCCCGTCCTTCGACAGAGGTCAAACAACACATTTGGGAGTATGGGTAGACGACCTAGAGGTCACCCCGGAGTGGGGGGCCCTGATAGAGGTCAGTTCTTGCAAGATCCTCAGCAACCTTTTTCATGGGATAATCAGACTTCGAGTGTGGACACGAGAAACATATTTGATCACCCTTCTGCTGCCTACCTTTCTGAAGAGCTTCCTTCCGACGACATTTTATTTCGTTAGGATTGCCCGAAGCAGGGTTTGGAACCTTCACCTATTCCCGTTAGTCAAAAAGGTCCCTACGTTGAATTGTTAGTGGGGAATAGGAAACATCAGTTTTTGATAGACACTGGAGCACAGAAGCGCTCCATTGATCATTCTCGGGTTCCAAACATTCCACTGTCAGGGCAAACTAATGTTTCTGTAGGGTTTTCTGGCATACCAGTTGCTTGTCCGGTTTCTTTGCCGGTGCTGGTTTCTTTGGGTCCCTTTACGGACCACTGTCCATTCCTCTTGACTTCAAACTGTGGAGAGAATTTGCTGGGGTTAAATCTGTTGAAGAAACTAAATGCAGTAATTCATTGTTCCTCTGACGGAGTGCGACTGACGGTTTCACCACAGCAACTTCCCAGTTCTCAGTTTTTGACTCGACCATTGCCTCCTGAGTTTAGCGTTGTCCCGGAATGTTTGTGGGCGGTTGACGACAATGATGTCGGGGTACTACAGGTTGAACCCGTTAAAATAGTTTTGAAACATGGAGTTAAACTACCACGCATTCCACAATATAAAATATCAGTTGAGGGAGAGCGTGCTTTGAAGTGCATTGTCCCCGATTTTGTGCATCGAGGAGTGATCAAAGAGATTGCAGGTAGTTTATGTAACAGCCCGATTTTACCCGTGTACAAGAAAGGCGACAATGCAATCCCATTCCGTTTCATAATTGATCTACGCGCTATTAATAAAGTTGTTGCCCCACAATTTCCAATTGAGCCTGATGTGACAACGATACTAACGATGATCCCTGCTACAGCTACTCACTTTAGTGTTGTGGATCTGAAGAATGCTTTCTTCAGTATTCCTATACACAAGGATAGTAGATATTTGTTCGCGTTCACCTTGGGGGGACGTTCGTTCACATTTACTCGTGCACCTCAAGGTTATACTGAAAGTCCAAGCATTTATAGTAGGGCTTTGAAAGAGCAGCTTGACACCCTTGAATTGCCATCTACTTGTACACTGCTTCAGTATGTCGATGACTTGCTTTTAGCTGCAGATTCTGAAAGTGCTTGTAAAGAAGGCACTGTATTGTTGCTTATTCATTTGGCTGAACATGGTCCTAAAGCTTCGCTTAAGAAATTTCAATATTGTTGTCAGGAGGTCGCCTATTTAGGCTATCTCCTGTCAAAGGAGGGGAGAAGATTGACACCTGAAAGAATAAAACACATTTCTGGCATGTCTGTTCCAAATACACAGAAGGAAGTCAGAGCCTTAATAGGTATGGCTTCTTACTGTAGGCTGAGGATCCCGAACTTCTCACTAGTGATAAAACCGATGTTGGCCTTGAAGAAGAATCATTTGAGCTTCTCAAAGCCGCGTTATAATCTGCACCAGTTCTGGGTACTCCAAATTACAATAAAGCCTTTGTGTTGTTTGTGCATGAATGTGATGGATGTGCTTTGGCTGTGTTAACACAGGAACACGGAGAGAAGAATAGACCGTGCGGCTACTACTCTTCCGCCCTTGAGCCTGTCGCATGTGCTTTGCCAAGATGTTTGCGAGCTGTCACTGCTGAGTGAGGGAATGGTCCTAGGCCATGATTTAACCCTGATGGTACCTCACTCTGTAGATTTCCTATTGAATAAAACCCAGACACAGCACCTCACCTCTGCACGGCTGACGAGGTATGAATTAATTCTGTTTGACCCTCACATTCAAATTAAGAGGTGTTGTGTTCTTAATCCGGCTGAACTCCTACCTTTCCCGCAAAATACTGTTTGCGGTGACGAAGAATCACATGACTGCCTGTATACTACTGAACAGGAAACGAAGGGCAGGATAGACCTCATAGATACTCCTTTGAGCAATGCGGAAGGGGAGCTGTTTTGTGATGGCTCCTGCTTCAAACTCCCGGATGGTACATCTACAGCTGCCTATGCAGTTACTACATTGAGTACGGTTGTTGAAACTAAGAGAATTCCGCATAACTCCGCGCAGGCCGCAGAGCTTATAGCGTTGACCCGAGCTTGTGAACTCTCCGAAGGGCTTACAGTAAACATATATACTGATAGCCAGTACGCCTTTGGGGTGGCTCACAACTTTGGGAGGCTCTGGTCGGAAAGAGGGTTCCTAACCTCACATGGGACCAAGATTCAGCATGGCCCCCTGATAGTGCAATTGCTGTCGGCACTCGCGCTCCCTAGTCAGTTAGCGATCATGAAATGTGCAGCGCATCGTAAGGTCATAGATGATGTGGGGAAAGGGAACTCTTTTGCTGACCAGATAGCCAGGCAAACGGCCACAGACCTTAGCGCAGACATGTATGCTCTTAGAGAAACAAAAGATGCCTATGTAATGGATGAGGGTATTGGGTCTATATGAGATATCCAAGCCGATGCCACGATAGAAGAGTCTAAAAAGTGGGCCGAAGGGATGGGGAAACTAGATGAAGATGGGTTTTGGGTGGATGCATCTGAAGGGAAATGGTTGCTCCTTGATTCATATGTGCTGGCGATGGTTATGATGGCACACAGTCCTACGCATGTGTGTGCTCAGCAGATCATGAAAATGTTAGAACAAGTCTGGGTAAATGATAAAATTTTGAAGATCGCGCAGTGCTATGTCCGAAATTGCATGATATGCTTACAGCACAATGTGGGGAAGGGGACAGTAACTCCAAGGGGTAGTTTTGGGCCTCATTCTGTTCCCTTCGAGGTCATCCACTTTGATTTTATTGAGATGGAACGGTGTAACAATCTAAAATATGTCCTTGTGATCATTTGTGCTTTTAGTAAATGAATTGAGGCTTTCCCCGTTAAGGATGCTACTGCCATGACCACTGCGAAGACTATGGTAAAGGAATTCTTTCCACGATTTGGGCTGCCAAGAGTAATTTGGTTGGACAACGGTCCCCATTTTGTTGCAGCAGTAATTTTGCAGATATGCACAGCGTTACACATTGAAAAGCGATTTCACTCGGCTAGACATCCTCAAAGTGCTGGGTTGGTAGAGAGACATAACGGTATCCTAAAGAATAAGCTTGCTAAAACATGCGCCGGCACCAAACTGAAATGGCCGGACGCCTTACCTATTGTATTGTTAGCCATGCGTGCCACACCTCAAACTAAGACTGGGCTCTCTCCATTTGAGGTAGTGATGGGGAGACCTGCTAATATTTGGGGTCTTCCGAAGCCTAAAGCATTGAGGGAGGTTGAAAATGTATTGCTTGTAGACTACTGTAACCAGTTGACTAAAAATCTGTATCTCATTTATCATCAAGTTCAATCAGCTTTACCTGTACGGTTTACGGGCCCAGGACACAATATTCAGCCTGGAAGTTGGGTCCTGGTGAAGGCCTACGAAAGGTCTTCCTGCCTCGGGCCTCGCTGGCGGGGACCCTACCAGGTGCTGTTGGTCACCCAGACAGCAGTGCGGGTGGCTGGAAAGAAGCATTGGATCCACGCGACGCATGTCAAGAAACTTCCTCACCCGACGCCACACGTTACAGAAGAAGCAGAACCCCTCGCTGATGCTACAATCTCAGATCCTGGAGTAGCAAATAGCGCTGTGAGTGTGTCGGAGAATCTCTCTGAGCCAGTGGAGCTTGGGGAACAGTCCATTTTGTCTCCACCCTCTTTGGAAAGGTCACTTCCAGAAAACGTTGTTTCAAGTTCTGCGACTTCCGTCGCCTCTGATACGTTGCTTCCCTCAGGAAGTGACGTTACCTTATTTCCGGATCAAACAGTACTGGGAATCACCAGGTACGACCTTCGACGAAGAAAATAGAACTGCGGCATGGGTTTTGCCTGTGCATCTGGAAAAGAAAAGAGTCATTGAGCGTTTTGTTCTTGCAAAAGAAAGTTTTTGAAAAGAAAGGGATTGTGCTGGCTAGGGTTGGGGAAGGACTAAGAAGTCGCGCGACTGTAGTGTCGCCAGCAACGAACATTGGGGTCGTCGATTGAGAAACTACGATGCCTACCACCTCCACCGCTGCTAGCTCGCATTGGACTTGTAAATAAGGGGGTGACCAACTCGGACAATGATCAATGTGCCTCGGCCCCGAAAACGTATTGCTGTGTTGTGATAATAGTAATTGGAATTTGTATAGTTACTGCCGTGGGACTCTGGTACTTTGAAGAAATGTATCCTCTAGAGCCTATTCTGCCAATTGAAATTGTACCTACTGCTTTGACTCCCTCTGTACACCTTCATACTCTGTCACCTAGGGACTCCCAGCATAGACGAAAGTACCATAATAACACTTTAATGATAATAATGAATTCAACGCATGCCATTTTTAATAAGAGTAATTGCTGGATCTGCACCCATTTACCGCAACACGGGAACAAGGGGCTAGGATGGTATATTCACCCTTTACCTTTAACAACTGCTTGCTATGCCTCTCTTAGAGCACTATTCTTTGGCCGTTGGAATGACAGCATCTCAGGGAACTTTGATGGAACTAATTTAAATAATTTTGAGAAACGTGAATTGACTCCCCTGGGATGCTCGCTTTTTGCAAATAGAAGTAAGCCTAATGTTGCTTCTTGCTTCTATTAGGCCATCTGATAAACTGTCTCTTCCTTTCCAAACTCTAATTTCCTTTAAAATGGCTCTGATAGGCAATAAGGGCGCTGTGCCTCCTTCCTACTCCATTAACCATAGCCCCGATTCAGTCCCCTTCTGTGTACAAAGAAATGGCACTCGGTCAATGGGAGATTTTGAAGGTTGTGTGAACATTGTAAATTTGACCGGAGAGAACAGGCCTCTGTATGTAGGGGGGCCTTTCTATTTCGTTTGCGGTAGTACAGCATTTCCCTGGTTGCCCAAGGATTGGCAGGGAACCTGTTATTTAGGAATCCTGTTACCTGGGGTATTCATAGCTAGTACATTGGAAGTTTCTAAGGCTCGCCCACGGCGGGACGAGAATGGAGATACCCCTGGGCAAATATTGGGAGATATAACAAAATCAGTTGTGCCATTTTGGGGACAGATAGCAAATTCGGAAAATATTAGGGGGCTAGCAAGAGTACTGGAGAGAACCATCAACCGGACCACGGATATACTCTACAATATGACACTGGAACAGAAAGCAATAAGATTGGTAGCGCTCCAAAACCGGATGGCATTAGATGTCATTCTGGCAGAACGTGGTGGAGTATGTAAATTAGTGGGGTCCGCTTGTTGTGTTTTCGTACCAGATTCCTCACCGACAATTTTCAAAGCAATACAGAACTTGCACGTCCTTAGTTCAGAAGTGCATGTTCCTGTGGGAGATTGGAGTATTAGTGCTTGGTTCTGGGATTCTCTACGATCCTGGGGTTGGAAGGTGCTTTCTGTCATACTGGTTATTTTGGGAATCCTGCTACTCCTTTGTTGCTGTATCCAATGTCTACCTAGTATATGTGCAATGCTAGGGGGATGTTGCGCTCAGGAAGTGAGCACGATAGGGCACAAAATGTATGCCCCATATACAGCATCTAAAGAGTTTGTGTTGCAAGAGGTTCTGGTGAACGACCTAATGGCTATAGATATTACAGATAACGATTCAGGATGTATGGACGACAATGCATGGAGTTATTTACAAAGACATCAGAAATGGTATTAGCACTTGGCATAGGCCAAAAGGAGGGTTTGTCGGAATAGAAACAATATTATGCCTCCTATTGTAACAATTGTATGTGTATTGGCCTACGCCAAGTTGTCTAAACATCATGTGCGAATAAAACTCCACGGCAAGGTCTTGACCTTAGAGAAACCAATGTAAGCCGCCATCTTGGATTGAGCCACCATTTTAGGTTTTCTTGTTATGTAGAAGTCACCCTGAACATCAAAATGGAGGCCAAATGACATTCTGAGTAAGATTCTGGCTGTTGTGACCTCCGTACAACTGAATAATTAATATGCCTGCAGGCCAGTTGTCGGGGTTGCGAACAGAGAGCTCGTCCTACCGTTGACCTATATGTAAATGTACTACTTATATCAGCAAAACTAATCGAAATACATATATTAAAGGATTGACCTGGCAAGGAACCCTAAGACCAGAATTAAATATTTCGCAGAATGGTTACCCCGCAAGAGGGTTGGCCAAGGGCTGGACAAATTGTATAAAAGGCCCGGGTATTCCAATATGCGGTCTCTCACTAACACATCGAACCCTCGTTGAAGTTCGTTATGTTATACTGAGAGCCGAATAGCTATCCGTTTGTCAATTGACTTGGTAACTGTTGTAGCTTGAAAAAAAGCACTTGTATGTTTCTTTGTAACCTGTGTTGGTGTGTTTCTTTTTGGGCTTCCCGGCCTCATATTATTTTTCTGTTTCCACAGTGTGTCCCTTCTCTAGATGGGTTGTAGCAGGACCCTGTTCCCACCCCGATGCAAAGTGTGCTGCCAAGTTCCAACTGAGAGAGTATTCCCCCGACGGGGAATACGTGCGGTAATATGATCCGATAATGAGACCCATTTTTTCGATGAGCTCTTTCAAGAAATCACATTAATGCTGGGAATAAAACACAAAATGTGCTCAGTTTACCACCTGCAAGCGAACGGAATTGGACAGCCTCCTCAAGACCAGATTTTCCAAATGATATACCTGCCTAAAGAAATATTGGGTGTATTGTCTGTCCTTGGCACTGTTTCAACTCAACTGCACACACAAACCAGCAAGGACCACCACCGGTCCCCCCATGAAATAGTGACTGGTAGACACATGCAAACACCACTGTCACCATCAAGGAGTGCTTTTGATGCCCATAGAGCAGCTACAGTACTCAGGGAAGAGTTTAAAGAGTATCTGACGCAACTCACCCGGGCCTTAAGATGCATATCAAAACAGAACCCACCACAATTTACAGCAGAAAGTGAGACAACTACTGGGGCCCTGGCCGGGGAAAGCATTGTACAACCCCTCATGCCAGGAGAGTTACTGTATGTGCGAAGCTGCATCTGAAAATGGAACTCTCCAAGATTCCATGGCCCCTATGAAGTCATATACTGTACTCCACTTGCTGTAAAAGTAAAGGGGCTGTGATATTGGATCCATCTCTCAGATATTAGAAAAGCAGAGAGTGATGCCACCCCAACCGCCGCCCCAAACATTCAGGAGGAAAGCCAGGGAACTGCCATGGTCCCTTGAAAAATAACATTGACTGATGTATTCACCATTGCAAAGTATAAAAAACTGACTGTAGAAAGAAAAGCAATGTTAAAAGAATTAACTGTGGAGAGAGTGTCCCTCTCTCTCTCTCTTTCTCTCTCTCTCTCTCTCTCTTTCACTCTCTCTCTCTGATATCCCATCTAAATCTCTATTAATGCCCACCCCGTTTTATCCTTTTTTATAAGTGCAACAATCCTGGAATTAACTCTGCTTAATGGAACCATTCTGATAGATAGCAGTAGGGATGAATTGAGTGCATACTGTTATCATTGCAGGATACACTTTAGTGCTATATTGTTCACCATTTTTAGGTTTATTTTGGGAATTAATTGGGGAACACCTTTTATCTGGGGCTCCCAAACAAAAGAAGGGGGCAGGGGGTAAACCGAATATGGAACGGTAATATGTCATTGAATTTAACAACATTACATAAAAATGCAAAAAAGGTGACCCCAAATGTTTTCTTATTTGCAAATAACGTGACTGAAAGTATTTCTGATGCACCAAACGATATGCTGCCACTGTCATGATGCCTGCCCCGGAAGACCAGACCAGGCCCAGCAGCCCCGGAAGCAGGCATCATGCCACTTGGAGCATGCCCAAAAGCCCCAGTTAGGGGCTGTTTGGGTGCAGTCCTGGCGCCTATGGCGCCAGGCTCATAAAGATAAAGTCAGTCCTGGCGCCATGGGCGCCAGGCTCATTAATGATAACTTACCTGAAGCAGACCATGCTGCATACTCACCTGAGGCAGACCATGCTGCATGAAGACTCAAGCCAAATGAGGCTTAGCAGGGACTATTTTACTGAAAGGACTATTTTGTTACTTGGGTGGGGCTGTGGAAGAATACTTACCTGGAACTTCTTCCAAGGCTATTTAAACCACGCCCGGACAGCCACACGTGCTTCGCATTATTCTGCTTGCTGCAGCGTAACGCTCACCGTGTTTTCAGCAGCTCCAGTCTTCAGCCACGCCCGCTTCAGTCCTGGGACTCCTGAAACAAGAAGAAAAGAAGGATAAAGGTTAGAACAGGAGTTTTAACTTTAATCCTTACCTGAATCCTGATCCATTTCGCCACGGAGCTGAAAGGCAGAAGTCTTTGAAGCATCGCTTCGCATTCCTACGGCGCCGCGCTGAACTCACCTGCTTGGCGGTACTTCAGCATTCCATCACGCTCTCTCCATCTCGCGGCCGCCCTCTGACGCCTAAGGAGACAAAGACAGCAAGGTGAGCAAGGGGACTCTCTAAGGCTATACAAGCTACCCCCAAGGACTTACCTGATTTACCACGGGGGGTACTCACCTCATCTCGGGTCGGTGCAGTCAACTCTGCTTCATCGCTGTACCCCGGCCCCTAAGGGGAAAACCACAATAGACTTACCTGAATCTTACCAATTGCCATTTGGAAATCTTCGAGTGGGTTAATCGGCAACCTGCAAGGAATCGGACAGAGTGAAGATCAGACATTTGAACTGTTATGAACAATTGGACTTTAGAGTCAATACTGGAACTCACCAATTCCTCTACGCCAGTGAAGTAACTGGTCATCAACGCACCCCTGCGGTCGACGCAGGATGGAGAGCTCATACTTCCAAACCATCAGGTGAGACTAATGAGGGGACATCAAGGGTGATCTGTGGGAAGACAACGGTAGTGGGGAAGGTGGGTTGACACTCAATTCCACGGGTGGTTAATTCCTCTTCTCCTTTGCAGAAGAATATTCCTGCGAGCCAGACAAACTAGGCTGAGTGGGCCAGTCCAGTCAGTTATCTCGGCGCTACACGTCACGCTGGTGGAAACAACAGCGGCCCAGTTCTGGTCGACGCCCCCGTGGGAACCAGGTGAGCGTAACAGAACGCGAAGCCTACCCACAAATACCCACCTGGGCGTCATGGAGACCTCGGAAACTGATCAGTTGGCCCAATTATTAGGGGAATTAAGGGCCGAAGTGCATTCTGCCCGCCAAGAAACCAATGCCTTCAGGAGGGACCTGATAGTGTCAAAAGAACGAACTGATGAGTTGGCCAGACAACTATTACAGAGCCAGGCTGGACAAACACCTCTACCAGGACTTGGGGCAAGTCCAGCTCCTGTACCATCGAGTAACTCGGTGCAGATAAATTTACCTGGAGCCGTTCCTTTGGCTCCGCCTGAACGCTTTGCCGGAGACCCAAAAGGGTTTGCAACATTCATGAATCAATGCTGCTTGCACTTTTTATGTAGACCTGGAGCTTTCCCAAACGATCAGGCCAAGGTAGCCTTTGTACTGTCATATCTCAGCGGCAGTGCGGCGGATTGGTCCATTCCACTAGTTAACCAGGATGACCCGATTCTTCGAGATTTCCAGGGTTTTCGAACAAGCATGGAAAGACTATTCGCCCGACACTCCCGAGGACAGGCTTTGGACAACGAACTTTTATCCCTACGGCAAGGTAACCAGGATATTTTATCTTAAATTGCAACTTTCAATAGATTAGTAGTGGAAACCGAATGGCCTGAAGCCAAGCAAATCACATTATTCCATCGAGGACTTCGGGGAGAACTCAAAGATGTTTTGGCCCAAATCGTGGACCCGCCTCAAGACTGTGCTGAATATATAGATCTAGTGGTCCAGCTCGATCACAGACTTCAAACCAGGAAGGCTGACTGAACCAAGTTTGAGAACAGGGTGTTGGCTAAAACCCACGTAAGCTCCAAGGGAGTAGATGTCTCAGAACCTATGCAAATCGGGGGGGTTAAAGGACCCTTAACCCAGAAGGAAAGAGATAGAAGACGGCAACTGCAATTATGTTTATATTGCGGAACTACTGGTCATTTTCTTCGGAACTGCCCTGTAAAACCACCCAAGAAAGTTATAGGAGCAGCAGACGAAAACCATGTGAAATCTGACTCGGGAAACGACCACGCCCGGCAATCGTAGAGGTCCGCTTGCCGAGCTTAAAGAAGGACACTCTAACCTCGCATTTCACCATACCCATGGTCCTTGTAGATCCAGAGCAGCCATCACGCATGCACGCGGTAAAGGCGTACGTAGACAGTGGAGCCATAGGAAATTACTTGGACTGGGAATTGGCTACCAGGATGAATCTATCTCTCACCCGCAAGACCACGGCCTATGTTGTCACCACTGTAGATGGAACGGAAATTGCCTCTGGACCCGTAACTCATTCCACTGTCGAGATGACATTGCTGAGTCAAGATGGGCATCGAGAGGCTATGGTGTTTGACTTAATCAAGGCCCCACAGTTTCAGCTGATACTGGGGATACCTTGGTTGGAAAAACATAATCCCTGTATTGATTGGCGAGAGAAGAGACTAACCTTCCCAGAATGTGCTCACACCTGCTACCCAAGAAAAACTCAAAACTCAGTCCTGGCCCCAGTAATTCCAGTAGCCATACAATTACCTGTTGAATACCAAGACGTTCAGGATGTCTTCCAAAAGGAACAGGCAAACACCTTACCACCTCACAGATCGTATGATTGTCAAATAGATCTTGTACCTGGAGCACAACCACCTTGCAGCAGAATCTATGCCCTTACGGAACCCAAAAATCTCCATTTGCGCCAGTACCTAGACCAGTACCTTGCTAATGGCTTAATTCGCCCGTCCAAGTCCCCTGCATCTTCAGCTTTGTTCTTCGTACCGAAAAAGGAAGGCGACCTTAGAACATGTATAGACTACCGCGCACTGAATCAGACAACCATCAAGAATCGATACCCACTGCCTTTGATCCCAGAACTACTAGACCAGGTGAAGGACGCTTGTATGTACACGAAACTAGACCTTCGGGGGGCATATCATCTGGTACGTGTCAAAGAGGGTGACGAATGGAAGACTGCTTTTCGCACCAAGTACCGACTATTTGAGTACCAGGTGATGCCCTTCGGACTATGCAATGCACCAGCAGCCTTCCAGTTCTTCATGAACGATGTCCTCCGAGAGCTTATCGACGTTTGTGTGGTCGTTTACATCGACGACATCTTAGTATACTCTTTATCAGAATCTGAGAATGTAAAACACGTCCGAGCAGTCCTAGAGAAGTTACGCCAGCATGAATTATATGCTAAACTGGAAAAGTGCATCTTCCACACTACGGAAGTGGAATTCCTTGGATTTATTCTGACCCCGAGAGGAATCCGGATGGATACACGAAAAGTGGATGCCATTCTTAATTGGCCTTCGCCAAGTTCAATCAAAGGAGTTCAAAGCATGCTTGGCTTTGCCAATTTCTACCGCAGGTTTATCCCGGACTTCTCGCACATTGTACATCCCATTACAACGCTATTGCGAAAAAACAAACGCTCTGTGTGGACGGAGGAAGCCGAGAATGCCTTCCAAGAGTTAAAAGCTAAATTCACATCTGCTCCCATATTAAGACACCCGCGCCCCGAGCTTCCCTACATAGTGGAAACAGATGCATCCAGTTCAGCCATGGGAGCAGTCCTTTCCCAAAAGGATCCCGAAACTAACCAGCTTCACCCAGTGGCGTTTTGGTCAAGAAAATTTTCAGCCCCCGAATTAAACTATGCCATAACCGACAAGGAGCTGCTGGCCATCAAGTCCGCCTTCAAGGCTTGGCGGCACTATCTACTGGGTGCCAGACATACCATCACGGTCATCACCGATCACCGCAACTTACAATACCTAAAGACAGCCAAAGCCCAATCTTTGCGCCAACTCCGTTGGGCATTGTTCTTCGCCGAGTTTGATTTTGTAATAACCTATCGACCAGGTTGTAAGAATGGTAAAGCAGACGCCTTGTCCCGGATTGGAATGGGAGAAGCAGAAATAACTTTAGAACCCGTACCCATAATTCCGGAACAGAGAATCCTTGGCCTGACATCCATACAGACACTGGAGGACATTCAAAACAAGATCCACCAACTCTTTGATTCCGTTGCTCTACAGGACTGGGCAAAGAAAGGTCCAGAGTACTCTGTCATCGATGATTTACCTTATTACCAAGGCCGGCTATTTTTACCGCAAAAAGAACTACAGGAACTTGTCATTTCCCATTACCATGACACCTTAATAGAAGGGCATCCGGGTATTGCAAAAACCAAAGCTAAAATTAGGAAGCAATTTTGGTGGCCCACCTGGCGAAAGGATGTCAAGTCATCTGTCATGTCTTGTGGCATTTGCGCACAAAATAAAGGGGAAAAGAAAAAACCTGCTGGATTATTGCAACCATTAGACATACCACCCACCCCTTGGCATACCTTGTCATTAGACTTTATCACGGATTTACTCCCGTACCAAGGTTACAATACCATTCTAGTTATTGTAGATCTTTTTTCTAAAATGGCCCACTTCATTCCTTTAAAAGGGATACCTTCAGCTTCAATCCTGGCCAAGGAATTCCTTGAAAATGTTGTCCGCCTGCATGGCTTTCCTTCAGTGTTAATTTCAGATCGGGGTAGTCAATTCATTTCACATTTTTGGAGGAAATGCTGCCAACTGGCACAAATTGATGTTAGGCTTTCGACCAGTCACCACCCTCAGACCGACGGTCAAATGGAGAGGACCAACCAGACTCTTGAACAGTATCTCCGTTGTATGCTACATCAGTCTGAGGGGAATTGGAAAGACATTCTGTGGATCGCAGAGAATGCGTACAATAATTCCGTACACTCAGGAACTGGACAAAGTCCTTTTTTTACCATTTATGGGCACCATCCTCGAACCTCGGATTTGGACTCACCCCAACATTTAGAGATGCCCGCAGTGGACCATCTCCACGCTGTTATTACACAAGCCTTTAAAGGGATGTTCTAGTAAAAAAATGTATTTAAAAAATAGATAGGCAACATAAAAAAAAAAATACTAGCATTCTCCGTTTTAAAACTTCCTATGTAAAATTTTGAGCTATTCAAGCTCAAAATTCGCAAAAGCAAGCACATGGGCGCAGCCATTTTGTGAAATGGAGGCCCTCCTGTGCTGGCTTTTGCTTTTGCGGCACTAATGAAGGAAAAGCCAGCCAGCTGTAGTAAACAAAGGCTACCGCTGGGTGGCTTTCCCTTCATTAGTGCTGTAGGCGGAGGACGGGGACCGGAGACCAGAGCAGGAAAGCTGCAGCTGAATCTCGGTAAGTGCTATTTATTTTTTTTACAAAAAATAAGCACTAGCTGCGTTTTTTTTTCTAAGTTTTCCGGGCTGGAGGAGCCCGGAAAACTTAGAAATAAAACCGCAGCTTTAAAAACATTGTATTTATGTTTGCGGTCGCTTTTGAAGCGACCGCAAACATAAATACAACGTTATTGTGTTGGAAAACGCTGCGGTTTTTCTTTCCAAGTTTCTCAGGTTCCTCCGGCTCGGAGGAGCCTGAGAAACTTGGAAAGAAAAACCGCAGCGTTTTCCAACACAACCGCGTTGTTTCTGCCTGAATCTGCTTTTCCATTTGGGACTCTCGGGCTCCCCGGGAGCCCGAGAGTCCCAAATGGAAAAGCAGATTCAGGCAGAAACAACGCGGCATTGCGGAAATCAGCTGCAGGTAGAAACACTACGCGGCATGTAAACATAACCGCGTGTGTTTCTGCCTGCTGTGGCTATCACTATGGGTCTCCGGTGCTCCTGGAGTGGATTAATCGGCAACCTGCAAGGAATCGGACAGAGTGAAGATCAGACATTTGAACTCTTATGAACATTTGGACTTTAGAGTCAATACTGGAACTCACCAATTCCTCTACGCCAGTGAAGTAACTGGTCATCAACGCGCCCCTGCGGTCGACGCAGGATGGAGAGCTCATACTTCCAAACCATCAGGTGAGACTAAGGAGGGGACATCAAGAGTGATCTGTGGGAAGACAACAGGAGTGGGGAAGGTGGGTTGACACTCAATTCCACGGGTGGTTAATTCCTCTTCTCCTTTGCAGAAGAATATTCCTGCGAGCCAGACAAACTAGGCTGAGTGGGCCAGTCCAGCCAGTCATCTCGGCGCTACACGTCACGCTGGTGGAAACAACAGCGGCCCAGTTCTGGTCGACGCCCCCGTGGGAACCAGGTGAGTGTAACAGCCACCTCCTACCATGTGTACAGTTAAGCAAACTACCTCACAACCTAATATGGTGTCTACCTCAATGTTTGATTCATTGTTTTATGTGTTTCTCACCCCAGTCATACCAACAAGTGAATGTAAATACTGAGGTTTCCCAACTGCATAGTGAGAAACCTATAATGCCTATCACCACTAGTACCACGTGCAGCAGCTCCCAATCCCCACAGTGTAGCAGTCTATTGGTCCAGTTACTACCATCAAATGTACAAGGGTCACTATGCAACAACGACAGATTATGCAGAAGCCTGGCAGGGAAACAACAATTTCTCTTGCATAACATTAGAAAGAGAAGGCACACACGCCAGTACAAATATGACTCCTACCATGGCTTAGGGTTAGATAAAGTGAAGGACCTTCACCATCCTGGAAAATCGAACAGTTGGTACTCTGATATGAGTGCCATGGGAAGGCAAACAACCAATGGGATTTGCTATGTGTGTTCCTAAGTACCACATGCATCTGGGGTGTCCAAGGTTTAAATGCCTCAAGAGGTACCCCTAGTAGAGTCACAATGTCCCATCCACCTTCCACTATGTAGGATCAGGGGCACCTTTCAGGCACGTACAGTGAAATTGAAACTTCTCCCACCAGACGAGAGGAAATGCAAAAAGGGACCAAAGGACAGAAACTGTTTCAAATAACCATTCCTGGCCATAGATGGCACAAGCCTTGAGGAAAACAAGTGGCAATAATCAACATTAATGTGGAAGACTGAGGGGCTCCGTGGCCTCTCCAATGAATCTGGACTTTCTGGAAAAGGCATGTGCACACATATGAACAGAACACATCACACAGCTAATGTGGGTCACAGCTCTTGAGAAACCAATCAAGGTAAAGCAAGAATAAAGTTATGACTTTGTTTCTATAGTGAAGGAAAAGTATCCATGGATTGCAACAGAACCATCATCATCCCAGATCTTTGAAAAGGTACTGCAGCACTAATTAATATTATTATAGATTATTTGTAATGCACTTAATACCCAGAGGTTTCTAAGCGCGGACCTGGGGATCGAACCTATGTTGCTCCGCGTCGTCTTGTTTCCAAGGTGAGTACGTTGCCCATGAGCTATTCTCCCGAGACAAATGGACTATTACTGCTTTGCGGAAAAAAGGCGTACTTGCACCTCCCATCATCCATGAGGGGCTATATGTGCGCTTGCAACACTAAATTCTGCCCTGTTGGTGGTACCTGAGGAGCACCTACAGGGGGGAGCTGTGCCTGCAGATGGACAAAGGGCACAGAGAACAACTGACACGCCACCCACAGCGCCACCCCCATTTTTTGCATACTATCGGAAAATGAGCAGCATGATCACCTATTCCTCAGCAAGCGCTCCTCAAACTACCTGTCTCAAGAGTCATCTGACCTCCTTACACAGATTCCTGATGAATACAAACTGCTCAATTCCGCAGAGCCATTATTTGCATCAACAGTGCCCAGCATCCAAGCATGAGCAAATGCCAAGTGGCCACAGATTGTCCGGTGGGAGCTGATCCAGTTGGCGAATAACACTGAGGAGGGGTTCAACGTTATCAAGGTGGAATTAAGAGCACTCTCGCTAATGACAATGCAGAACCATCCTCAACCTCCTCACAGCTATGGAGGGCGGAGTTTGCAAAAAGATCGGGAGTTCATGTTGCACGTTCGTACCTTCTGCAGATGCTGAAAACAATATACCACAATGGGGATGAGGTAGACACGTATTATCATATGACTGTGTGGGTAGACTTGGATGGGGATGGGGAAATGTATATATATGACCTGCACCCCTGAAGAGTATGTACGGTGTGGGTAGAGCATAAGAAGTGTGTGCTGACCATGAATGCCCATTAAAGATAGCCCTGCCTGTGAGGAAGCAGAAAGAAGCTGCTAAGAAGGGCTAATGAACGTGAAAATACTGTGGGAGGTTATTTGTTACTGTAGGAGTAACGAAAGGGGGGAATGTTGTGAAGGGGTTGGTCCTATCCCACTTCACAAACCATCACCAATGAGAATAAACATCATCAAAGCCAAGGGGGGAGAAGTCCCCTCCTCCAACCTAAGGCTAAGAGCCCTATAACAGAGCAGGTGAATAACATCACACATGTCTTTGCATTAGGACTCCATTTTGTATCAAGCCTAGATGTCGTGTCTTACTAGGCCTGAAGACCACCACTCTGTGAGGCTGCAGCACTCATGCCCCTGGCCTCTCACACAGAGGGACTAAGCCATGCATACATCGGGCCAGCTCTGCACGAGCCTTGTCCCCATTGAAGTCCATCCGTTCACTGTCCTTTCAATGTTGCAAATACCTAGTATCGTTTCTCAAAGAATGCACTCTGCGGAGAGCGTGAGATAGAAACAGGCTTCAGCACAAATGCCCATCATCTCCACTAAACAGCCTGTGTCCCCTCGACCCCACCCCACCAAGCAAGAGCCCACCGACCCGACCCCCCAATTCCTTTCATGCTGATAAACATCTAACCCCCTCACCTTGACCATTCCAGAACAATCATCATAGACCTAATCTTGGGCAACAATATTTATTTTATTTTATTTTTTACATTTGTAAAGCGCACTGCAGCCCGGAGGCATAGAGGCGCTGAAAGCGGTGCGTAAGAAGGCTTGATTAAGGGTTACAAAAAAGCCGCCCCAGAAGAGTTCTTAGAATATACAGTGTTAAAGATGGTGGTCGGTCAAAAAACCGAAAACAAAATATCGAATCACCAAAATCTCGAATCCAAAATATCGAAAAAAAAAATCTTGAATTATTTATTTATTTATTTATATGTATTTGTGGGTTCAGGTAAGTATAAAAAAATGGTAAAATAAAAAAAAAAAAGGGGGGTTGGGGGGAACCCCCCCATTTCGAAATAAAAACGTATTAAAAAAAAATTCGAGTTTTTTGTTTTCGAGATTTTGGATTCGAGATTTTTGTTTTCGAGATTTTGTGATTCGGTTTTTTCACTATAAACCGTTAAAGATACATAGGTCATAGGTAGAGGACAAAAAACAGGCACATTATTTGAAGAGACTGGTATTGATGGCCTTGCGAAAGGCAGTGTGAGAGTCAAGTAGTCTGATGTGCGGTGGAAGGAAGTTCGAGAGGGCGGCTGCCATGGTGGGGAAACTAGTGCCACCGGCACACACTCTGCAGGTTTTTGGCACAGTTATCAAGTTGGAATAGGCCACTCTGGAGGGCCTAGAGGCACAGGGTTTAGAAAATCTCTGGACGAGATAATTAGGGGCCTGATCGTAAAGACATTTGTGCATGAGGGCAAGGGTTTTGAACAAGATTCTTTCCTTGACCGGTAGCCAGTGGACCTGACGCTTGAGGTCAGAGATGTGGTCCCTGCCTGATAGTCCAGTGGCGGCCCTTAGGGCATTGTTTTGGACTAGTTGAAGTTTAGCAAGTTTTTTTCCTGACGTCCCTATTAGAAGGGCGTTGCAATAGTCCAATCTTGAGCCAGTGATTGCCCTGGTGATAGTTAGGCAATTCTGTTGGGAGAGGTACGGTCTGATTGTGTTGAGAAGTTTGGAGTAGTAGACTGAGGAGGATGCAATAGCATTGACCTGCCTGTTCATGTTCAAGTTCGGGTCCAAGTATACACCCAAGGTCTTGACCGTTTGGGAGACAGGGATTGGAATGTTATCTACGATGAAGGAGTTGTATTGCTTGTCCAACTTGCCCAAGGTGGACGGGGAGCCAATCAGCAGAAGCTTGGTTTTCTCGCTGTTGAGGCATATATATTCTCTCAATAGCAAAAAACGAATGTTCGCATCATGAGGCACCAGGGAAGGTAGGCAGTAGATGAAGCCCCCAGGAAAGACACTTGGGTGCTGGAACTGCGGTATCAATGAAGCCCTGAATGTGGAGGTTGGCATGTCAATTAATAACCCCCTATTCTCAAAGAACCGCCTTGCATGTGACGTTCAGGTTTCTGTCATTATTCATGAATTACCAATTCCTGTTGTTTAGCTTAGATTAGTTAGAAATGTTTTGCCCACATGAACTGACCTTCACTGTGACGATGAGCCCAGCTGACCCACCTGCACCAAGATCGACTGGGAAGCAGCAGCCAATTAGGGCCTGGCATCCCATATACAGCAGGCCTATCTATAGGTTCCCCGCCAACCAACAACATGACATCTGCCTTATATTAAATCGTCATTGATGATGCTTTTCCCTTTTTAATGTGCTGCCCGTGTAATATTTGGCAGATCGGTCTCGGGCAGTTCTTTGCTGGCATATTTATATTATATAAACTTTGTTTTCCTTGCAACTAATCTCTTATTCCCTGATGGGGGGTGTAATATTGGGACACGTGTATGAGGTCAGTGCCTTCAAGACACAGTCCAGCGACATCTAAGCCTTGGCGTAAACTGGGGCCCACTCATAGGACTGGCTATCACGGTCAACCAACAGGGCCACTGAGGGAAAACCCAAATGGATCAAAGAGGGCTTGGTAAGCTGCATACAACAGCAACTGCACTGCATACAGCATTGACAAATGGCCCTTATGGGGACCCCGAGGTGCTCCCATGCTTTCCACGCACAGGGCATAACAGGATGCACCTGCTGATGCCCTTGGGTAAGCCCTTGCAGGCTTCATGTCTAAGGAATATGACTTGAGATTACAAGTCCCAGCATGCTTTTACGGCAGCCAGCATGCTGCTTGCTGTTCCCGAACCCAGAGACATGGTGACCTCTGCTCCTGCGGCTTTTACTGGGCTAAGCAGAGGAAATGCTCAATGGGATCCTCCAGTTCCATTGTAGAGCCCCACAGCTCTCACTAGGCATCCCGGGCTCTGCAGTAGGTATCTTCTATGGGGATAAGCTGCATCGATCCTCTGTCCCATCATGCCAAAAGATAAGTCACAGCAGTCAAACACTTTCATGTTGTTTAGGCTTCAAGGGGGACTAAAACCTTAGGGTGGGGTGTTCGCGCCCCACCCCACAGCAGTGTGCAGTACCAGGGGTAGTGAATCAGGGAACAATACAGCAATCGTAACTTTGTTAATGTAAGTGTGCTTCTCCCTGACACTTG
The DNA here is from genome assembly GCF_040938575.1 of Ambystoma mexicanum. Classification (NCBI taxonomy): domain Eukaryota; kingdom Metazoa; phylum Chordata; class Amphibia; order Caudata; family Ambystomatidae; genus Ambystoma; species Ambystoma mexicanum. The sequence continues at coordinate 455,938,727 of NC_090923.1, read as the reverse complement.
TGCATTTTTTTTCTTCGAGGGATATGGAACGGACCACCTGCCAACATACAGACTGCAGTGATTTCGACTCTCAAAAGTCAGCCAATCACAGATAAGCACATTCCTGCCGTTTCTGTTACCTTAAGACTCAAAGGCACTAAGGGACATAACATGTGTAAAGCTTGCTCATGTTAAGTAACACCATTTTGCATTCTCTAATATGTTGTTGTTCTTGTAGTGAAGGCAACTAGCCTTGGTAGCACTAGTGACGTAACTAGTGCTCTTGTACTGTACCAGCCAGCTCAGACTCCAGCCCAAACGGCTCTAATAGCTGGTTCTAGGGAGTGACATGATTTCATGTTAACAGAGTGCATGAGTGTATGTGATACATGTGCCATGCTGGGGAAAACCCCAATAACAAAACAAAAGACAGCATTTTCTCTACCTCTCCCTTCTCTATCCATAGTCACACTCTAACCCTCTTTTCAGATACTCTAACCCCCCCTACCTATCCATTGAACAACACCGTAACCCTCTTCCCCCCTCCGGGTCAACTGCCCAGCAGTGACAAACTTCTGTGTGCTGGCATACCTCTGGTGGTATGGTTGGTACCGGTCATCCTGCTTCTTTTGAGGAATGACTGAAGACTTGAAAGAACAGTAATCTCAAGTTATTCTCCTTCAGCCAGGCAGGATGAATCAGGGACATCCCATGTCAGATGTGTTGCATCTGCTACAAGAGCTGCATACAGAGGAAACAGTTACCAGTGCAGAACTGCCAACACAACCATACAGGTCCAGCACCTAACTGTCTAGACGATACCATTAACTGCAGGCACTTTACCAGGAAGGGTGACTGGGCCCACAATGCACTAAACATCCCCATAGCAGTCCAAGTAAGTATTTCCTTTGTGCCATAAGAGCATTATGCAGGGCACCCAGGGGGTTTTCATGCATTCTTGACACAATGTCAGCTTAATATTTCCACCAAACCCACCGCTTTTGTGTCACCACAGGCACATAGAGCCTTTGTGATATCTTACTTGACTGGGGATGTCTCTACTTGGGCAATACCTCTTATTAAAAAAAAGTGGCCAAAAATTCAATAGATGCACCGCAGCCCTTGTCTTAGACAAAAAAACCTCTTTCCCTGAAACAAGAGGGCAAAGAGTTAACCACATTTATAACCCAGTTTAATTGCTTTGGTATTTGAGGCAGAATGGCTAAAGGGGTTGGCTCCCTTCTACCACAGCCTATCAACTAAAGGATATACTAGCGCAAATTGACCCACCCGGGTTCTTGTACCGCCATGATAGATCTAGCACTCCGTTTGTATGACCGGAATGCAGAGAGGAAACAGGATAGGAAGAGATGGGAACAACAGCAATACCCAGTCTGCCTTCATCATGCAAAGGTCATACAATCTGGCGATACACCAAACCCTATGCAAATTGGAGAATAACGTGGCCTGGTGTCGACGGAGGAAAGGGAGATTAGATGTAAGACTAAACTATGCCAATACTGGTATGGTATTGTTTATTTATAAAGCACCTATACAAAGGCAGTGTTTCAAAGCGTTTAAGGAGCGTGGGAACATGGGGAAAAAACAACAGTCGCTCAGAGCCCTTAAAATTCTGAGATGATAATAGTCTGTACAGGAGTAAGTGCATAAAATACATTTAACAGTTTGAGATACAGCAAATAGGCCTAACAGCGATTCTACAGTTTTACCAGTGCAATTAAGGGATGAAGACAATGGAGAACAGACAGATGAACCTCAGGCTTAGTGCGTATGGATAGTGCAAGTGCACATACCGTCACAGGGAGGTCCAAGTGCACCCGGTCGGTGGAGACTGGGGTATGTGCAGAAAGAGTCATTCACTTGGGTTAGTTCTCAAGTGCAGTGATAGTGGGTGGGGAGTAGGGCCCTGAGGCAAGTGTGAAAAGAGGACTGGTGGAGGGGTGCCAGAGACCTGTGAGACCCTGAGGTACACCCGGCGGCAAGTCAGCAGAATGTAAGGAAGAGGAAGGAGAGAGGGGAAGAGCAGAGAACTAGGTTAGCAGGGTAGAGGGAGAGAGAAGGAAGAGAAGTGGAAGGTCTTGAGGAGTTTCCAGAACTTAAGAAGATCAGGCTCAAGATGGAGGCAGCAGGGAGGCTATTCCAGATGGAGGCACCTGCTGAAAATTGTGCATACTGTGGTAAAGCTGGGGATTTTGTCAAGGAATGCAAGATCAAACCCAAAGGGCAGGAATCATATTTGTTTGACGGGTTTAGAGGTGCCCCCACCAGACACAAACAAGGAAAATACCTCACATTCAGGGGCTAACACAATCCAGGCCATAGTGCCCCAAACTACAGTCCATGTTACCCTATGCATTACTGATAGCTGTGTGGAAAAACATGCTATCTTAGATTCAGGAGCTGCAGTTAATTTTATAGGCAGTTACTCAAAAACTAGGGTTGTCTACTATACCTAAGAAAACCACAGAGTTAGTAAGTTCAATGGATGGGTCCCCTTTAACCAAACTAACACAGGTACAATGTCAGGAGCATATGGTACATCTCCAGTTTGACCTGATCGCAGCCCACTTTGGGCTTATATTAGGGATGCCATGGTTGGCTACCCACACTCCTGAGATAGATTGGACAGCACAAAAAGTGAGCTCCACTTCTGCATAGCATTGTGATCCTTATTATAATCATATCTAGGTGGTTGTGCTTTACATCTTGCACCTTTTTTTGTGCACTGCATTGTGATTCTTTTTAAAATTGTATCTAGGTGGGTGTGCTTTACATCTTGCAACCGTTTTGTCCACTTAATTGTGACCCTTTTAAAAATCGTATCTAGGTAGGTGTGCTTTAGATCTTGCATCCATTTTTTGCACTACATTGTAATCCTTTTTTAAAATCGTATCTAGGTGGGTGTGCTTTACATTTTGCATCCATTTTGTGCACTTCATTGTGATCCTTTTTATAATCGTATCTAGGTAGGTGTGCTTTACATCTTGCATCATTTTTTGTCCAATGCATTGTGATCCTTTTTAAAATTGTATCTAGGTGGGTGTGCTTTACATCTTGCAACCATTTTGTCCACTTCATTGTGACCCTTTTAAAAATCGTATCTAGGTAGGTGTGCTTTACATATTGCACTCTTTTGTGTGCTCCACATTGTGACCCTTTTTAAAATTGTATCTAGGTGTATGTGCTTTACATCTTGCATCCATTTTGTGCACTGCATTGTAATCCTTTTTGTAATTCAATTGTGCATCCCACCTATTGCTGTGCATTTGTATTTGTGCCCTCTTTAACTACTAGGTGGCCTTTTCCAACTCTCATCTATCCTCTGCCACTGAGAGGGCACTCACCATCTCTCCTATCTTTTCTAACTGCTACACTATCAACTATCCTCCCTCTCTCACGAAGTCTGGATGAAAAAAGCACAAAAAAGGTTTGGACTATTTTTATCCATGCCACTGCGCCACACTGCACCCCTTTGCCAATGGGGAAAGGAAATTGCCAAGAATGGAGTCAATAACCCCTGTGTGCACTAAGTTTGCAAAATTGCACAGAGTTCATAACCCATCAATGAGGCTGTACGCCCTGCCAAATACACCGGCAACGTGGTGTAGAAGAAGGCATCACTGCTGTCATCTGTCATCTGTCACTGGAAACAAGCCCACAGAAGGGATACAATCTGAAAATGCCCCTAAATACAGTTTCCTAATCAGAGGCAACCTTCAAAGTGCTGTTTTGGCGCTAAATTCAGTTATTTTTCCCAGGGAATTATTGAAGGGAGAGTGTGCTGGAATAATGGATCCTCAAGGCAGTCAGAGGAACCCAGGCATCACAACCTGACAGCTGCCAAAAGAAATTGGCTGTAAATGTATTTCTTTGTCCTGAAAAGTTGCAAAATCTACTATTTCAAGTATGTTGGTGAAGGGCTAATTCTTTTAAAATGGTTAAATCATTTATATTCTGTACTTATATTTTATATGCGAACTGAAAAGATTTTAATGTCACAGAGCCCAGTCTGAAGCCAATCCACATGTGAATTCTGATCTGACAGGGCCTGCTCTGGGAAAAATGACATCTCCTGTTGACACTTCCTTGAGAACAGGAAGACTAATGGCTGTTAATGGGTCACGCATAATCCCAGCAAGCCACTCAAAGGATTTGCATTAGACATTTGTCTGCTCACTAATCAAAGAACAAAGGACATGCTGAGAATTGGCCTCTGCCAGGAGGAGCAGGAAGTGTGGGAGGTTCACAGTGAACATCAAAGGACCGGCCATCTGCTCACTTTGGGAAGCAAGAGAAAACAAAACCTGGACTGGATTTTGAATGGAAATTACTTGTTTCTGCCTAAGAACTTTATGACATTTAACATGACAGCCAAAATATGTAGACAAGTGAAAAGTACAAACTTATAAGTATGAACTCATGCTAGACAGCTGAGGAGGTGGTAGGAGTTTTTACTACATAAGGAACCAAAGATACACAAAAACACTGATTTTGGCAAAAATACTAATGTTGCAAGCTTAAAATTGTATGTCCTCAATCCACTGATCCGCGCCCAGAGGTGTATCCAATTAGAAATAATGAATCCAAAGTGTTCTGGATAAAATTGATTAAAATCCATAAAATGACCAATACAGCTCTCACAAAGATGGAAATTGGATATAAATATAGACAATCAAATGTGAAAAATATGTATCTAATCTTGTGAGGGTACATAATGGAACACATGTACATTTGTGCAAAAGTATGTCTTGAGTAAAAATCCAGGTGGGAGTTCCCAAATCCTGTCATAAAATGACAGCTCTGTTAAGCTGCCACCCAAAATGAAGTGCACACCTGTAGCCACTGACAGATGGGAAGGTGTGTTCTGAAGTTCTGCCCATGCCATAAAATTTATAAAGAATAAATATAGGAAGGACTCTACACTACACACTCTGCTTCCAGAACACCCTGCTTCCAGAACCCATCCAGATGGCCGTGCAGCACCTTTTTCCAGAACCTTTCACTTTGTAGCTGACTCCAGAATTCTTTGAGAGATCCAGATTTCATTGCAGAATCCAGACTTTAGCATTGCAAAATTATTGGTAGCCTGACCCAAGTGCAGAAATCCCAAACTTGAAGGGATTTAATTTTAATTCAGCTTGTCAGGCTACCACTAGGCTTGCCCACTAAAAACTTGTATCCGGCTATCCACTGCATCCAGTAACCATAAGGGGCTTTCCAAATTCAGTCTGAGGAGCAGTCCCAACTTGACCAGAACCGCGCCGCTGACCCAAATCCCTCCAGCGGTGCCTGTTTGCCGGTGGACCTGCCCAATCCATGACCAGAACTGACAGTCCAATTTAATATATTATCCTGTAAGTATTAATAGGAAGAACAGTGACCCATAATATCCTTGCATTGTATGATCCCTATTTTAAACCTATCCCATCTCTAATTCAGAACCATCGTCTTGCTAGAACTATTTTTTCGCTGATTGCTTTTCTCATCTGAAGAAATAGAGTATCCAAAGCAGGCGAGTTACGCTGATCACGTGACTGTAAGATCCTTCTGTGGCATTCTCTTTTTCATAGTCATAATCTATTATAATCAACCCATCTGTCTTTTCAAAGTGCATTTCTGTTTTCCATTCTCGTACCTATTTTACAAAAACGATCTTTACTAAAACCTCTATGAATCCCTCAGTTTTTATGATAGAAATTAAATTTCAACTCCTACTTGTACCTTACATCCATAGCTATACAAAGAACCAAAAACCCTGAAAATCTAGCATAGAAAAACTGCTGCAATTTTAAAATTTGAAGGGTTTTACACATGTGAAATAGCTTTAAATTATTTCTTACTTCGACTTTGAGATTTCAAATGCTTTCTTTGGACTAAATCATTGTGTGCAACTGTGTGCAACTGTTCAAAGCGGCTCCCATAGGAATTTATAACAATTTAAGTATTTTAGATGACATTTGGTGTTTTTGCTCAGTCAATTATAAAGACAATTTAAAAGCCATTCAGGTAGCTGAAAAGTGAATTCCTTTTTTGTCTTGTGTTTGAAGGGGGAAGGTGGGACTAATCTTCTGTTGGATTTGTGCTATTCCTGAATACCTGCTCTCTCCTCACATCTATTTAATTGCTTATTGGTGGTTGAGGGGTGTTGCAGGCAGGATCTCTTACCGTAGGGCCATCTGTCCAAACCAACACAAAAGTATTATTTTCTCTGTGCATTTGTTTTTGTGTGCTCATTCCTTGATTCATAGGGCCTCATTACGACCCAGGCGGTAAGTTACCGCCTGGGTCGTACCTTTACCACCATGGCGTAAACTGCGTTTACGCCATGGTGGCTGGCGGACTTTCCGCCCCATTCCGAGTTTGGCGGGCCGGTAAGTCCCCAATCCCCATTTACCCTTCCCCATTCCCATTTTTGCCCCATAGGGCATAATGAGAGTGGGGAAGGCGTTAATTACGCCACCGTAAATTACGGTGGCGTAATTAACTCCATGGTCCCTTAGCGCCATGGATCTTAACGGCTGCAAAAAGCAGCCGTTAAGATCTCCATGGCACTAAGGGACCTCGTACTCAGGCGGTAAGGGTCGGCGCTGTTTACGGCGCCGTAAACCCCTTACCGCCTGAGTTGTAATGAGGCCCATAGTGTATTAAAGATATTATTCTATGTTCAATCACCCCATCGGTGATTATTGATTACCTATTAAAACTTATTGTGATAAAATTTTAAATACATAACTAAATATTGACCTTTGCAAACCAGCCTGATTCCTGGTTCAGTGTGACCAGGGGGGGGTCTCAGGAGAAGGGTGTGTTATGAGTGGTATATTGTTCAGAATATTGAATTTACAGATAAAAATTAATAAGGGTTTCAGTTGCACACTACATGCTGGGCGAGACTTGGGTGTGTGCCAGATTGAAATCACTTACACTCATCTCTTCCCTCTCCCCTTTCACATGCTCTCCCATTAATGGTGGCACTGGTGGGAAGTCCTCTTGGCGGGCTTCTTCTCATCATGCTGCATCATTAATTCCTGGTTCAGGGTCCTCAAGCCAACCTCCTTCTCTTTGACTGGATCCTGCCGACCCTCAGTAACCTTCTTTCTTCTCATGCCTCTCCTCCCACCTCTCTCTCTGCCCCCCTGACTGGAGTACCACCCCCCTGTACTCCACTTCAGAAAACCTTCAAAGGCAGAGCCGTCTCTACCTGGTGACTCTTAACTCCTGCTCAGCCAACAAACACACTGTTGACATCTGCCTCCTTCTTGAAGACACTGACCTCCAAATTCTCCCTCTTGCTGAGATATTTTTCAATGCCAGCTCAGTCACCGCTTTTGACTCCCTCCTATCTGTCGGCTTCAAGATCATTTCCAAGCCTCAACCTCACTATGCTGGCAGTAGGGTTGCCTTACTCTTCCCTGAGTATTTTCCTTCTTCCATCTTACCCACCCAGCCCGACTCTTTCTGTGAGAGCCTGGTATGCAAGTTAGTCAGTCATCTCTCCCTCCTCCACCCTGACCATTGCTACCATTTACCTGCCTGCATGTGCTACTTCTCTGTTCCTCTCTGAATGGGCTGATTTCTGTTCACCCTTACTTTAAACCTCCTCCAATCTGCTCCTCTAGGGTGATTTGAACATCCAACTGGACTTCCCTGACACAGCAACCACTGTTTTCATTGACCTCTGCACCTCTCTACCCCTCTCTCTTCCTCTCCATTTTGCCTACAGGTCCAACTCACTTTGCTGGACACACTCTGGATGCCCTCATCCACTCTGATATCCCTCTCTCATCTCCTCTGGTCACCCCTCTCTCTTGGTCAGACCAATCTCTTCTCTCCTCCCACCTGGGTCCCTTTGGCCCTCTGACCGCACCCCTAAAAGCCCTGCCAATCTCGTTCAGGAACATCTGCCCGATGAAACAAGTGTCAGATGCTGCCTTCACTTCTACCTTTATCCCCCTTGCCCCCTAACTCAGACTCTATCACTGACACTGCTCTCAGCAACTTCCACTTGTCCATCACCAACACTCTTGACATTCTTCCCCCAGTCATGGGGATCCACCTGAAACCCGGCTCTAAGCGTAAAACCTGGTACGACTCCGAACTTGCAGCCCTGAAACGAAAGTGCAGAGCGGCGGAATGCAAATGGCAAACTTCAAGCTCACCCTCTGACAAACTGGCCTGCCACCTGCTCCAAAGGCAATACCGACTCGCCATCTGTTTTGCTCGCCAAGAGTGCACAGACAGTTATTTATTGCCAGTACATTTGCAGAGCAGAGCAAATACTTTGAACGCAGGTAGACAGAACAATAACTCACACCCACACGCGCAGTAAGAGGATAATGAGCACTTATACAGCTATTTATTCATAGTTAAAATACATAAAGCAATAAGTGGTAACACAGAAGTAAATCACAGAAAAGATAGTAAGTTAGCAAGAATACATCACCATGGGCATAACTGAATTCCTCATCTCGGCTGAAGCGGCTGGAAGACCCCGGTAACAGCCAGGCTGAGAGCACAACAGCCCACAGGTATGTCGGAATAAGGCGTCCCCCCCTCTGACTGAGGTCTTTGTGCTCTTTCAGCCTGACCTTTCCAGAGCTCCGCATATATGCACTCCTCAAAAGGGGTGGCAAGTTCTCGAACCTTCTGCCATTAGCGCTTGCGCATTGATGAGTGACTGTTGGCTGCCGGCCGGGTCAACCGACAGTAACCCCAAGGAGCAAAGCGCTTCCCTCTCCTAAAGCACCACAGAAAACAATTCCATAACTCATCTTGAGACCTTGGTGCAGACATAGCAAGTCATAACAAACCTTTTTCGTCTGGTACCAGCCGGCACCTGTTGATCGTAGCTTTCCCAGCACTGTGTCCTTGGCTGAGGCATGCATACCAGTCTCAGCAACAAATAACGTTGAAAACATGTTTTTCAGCAAGTGCAGCTTCATCTGTGGCATGGAATAAATATCCATTATGGCTTTGAGTGCCCCCAGAATGCACTGCGCACCAGCGCCATGTTTTAGCTCAAGCATCACAATCCACCCTTGGATATTTACTTTCCATAGGCCAGTGGTACAGGAACTGGTCTTTGAAACCAACGAAACATCAGAACCAAGTTGGGAATACGTTAACTACAACAACAACCAGCTATTGTGATAGCTAATATAATAAAAATGCAAGCAAAGGCGTGACGCAGTATACCCCCAATATCAGGAATCCATGAAAATAACCAATCCCACCAATTTCCAGTATGATCTTGAGACATTTGGGAAATTAAGTCATTCAAACCTCGGATATGACTTTGAATGGATCGTGAATGGTCACTTAGATTAAAACAACACACACTTTCAACTGCGTTGCAACCCAAATTATGTTTCAGCAATAGATAATCAACTGCAGCCTTGTTTTGTAAAGCTGCTTTTCTAATAACTTTGCTATAAAGGAGCAACTCTTCTAATGCGTAAGAAGTATGATTAAGTCCTTTAACTTCTAAACATGATAGTTTATTTAAAGATGTGTAACCCCCAGCAGCTGAACCCCAAACTCCCACTAATGAAAGGTTTAATGCTAGAACCTCAGCCTCCGATAACAAATGCACATGTGAATCACAATCTGGAGATAGAGCCACAGATTTGAAAGTTGATCTTTTGCTTCGAGACATTGCTGGGTGTAAAGGGAACATCATTAGTCCTAATCGAGCTAAGACACATGGACCTCTGGAAATGTTAGCTGGAATGTAAGTGTATGTGATGTTGCCACATGAGAAGAGCCATCCTGTTGGAAGTTTCACATGATTTAGATGACTGGCAGCTATCACTGTATGATTACAAGACATAGGGCCTCATCACGACTTCGCGGTAGGGCCCGCGCTATTAGCGCAGGGGCTATTAGCGCGACCGCCATAGACCCCGGCGCTAATAGCGCAGGATCACGAGTTTGGCGGACTTGGAAGTCCCCATTCTCCATTGAGCCCATTCGGGAATGCCCCATTCCCCATTGGGCTCAATGGGGAAATTTCGCGCTCAAACCGCCAGCGGATTTCCCGCCGGCGGATTTCCCGCCGGCGGTATGAGCGCAAATTTTTGGGGGATTTCACACCAGCTCAGAGCTGGGTTGAAATCCACCGAAGCCCTGATTCGGCGGTCCCTTAAATCCGGCGGTAATAGCGCTACCGCCGGATTTAAGGGTTACCGCCGAAGTCGTGATGAGGCCCATAGTATTTTTCACACTGGTACATGTGCTTGGAACTCGTGAACACAGCCTTTTCTCAAATGCAATTTGATTTTCCTGTTTCATTAAATTCAGCTGTTGGCATTTGCCAGTCTCACTCTGTCGTCAGGTCATAAAATAACAGACATCTCCTTGAGTTATATTGTAGCTTATAATTTGTGTCAAGTTTCTCCACTTGCGATCTGTTTCTTGGCAAAATCTGCAATACTCATAGACAGAAAAGAACTGTCTGATGTCAGAATCTTGTACTGCAGAATCATGGTGCATGACGCCAAAAATGTGCTTTAGAACACGGAACTGGCGTTGGCACCACTAATAAACATGTAGTTAGCAAAGCTTCAGCATTGGGCATGTCAGTAAGGCAAAAGTGCGTAATGTCCAGTACCTGTTGTGCCAAATATGTCCACATATTCTCTGTTTGGGTAATCATCAGGAAATATTTTCGCCGTCCTAAAGGCATCTCTTCCATAGCTGGCATTAACGTTGTTTGCACTTGCACCTGATGTGTTTGCCGCATTCCACAAATCCATTTCTTCGGTCTGGTTGGCTTTTCGGCATCGCCATAGGGCTGCATTCGGACATCATTGCTCATCATCATCGGTTTCCCATGGATCACTGGCACAGATGTGACATTTCTCATTGGTAGCAGCATGTTGTTTGACCCTCCCAAACGGAGTCCATTTAATCCCACAATTAAACCAGCCAGACACAGGATCTACAAGGCAAACCCAGAAAAGAGATATTAGTGTTGAAAATCACTCTCTTAGGTAACATTTGTCTGCGGCACCTACTGCCATTTTTCTTTGCCGGGTTCCATTGCTAAGACTACCTGCTCATTGCCTGATGCAATAACATCTGCGGGCACCGGTGGGCCACTTGGTCTTTCGACCCACAACTTGCACCCGGTACCATACTGTCTGAAGAGCCAAAACCATGATCCCCACAAGTAGTTAACACTGTGGGAGGCTCCCCCTTTTGATTATGGACAATTTAGCAGGAACAATAATCAACTGGGCCACTCGATCGCCCTTATGAATCGGTAACACTTGGTCCACACTATTCATCAAGATAACTTTGATCTCGCCTTGGTAATCGGCGTCAATGACCCCTTCCGGCACTTGAACTCCCTTCAATGCTAATCCAGATCTAGGGGCAATCCATCCCATATGCTCTGGAGGAATTTGTACTACAATCCCTGTTTCAATCACAACAATCCCTCTTGGGACTAATCTGATTTCTTCAAGAGAATGCAAGTCTACCCCTGCTGACTCTGGAGTCGCCCGATAGGGAGCTAAAGAACCTGGGGTAATTTCCCAGTACAATAGGGTCTCTCTAACTGAGTTGGGTTGAATCTGTAAAGCAGGAGTCATTAATCACAACAATAGAGTCTCATGATTATTTATAGGCCTATTGTTTAGCACTTGCACCGCATCAAACAGATGATCACGCCAGCCTGCTAAACTACCATCTCCAGATTTGTGCAGCTGTTCTTACAACAAACCATTGATCCTTTCAAATAATCCAGATGCTTCTGGGTGATAGGGCACATGGTAAAGCCACTCAATACTCTTTTCCTGACAATATTCCCAAATTAATTTGCCTTTGAAGTGTGACCCATTGTCCTTTTGAATCTGCAAAGGCACTCCGTAATGCAACGTGATCTGATCTAACAACTTAATGGTGTTCAGTTGTGTAGCACGTTTGCATGGCAAAACCATAATTTATCCTGAGTATGTATCCACAATAGTGCATGCATACTGAGAGCCTTTGCTGATTGGCACAGGACCGATATAATCAATCTGCCAAATTTGTCCTGGTAACTTTCCTCTCTGCAGCGTACCCCAGACAATCTGAGGGATAGGCCTATGCTGTTGGTGTTGGCACACCGTGTTAAACGGGATATCATATTAGGCCTCCTTTATTGTATATATTGGCCAAAGCCCAGTCGCTCGGCGAAGAAATCCGTGTTGCAAGGTTCTGACCTTAGATCGACCTAGCCGCCATTTTGGGAACATCTGCCATTTCGATTTCTGCTTCAAAGTCACTCTGTGTTCTAAAATGGTGGACAGTGTTCTTCTGCTCATAACTTTAGCTGTTCTGACCTTTACATAAGTTAATGCCTGAACTGCCCATAGGCTAAATGTTAGGACCATGTAATTAGACCTTGCCCTATGTTTGACCTGTAGATTAAAGGATTACTCACGCCAACAAGTCCGATCCACAGACATACATTGAATACAATGTTGTTTAAATACGGAATGTAAACACTTGTTAAACTATATTGTACAAAACATGTACTAAGACTTGATGTCAAATTCGAAGATACACTGTTGCCATTGTGACTTGTTTTTGTACAAACTAGAAGTAATCCAAATGCATATAGTTGGACTAACTAGAGGTGAACTCGGCACGAACCCTAGACCGAGAATAATTAACCTGCAGAGGGGCTGGACATTGCGATTGAAAACTGTATAAAAGATGTGAATGTTTAAACGTCCAGTACCTCTCACTTCTCATGCAGAAAGGACTGGTATTCGTTGTGATGTACTGAGGGCCAGATAGCTATCTGATACTTTGTTTCTTTGTAAACTGTACAGTTATAGAATAAAGATCTGTGAATCTTCACAAACCCGTGTTTGGTGTGTTTCCTTTTGTGTTACTCAGCCTCAATATTTCTTTTTGCTTTTACAGATGGCGCCCGAATAGGGACCCTCAAGATTGATGCCAGCTCGTTGAAGGTTGATGCGGCTATCGGACCGGGATTGGACGGTGTAAAAGGGGGCCCCTTTCTTGGATGAGACGCAACACCTCAGCAGCGCTGCATGACCCAATCCCTGGGCAATGAGCTCGCGGTCCGAGTCGGCATCTTGACGAGGGTCCTTATATCGAGGCGGGCAGATTTGCCTAAATCACCAACCACGAGTGACCTTAGTTAGAAAATGTGTATTCCGATCGGACCTCCTTAGGATTTGATCATGTGAGTCGTGACCCGATTCTTAAGCATCCTGATCATTTGTTTTGGCGTATTACACTTGCAAGTGCAATTATTGACCAGGTAACACCAATATTCTGATATGCCTGGGAAATTGTCTGCCTACTTCAGGGCGTTATTTCGCAGTGACAGACAATCTTTGGAATTTGGCCGTCCAGCACCTATGGAGGGGTCGCCGGCGTGTACTATGTACTGTAAGCACGGCATTGGTAGCATAGTATTTAACGATATTTGGCACAAACAAACTAGACATGCTTCCGAACTTCAGTGGCCAATCAATGGTAGTTTTGAAATTCTTCTTATTGAATACTTAGAATCCATATTATTGAAGAAAAAGGCTAGACCTGCAGCATTCAATGTATTACAAAATTGGAAGAAAGAAGCTATGCAGCAGTTCAAGAGTAGAGAAAAGCATGCGCGCCGTCATATGACGAACGCCGAAAAAGCCTTGTTATATGACCAGAGTAAACAGTCTGAGTCAGTTAGGAATATAGATAGGGCTTTTTCACTTGGTATCCAGAAAATGTATCCTTCTAAAGACTTTCATGTATCTGATGAATTTATCGATAAACCTTTAAATGAACGAAGGCCTGGTGCCACTGCACCACCTCTGTATGTTCCTCTTCCTGCTGTTATTCCTCCTCCCGTTGCTCCTCCTGCTCCTCCTATTGCTCCTCTTAATGTTCCTCTTCCTGTAGCTATTGTTCCTCCTCTTGTCGTTGCTCCTCCACCTGCTCCTCCACCTTTGCTTGCTGCTACGGGTCCGGTGGGCTTGCCTGCCTCGCCAGTGTTAGTACCTTTGTTTCCAGTTGTTCGAAATGTGCCTACTCTCCCTCTTCCAAGTGGTTCTACACCGCTTGTAATAGATCAGGGAGCGGGTTCAGGGGTTGTAACTCGTAATACTGTATCTTCAGAGAAAAAGCGTGAGTTAACTGCATGGGCTAAGCGTTGCATGGAGAAGGGTGACCAAGCTGATATTCTTGCCACACTTCATAATTTAGACAATTTTCCTAAGAAAAAACGTTTTTATTGAGGGATTAGGAATTCATTTATGTGTAATGTGGAACAGACTAAGTGATACAGATCTCCCACAAAGGTTAAGGGATTTGAATACCTTAGCATTTTCTAGAGATACTGAGGAGAAGGTACAAGAGCATGTTGAGAGGGTTTTTCGGTATAGAAGGGAATTGGAAGGGCTAAAGAATGAAGATGTAGATAGTGATAGTTTGGATGTTATGTTCGTATAGAAACGGTTTTCTACTTGTCGAAAGTCGATAAATGAGGAGACACGAATCTGTACGAAAGATGCGATTAGGTGGATCTCAGATACATCGATAACTCCCGATGAAGTGTATGACACGTATAGTCAGTATATGCTAGATATGCAGAGGAAAGTGATACCGGTAATGGTAGAGTACCTACAGGATGAGTGTGTAAAAAGAAAGATTTGTTGTCCCGCAGAGTTATTTAGTATTTATAAAAGAGCTTTTTCGTTTGACACTTCTTCAGCTGCTTTAGTGCTTGATTTAGCTCTGTTGCTTAGTAAGCATTCAGAGTTGTCTACTTCTCAGTTGCCTATGAGAGAGGTTCCCCCAACATTTGTCCCAAAAGTCGAGGTTCCAGCTGATGCCGGGACAGGTGCAGCTGCCTATGACATTCCTGCACATTATGTGTCGCAGTTGGTTCACGTCCCGTTCTCGAGACAGGAAGTGAACATCATCAAACAATCTATTCCCGATATTAGGAAGAATCCGAAAATGTTCTACAAAGAAATAGAGTCTGTTTTACAATCCTCAGTATTCACCTTTAAGTGATATTGATCTGTTGTTTCCCGTACTCCTGCCTGTTGATTTATGGAAATAGATTAGGACTGTAGATGATGTAGCAGGGTTAGGAGATTCATGGGATACTATGACTAGACTCGATAGAGAAAGACCAGATGGTGAGAGACCACCACAGGTAATACTAACTTTACCTGATACAATAGTTACAAAATTAAAGACTATAATTCCTGAAAGAAGGATTATTTGGGACAAATTTACGGCCTGTGTCCAAGGGAAATCTGAGGGTGCTACCGAGTTCTTCAACCGGTTCGAACAAGTATTTTCAGATTACATTGGGCAAGACTAAAGCACAGAGTCTGGGAAAAGGTTATTCGTGGAGAAATGTGTGTGTGGATTGCTGCCTGACATCCAGTCAGAAGTACTGCACATGGCTCAGTGCTATGAGAATCGTGTCAATAACGAAAAGTAAAGAGTTGAAAAGAGAAAAGGTGACTTAAAGACAAAAGTACTATTACAGCAAATTGTTAGAGGCCCTAGAGGGGGTAATTTGCAATTTAGAGGTCAGTATGTTCCACAAGGAAATGCGCCATTGGATCCTGTAAACATTAACCAGTGTGCTTATTGCAGACAAGAGGGTCATTGGCGTGCACAATGCCCGATCCTCCAGCAAAGGTCAAATAACACATTTGGGAATATGGGTAGATGGCCCAGAGGCCGCCCTGGGGTAGGGGGACCTAGTAGAGGTCAGTTTTCACAAGATTCACAGCAACCTTTTTCACAGGACAATCAGGCATCAAGTGTGGATAATAGAAACATATTGACCATCCTTCTGCTGCTTACCTCTCTGAAGAACTCCCTTTCGATGACATTCTGTTTCGCTAGGATTGCCCGAAGCAGGGTTTGGAACCTACGCCTATTCCCGTTAATCGTAAAGGTCCCTACGTTGAGATGTTAGTGGGAAATAGGAAACATCTATTTTTGATAGATACAGGGGCACAGAAGTGTTCCATTGACCATTTGCGGTTTCCAAACATTCCACTGTCAGGGCAAACGAATGTTTCTGTAGGGTTTTCTGGCACACCAGTCGTCTGTCCGGTTTCTTCGCCGTTACCTATTTCTTTGGGTCCATTTACAGACCACTGTCCATTCCTTTTGACCACGAATTGTGGAGAGAATTTGTTGGGGTTGAATCTGTTGAAGGAATTAAATGCGGTAATTCATTGTTCTTCTGACGGAGTGCGTTTGACGATTTCACCACAGCAACTTTCTGTCTCTCAATTCTTAACCAGACCATTGCCGCCAGAATTTAAAGATGTTCCGGAGTGTTTGTGGGCAATTGACGACAATGATGCTGGTGTTTTGCAAATTGAGCCTGTTAAGATTATTTTGAAACATGGAGTAAAGTTGCCACGTATTCCCCAGTATAAGGTTTCGGTCGATGGTGAGCAAGCTTCGAAATGCATCGTCTCCGATTTTGTGCACCGAGGTGTGATTGAGGAAATTGCAGGTAGTTTGTGCAATAGTCCGATTTTGCCCGTGTACAAAAAAGGTGATAATGCAATTCTCTTCCGTTTCATTATTGATTTACGTGCCATTAATAAGATAGTTGCTCCACAATTCCCTATTGTGCCTGATGTGACAACAATATCAACTATGATTCCGGCTTCAGCTACTCACTTTAGTGTTGTGGATCTAAAGAACACCTTCTTTAGTATCCCTATACATAAGGACAGTAGATATTTATTTGCGTTCACCTTAGGAGGTCGCTCGTTTACCTTCACCTGTGCACCACAAGGTTATACGAAAAGTCCTAGCATCTATAGTATTGAAAGAGCAGCTCTATACCCTTGTGTTGCCCTCTACTTGTACACTGCTTCAATATGTCGATGACCTGCTTTTAGGTGCTGACTCAGAGAGCGCTTGTAAGGAGGGCACTGTGTTGCTGCTTGTTCAACTAGCACAACATGGACACAAAGCTTTGCTTAAAAAATTTCAATATTGTCGACAGGAGGTCGCCTATTTAGGCTATCTCCTGTCAAAGGAGGGAAGAAGGTTGACGCCTGAATGGATAAAAATAATTTCTAGCATGTCTGTCCCAAATACACAGAAGGAAGTCAGAGCCTTGATAGGAATGGCTTCTTACTGTAGGCAGTGGATCCCGAATTTCTCCTTAATGATTAAACCAATGTTGGCTTTGATGAAGAAGGGCATTTCTTCGCCATTGCCGTGGAACTTGCAACACCATCAAGCATTTGATCTGCTCAAGACTGCATTGTGCTCGGCACCAGTTTTGGGCATACCAAACTATGAAAAGGCCTTCGTGTTGTATGTGCATGAATGTGATGGATGTGCTTTGGCTGTATTAACGCAGGAACATGGAGGGAAGAATAGGCCGTGCGGCTACTTTTCTTCCGCCCTTGATCCTGTTGCATGCGCTTTGCCAAGATGTTTGAGAGCTGTCGCTGCTGCGTCCGTTAAACAGAGCGAGGGAATAGTCCTAGGCCATGCTCTAACCCTGATGGTACCTCACTCTGTAGATGTTCTATTAAACAGAACACAAACGCAACACCTCACCTCCGCACGATTAACGGGATACGAATTGATCCTGTTTGCACCGCATATCCAAATTAAGAGGTGTTGTGTTCTTAATCTGGCTGAACTTTTACCTTTCCGCAAGGTACTGCTTGCAGTGACGAAGAGTCACATGACTGCCTTTACACCACAGAGCAAGATACCAAAGACAGAATCGATCTAAAAGACACTCCTTTGAACAATCCACTTGGGGAGCTGTTTTGTGACGGCTCCTGTTTCAAACTTCCTGATGGTACATCCACATCTGATTATGCAATCACCACATTGAGCACGGTCGTGGAGACCAAAAGAATTGCGCATAACTCTGTGCAGGCCGCAGAGATTATCGTATTGACTCGAGCTTGTGAACTTTCCGAAGGGCTTACAGTAAATATATATACTGACAGTCAGTACGCCTTTGGGGTGGTTCACAACTTCAGCAGACTTTGGACAGAAAGAGGGTTCTTGACCTCACATGGCACTAAAATCCAACATGGCTCCTTGATAGTACCGTTACTCTCAGCGCTTGTACTCCCTACTCAGCTAGCTATTATAAAATATGCAGCGCATCAGAAAATCATAGACAATGTAGGAAAAGGGAATGCTTTTGCCGACCAGATAGCCAAACAGACTGGCACTGATCTCTCTTCAGAAATATATACTTCAAGGGAAGCCACAAATGCCTGTACTTTGGATGAGGGTATTGACTCTGTAAAGAATATTCAAGCCGATGCCACGTTAGAAGAATCTAAGAAATGGGCTGAGGGCTTGGGAAAATTGGATGATGATGGGTGTTGGGTGGACAAAGTTGAAGGGAAATGGCTATTGCCCGATGCGTATGTTATGATGATGGTTGTTATGGCTCATGGTCCTACCCATATTTAGGCTCGTAAGGTCACTAAAATGTTGCAAAATGTGTGGGTAAATGACAAAATCCATAAGGTAGCTGAACGCTTCGTTACGGCACATCAACTCCTAGGGGTAGTTTTGGTCCACCTTCTGTCCCCTTTGAGGTGATTCATTTTGATTTTTATTGAAATGGAGCGTTGTTATAACTTCAAATACGTATTAGTTGTCATCTGTGCCTTTAGAAAATGGTTTGAAACTTTTCTTATCAAAGATGCCACAGCCATGACCATGGCAAGGACCATGCTGAAGGAATATTTTCCAAGATTTGTTTTGCCAAGAGTCATCTGGTCGGACAATGGCCCACATTTTATCACTGCTGTAATTCTTATTATTGTCTATGAGGACGACCCCTCAAACTAAGACTGGGCTCTCTCCCTTTGAGGTGGTCATGGGTAGGCTAGCTAACATGTGGAATATCCCAAAGCCCCGTTCTTTGTGCAAGGTCGATAATGTACTTCTTTCTGACTACTGCGGCCAGTTAACTAAAAATCTGTATTTGATTTATCATCAGGTGCGAGAGGCTTTACCTGTAAAATACGAGGGCCCCAGCCACAGCATACGGCCGGGTGACTGGGTCCTTACAAAGGCATTAGAGCGATCTTCTTGCCTCGCACCTCATTGGCGGGGCCCGCATCAGGTCCTCCTGGACACACAGACGGCGGTGCGGGTGGCAGGAAAAAAGAATTGGACCCACGCGTCACATATCAAGAGGATTCCACACCCTGTGCCACACGCTACAGAAGATACAGAACCGCTCACCAGTACTGCAACCAACGATCACGAAGCAGTAAACAGCATCGAGAGTGCATCGGAGACTCTCCCTGATCCCGTGGGGCCTGGGGAAACAACCATTTCACCTCCACACTCTCCAACAGTGTTGTCTTTAAAATGCGTTCCGGATCTTGTATCAGATCTCACTTTTGATTCGTTGCTTCCATCGGGAAGTGACGACATGTTGTTCACAGATCACTCAGTACCAGGTATCACAAGGTACGATCTGCGTCCGAAGAAATAGACCTATCACACGGTTCGGCTGTGCCTTCGAAGAAAAGTCATCAAGGGCTTGTCTTTTTGGCCCGATCATTTGTGTATAAGGGGATTCTGTTGGCTAGGGTTTGTGAAAGGACTAAGAAGACGCTCGGCCTCGAGGTCGCCAGCAAAAAAAACATTGTACGGAAAAGATAAGCGGCTGTGTGACCAGCTACGGAAACGGACATTCAAATGTGTGGGCCCGAAAACATATTGTTGTTCAGTGATAATGTCGATTGGTTTTACAATAGTCATTGCCTTAGGATTTTGGTATCTGGAAGAAGTACATCCACTTGAAAATGTGTTACCCACTGAAAATGTACCCACTGTTTCTACTCCTTTCGTTCATCTGCACACTTTATCTCCTAGAGACTCTCAGTTCAGAGTTATCACAACAACACTTTATTGCTCATTATGAACGCTACACATACCATTCTTAATAGGTCAAACTTTTGGGTTTGTTCACATCTACCGCAACACAGGGATAAGGGGCTGGGTTGGTATATTCATCCTTTACCTTTGATAACTGCTTTCTATGCTCCTCTTAGAGCACTATTCTTTGGCTGATGGAATGATGGCATCTCAGGGAACTTCGATGGGACAAATTTGAATGATTTTGAAAGACGTGTTCTAACGCCCCTGGGATTCTCACTCTTTGCGAATAGGAGCAAGACAAATGTTGCTGCTTCTGACAGACTGTCCTTTCCCTTTCAATCTTTGATCTCTTTTAAGATGGCTTCTATAGGCAATAGGGATGCCACGCCTCCTTCTTATACTGTTAACCAAGCCCCGATTCAGTTTCTTTCTGCATACAGAAGAATGGTACACAGTCAATGGGTGAATTTAAATGTTGCACCAACGTTAGGAATTTGACTAGTGAGGACAGACCTTTGTATGTAGGCGAACATGTTTACTTTGTTTGCGGTAATGTAGCATTTCCATGGTTACCCAGGGACTGGCAGGGAACCTGTTATTTAGGGATTCTGTTACCCGGGGTATTCATTGCCAGCACTGTAGAAATTTCAAAGGCTTGTCCACGACGGGACGAAAATGGCGATACTTCAGCACAAGTTCTGGGCAATGTAGCTAAATCCTTTGTGCCATTTTGGGGGCAAATACTGAACTCAGAAGATATCAGGAGACTAGCAAGAGTACTGGAGAGGACCATCAACCGGACCACTGGCATACTCTATAATATGATGTTAGAACAAAAAGCAATAAGGTTAGTGGCACTTCAGAACCGGATGGCATTAGATGTCTTCCTGGCTGAACGTGGTGGGGTATGTAAACTAGTGAGGTCCGCTTGCTGTGTTTTCGTGCCAGATTCCTCCCCAACAATCTTTAGGGCGATCCAAAATCTGCATGTTCTCAGTTCAGAGGTGCATGTTCCGGAGGGAAACTGGGATCTTAGCGCTTGGTTCTGGGACCTCCTACGATCTAGGGGATGGAAGCTACTTTCAGAATTGCTGATTATTTTAGGTATTCTGTTGTTTCTTTGCTGCTGTATACAATGTCTTCCTGGTAAATGTTCGATATTAGGAGGATGTTGTGCGCAAGCGATGGGTGCATTAGGGCACAAAGTATACGCCCCAGAGAAGATCTCCAATGAATTTGTGCTGAATGAAATCTTAGTATCTGACCTCATGGCAATTGATATCTCCGATAGTGATTCAGGATGTATGGACATTGAGACATGGAGTTACTCGTAAAGCGACTAGAAGTAGTTTAGCGCATGGCGTAGGCCAAAAGCAGGGTTTGTCTAACAGGATATCATATTATGCCTCCTTTATTGTATATATTGGCCTAAGCCCAGTCGCTCTGCGAAGAAATCCGCGTTGCAAGGTTCCGACCTTAGATCGACCTAGCCGCCATTTTGGGAACATCTGCCATTTTGATTTCTGTTTCAAAGTCATTCTGTGTTCTAAAATGGTGGACAGTGTTCTTCTGCTCGTACCCTTAGCTGTTCTGACCTTTACATAAGTTAATGCCTGAACTGCCCGTAAGCTAAATGTTAGGACCGTGTAATGAGACCTTGCCCTATGTTTGACCTGTAGATTAAAGGATTACTTGCGCCAACAAGTCCGATCCATGGACATACATTGAATGCAACGTTGTTTAAATACTGAATGTGAACACTTGTTGAACTATATTGTATAAAACATGTACTAAGACTTAATGTCAAATTCGAAGATACACTGTTGCCATTGTGACTTGTTGTTGTACAAACTAGAAGTAATCCAAATGCATATAGTTGGACTAACTAGAGGTGAACTCGCCACGAACCCTAGACCGAGAATAATTAACCTGCAGAGGGGCTGGACATTGCGATTGAAAACTGTATACAAGATGTGAATGTTTAAACGTCCAGTACCTCTCACTTCTCACACCAAAAGGGCTGGTATTCGTTGTGATGTACTGAGGGCCAGATAGCTTTCTGATACTTTGTTTCTTTGTAAACTGTACAGGTATAGAATAAAGATCTGTGAATCTTTATAAACCCGTGTTTGGTGTATTTCCTTTTGTGGTACTCAGCCTTGATATTTCTTTTTGCTTTTACAACCGGACATTGCAAGATGTTGGTTTTCACTACCTCTAAAGGAATACTGATTCCTCAAGCTTGTGTCCACCTGATAGTAGTCTTTTCTCCAACGTGCCCACATTTCTGGTAAGCCCACTTGGCTAAACCCTCCAAATCATCTTCCTGAGCCTCCGCATTCACAGATGAAATCTTGGTGTGTTCACCTGCAACAGAATTAAAACAACGTTCGAATGAATCTGTAGCACAATGCGCAACCACATGATACACAGTGACTTTACTTTGTGATAACATTTCCGCAATATCTTGCCACAGTTCTTTTCCCCACAACTCTTTTGAATGAATCTTCCACCCATTCTTTTGCCAGGTTGGCAGCCACACCGCCAACCCATTCGCCACTGACCATGAATCTGTGTACAAGTGACATCGACCAGGGGTCTCTTGTTTGAATGCTTGGTAAACTGCGTAAAATTCTGCAAACTGACTGCTCTTCCCTTTCCCTGACGTTGTCAAAATCTTTTTAGTCTTGGGATTGTATGACACCGCTTTCCAGTATCGCTCGGTTCCCACATATGGGGCCGAGCCATCTGTAAACCAGGCATGCTCTGTCTGCTCTACGGTCAGATCACCATAAGGTACTCCCCATTTCACGGGAGACTGGAGTTTCTCAGACACTTCCGGTGGTATGTAATCTGAGGGTGGTATGTTGGCTACTTGCTCATGTAATTTTGCAACTCCACCCTTCCCTGATTTAGCTCTGTCTTGAATGTACCATTTCCATTTAATTATGCTGGCTTCTTGAGCATGTCCTATTCTGTGTGTTTTAGGAGAGCTCAACACCCATTGCATGATCAGGATTTCAGGCCTCATCAACAAATCATGCCCCACTGTCATTTGCTCAGTATCACCGAGTGCCCAATAACATGCGAGCAAATGCTTCTCGAACGGAGTGTATGAGTTACCAGCATCGGGCAACTTACGACTCCAGAACCCCAATGGCACATGGTTCTTGACCACACACTCCAGTTACCGTAATTGTCTTGCACAGACACATTCAATTCCACTTCGCCTTCCTTCAATGGCCATAAATCAAGCACCTGCTGCACTGTGTCTTTCGCCAAATAAAATGCTTTTTGCTGCTCTTCCCCCCACTGAAACTCATATTTCTTCGTGTCACTTTGTAGAGGGGGGCCAGTATCTGCCCTAAATGGGGAATGAGCAGTCTCCAAAACCCAAACAGCCCTATGAACTGCTGAGCTTGCTTTTTGTTCATTGGAGTGGTGAACTCAAGTATTTTCTGTCGGGCCTTCGCCACCATTTCCCGATGCCCATTATGCCACTGAATCCCTAGAAATATCACTGTCTCAGCAGGCCCTTGAATTTTGTTTGGGTTAATCTCCCACCCTTCCTTCTTCAATCCTTCCATAATGACTTCTAACTGGTTTTGCACACTTCGCTCATCCTTGCCCTGAATCAAAATATCATCAATGTAGTGAGAAATTTGTATGTCAGGTTTACACAGTATCTTGTTTAAGTGCTCTGCCACCAGCCGGTGACAGATAGTCAGGCTATGTATGTACCCCATAGGTAACCTTGTGAAGGTGTACTGACGCCCGCTCAATGAAAATGAGAACTGCTCTTGGCACTCTTCAGCAATTGGCACAGAGAAAAATGCATTGGCTAAATCTACCACTGCATACCAGGTCCCCTCAAACGTTTGGACATTCTCCAGCTAGGTAATGCCATCTGGGACTGCGGGCACTAAGGGAGGAGTGTGTTTATTTAACTCGTGGTAATCCACGGTCACCCTCCAAGACTTGTCCCCTTTTTTGACAGGCCAGAGTGGGTTGTTCCACGCGATACTAATAGAGCGTAACACACCCGCCTCTACGTACCCTTTGATGGTGTCTGAAATTTCCTTGTGCCGCCGCAAATGCAGTATTGTTTCATCGCTACCCGCTTGGTTGCCAAAGGCACCTGCACTGGGGGCATCTTCAATTTGCCTATGGTAATGGGTGTGCAGGTCAATGCACTCGCCCCAAAC
Source organism: Ambystoma mexicanum (assembly GCF_040938575.1). Lineage (NCBI taxonomy): Eukaryota > Metazoa > Chordata > Amphibia > Caudata > Ambystomatidae > Ambystoma > Ambystoma mexicanum. Next base: position 455,914,638 of record NC_090923.1, on the reverse strand, counting down.
TGATAAAATGTACCTTCAAGTCCCAAGGTCAATCCTTCTAGAATGTCAAAGCCAATTATGTACTCAGGTATTGGGACAATCAACACTTGGTATTTCTGCCTAGTCAAATTGCCTATTTTCATCTCCACTTCAGTTTGTACTGCAGGGGTCTCCTTTCCCCCTAGACCTGTAATGGTAAAGTGTCTGCCTTTGAATCGTGTTGGATTTCCATGAATCAGAGAGCCTCCGCCCTGGTGTCTATCAAAGCTTGCACCCCTTGCGTATTGCCCAGCCCCCAAAAAATGTTAATATTAACATGGGGTCGCCTATGAACTTTTATGCGAGCGGACGCTGCCGGAGCTTGGCTGTAACCCTAGTCAAATTTTGAATGAGTGTAACCTGACTCTGCCTCTAACATCGCACTCACCACCTTCCTTAAATCAGCATATGTTGGCTGGTACGGGGAAGGAATCCCCATAGACCCTTCTTCCTGTAATTCCACAGGAGGGGCGGAAGGTGAGGTGTCCCTCTGTGGCTTAGTCACCACCTGTTTCTTAACCTGTTTATAGTGCTCTTTGGCTGCATCCCTCTCTTTTTGTATAGTTCATACATTACCCTGGTTTCAATGCCATCAATTTCTTCTCGTGGCACACCATCTTTTAACAAAGCCAAAAACATGTCCTTTCTGGACACTCAGGAGTCTCTACTATCTTGCCTCCTGCCTTCAGTTCTTCTCTCACTATGCCCCTCTCTCTCCCATGGCTTGTCATCACTCTTGTCCCACTCCCCTAAATCTGCCAGTTGCCGGATGGCATCCACCATTCATCAGTGGGTTTGCCCGTCATACTTACGTGCAAAGTCATAATGACACATTTGTATGCAGGTGGGGCAGTTCTTATCACCATATTCCTGGTTTAAACTGAAAGCAGCACGACCCCCATGTGTCCTGGTTCATCTACATGAATTGCCTCCTTCATAGCATGCTCTCTGACCTTTTGAATCGCCTCTTTCAAAGTGTACCACTTCTTTTCCTCGATACTTGCGGTTACACCTGTGGATCCTAGCTTTCCCAGCGCTGTGTCCTTGGCTGAGGCATGCATACCAGTCTCAGCAACGAATAACATTGAAAACATGTTTTTCAGCAAGTGCAGCTTCCACTGAGGCATGGAATAAATATCCATTATGGCTCTGAGTGCCCACAGAATGCACTGCGCACCAGCGCCATGTTTTAGCTCAAGCATTACACCATCCGTGCCAAGAAAAGGGCCTACCTTCAGGCACCGGTATCTGGTGCATCCAACAACATGGCTGAACTTTTAAAAATCTGCAGGGAACTAGCCAACACTTCCACAGTCTCTTCCTTCCCTCGTCCTTCCCAGGCCCTCTGCAACACAGTTGCCACTCACTTTGCCACCAAAACTCAGAACATCCTTAACAGCCTTGATACTCACCCTCCCAATCCATCCCAAACCCCTTTGCCTCCCTTGGCCCCTTACCCTCCTCCTTTCTCCTTCTCCTCCTTTGCCCTTGTCACACCTGAAGAAGTCACCAGAGTTGTCCGCTCTATGAAGGTCTCTTCCAAACAGGTTTCACCGTGCTCATCCAGAACCATCAAGGACAACATTGGCTTTCTTGCCCCCCCACTCGCTGATCTCTGCAACCACTCTTTTTCCACTGGATCTTCCCCTCCTCCCTCAAGCACTCCCCTATGTGCCCCCTTCTTAAAAAAACATATAGCTGACCCTACCTGTTCAGCCAACTACTGCCCTATTAACACAACCCTGTTTCTGGGTAAAATGCTGGAGAAGTTGGCCTTGCCCCAACTCAACTCTCACACTGAACTTGTTGATGGTCCCCACAAACATCAATCTGGATTCCAAGCATCCAGAGGCATGCAAACTGCTCCTCTAAACACCTTCGAAGTACTGCTTGCATCTCTGGATTTAAATTCCCCAGCTGTCCTCCTCCTACTTGATCTATCCTATGTGTGGGATGTTCTGACCCATGAAGCTCTGCCCTGCAACATCACTGTGTGCTCCTTTCATCAAAAACAACAGAATGGCTGCCAAAAAGCCCTATGTGCTAAAAATCTCTGAGAAGTGCGCAGGGAAATCTGAAAAATAGGCTGCCGAATCTATTTTTGCCTATGTCAGTGGTAAAACAGGAGACCACACTGCCAAAACCTGTCATTGGGCTTTCCACAGAGTGAAGTAGAACTGCTTGAAAAGGCAGTGCTGCATTGCCAGAAAAATCCAGAAGTGCTTTAAAATCTGTTTTTCCTTGGCTGTTGAAAGTGCAAAATCATGGTGCCCAAACAGCAGAGAAGATCCAACATCCTTGTGGGGTGTTCACCGTCACCTTATTTAAGGAATCCCAATAAGCACAATGTCAGGAGAAGCACCTTTCATCATAAAAAAATCCACATTCAAAAGGTGCTTACCTGGGAAAAATATGTCAGATATGGGCACAGTACCGCCGCTCGCCTGTGTCCAAGCTGTCATTTACTTACACTGTCAATTTAAAACCTGTGTCTTAAAATCAAATTGTGGAAAAGAAGAGACTTGCCATCAAAAGCAATATGGGTTGCTACAATTCAATTTCTATGGTTTAAAAAGACTGGAATGAGGTGATCTGTGTGTATATTTGTTGAAAATGTAAATTGTATTTTAAAAAATACCTTTTTAAACAGTCATTTAAAAGTGAACTAATGTCAGCCACACTGGACTTCAAAGACATTCCATAGCTTCTCCCAAACAAAGGAATCTTCCTCCTGCTCTCTGCTCAGGAACTGGCATTGTGTTGTTAATGGAGGTGGGAGGAGATTTTGGCCTGTTGCTCTGAATGGAGACAAAAGACTCACTAGACTGAAAGGAAATGCAAATTCGGGTGTCAACAGAAACCAACTTCCAAAGGAAGAGAGGCCCAAGTATCTCTTGGCCCAGCCCAACTTTGGAGGCGGGACTAGACAGATATGTGTATCTTAAACTCCAATGAAATATCTTTTTGGAAAAAAGACTCATAGAAAACTGTGTAAAACTTGGAAAAATCAGTATTTTATAGGTTGTTAATATAGAAATGCTGCTCACAGTTTGAAACTACTCTGAACCCTGTGCGATGTTCAGAGACAGGACTACCAAAATGTTGATGTTGTAGCAATTGTGATAATGCTAGGAATATGAACATTTACAGGATTATGCCCAGATGTCATGCGCATGTATGTGGAAAAATGTGTACAGATCTGACACTGGGTAACCAACCAAAAGCGCGAAAAACTGTCAATTTTGAACCGAATCTCTCAAGAAGATGGGACTCAGATGGATAAGTGCTCTATTAAATCTGTGATATGAATATGTATTATTAGCAAGTTGGTGATATTGGAAATATGCTTTATATGAAAAATAGATTTTCTGTGTAGAAACAAAGGGGAGGTTTTTCCTTGGATTGTAAATTGCTGCATCACTATGACACTAGATTTCCTTCTCAAATCAGGAGAGGGGAAATACTCTGACCAATCGGATTCCTAGAGGGTGGGCTTAGTATAATCAGCCTACCTTCCCCTTTGGGAAATACATAAATAGGGACAGTTTAGGACCTAAAGACACACACACATTCACCCATCAACTGATTTACTGGCGAAGCGCTCTGCAGGAGAACCCAGATCCAAGACTCCAGAACTCTGAAAGCAGAAGGCACAATTCCAAAGCTGAACCCTTCTCAGCTGGCCTTTAAAATCTTGCAACCTGATTTTACCCTAGACTTCCAAGGGGCACATAAAAAATTGAACAGCCTGGCTGTGCTGTTTCTGCTTCTTGCCAAGAACTCTTGCCAGAACCCAGAGATCCAAACCAGTAGAGCAGAGCTGTAACCAGATAGCTATAACTCTAGAACCAACCTGTCAGATCAAGTTTGGAGGCTGTGCAGAGACCAGAGTGCCGTGCTGAGTGCAGAACCAAGCGACTGAATCCTGTCCGGTGGCCTAGCAGATTCCAGTCCAAACTCTTTGACCAGATCTTTGACGGGCCTATTCCAAACCATAGTTGTGAGTATCTAGCATAGAATTGTCCATAGCCAATCTCTTATCCTTAAGAAATCCTATCCAACCCATTCTAACATATCCAGAACTGCATTGTAGAATATCTTTTGTCTTTTCTGAATCTTTCCCTCATCCATATAGTCCTTTGATAATTGTAGTGATAATATCATCTTTGCGCTAATATTTTTGCTGAAGAAAGACAAGTGTCTGGGCGGGCAAAAGTCAGAGCAGAGGCGCTGCTGTTCTGGTGGCTGTCCCGTTGGGTATCTTGCATCTTCATAGCCTCCCTTAGTGTAAGGAAAGTACTTTTTTGTAATTCTAAAGTGCATCTGTCATTTGAAAATCTTGACTCTTTTTATGAAAAATCGACCTCTACTAAAACCTTCATAACTTCTGAACCGTGCATGCTGGAAACAAAATTTAAGTGTCAAATTGAAGCTAACATCCATAGCCTTCCAACTATTTAAAGATTTCCTGTAATCGCGTTTCTCGCGCGCTGAAAAGTTTGCTGCGATTCTGTATTTGGCTCAATTTCATTACATGTACAATAGCTATTTCTTGAATCCGACCTCAGAATTCAGTTTCCAATCTGGTAGTCATTCAACCATCATTGCTAGTGTTTACCTGAAGGTATCCAAAGCGGCTTCCACTAGTTTTGAATCCAATTAAGAGAATTAAATTCAGTTTTCAGTGTTTTCCCCATTAATTCCAAACCACATTCAAAAGCATTTGACCTGTTTAAAATCATTCCTGTTTCTCTCTATGCTTGCTGGGGGGAATTGGGATTGAAACTGCATTTGTTGAGATTGTATATTCCTGAAGCCTGTTTTCTCTCCTTCCATCTCTATATTGCATATTAGGGAGATTGAGTAGTATCGGGGGAAAGAGTGGTTACATTGCATTTGATTGAACACACAAAAGTATGATTTCTGGGCTACATTAATTTCCTATCATTGCATTTGACTGAACCCACACTAAGTTTTATTCTATGATACGTTATTCTTCTCATCCATATTCCTACGGATTAAAGAGATTGTTGATTGTGATATCACACATTGGTGATCATTGTATAAATATTAATAGTGTGATATCTAGATATTGTTCAAATTCATAAAAGTGTGATACATATATATTGTTCAAATTCATAAAAATAAATCTTTTAGCTTTCCAAAACAACCTTCTTCTTGGTTCATGGAGACCAGAGGGGATTCAAAGAGAGGGGCATGATATAAGGGTACATCATTCAGAAATAAAATAACTTATAGACACCAATATATAATTAAGGGTTTCAATTGTGCATCCCACGCTAGGCATTGACTTAGGTGTAGTGCTGGGTTGAAATCACTTACAAGATTGGGGGCTCATGTCTGAGATTTCTGAATTAGATATACCACTTGTGTCAGTCTAATACAGGGTACATAAATCCTGTTGGGCTACCACACGGTGTTACACTGTGAAAAGCACCCCTCAGTAGGAACGCTCTAAGGAATCGGTCTGTTTTGCAAAAATAAAAGAAAACTTCTGTAAATCAGGAAGGAAATTAATATTTCCAGAATGGCGACTTTGGTAGAGATGAAAATGGCTAGAGAACGCCTATTGCATAAATTGTTTGTAAGGGGTGAATGGACAGAGCAGGATCAGAATGTGTGGTTGCAGGCAATCACAGAACAGATCACTGCAACAGGGTTAGATACATGACAAAACCAGGGTCCATTACATATGGCCCTGAGTGAACTATATATGGCCAATAAGGCAAAGGAAGAGCAAAACAAGATTGCCAAAATAGTGTCATATCTATACCTATATATTGGAGCCATACAGGATAAATATGCCAAGGGCCAAGATCTGGCAAACAGGCAACTGCGGGCATTAGAAAAGGCCCAAACTGATCTGGACTCTTCTGAGCAGAGGCTACAGAGGAGCCAGGAGTCAGAAAATGAAAGTAGGCAGTACATAATCAAAATAAAAGAGGACATGGGTATCATGCAGCAGGAAAAGGCAGAACAGAATACCAGAATGCTGGCCTTGCAGAAGGAGTACCAAGAAAGTTTGGACTCTCTACTGCAGAGCCAGAAAAGCTGGAGCACAAATACATTTCAACAGGGCATGTACAGAGCAGGTAGTCAGCCTGCAAAGCCACTTAGACAGAGAGAAAGAAGAGAGTAATAAATGAATCCTGAAAGACCTGGACACGTAGGCAGAATTTGATGAAGTGCGCCAGAAAGCTGTTGCGCTTCAAATACAGAGGGACGACCTGCCGACACAGAGGCAGGCTCTTGCTCAGGAAAGGGACACCTTAGTCCAGGAAGCCTGTCACTTAAAAGAGAAAGTAGAAGAAAATCACCTGGTCCTTCAGGGACTGGGTGACCTCCAAAAAGAGCATGAAAGATTGTTAGAGCACACCAGGAGGGTGGAAGAGGCTCTGGCAAGGAAGGACCTGGCCAGTATGGACAGGACTCAGGAGGTAACCCTCCTACAGCAAAGACTGGCCCAGTACTCAAAAACAACCCAGAAAGAACAGAGAGAAAATGAGTCTCTCTATGAGAAAAATAACAGGCTCCACAGACAGGTAGCTATGCAAGAGCAATTGATAGAAACCAGCAAGGCCTTGATAGAGGAACAGAAAGCTCAGGTTTTTCCATGGCAAAAGGGAGCAGGGGCTGATAGAGATGAGGTTCACTGGGAAAGGGAAACACCTGAGCATAACCTCAGTAACCCTAGTACCAGAGGCCTTCACCTCTTCCAATCCCTGGACTCTGCCACCCCCATGTCCACTGGTGCACATGAGCCAAGGGCCACAGTGATGGCAGATTTCAATCCAATAAGAAATAAGGGGCTCATAGACCAGCACCTCCCAGGAATGGATGGGCAGGCATCTGGGTATGGGTACCCAAGTACTGTGAAATTTAGTGGGGAACTCCATGAGAGTAGGCCCACTAAGGGCATCCTGAAAACCTCTGCCCAGCTAGGACAGTGGGGCGGGGGTACTCATCAAATCCTGGGAGCAAGGAAGAATCAGAAGACTCCTCTGAGCGCCCCTGGACACAGGAGACTGGGTCCCCACATTCTGCCAGCCATTCCCAGGCTCGCAGAATCCGGGAGAGCCTAGAAGAGCAGACGGGCACCTCTGGGAGCAGTGCCTCTGAGTCAGAGGAGGAGTGGACCAGGGTTACCGGAACCAAGAAGGCAAAAAAGGGCCTTACTTAAGGACCCCTTAAAGCAAAACAAATCGATAAGGAGCGTCATCACGCCCTATCATAAGAACGCTAAGTATTCTGTTTGGGAGCACTTAGAGCTTTTTGAGCAAATGATGGAAACTTTCCATTTGAAGGACAGCCAAAGCTGTATTCAATATGTGAAATGGACCATCTCACCAGAATACTCCAGCTTCTTTGCGGCGCTGGAGGACCAAAATCATTTTAGATGGTCCACCAATAGGGCAACCATCTTGAAGCATTTTTCTGGGGATAGAAATCCTCAGGAGGCTCGCAAGGCACCCTACAACTTGCAATGTGGGGAGGACTAGGCCCCACCAGAATTTGTGCAGGAATTAAAGCGTGCCTTTGCGCAGACCACCAGAAGGGTGCGCACGGACAGCAAAGAATTTGTGAATACTTTTTTCCACGCTCTATCAAAGTACATCATGACCCAGCTAGTGAGAGATTGTCATGAGAAAAGATCACTAGACTGGGTCATTGAACGGGCCACACGAACTTATGAGGTGCAAAAGCCCATGGAAAACAAAAATAATACAAAAAGCCCCAAAACAACCAACACCCCTGCTGCTGCTAAGGTCGAGGTGAAGGTTGCCCCCATTTTGTATTTGGATTTGGAGATGGGGGGGCCTAAAAACCTGCCTGCACATCAGAATAATCCCAAGCCCAGAAGGCCCTCAGGCCAGTCACAAGCAGGTAGCCAAGGAGGTAGTCCCACAAATGGGATCCCTCACTCCCCTGACTACATAAGCCCCCGCTGCAAGGGGAACAGACCTATAGTGGGTTATGTGTGGACTCCTCCAGCACAAGGGGGGGATCCAACCAAACAGTAGCTAACTCAGGGAACTTCCCTCCTCACTTCCCCCAGGAGGGCAGAAATTCCCCAAATCCTGGACAGAACTTCTTCCCCAGGTGCCCGCAAAACTTTCAACCCCAAAACAATCCATCCTTCTTTCCCCAATTCCCTGAGCCCAGACAACCAAATCCATAAGAGGGGAGGCCAAGGGTGGAGGGGTACCCAAATTTTCCAGACCCGGGGTATTTTCAGAGAAGGGATAGCTACCCTTCCTGGGATCAGCCCAAGGGAGACAACAGAACCCCGAGTCAGCCTGAGCAGGTGTCACAGCTGGAGTGCCAGGTCCAAAACATGGCACAGGATCTGGGTCGCATGCTGAGGGCTCAACAGAACCCTCAGATGAGCATGCCGGCACAGAATGCCTCGAACTCCGGACCGGTGCTCCAGAACAATGACGGGGGCAGAACCCCGACAACCCACCGGTTCCCAGGGAGGAGGCACAAGGGCAAGGGGGGTGCAAAGCCTTGGAGGAAGCTTCCTTCCCCACTTGTAAAAAGCCCCTGGAAACCCAGGAACTGGAACCAAAATCTCCTGCCCCTGAAAGTCTGCCACCCAAGGGGCAGAGGGGGGTAGGAGAAACAAAGAACCCAAACAGACCCATTTTGAGGAGGAGGTACAAATCTTCCAATTTGATGGAGAGGGATCCTCAGAGGCTCCTGGAAAAAGGATCTTCTCCTTCAGAGATGGGGGAACTCCTCCCAAAGAAAAATGGGTCCCAAAGGATCCAAATTCAGACTGGGGAGATGTGGGGACTGAGCTAGCGCCACCCATCATCCACCCCCAGAAACAACAACATGAAAATCCCCTGGTTCAAACCCCTCCTGGTGACTGCCTCCAAAAAGGGGGGAGCAGCCCAGCACCAGAACTAGGGGAACGCAAAACTTCTCCCATATCTAGTTGTCACCTTTCTTTTCAGACTCCCAAGACTCCCCACAGAATTCTTCCCAAATCTCTTCTCTATCAGTGTCCAAAACTAGAAAACTAAGGTTACAGGTCATTTGGTCAAAAAAAAAAGGTCGACAGGACAAATGGTCGACGCAATTTGGTCGAAAGACAAATGGTTGAATTTTGTATTTTCACATTTTTTTTGGGGGGGGGGGTCCCGGGGTCCCTCCCCAAACCCCTTTTTTTGCTAAAAAACCCTTTTTTTCCTAAACGAAAACCTGAAAAATATATATAAAAATAAAAATATAAATTCTACCATTTGTCTTTCGACCAATTGTCTGTCGACCAAATGACTGGACAGCGAAAACTAACCCACCAGTTGTCCAAAAATGTACATTATCTGTGCCCCCTTGCAGAGAAGGGGGGAAGATTCTATGCCCCGGTCCAAATACAGCAGCAGTGTACAATTTTGGCACTGGTGGACACTGGATCCCAAGCTACCCTTCTGTCCAAAAAGGCCTTTGATAAACTGAATTCAGGAAGGGGGGAGAATTACCAAATTACTCTCACCCTTCTTCCTGGACAACTTCAGAACTTTGATGGGAACGAAATTCCCATCAAGGAGACTGCGGATTTGGATATTAAAATGGGGGCGACACAAGGTGAAGCACCCGGTCATAGTTGTAACTCCAGAGGGCGCCCCTTGTTTACTGGGGAATGACCTCCTGTGAAGGTTGTCACCCCTATAGACTGCGTAAACAAGGTCCGCTGGACCCAGACTAGCTCACCGATAAAGTTGAAACAGAGTGTCAACCATGTCAGTTTAAACGGCACATGCCACATGGTTCAACAAAAATCTGACCAAGTAGAATTTCACTTCCAGAACAACCAAATCCCAGGCGTGACAGTAATAGCAGTAGGACCACAAACCAGTGATGGGGGGTCCTCTCTCTTTCTGAAAATCAACCTTCCTTCCATTTTAAGGTGGCATTCCACACTGGAAGGGAACACTCTGAAAATCTTTACCAATTCACAATCAGACATTCCCACTCATATAGTCTAGAAAGATGAGAAATCAGCTCAAAACCTGGATAATATTCAGCAAATTGGAGAGCAGTTGTTCATCCCTGTTCAGTTAAATAAAGGAAAGGACTGTGTGTGAACAACGGTAAGAGCTTCATCAGCGAAGCCATGTTCCACCAACTCCCAAAAGATCCAGCCATTCCCACATTTAAACTGATAGACAAATGGGAAATGAATCTGGAAACACCCAATTCCAAACATCTCCTGCCAAGCAGGTGTATGCTCAAAATCTCCATAGGCAACAAGAGCATAGTCCATAATTGTTGGGTCATGAGAGACGTCACTGCCGCCTTTTACTTAGGAAGTGACATTCTCAATCGCTTTGCCATTAGTTTGGACCTAATACACTTCAAAGCTTGGTCCTGATTAGCGGATAATCCCATGGGCTTTGATGACCCAGAGAAAAGCATTTAGGTCAGCTCAACAGCTATCTTATGCAGTTGAAATTCAGATTGGAAAGGAAGTCACCATCCCAGAAAGGACCCGACAATTCTCCCTGGAAGTGAAAGTTAAAAGAGGACAGAAATGGAAAAACCCTGATGCCTATATTCATCTAAATGCTTCTCTCCAACAGCAAGGGTTGGGGGTAAACCCACCACCACTAGTCAATATAGAACATGACACCATTCCAGTAAAGGTGGATAACAGCGACTTAAAGAGTATCACTTTAGCCGCAGGCACCATTATTGGAATGGCGGTTGATGACCGACATTTTTCCATAGATTTTGGCAATGAACTGTTAGGACCAATCCCCAAGGACTGTTTTGACAGTGATAGTGATGACAACACAACACCAGACCGGATCTTTACCTGGCATGGGGGGAACTTCCTGGTGAACACTTCCTGCCCTTATGGTAAGGAAAATGTGACCTGTGACTTCAGGAGGGATGAGGTGATTTTCCAATTCCACGAGGACTGCCTTCCCCACCTGATGCCACTAGTCCAAATCAGCTCTCTGACCAGGGACTTCTCCACATAGCTGGAGGAGGCCATTGAGATAGCAAAACCGGAAGTCTTTCCAGGCTTCATGCAGATGGTTGAAGAGAGAGTCAACCTAACTGATGCCTGTGAGACTCTGGAGCAGAGGCAAAAAAGTTAAACAAGTTTTCTTGGATTTTCAAGATCTCTTTGCGGTGGACTCATATGACTGTGGTTGCACCGACATCCACATAACAACAATTCCCACGGACCCTGGCATGACTCCAGTGTTTGTGAAGCAATATCACTTCCCTCTCGCATCAATGGAGTCCCTTACTGAAATAATTAAGAACCTTGAGTCCCGTGGGATAATCCGTCCAGTCCACAGCACCTTCAATAATCCGGTGCTGGGGATATTGAAGCCAAACTGCCAGTGGAGACTCTGTGCCGACCTTAGGGAGCTCAACAAACAGGTCCATACTTCCCAATGGCCTCTTCCCTACATTGACCAAGGGCTGGCCCAGATAAGGGGTCACAGGTATTCACTGCAATAGACCTGACCAATGGATATCGGACTGTACCTGCCAGTAGGGAGGACCAATACAAGCTGGACTTTACCTTCGGGGGGCAGCAGTACACATGGACCCGGACTACTTTCGGATACATCAACTCCAGCAATGAATTCAACATTTTTCTACATAAGGCCATGCCCGACCTGGGTGAGAGGGGTAACCTGGCCTATGTAGATAATGTTCTCATCAAAAGCTCAACTGTGGAGGAACACATAGCGGAGATCCGTTATGTTCTGACACAGTTGAGGGCTGCCGGAGCAAAACTCTCCTTTCAAAAGGCACAGTGGTGTAGGACCCGTGTCAATTTCTTGGGGAATGAGATTACTCCGCAGGGTCTCTGCCCCCAGGAAAAGAAAGTGGAAGCACTTCAGAAATTGAAAGACCCCACAACTCTGTGGGAACTAAGGAGCATCCTTGGACTGACTAATTACAGTAGAAAGTTCATTGAGGACTACGCAGAGATCACAAGACCCCTGATTCATCTTTTGAAGGGGGGTCCAAGTGGGAGTGGGGTCCAGAACAAGCCGAGGCAGTAAGACAACTCAAAAGAAGCCTCTCACAAGCGCCTTGCCTAGCTTACCCTGTCAAAGACAAGGAGTTCGTCTTGGAGACAGGGTTCTCTAATACATGCCTGACTGCAGTATTATACCAAAAGCATGACAAGGTCAATAAAGTAATCTCCTTATGCAAGTAAAACTTTATCCTCTGTGGAGGAGAAATTCAACGATTGTGAGAAGGCACTCCTGGCAAGGGTGTGGGCATTGAAGAATTACCACCCGTTTATCCAGGGGGAACACACCATAGTGGAGACTCCACACCAGCCTCTGCAAGATCTCCAAAGTGACAGAATCCGGGCAGGAAATGTAAGTAATTCCCAAATTACTTCCTGGATTCTGTCAATGCAAGGCTTTCCTGTGGAGGTCAGATATGGCCAAAACAAGAAGAGTCCCCTCGTGCAAGGTCTGGCTGACTTGAATGATTGTGCCAGAGAAAACTGTCTCGAGGACGAAAGTCTAAAAATCAAGGACAACATGGAGACATACCTCAATTCCCCAAACAAAGTCTTTGAAGAAGACAAGTGTGAGGGAATGCCCACTGTCTATGTGGATGGATGCTCTTACCATGTTGACAACAATTGGGAAAAAGAACTTGTGGCCGGCGTAGGGAATGCATGGGTGAATGAGACCCCAGAACCCTCCGCTGGGTACAGGATTGGCCCCCGAAGTAGTCAAGTGGCAGAGTTGATGGCTGTGCATCAAGCCATCCTCACTGCTGTCCAACATCAACTCCACGAACTGGTCATAATCAAAGATTCAGATTATGTACGGAACGGGTTCGTGGAGCACCTGGTTAACTGGAAAACCAGATGCATGCTATGTGCTAATAACAAACCATTGAAACATGGGAAATTAATTCAAAACATTGATGATCTGGTCACCTCGAATGAGATGACCATCTACTGGAAAAAGATCAAAGGTCATTCTAAAGTAGAGCGGAAATTGGAAATGACTTAGCTGATCAGCTGGCCAAAACCGGAGCCATCCAAGGGGATCTACTTGAGATCGAGTCCCTGTTGGGGGAAATACAGGTAACTGCCATCACTAGGTCCCAGACAAATGCTCACAATGAACTCTCATCTGCACAATGGAGTAAGGAGACCCCAGATGCTGATTTGATTACAGCTCAAAAAGGGGATCCAATAATTTGTAAGTTTTATCAACACATTCAGGACCCTGAGAACTTTCCCCTGATGGATATCGATTGCATTGAGAAAGAGGACCTCAGAGTGTTGATGAAAAGTCCAAACATGTTCCGAATCCAAGACGGTCTGTTGGTGAGGAAATTCCTAGCTGGCCATGATCAGTGGGTAGTCCCTATCTCTTTCCAAAGCCTGATGTTAAGTCACGCCCATGATGCAGCCACAGCCGGTCATAGGGGGTTTCATACAATGCTTGAAATCTTAAGAGAGGTTGCATACTGGCCACACATGGGGCAGGACCTCGACCAATGCTTGAAGGGGTGTCTTGTGTGTGCACAATTTCAGCCTACATCCCACACACACTGTGCGCGTCTCCAAAAGAGAGGGATGACACTGCCATGGTCAGATTTACAAGTCGTGATTCACTCCTCTAGGGGAAATAAGTACATGTTGACTGTGACATGCTTGTTTACTAAGTGGGTAGAATGTCTCCCGGCCCCAAATTGCAAGGCAGAAACAGCAGCTGCCCTGATTATCAACCACCTCTTCTCACATTTTGGACTACCCCAAAGGATCAAGTCAGACCGAGGTAGCCACTTCACTAGCGAAGTAATGACAAAGATGTGGGGGTACTTGGGGTCAAAAGGAAATTACACATTGCCTATCGGCCAGCCTCTAGTCATGCAGTAGAGAGATACAACAAGACAATTGTGGGCATATTAAAAAAGTTTGTGGCAGATTCTGGGCCAAGTTGGGAAATTCAATTACCTCTTGTCCTAATGGCCATCAGATATACCCCTTCAACTGCAACTAAAATGTCACCGTTTGAGCTGATGACTGGACGCAGGATGGTGCTTCCCCAGCATCTGCTCTACAGAACACAAGAGCAGACATTGATCAATGCCTCCACAACTCATGAGTATGTTGAAAATCTAAGAAAACACCTTCAACATGCTTTTGCCTATGCTCAGCGAAATCCAGAGAGATCTGCAGACAGCATGAAGACGCACTATGACTTAAAGACTACAAGAAAAGAATACCATGTAGGAGACCGGGTCTACTTATACAATTTCCAAAGGAACCAGGCCAAACAGCGCACATTTTTGCCTACCTGGAGGGGTCCTTTTGAAATTGTAGACAAAATCTCACCAGTCGCCTACAAAATCTGCATCCCCAAAGGCAGTTTGGCAGAGGGAGAAGATAAGTGGGTCCATATTAACAAACTAAAGAGTTGCCATCCTAGGCACACTCTGCAGCAACTAGAGGGGTCTTCTGCAACCCCAGAGGGGGCCACTCCAGCTCCCTAGAATTCCCACTATAAAATATTCCATATATAGTCAATAATTTACCAATAGAAAAATACGTCCTGATTTGTCAAAATGTATGTGTCTGTCCCACTACATTAATAGTGGTGGGGAAATGTCTACAAATATGTTTTTGCTTTGTCATCCTAGAATTGGAAACAATGGAGACTAAATCCAAGGAGGATCACCCAGGGACCAGAAGCAAAGATCCAAGGGGCCCATACTCACATCAGGACTGGGTGAGGAGAACTGGTCTGTCCACTACTGATGGAGGAAAAGATGATGAACTTTGCAATTTTTGGAACCAAAAGAAGAGAGACTGATCATCCCAGTCTTGCGACTTCCCAATGATGGACGGTCAATGCCAAATCTCAAGGAGAACTGGGTGAGGAGAACTGGTCTGTCCAAAACTGATGGAGGAAAAGATGATGAACTTTGCAATTTTTGGAACCAAAAGAAGACAGACTGATCATCCCAGTCTTGCGACTTCCCATTGATGGACGGTCAATGCCAAATCTCAAGGGGGGCTTGTGGGATGTTCTGACCCACGAGGTTCTGCCCTGCAACATCACTGTGTGCTGCTCTCATCAAAAACAACAGAATGGCTGCCAAAAAGCCCTATGCGCTAAAAATCTCTGAGAAGGGCGCAGGGAAATCTGAAAAATAGGCTGCCGAATCTATTTTTGCCTATGTCAGTGGTAAAACAGCAGACCACACTGCCAAAACCTGTCATTGGGCTGTCCACAGAGTGAAATAGAACTGCTTGAAAAGGCAGTGCTGCACTGCCAGGAAAATGCAGAAGTGCTTTAAAATCATTTTTTCTTGGCTGTTGAAAGTGCAAAATTATGGTGCCGAAACAGCAGTTAAGATCCAACATCCCTGTAGGGTGTTCACCATTACGTTATTTAAGGAATCCCCATAAGCACAATGTCAGGAGAAGCACCTTTCATCATAAAAAAATCCACATTCAAAAGGTGCTTGCCTGGGAAAAATATGTCAGATGTGGGCGCAGTACCGCCGCTCGCCTGTGTCCAAGCTGTCATTTACTTATACTGTCAATTTAAAACTTGTGTCTTAAAATCAAATTGTGGAAAAGAAGAGACTTGCCATCAAAAGCAATATGAGCTGCTACAATTCAATTTCTATGTTTTAAAAAGACTGGAATGAAGAGATCTGTGTGTATATTTGTTGAAAATGTAAATTGTATTTTAGGAAATACCATTTTAAACAGTAATTTAAAAGTTAACTAATGTCAGCCACACTGGACTTCAAAGACATTCCACAGCTTCCCCCAAACAAAGGAATCTTCCTCCTGCTCTCTGCTCAGGAACTGGCATTGAGTTGTTAATGGAGGTGCGAGGAGATTTATGCCTGTTGCTCTGAGTGGAGACAAAAGACTCCCTTGACTGAAAGGAAATGCAAATTCGGGTGTCAACAGAAACCAACTGCCAAAGGAAGAGAGGCCCAGGTTGCTCTTGGCCCAGCCCAACCTTGGAGGCGGGACTAGACAGATATGTGTTTCTTAAACTCCAAGGACATGTCTTTTTGGAAAAAAAGACTCATAGAAAACTGTGTAAAACTTGGAAAAATCTGTATTTTATAGGTTGTTAATATAAAAATGCTGCTCACAGTTTCAAACTACTCTGAACCCTGTGCGATGTTCAGAGACAGGACTACCAACATGTTGATGTTGTAGCAATTGTGATAATGCTAGGAATATGAAAATGTACAGGATTATGTCCAGATGTCATGCACTTGTATGTGGAAAAATGTGTACAGATCTGACACTGGGTAACCAACCAAAATTGCGAAAAACTGTCAATTTTGAACTGAAACTCTCAAGAAGATGGGACTCGGACGGATACGTGCTCTATTAAATCTGTGATATGAATATGTATTATTAGCAAGTTGGTGATATTGTAAATATGCTTTATATGAAAAATAGATTTTCTGTGTAGAAACAAAATGGAGGTTTTTCCTTGGATTGTAAATTGCAGCATCACTATGACACTAGATTTCCTTCTCAAATCAGGAGAGGGGAATACTCTGACCAATCAGATTCCTAGAGGGTGGGCTTAGTATAATCAGCCTACCCACCCCTTTGGGAAATACATAAATTGGGACAGTTTAGGACCTAGAGACACACACACATTCACCCATCAACTGATTTAATGGCGAAGCGCTCTGCAGGAGAACCCAGATCCAAGACTCCAGAACTCTGAAAGCAGAAGGCCCAATTCCAAAGCAGAACCCTTCAAAGCTGGCCTTTAAAATCTTGCAACCTCATTTACCCCCCGACTTCCAAGGGGCACATAATAAATTTGGCAGCCTGGCTGCGCTGTTTCTGCTTCTTACCAAGAACTCTTGCCAGAACCCAGAGATCCAAACCAGTAGAGCAGAGCTGTAACCAGATAGCTATAACTCCAGAACCAAACCGTCAGATCCAGTTTGGAGGCCGTGCAGAGACCAGAGTGCCGTGCTGAGTGCAGAACCAAGTGCCTGAATCCTGTCCGGTGGGCTAGCAGATTCCAGTCCAAAACCTTTGACCAGATCTTTGACGGGCCTATTCCAAACCATAGTTATGAGTATCTAGCATAGAATTGTCCAACTTATAACCTTATTCCAACTTTCAACCTCATTCCAACTTATAACCTTATAGTATTTCTGTAATCACGTTTCACGCGCACTGAAAAGTTTGCTGCAATTCTGCATTTGGCTCAATTTCATCACATGTAAAATAGCTATTTCTTGCATCCGACCTCAGAATTCAGTTTCCAATCTGCTAGTCATTCAACCATCATTGCTAGTGTTTATCTGAAGCTACCCAAAGCGGCTCCCACTCAGTTTTCAGTGTTTTTCCCATTCATTCCAAATCACATTCAAAAGCATTTGACCCGTTTAAAATCATTCCTGTTTCTCTCTATGCTTGCTGGGGGGAATTGGGATTGAAGCTGCATTTGTTGAGATTGTATATTCCTGAAGCCTGTTTTCTCTTCTTCCATCTCTATATTGCATATTAGGGGTTTGAGTAGTATCAGGGGGAAGGAGTGATTACATTGCATTTGATTGAACACACAAAAGTATGATTTCTGGGCTGCATTAATTTCCTATCATTGCATTTGACTGAACCCACACTAAGTTTTATTCTATGATACATTATTCTTCTCATCCATACTCCTACTGATTAAAGAGATTGTTGATTGTGATATCACCCATTGGTGATCATTGTATAAATATTAATAGTGTGATATCTAGATATTGTTCAAATTCATAAAAGTGTGATACATATATATTGTTCAAATTCATAAAAATAAATCTTTTAACTTTGCAAAACAACCTTCTTCTTGGTTCAGTGAGACTGGGGAGGGGGGGATTCACAGAGAGGGCGTGATATAAGGGTACATCATTCAGAAATAAAAGAACTTATAGACACAAATATATAATTAAGGGTTTCAATTGTACATCCCACGCTAGCCATTGATTTAGGTGTAGCGCTGAGTTGAAATCACTTACATCTGCTTTTGACTTGGTTAACCCCTCCATCCTCATACAAAGACACTGCGACACCCTTGGTATTTCGGAACGGTACTGGACTGGCTGACCTCCTTTCCAAGTCATCCTGGGCACCTTCTCCTCTCCTACTTATTTCTCCACCTGTGATGTCCCCCAAGGTTCTATCCTCTCCCCTTGGCTCTTTAACATCTACCTTACTCAGCTGGCACTCCCCATCTCCTCCTTCTACCCCAACTTCCACTGTCATGCAGATGACACACAGCTCTTTTTCAAACTTCCTGCTGACCCTCTTGCACCTTCCATCATCCCTGACTGCCTGTCTGCAATCCAGCCTGGTGCAATTCCTATGATCTCTGCCTCAATGCCAGCAAAACTGAGATCCTTCCCATTGGGACCTTTGCTCCCGCCTTCTTCCCTTCACTCTGGCCTTCCTCCATGGTCTCTCCCCCTGCTCTGTCTTCTGAAGCTAGAAATATTGGAGTCATCTGCGACTCCTCTCTCTCCTTTCTCTCTCACAATCAGGACATTGCCAAGAAGTCCCATTTTCAGCTGTTCCTTCTCAAAGGAATTCTACCTTTTCTCACTTTCCCCACAAGCTCAATGTTACCCGAGCCCTGGTTCTCTCTTGTTTGACTATTGGAATAGCCTCCTCCTGAAAGTACCTCCTTCAACTCTGCGACCACTCCAGCTAATCCAACATAGGGCAGCAAGACTTATCCTTGGCTTCAAGCCCAGGGACGTCATCTCTCCTGCCCTAAAAAGTCTTCACTGGCTAATGGTAGCTTCATGGATTAAATTCAAATCCCTCTGTATCATCCACAAGGATGTCTGGGGCCAGGGCCCACTCTATCTGCAACTCTATCCTACTAAATAATCTCCCTCTAGACCTCTGCATTCCTCTGGCACCAACTATTTGTGGGTAAAGAGTTTCGCTAATCAGAGTGCAGTCAGTCGATCGCTTTCCTCAGCTGGCTCTCTTCTATGGAACAGCCTCCCCCTCCCCCTGTGTCTTGAGCAGGACTTTCATATATTCCGGAAGCTCTTCAAGACTTTCCTCTTTACTTCCTCCTTCCCCTCTCCTCTCCTAATCTAACAATTTCTTTGATTGGTATCCATGACACTTATCCATTCACGGGCCCTGACCTCACACACCGAATCGCCCCTAGCTTCTGTCTGTACTCAGCACTTTCCTCGGCACACCTTCCGTCCTGGAGGCTCCGTCCTGGTGGCTCACACTTACCATATCTTTTACTTCATCTGTTGCTCACCCACAAGCACCCCAGCACCTACCACCCACTACCCCCTCCCTTCTGCACTTGCACGATCTGAATACTGACAAGGCATAGTAGGTTTGTCCTTTTTTCCGCTCCACTGTATTTAATATTTTATGTATTTATTTAATGTTGTCTGATTCCCATGTCCCCTCCCTTTTGCCCTGTGGGCACTTTGAAACGGAATGTACTGTATAGCGCCTAACAAGCGGACAATAAATAAATAAATAAATAAATAAATAAATAAATAAATATAATGTTCATCTCCTGCTTCTCTTGCTTGTGCTTGCATTGACTTTTTCCGCTGCCTTTTCTGTTTCGCAGGGGGCACAAGGAGATACCAGACGGGATTAATGCTATTAGGACTTTCTGCTGCCTGGGGCATATGGGATGTTTTCTGACAGACAATCCTGCAGCCATGTCACCCCTTGATTCATTGGCAACATTTGCCATGCTATTTTAGTAAATTGCATATGTGTGAATTAGAAAGACTGTGCTGTCCTGGATAAAATCATGCTTTAAACGCATTGGTCAATAGGTTCATTTAGGTTAATGTATTTCCTTATTTGGACTCTGAACTTTAGGATGTCCGTCCATGATCATCTTTATGTTCTCACTGGCCACGCTGGCAGAGAACCACGGTCACTGGCATAAAATGTATGCTGATACTACACAAATATTGCCTGACAACCAAAACGGATCTCAAAATGCTGAACACATGCCATTAGCTGCTTAGGGACGATCCTGTGCCGGATAAAGGAAAATGTGTTTGGCTTTAAGGGCTCAGGTCATGATCTGGGGTTGCACCAATTTCACTACGTTTTGCTTTCGGGGACTTTCCTTCCCTGAGACAGCTACTAACTACACCAGTGAAATCGAGTAAGAATCGACGTGTTATTTTTCATAGTGAGCCCACAGGTGAAACACAGTTAAGGCAGTTGCTCTTTTAAGAACATATTGCTAAAAAACGGAAAGGCAATCTATATATGGTGATCATTCAGGGCAGCTCCATGACTCATCTTTCAAGGGAGACCTGCAGTGGCTGACGATAAATCTCATGACCAAATGCTTGAAAATGAGGCACTGCACTCAACATGTGTCTGATTTCTCATGACTTAAAGTTACACCTCTTTTAAGAACACGAAGTTTAAGCGCAAGAATTTTTGGGCAAACCATAGAAATTATAGGACAACTAAGTGACGCCTCCACATTCACTCTATCTAAAATGGTTACCGTGTTTTCATTGCCTCAATGTTCACCGGGACTGTTTAAAACGTGTATTTTTTTCTCACCCCAGCCGTTTTATTGGCTTTTTTAAAAAGATATATGTGGTGCATGTTTGTGTAGGTGTTTTGGGGGTGGTGGGTGACAAGGTAAGGTGATGGGGGAGGGGGGTTCGATCGGGGTTTAGGTGTTAATCACAATTAAACAAAAAAAATAAAAAGGCCAAAACGGCCGGGGTTTCAACGCCGCCGTTAAAATAGCTGCGGTGAAAATACGTGAAACTAGTTAAAAGAACAATGAGACTATTTACCAACAGATCCGTTATTCATTATTTAACTATGTCCCTTGGCACTTCAGCGTTCCTTTACTTGTGCCTGTTAAACTGTCATTGATGCCAGTTCTTTGAAGATCCATTCATTGTCGTATATGATGGGCGCTCTATGAATAATCATGTCCACTCCCATGATCATTGTAAGAGATACTTACCCACATCTTTACCTGATATGCAATAGTAACAAAAAACAGCATACACGTGTGCCGATTCAGAATCAAAAGGACGAATTTGATAGATAATAAAAAAAAACATTATCTATGACAGACCTGACAAACCTCTCTATTCAACGTCAACATGTAAAGAGAAGCACTGTTTAGATACGCCTTTAGTTGCAGATGCATAAATCAATGATATTATAACCAATTGTATTGTAAAACGTTCTGGGGCTTACATATTGTATTGCTTAAATTATTCCTGATTACATGAATACGCAGAGGAGACATTCTGCAAGCACGCTGCAAGAACATCCAATAGACTATGTAGGATCTAGTATATCGCTCTCCTGTTTTCTATGGACTGCCTGTGTAGGATATGACTCTCCTGTTTACTATGGACCGCGTACTTTACAGTAAGCAGCTGCAGCACGGATTGCTGTGCATGATATTGCATTATCTTGCATTGCATTTGATTTGCCAATTTTAAATGCATTTACTGTAAATGGTGAACTTTCTATTCAGTGTGATTCATACATTAGCTGATAGGAATCAGCTCGTTTCCTCTTAAAATCAGTAAATTACTTTACACCACCAGCGAATGGAGCAAAGAACTATGTTTTTTTTGAAGATGTATCCAGCATTCTGATTAAACTCCCGTTGCTCATCACATTATTAGAAAAAAGATTCATACGTTTCTATAAACTGGTGTACACTCGTGTTGGAGAGGAGCGTCTCGAAGTATACATTTCAATAAAATAATGCAAGGATTGAAACAAATTGCTATTTTTGCAGTTTGTATGTACTTATGCCTGAGAAGTGATTATGAGAAACGTATAGATGCATAGGTGTGTAAACTAGAAAGACCTTTGTAATTTTTTTTAATACTTCGAGTGTGCATTATGTGCCTTTTTTAATGTAATATTGGACACTAAACACTTGCAAAGTATCGGCGCTATACGTTGTTACATAACTGTAAGCAAGGAAATGTGAGTGAAACCTCAGCACAGTGTATAACCTGGAAGCAAACTGCAGACTTTGACAATATGCATTCAGCATTTTTGTTTTTTCTTTAAAAAAAGATATTCAGCAGGGATACAGGATTGAATTGGTATCGACACATTCTCACATATACATGTGATTTACCACATAGAAATTATGACAAACCAACAATAGCAGCATCAATTCTTTCTGCAGCATCAGTGATTAATCTAAGACACATACGCAGCAGGCTGAAAACACCTACACCCACAAAGAAGGATTACTCTCACCCATCAGTCTAAAGCTGGATTAGGATTCATAATAACCGATTGTGTTCCTCGGTCGTGTGTGAATTAAGCAGAATGATAATTACAATCTACTAGTAAAATAACAATATTTTCAGTTTCAACATTTGTCACACTTAACTTGAACAAAAAATTGTGTGAGACAGACTTCTCCCAGATTTATTTATAGAAAATTAATTAAACTTGGATATGAAATAAATGTAAATTAAGCACGTAAAGGCAACTTGGTGGTCTGATATTGTAGTTGTCTGTGTGAGATAACGGGAATCTACAAAATGTGTTGTACGGCGCATGATGACTTTGCTTTGAAAAAGTACACTTTGCACAGCTCAAAATGGATTAACCGATTTACAAATCGAACTTTGCACTGGCCCTTCCTACTTTGCACAAAGCAGGAGTAATTTGCGCGCGACGTAGCACAATGCCAGGGAAATTCCAGGTCAAACTAGAAAATATGGGTGGCGTAACATGCAAAATCCTCATTAAATGAGCAAACTGAGGTACAACCTGGGTGTGAGGAGGGAGGCACCATGCAAACAACCAACATGCCCCCATCAAGCACTAAGTAAACCCTATTCACAGAATATATTGCGCAATCTGTCACACTCCTATGGAAACCTATCTCACTGCCACCATTAACCTGTTGTAAAGCACAAAACGCAATGAAAGACCAAGTTTATAAAGCACTAATCAACCCCACCTAGCATAGGTTTGCCACAATGCCAGATGCTGCTGTGTTAGCTCTGAACCTACTGCATGGGAAGAGGAGGACGAGGAGGGCCAGCATCTTCCTACCACGCACCACCCTATTTGGTATGCCAGATGAGGAGGTGTATATAAGATATCGCTACCATCCCCAAGTTATATTTGACATGGTCAGGAAGTGGAAGAATGACCTGACAACCCATACCATACAGGTGCCTCCAACAGGCATTGCACTGCATCCTAGCATGTGTGCATGGGCACATATACATGCCACGCACCCTGCAGGCAAGGCAGAGTGTGTGCCAGGAATACTACGCAGTTGCAAACCTTACACAGGTCCTGAGAGCCATCGAAAGCCAGGTGTTGCAGGGGGAATGATTAACTTTAATTCCATTTAAAAATCCACTGAAAAGTACATTTTGCTTCATTTCAATTGTGTAGTGTTTATCTTAAATGAAAAGGGCTAACTAAGTGCATTCCATAAATTTACTGTGTAATTAACACCCCACTGGTGATTGCTGCCCAATGTTAAATTTCTGTGATTTCATTTGGATTTTTAAATAAATAAATATTGTATTGCCACCTGCCGGCCTGGTTCATGGTCCATTGTGGCCCGGGGTATTTGTAAAAGGGGGTGTGAGACGGGTGGGTGCCATCTCAATCTGAATTCTTAGAAAATAAAGTAAAAGTGTTTTAATTGTGCATTGCAGCCTAGGCCAGTATCAAGAGTCCTGGTCTGGTGTGTGACGCCCATTAGAATCCTTCACAATGCAATCGCTTCAAGGTCCTGGTGATGTACGTTGTGAGTGGCCACAGAGTAATTATGCATGCTGATCCTTGGCTTCTCCAACTGAAAGTTGAGTGATTGTCTCAAGGAGGACATCTCTTCTAGGTGGAAGTCCCTTGTGGCAAACAATTCATCATGCAGAGACTGCCTCAAGGTATCTGTGTCTTGACCGCATGATTGCCTTAAAGACAATGGGCCTCATTACGGGTCCGGCAGTAACCGTGCCGGTGATACAGACGGGTTGCTGCCAGATCAGTAATAATTTACCGGCACCTGACTTCCCAGTAACACAGGGGGATTACAACCCTGGTGGTCCAGAAATTCAGGCGCAGATAAATTGTAAGTCCCCATTCCCATAGTGTTTCATAGGACTCTGGGAGTGGGGACCACAGAAGCACCAGCACTGTTAATAACGGAGCAGGTGCTTCCATGAAAACTGTGCGGGCGGGTGCCCTTCTGTCAGACAGGTCTGACTGGCCAGATGGGACGGCACTTGCCAGCAGAGTTGTATTGTGCCGGTCTGGAAACAACTGAGCCGGTAAGCTTACCAGCACCTTTGTTTCTGGAAAGGCACACTCATAATGAGGCCCAATATCTATGCCTGTAGTCATTTACCATGGGCTTCTGCATCTTTACAATGGGATTCCTTAAAGCAAACATTTCTGCCTGCAGGCATTTTTATGTGTGATTCTGCATCTTGGCATTGGATTTCCTTGGCGTCACCATCTCCACGTGCAGTGTTTCATTCAAGTTTTCCATCACCTGCCACTTGAGGTCCCTGGAGGCCAAAACTCATCATGCAGTCATTGTCTGAGGGCCGAACGATCCTCGCGAATTACCTGCCTCACTTGTTGCATGTCCTCGCTCCCATCCTGGTGCAATTGGCATTGTTCATTAGTGCTTGTAGCATTTGATGAGATGACATGCTCAGCCAGGCAATGGATGTCCCTGGCCATCTCCTGCAGGTCCATGCCTCGTTGGGCACTTGCATGAAGCAATTACTCCTCCCACTCTGAGTGTCCAGCATGCACACGTCCACCACATGTGCAGGGCCTACCACGCTGGGATGCTGAAGCCCGTGCCAGTGCATTGTGTGCACTGTTATTGTCTGGTGCTATGCAACCCTTCGACTGACCCCAGTCTTTGTCGCTGGTTCTATAATAGGTGAAGGCAATTGTGCAGACAATAAATCCACCATTGATGCAGGGCTTCTCACTGCCGGGCCCATGGTCTCCTGGCTCTCCTCCTCAGGCACAGCAGCCTCAAGGAACTCAAGGAGCTCCATGGCATCTGGACTACACAATGGTGGATCCTCCACCATGACCCTCTGTATGCCCTCCACATCAGATTCACCTGCATCATCTGAAGATCCATCACGCCTATTGCATTAAACGATTCTCACCGGGCACAGCACCCTGGGCTACACCGGTGGATGGTTGTGCCTCACCCTCCTCCTCCTCATCCTCCTCATGCTCCTTCTAACCCTCATCCTCCACCCCAACCTTCCTCATTACCTGCACAAGTTAGACAACAATACAAGGCATAACTAACTGGATGTACATGCATAACTCATTTATAATGCATGCAGACACAATAGGTCCAGCCATACATATTTCACACATTGAAACTGGCAACACTGTAATTTGAAAGGCACAGGTGACTAACATTCAATGACGTGTGCAATCATGTTGGGCATATTAGGTCTGGCATCATTCCATGGTTTGGTGGAGTATCCGCAATGTAAGTCATGATTCTGATTTTAAGGTCCAGCACCGCTGTGCACAAATGTAGCCTAAAGAAGTTTTTATATCTGTTACCTATTCCTGCTCTAGGTAGGACCCCTAGCAGTATATTACACTGAGCACCATGTTGCATGGATGTATCCTTAGGAGCTCTATTCACCTAATCTTGCTCGAGACGGCACTTTAAGCAATGCACTACATCTAATTTCTACAGTGCCGGTAATTTGCATGTGGTAAGACCTGTTCGAGTGTCACCTCTTCTTGTTCTTTTTAGACCACCTATAGTAATAGACTGACCAGTTTAGGCAGTTTATCATTTGTCGACTAGTATTCATTGATTATGTCGACCTCTTATGTTCATTTCTTTCTATTCAATTGAGCATGAATAAACAGGAGATTACTTATTCTTTACCCTGATTTGTTCCCTTTTCAGAAATGGAGTCCCTCTCTTGCTGTTAAGTCTCAAATCACTCTTTTTGGACCATTTACAGGACGAGAAGAGTGTGAACCATTGATTCACATGAACATGTGCTTATAAATATTGCATTTGTCATTGTGTTTTTTTACCTGCTTGAATCTGCAACATGTTGATTGTAGTGATTACGATATGTTATGTACCCTCACCAACATCAGTAGTGGGTCTTTTTGGTTTTGGTAGACGGCAGACTACCCCTGAAGAATTTCTGTTTATTTTTGTTTACACACACGTTCAGAAAGAAACATGTTGGGAAAATGATGAATGTATGAATGAGCATGTCTGAATTTGAATTAGAACGAATGTAGTGAGTGATCAGGTTGACTCTGGTGATATTTACACAACAGTACCTTGGAGTATTCTTTACTCACTCCTGGTTTTCACAAGGTTTATTATTAATTTCTGGTATCTGTGGTGATTATTCTATATACATTTGTTTCTGTCTGTTCTGCTGTTTGACCTCCAATTGTGAAGAGATACATGTTATTAGCAGTTGCACTTTATACCAGTCATCTGTTTATGGTTGTTTTTAATGTTGACTATGAATTAACTCAAAGTTTTTTAACAATGATGACAACTAATAAATGATATATATTTTTTGTAAACTGGTTTTGAATCTAATAAATAACGGGTGACTAACGCCGCAGGCATTGGGACACAAGTTGAAAAGGGATCAAATTAAGCCCCTTGGCACTGGTTTGTTTGTTTACACGACACTTCTTGAGGGTAGATTTAGGTCTAGACCAGTTGCTTTTTCAGCTCATTCCACTAACATTGAAGTACCATTCCTTTAGGATTAGTGCTCCTCAAATATGGCTTTAGAAAATGCAAAAGCTACGATGAACAGTATGTGAAAGATCTGCTGGAAAAAGCATCAGGCCTTGGAGGGTCGAGTGAAGAAACATCCAATATAAGTAATTGGGATGAGTTGAGCCAATCAAAAAAAAGGCTCATAAGGACCTCATGGTTCAATCATGCTGGAATATCTCTGCAATGGTACCCTGCCACAAGGGCTAGTCGTAAGGAAGGAACCAAGACTGTTTTTGGATAACAATAACTTTATCCTACAATGGAGCTACATAGCCAATAAGTGTGGCAGATATTGGGTCATCTTGATAATTGATACAGCAACCGAGATGACTGAAAAAAATCCTAATTGATTTAAAAACCCAGGAAGAAGAAATTCAAAAAGCTGTTCCGTTGGAACTTTATAAAAAAAGACTGGACACACTCTTACTGGAGATGACAAATTTTAAAGAAGATATGTTGAGGGAAAGAGTGCATAGGATGAATCGGAACTTAACAAATTTCACCCATGAGAAGGCTTTTGCCTACACTCAGGAAAAATGTAACCAGACCGGACAAAATGACCAACCAACTGGAGGGAGTAAAAAGGTTGCATTTAAAAATACATCCTTCAGCTCAAGCGACGGAAGTCTGAATGGTGACTCATATCCAAATCGAGGACGATCTAATAGACGCCCCCGTGGAAAACGGAATTATAGAGGTAGGAATATGTCAAACCGCGGTAGCCAACAAAATAGGGGCAACATGCAACAACAACCTTTTTAGAGAGAGGCCAGGACGAATGGGGCTTCGAACCACGTGTAACACGAAGCATGCAAGCATTGTGGTAAATCTTTCAGATTACTCACCTGCACCTATCGAATACACAATTCTCGAAAAAGGAATGGGGTTCGTTTTTACAAATTACCATGACAGATTTACCTTTTACCAAGAATTCACCCAGCTGATGTGTAAGATCCATTTGTTCCAATATTTCCAAGGAACAGAATACGAACCTGAGAAATCTGACTCAGGGCTACAGAATAAATCGGTGTTTTGTGTATCTACTTCACTGCAGAGTGTGGAGGCAAAAACGTATGAAAATTGCGTTTTACACAATTTGGGCAAACTAGAACTTAACTTGACAAATCGGCACACGTACAACAACACCAGTAAAAATGAAGAAAAAGCAATGAAAAACCTTCTAAATAATGAACTGATAGTCATTCGCAAAGCAGATAAAGGGGGAGCAATTGTTCTACAGAACCGAGAAGACTACATATTCAAATGCAATAGACAACTTTTAGATCTCAGTTACTATAAACTACTCAACCAAGATCCTACGTCCATATTACAACCATATTACAACGCTTGATCAATAACAAAGTGGATAAATCAGAGCAAAGAGGATGGATTACTAATAAAGAGGCTGATTTCCTCAAAAAGGATAAACCACGCATACCTCAATTCTATACACTTACTAAAACACATAAATCCATGACTAAACCGCCGGGACGTCCAATCGTCTCCAGGGTCAATTCAGTATTAGAACCTCTGTCAAAATTTGCAGATACCTTTCTACAACCAATGGTTCGTACAATGGCATCCTACGTTCAGGACACTACACAAATAATAAAAGAAATGGAAGGATTACCTTTTGACTCTAATATTGAAATCCTATTAGGGCTAGATGTGGTTGCACTCTATACCAGCATCCCTCAGAGGATATCCATCGAACTGTTGGAAGAAAAGATCCCTTCCGATCATGAAGTTGGCTCTACACCTATTTCTTTCATCCTCTGGTGTGCGGAAATGAGTTTAGTTGAAAACTATTTTCATTTCAATGGCAAATTTTTTCAGCAAATACATGGCACGGCCATGGGAGCCACTCTAGCCCCTAGTGTAGCTAACCTATATTTGGAAGCCTTTGAAATCAATAAAATCATGAAAACAATGAATCCCTTTTTCAAACACATACGTGCCTGGCTAAGGTACATCGATGACATCCTTGTTATTTGTTCTGGTCCAAAAACTATTCTTGAAGAGTTTCTCGTGTGGATAAACAGCCAAGACAGATATTTAAAATGTACATCTAACTACAGCATTAGTGAACTTGTATTCCTAGATATTATCATTATGGTAGACCCCATTAAGAACTGCATCGTTGTCAAACCTTACAACAAGCCGACAGACAGAAATTCACTGCTGCATTACAGCAGATCACATCCTAGACATGTAAGGGACAACCTCCCTCTGGGCCAATTTTTGAGGCTCAAAAGGAATAGTTCCAAGAGGGATGACTTTAATGAAGAAGCTGTCAAGATGCAGAAAAAGCTATACCAAAGAGTCTATTCACACAAGATAGTTAGAAAGGCTCTTAACAGAGCCAATAACAACAATTGGGAGTCCCTACTGGAATACAAAGAACATTCCGCAACCAAGAAAGAGTCCAAAATAATTTTTGTAAACACCTTCAGCAATTTGTCTAATGACATCAAAAAGATATTCTTGAGAAATTAGCCAATCCTGGAAAAAGGAGAGACACCGGTACCTAGACCTGTTGTTGCATTTAAACGCAGCAAAAACTTGAAAGAACAGGTGACCAGGAACAATGTGCTGCACAGACCTAGACCCACAATGAGCCTGCCACAGCTATGGGGCTTTCCGAAAACTGTGGGTCATTATCCATGTGGACAGTGTGTATATTGCAAATATACAACAAAGAGTACAGAAGTAGACATAGGGCTGAATTCCAAATGGCAACAGACATCACACACTAATTGCAATTCCATTCTGGTTGTGTATGCCATTTGGTGTCCATGTGAAAAAATCTATGTTGGTAAAACAGACCGGAAGGTGAAACTCCGCATTGGCGAACATAAAAGCTGCCTAAAAAATCGGACAAAAAATGCACCCATGGTCGAACGCTGGATAGAATACCAACACACACTAGAAGATCTGAAATGGACAGTGCTCTATAAACTAACTCATAGTATGGACACTAACAAGGATAAAACAACCCTTTTAAAAAAGAACAACAACTTATCTTCTTAACCAACAGTTTCAGAACTGGGCTCAATGAGAAAGTGGATTGGAATCTGTAAATCATAATTTTAACACCACAAAATGAACTGCAACCAAACATTACAAATATATATTGAGTTACCGACATTGCGAACGTTTGACTCTTTTCCTTCTTGGTGGAGATCTCTTCATAATCGCGTGAGTAACACGGATGAACATTGACCACAGTAATAAAGGAGGGACTTGTCACTTCTACACACCAGCAGCTGTTGGTACTAGGATTTCCAACCATACGACACGTGACTACTTTAACCATGTGATACGCGAGACGCTCAGACACGTTTCTCTTAGGTATATTAATCATGTGATACGTTATGTACCCTCACCAACATCAGTAGTGGATCTTTGGTTTTGGTAGACGGCAGACTACCCCTGAAGAATTTCTGTTTATTTTTGTTTACACACACGTTCAGAAAGAAACATGTTGGGAAAATGATGAATGTATGAATGAGCATGTCTGAATTTGAATTAGACCGAATGTAGTGAGTGATCAGGTTGACTCTGGTGATATTTACACAACACTACCTTGGAGTGACTTCATTCTTTACCCATTCCTGGTTGTCACAAGGTTTATTATTAATTTCTGGTATCTGTGGTGACTATTCTATATATATTTTTTCTGTCTGTTCTGCTGTTTGACCTCCAATTGTGAAGAGGTGCATGTTATTAGCAGCTGCACTTTATACCAGTCATCTGGTTATGGTTGTTTTTAATGTTGACTATGAATTAACTC
Source organism: Ambystoma mexicanum (assembly GCF_040938575.1). Lineage (NCBI taxonomy): Eukaryota > Metazoa > Chordata > Amphibia > Caudata > Ambystomatidae > Ambystoma > Ambystoma mexicanum. The sequence continues at coordinate 455,884,002 of NC_090923.1, read as the reverse complement.
AAAGTTCTTTAACAATGATGAAAACTAATAAATGATATATATTTTTTGTAAAATCATTTTGAAGCTAATAAATAACGGGTGACTAACGCTGCAGGCATTAGGGCACAAGTTGAAAAGGGTTCAAATTAAGACCCTTGGCACTGGTTTGTTTGTTGATCTAGGCTTTGCCTAAAAGTATAGAGGATGTGCCAAAAAGAGGGCTCTTAATCCTCTTACCTCGCCAAAGGTGTTTATTTATAGTTCTTGTACGGCCGATGGGCCGTGAGGTACTTTTTTCAGAGTGGTCAGAACTCAGGCGGTGACACGTGGATAGGTCTGCACCTATCGATTATAACAGGTATTTAAGGGACGTGGTAACCCATAAGGATACATTTGGACACAGGTTTCCTTCTTTTTTTGTAAAGTTAACACGACAATTCTTGAGGGTAGATTTAAGTCTAGACCGGTTCCTTTTTCAGCTCATTCCACTACCATTGAAGTACCATTCCTTTAGGATTAGTGCTCCTCCAATATGGCTTTAGAAAGATGCAAAAGCTACGATGAACAGTATGTGAAAGATCTGCTGGAAAAAGCATCAGGCCTTGGAGGGTCGAGTGAAGAAACATCCAATATAAGCATTTGGGATGAGTTGAGCCAATTAAAAAAAGGCTCATAAGGACCGAACTTCATGGTTCAATCATGCTGGAATATCTCCGCAATGGTACCCTGCCACAAGGGCTAGTCGTAATGTAGTAACCGAGACTGTTTTTGGATAACAAAAACTTTATCCTACAATGGAGCTACATAGCCAATAAGTGTGGCAGAGATTGGGTCATCTTGATAATTGATACAGCAACCAAGATGACTGAAAAAATCCTAATTGATTTAAAAACCCTGGAAGAAGAAATTCAAAAAGCTGTTCTGTTGGAACTTTATAAAAAAATACTGGACACACTCTTACTGGAGATGACAAATTTTAAAGAAGATACATTGAGGGAAAGAGTGCGTAGGATAAATTGGGACTTAACGAATTTCACCCATGAGAAGGCTTTTGCCTACACTCAGGAGAACTATAACCAGACCGGACAAAATGACCAACCAACTGGAGGGAGTAAAAAGGTTGCATTTAAAAATACATCCTACAGCTCAAGCGACGGAAGTCTGAATGGTGAGTCATATCCAAATTGAGGACGATCTAATAGACGCCCCCATGGAAAACGGAATTATAGAGGTAGGAATATGTCAAACCGCGGTAGCCAACAAAATAGGGGCAACATGCAACAACAACCATTTTTGGAGAGAAGCCAGGACGAACGGGGCTTCGAACCACGTGTAACACGAAGCATGCAAGCATTGTGGTAAATCTTTCAGATTACTCACCTACACCTATCCAATACACAATGCTCGAAAAAGGAATGTGGTTCATTTCTACAAATTACCATGAAAGATTTACCTTTCGCCAAGATTTCGCCCAGCTGATGCGTAAGATCCATTTGTTCCAATATTTGCAAGGAACAGAATACGAACCTGAGAAATCTGACTCAGGGCTACAGAATAAATCAGCGTTTTGTGTACCCACTTCACTGCAGAGTGTGGAGGCAAAAACTTATAAAAATTGCGTTTTACACGATTTGTGCAAATTAGAACTTAACTTGACAAATCGGCACACGTACAACAAAACCAGTAAAAATGAAGAAATAGCAATGAAAAACCTCCTAAATAATGAACTGATAGTCATTCGCAATTGTTCTACAGAACCGAGAAGACTATATAATCGAATGCAATATACAACTTTTAGATCTCAGTTGCTATAAACTACTCAACCAAGATCCTACGTCCATATTACAAAGCTTGATCAATAACAAAGTGGATAAAGCAGATCAAAGAGGATGGATTACTAATAAAGAGGCTGATTTCCTCAAAAAGGATAAACCGCGCATACCTCAATTATATACACTTCCTAAAATACATAAATCCATGACTAAACCGCCGGGACGTCCAATCGTCTCCGAGGTCAATTCAGTATTAGAACCTCTGTCGAAATTTGCAGATACCTTTCTTCAACCAATGGTTCGTACAATGGCATCCTACGTTCAGGACACTACACAAATAATAAAAGAAATGGAAGGATTACCTTTTGACTCTAATATTGAAATCCTATTATGGCTAGATGTGGTAGCACTCTATACCAGCATCCCGCAGAGGATATCCATCAAAATGTTGGAAGAAAAGCTCCTTTCCGATCATGAAGTGGGCTCTACACCTATTTCTTTCATCCTCTGGTGTGCGGAAATGAGTTTAGTTGAAAACTATTTTCATTTCAATTGCAAATCTTTTCAGCAAATATATGGCACGGCCATGGGAGCCACTCTAGCCCCTAGTGTAGCTAACCTATATATGGAAGTCTTTGAAATCATGAAAACAACCAATCCCTTTTTCAAACACATACGTACCTGGCAAAGGTACATCAATGACATCCTTGTTATTTGGTCTGGTCCAAAAACTATTCTTGAAGAGTTTCTCGTGTGGATAAACAGCCAAGACAGATATTTAAAATTTACATCTAACTACAGCATTAGTGAACTTGTATTCCTAGATATTATCATTATGGTAGATCCCATTAAGAACTGCATCTTTGTCAAACCTTACAACAAGCCGACAGACAGAAATTCACTGCTGCATTACAGCAGATCACATCCTAGACATGTAAGGGACAACCTCCCTCTAGGACAATTTTTGAGGCTCAAAAGGAATAGTTCCAAGAGGGATGACTTTAATGAAGAAGCTGTCAAGATGCAGTATAAGCTATACAAAAGAGGCTATCCACACAAGATAGTTAGAAAGGCTCTTAAAAGAGCCAATAACAACAATCGGGAGTCCCTACTGGAATACAAAGAACATTCCGCAACCAAGAAAGAGTCCAAAAAAATTTTTGTAAACACCTTCAGCAATTTGTCTAATGACATCAAAAAGATAGTCTTGAGATATTGGCCAACCCTGGAAAAAGGAGAGACACCGGTACCTAGACCTGTTGTTGCATTTAAACGCAGCAAAAACTTGAAAGTACAGGTGACCATGAACGATGTGCTGCTCAGACCTGGACCCACAATGAGCCTGCCACAGCTATGGGGCCTTCCGAAAACTGTGGGTCATTATCCATGTAGACAGTGTGTATATTGTAAATATACAACAAACAGTACAGAAGTAGACTTAGGGCTGAATTCTAAATGGCAACAGAAATCACGCACTAATTGCAATTCCATCCTGGTTGTGTATGCCTTTTGGTGTCCATGTGAAAAAATCTATGTTGGTAAAACAGACCGGAAGGTGAAACTCCGCATTGGCGAACATAAAATCTGCCTAAAAAATCGGACTAAAAATGCACCCGTGGTCGAACACTGGATAGAATACCAACACACACTAGATGATCAGAAATGGACAGTGCTCTGTAAACTAACTCCTAGTATGGACTCTAACAGGGACAAAACAACCCTTTTAAAAAAAGAACAACAACTTATCTTCTTAACCAACAGTTTCAGAACTGGGCTCAATGAGAAAGTGGATGGGAATCTGTAAATCATAATTTCTAACACCACAAAATGAACTGCAACCAAACATTACAATTATATCTTGAGTTACCGACATTGAAAACGTTTGATTCTTTTCATTCTTGGTGGAGATCTCTTCATAATCGCATGAGTAACACGTATGAACATTGACAACAATAATAAAGGAGGGACTTGTCACTTCTATGCACCAGCAGCTATTGGTACTAGGTTTTCCAACCATATGACACGTGACTACTTTAATCATGTGATACGCGAGACGCTCAGACACGTTTCTCTTAGGTATATTAATCATGTGATCTACTGAATACTCTAGCAACGGCATTTCGGGCACAGACGGAGAATCCCTGGAAACAATACACTACGCCGTAAAACCCAGAACGTTTGGTACAAGAGTTACCTGTATGCTAAGTTTGTAGCTTTTTCACGCTAATTAAATACTTACTTCCACTCACGTTAATGGAGCGCCGTACCTTACGGGCTACAACTGCTGCTTATTCCCAGTTTGCCTGCCTCGTGCACAGCGACTGGGATTTGAAACCCCCCCCTCCCTGTAACTTGAGCCCCGTCTAATTTCAACGAGCAGAGTTGGTTGTAAGATTGGGTTTCCTGTCATGCCCCACGGGCACTTAAATGCATCACTTAAATGCATCCTATGCCTTTATAGTTTCTAGACCTTTAATCGGCATTTGTAGCTGATTACCAGCTACTTGCGAACTAAGGAAAGCCACAGGACAGTTATCTTGGGTCCGATCGATGAAACAAGGAGAAAAGCCTCAAAGTTTCTAATATGACGGGAAAGGACATTATATGACCCTTTATACTACATAAGGGGGACTGTACCAAGAATGGTAAGCAGCTTATTCTATTATTAAATACTTACATCTCTAGTGTCTGCAGAACACATTGACAGAGATGCCTTTCGTTTCTCTCTTGTCTCTCTGATGCAGCATAAGTAATGGCGTTTTGTGCAATTACAGACTGCACTATCATGGAATCAAAGATCGATCAACTTGGATGACCTCTTTTGTATTACCTAGTGAACCTTCATCCGCAATGTAAGTCATGATTCTGATTTTAAGGTCCAGCACCGCTGTGCACAAATGTAGCCTAAAGATGTTTTTATATCTGTTACCTATTCCTGCTCTAGGTAGGACCCCTAGCAGTATATTACACTGAGCACCATGTTGCATGAATTTATCCTTTGGAGCTCTATTCACTTAATCTTGCTCGAGACGGCACTTTAAGCAATGCACTACATCTAATTTCTACAGTGCCGGTAATGTGCATGTGGTAAGGCCTGTTCGAGTGTCACCTCTTCTTGTTCTTTTTAGACCACCTATTGTGATAGACTGACCAGTTTAGGCAGTTTATCATTTGTCGACTAGTATTCATTGATTATGTCGACCTCTAATGTTCATTTCTTTCTAATCAATTGAGAATGAATAAAAGGGCATTACTTATTCTTTACCCTGATTTGTTCCCTTTTCAGACATGGAGTCCCTCTCTTGCTGTTGATTCTCAAATCACTCTTTTTGGACCATTTACAGGACGAGAAGAGTGTGAACCATTTATTCACATGAACATGTGCTTATAAATATTGCATTTGTCATTGTGTTTTTTTACCTGCTTGAATCTGCAATATTTTGATTGTAGTGATTACGATATGTTATGTACCCTCACCAAAATCAGTAGTGGGTCTTTTTGGTTTTGGTAGACGGCAGACTACCCCTGAAGAATTTCTGTTTATTTTTGTTTACACACACGTTCAGAAAGAAACATGTTGGGAAAATGATGAATGTATTAATGAGCATGTCTGAATTTGAATTAGAACGAATGTAGTGAGTGATCAGGTTGACTCTGGTGATATTTACACAACACTACCTTGGAGTGACTTCATTCTTTACTCACTCCTGGTTTTCACAAGGTTTATTATTAATTTTTGGTATCTGTGGTGATTATTCTATATATATTTTTTCTGTCTGTTCTGCTGTTTGACCTCCAATTGTGAAGAGGTACATGTTATTAGCAGTTGCACTTTATACATCTGGTTATGGTTGTTTTTAATGTTGACTATGAATTAACTCAAAGTGTTTTAACAATGATGAAAACTAATAAATGATATATATTTTTTGTAAACTGGTTTTGAATCTAATAAATAACGGGTGACTAACGCCGCAGGCATTGGGACACAAGTTGAAAAGGGATCAAATTAAGCCACTGGTTTGTTTGTTGACCTAGGCTTTGCCTAAAGTATAGAGGATGTGCCAAAAAGAGGGCTCTTAATCCTCTTACCTCCCCAAAGGTGTTTATTTGGAGTATGAGAACATACATACATCCAAACATGTATGAGATTGGTAGTTCTATCAGTGGATGGATGGAGGTCCATGCATCATTGTTGACCCCCTTCTCTACTTCAACCCTGTCAACATGTGAAGTGTGATCTTTACTTCTGCTGACCAAATCTGCATGCAGGCATATGTGTTGCCATAAACCCCATCACCCTCGTCACCACATTGTTCTATGGCAGATATGCAGTTAGCCACTCACACATGCATCTTAACCATGTATGAGGAGAGTGCGACATGGAAATGACCAGTGTACACTTGCATGGCCACTGAACCATTGACACTCCAAATGTGGAATGAACATCACTCAAACATCTCTTGGCCAGCCACTGCAACTGTGTCTGGAACATACCCTGCTGCATCTTAGCAATGACATTGTCGCTCAACCATGTCCATGGGCGACCAGGGCCAGTGAATGTATGACTCTTATTTCATTCACACCTTTGTGTAATTCTGTGTGGTACATAATTTGCATTTACAATGCACTATTCACAAGCATTGCACAGTGTGCATGTCCAATGATATGTGTATTGCATGCCATTGCCGCAAGAATGTGGATTGGCATAAGAACATTCTGTATACAGTTGATGTGTACTGGGAGATCAATGTGAACTGCAAATGGACATCAAGCATACATCTCCTGAAATGCACAACTTGTGATGGAAGTGACTTTGGTAGCATTACTGCAGTAAAATTCATTATATGTGGGGATGCACTACTAATTACTGATTACTAAATGATTTGAAAGGATTCAATAGGGTAATTAATGTTTCAGGTGCTCCAGGTAAGTATTCCTGGCTAAGGAGACTCCAAATGCTAAGAATGGGCACTCCTATGGGAAAATCCTAAACATAATTGAAAGATACGGACCTAAATGTCAAATATATTTCTTGTGTTTATTTTACACAGAAATAAGAGACAAATTATGGAAATCACTTATATATAACAATCACTTCCAATTTTTTATATTTTCAATCAAACATCAATATCTTTAAACGTTATTTTGAATGGACTGTGAACATGAATGTATTGGATTTGTACAAAACCTAATAGGACCTTCTGAAACCAAATGCGACAGTATGAAACCTTGCAGGAGTTTTCCTTAATGTGTAACAAGGATATATTGTGAATGATTCGCCTACTCTCACTATGCGTTTCGGGAATCAAATTCTCCCTTCTTCAGGAGGGGACAGTCCGCCTTTGTATTGTGGACCTCTTCCTCACTGTGCCTCTCCACACCACATACATTGATGTGGTCTGTGACCTCCCACCACACCTCTACTGCTCGGCTGCTCGGTTACAGGAAGGGTGCCGCCAGCCCAAGGGTACAGGTCAACCCAGTGTTCATTGGCATAACCAGTGAGGATTGTCAGCTTCCCATCTGAAAAGTGCTTCTTACTTTATGGCTCCTTTTCCTTGAATTGTCCCTCTTTGTGGGGTGATGCTTCTTCCTGGGTGCTTTGACCCTATTGGACCTTGGTGGTACATGGGCACCTGTAGGCTCACCATCTCATTTAGCAGATGGATCCTTGTCCTTCCCTCTTCCCTATACTTATCCTCTCCCTCTCAACAGAGGCCTCCTACTCATGCTGCATTTAGGGCAAGCTCCCCATGAATACGGGTGCACGCCAGGAAATGCGCGTTGCCCCATCTAACTACCTCCATCTCTTTGCACACCAGGAAATGCAAGTTGCACTGCCTACCTCTGTCAGAGTGCATGCCAAGAAATGCACATAGCACCCCCTAAATATCTGTGCATGTAAGGGAGTGCACATCCTATATACAGTGTTAGGCGCGTAGACTCAATGCATGCGGTGTGTAAATTACGTGCATAGGTCCTTTCCTTTGATCTTCACACTGCTGCCTCATGCATATATGGGAGATATCTGGCCTTCCTGCCTCTTGCAATTTCTTGCCTTCTCCTGTGCTATATTGCCTCTAAACCTCACCATCTCCTGCTGCATGGTACAGTGTGACTGGCTGATGACCTGGAGTGCCTGCTATTCCCTCATAACCTGTTCTCCTTTGGCTCACTTGTCATGCTCTTAGAACACCTAATCTGCCATTTTTAAACTTCCACCCCCTCGGTTCCACCACCATAGCTCCACAGCACGTTTCGTCAGGGCTCAGCTTCACCCCTCCTGCCTCAAGGGAAGCCATAACCGGTACATTGACCAGTGCCCCCAAGGCAAGGCTGAGGGCTGTCCACATCACTGCAGCAGAAGTTGACATCATAGGTGAGCAGGTCCTGGCCCATTATGATGCCCTCTTCAACCCGCAGCAGCAGATTGAGACGTGTGGGTGCCTGAAGATCTTGGAGGAGATCACAGCTGCCATCACTGCAGAGGGGGTGACAGTCCATACCATGGACCACACCAGGAAGCACTGGGATGACTTTGGGATTCAGAGCCAGGTGAAGGTGGCCCTCGAGGCAGGTGCTACCATGGAGATCCAACGTGCAGATCACAATCGGGTGTCATCCCTTCACCTCTGAGTCCTGTAGAGGGTAAACCCATACATCCACCCCCATGTCCTTGACCAGCAGGTACGAATACAAGCTGCCAGGGAGTACCCACAGGGTGAACTTATCTACCAAGATTGTGTTTACTGAATGGATATGCATTATTTGAGCAAGTCTGTTCTTTACACGACATGTGTGCTGCACACTTCTTGACTGGCATGCAGTCTCATAATGATGCTGTTTGTATGTGAAATTCATACGTACGGCATTCATCTGTGAAATGGAAATGTGTAGGGTTGTGCTCTGTCAGTTCTTGGTTCAAAAGTCTACTCATGTGCATGCTATGTGAAATTCTGACAGCAAGGCCTCAGACATGCCGCAACATCTCAATCTGGCAACTGTTCATGTCTGAGGCCATGTGAGGTACATTCATGCATGACTCCCCTATGGGTTGCTCAATTGCAAATGATGATTACATCATCCCCACTCAGCTGAGACTGACAGATGTGAATGGATGTGTGGTAATTGAAATTTAGTGCATTTGACTATCTGGGACAGCATTGTGATCTGGCCACTCAATGATGGGCCATGTGGGACTGGAGGCAAATGCGCAGAAAGCTGCCGATGGCGGCCTACAAGATAATCGAGATTGGAGACAGGCCCAGACACTCATGTAAAAGGAGGAGCAAATGGGTGAAGCTATATAATAATTGTCAATAATAATATGTGTTATGACGCCCAGTCTGCACCTTGAGTGTATGAGGATCCATGCTCACTGTGGGTTTATGACCCTGAGTAGCGATAAGTATTGACTATTCCCTATGTTAGTATTTTGGTCCTGAAGAATGCAGGAACTGCTGAAACCGGTCGACCTTGGATAGTGCACATTTAATTTATGGGATATCAGACAAATGGGAAGAAACATCATTTCACGTGGTAATATTTTTTTTAACGGTTCCAGTAATTGGACGTTTACTTAAATAGATGAGGGGGAGCGATCAAAGCTAACAAACTCCCCCCTGGACTGACTCACCTATTTCACTGAGAAACTTGTAACTATTTTTGAAACAAGTTCACTTGAATGTTTTTGGGCATAATTTGGCTGTCACGCGCATGTTACAATAGGTTACTTTGTGGGTATTGGGTAAAGTTTTGCTTTTGTTTTTAATAACAAGTTGAAATAAATAAGATTGGATCAGAGAGGGCCATTTTTTCTCCTCTGAGCCATTTTCCTAGATAGGAGGCCCACCACTGCATACTAGGAAGACATACTTCATGCAGAGTGAATTAGCCTTTCTGTAGGCAAATGCTGCCACTAAGAGAATAAAAACGATGTGGAAATAAAAAGTAAGTGTTTGCCCACTCTGTGTGGTACCATTCATCGCATGTCATCATGGCATTTGTTGGGGTTGGGAGCAGCTGAAAAAAAAATATTCTGAACTCCCTGCATGGAAACACAAGCCACACCAGACATGTTTCGGCCTTGTTGGGCCTCCTCAGTGAGGAGCAGCTTGGTTCCCTACGCCACAGCGAGCAAGGAACCACGTTTGGGCATAACCTCTCTCATGTAAGGAGACAAACTGAAACCCAAAAACTGATGGGTGGAAGGTTTTGAATTAATCTGAACCACTAGCATTGCTCTGGGCAACCTTCCACAACACTGTTTTTAGCCCGTCTGCACCATTGCAAAAGCGGTCCAGCCATACGCAAATCAGTCAGGTATTGCCACCAATGGGAGCAGCCCTACCTGAACTGCTAGGACAGGTCCCCTCTGCACAGAGACATAAGCAACCCCAGATGTTTCAGCCTTGTTGGGCCTCCTCAGTTAGGTCCATCTTGGTTGCTTATGGAACAGCGAACAATTGACCCAAGTCTGGGCATACCCTCTATCACATAGGGAGACAAACTGAAACCAAGGTGAAGAACAATGGTATGGAGGATTTCCCAGAGCAATGCCAGAGGTTAAGAGTAATGCTAAACCTTCAAGCCATCACCTCTTTGTTTTTGCTTTGTCTCCCCAAGTGGGACGGGTATGCCCAGATGTGGGTCACGTGCCTGCCAGCCTATAGACCCAAGCTACTCCTCATTGATGAGTACCAACAAGGCCGACACATTCCTGGGAATGCTTGTGGTCTCGTGCAGAAGGGATGTGACCTAGCAGTTGAGGCTGGACTGCCCCTTTTGAGGTGGGACCAAGCCTGATTTGCATATGGTCTTTCCTCTTCTTTAATGGCTTGGCAGGTGAAGAACAATGGTCTGGAGGGTTTCCCATAACAATGCCAGAGGTTAAGATTCAGTCTAAACCTTCCAACCATCACCTCTTTGTTTTTGCTTTGTCATCCCGAGTGGGATGGGTATGCCCAGACATGGGTCCCGTCTCTGTTGGGCCTAGAGGCTCAAGTTACTCCTCACTGATGAGGCCCAAAAAGGCTGAAACATGTCTGAGGATGCTTGTGGTCTTGTGAAGAAGGTATGTGACCCAGCGGTTCGGGCTGGACTGCCCATTTTTGGGTAGTACTAAGCCTAATTTGCACATGGTTTTTCCTCTTCTGTAATGGTTTGGCAGGAAAAGAATGATTCTCTGGAGGGTTGCCCAGCGCATTGCCAGAGATTAAGATCTGTTCTAACCCTTCCAGCCATCACCTCTTTCTTTTTTCCTTTGGGTTGTGAGCAACAGAATTCCTCCTTGTTTCTCAGCAATGGGTGCATTTACATGTTGCATGCTTTTTTGTCGGACTGTCAGTGGTGGATGTTTCTAGATATGATTGGATGGAGATATGCCTACAGTGCTTTGAACACATGTGGCCAGGTGCCCAACGCCTGGCCCTTCCTGTGGGATTTACTTGGGTCACTGCAACAATGGTATTGTGATGTGGAATGAGTTCTTGAAATGTGTATGTGGCCACACATCGATGTGTTGGGTTCACATGTGCTTGTCTCGTCAATGTGACTCATCATTTTACCTTAATTTGTGTGACTGCATTAATTCTGATTGCAGGGCATGGGCCTGTGTGTGGCAGTTCCTAGTTGACTCATGCTGACTGCATACTACTGTTACTAATGTGTATAATACACATGCATTCACACTGTTGATTGTTGCCTATGTTTTTTGGCCCTTTTCCCACAGCTGTTGCATCTGGTGAAGATGTTACAAACTGTGCTGTGGAACTGAAACCCAGGGACAAGAACTACAGTCCCACGCACAGGCCCAGCCACACCCAGTTGTGACCACCTCTTCTGAGGGTGATGTGGCTGGGAGCGTCCCATACGTCAGACAATGCTGTGGTTGAGTCCCAGTATTCCATCCTTGTTGTGGACACATTGACATTGGTGGCACATGTTGGTGGTGATATTGCCACACAGGGCCCCCAAACTAGGGATAACTTTCTGGAGGTTTCTGGGTTGATGGAGGAGGAACATGTGGAGGAGGCCATTGCTGCTCTGCCCACAGTGTCAGATGGGGGTGCCAAGGGGTGTGTGCAGGCTGCACACCTTGCGCTGAGATAGGAGGATGTGCAGTCCACCGTGGAGGGGACAGCACAACCTCCGGTCCCAGGGCCATCTACTGCAACACTAACCACATTCAAAGATGCCTTCACCCAAGCCGTGGCTGCACTTCCATCAGATGTGGCCATCTGGGAAGGAGTGCTGCTCCTGCTGATGGGTGGCTTGTGTCAGCAGGCTTCTATGCATGATGATGTGCAAGCATCTTGTGAGCTGCTTGTACAGAATCAAGTGCAGAGCGGCCACCTCTTGGCACAATTGACAATAGCACTTCCTTCTGGTGGTGTCACTGGGCTGGCTACTGCAATGGCCCCATCCTCCTCCTCATCTTTGCCCCAATCATCCTCTACTGAGGCATCCCTGCCAGCTACCACCATGGGGCTTCCTGTGCACCTGTCCTCCCATTCCTCGGTCTGGATGTTCCAGTGTCTCTGGTGGAGGTGGAAGTCCATACAATGCCTGATGAGGTGGTCACTGAGGCTGCCCAGGAGCCTACTGTGGAACAGGATGTGGAGGTACACTAGGCACTTGAGGATGGGGCAGTTGCTGTACTCCCCAGATGTAAACTGTCATCAAGTTGGAGGAGGTACCTGCAGTGCACACGCAATGCTAGGCAGCAGGATGTGTTACAGTGAGGAGGCAATTCCTGGAGGGCATTGCCAGTAGAAGGAGGCAGGCAGGCACAGGTATTGCACATGTAATGCAGGAAACACGACAGCATCTGTGGGCTCTGGTGTCAGCCCATGTAGACTATGTGAGGCAGCAGGAGGTGGAGAGATAGGGAGCAGGTGAAGCAGCAGTAGTTAAGGCCAGGGCCGTGGTGGAAGAGAGGTTAGCACAGTCATGGCCTGCATCATGGGGGAGTCTTGCAGGGCACCGAAGGATATAGAATCTCAGATGAGGGAAGCCCTGCGAGGCAGTCAAGCAACAACAGAGGCCCACCTGCTAGCAGCAGAAATAGATGGGGAATTGGCCTTGGCTGGGGATTGTCAGAGATCACTTTGGACTAGCCCACTGACTAATGTAAAAAGTTCTTTATTTCTAGTTGACCTTTTATACTTATTCCATGTACAATTGTTCCCTTCCCCTTTTCTGTACATAGTTTATATTCAATACATTCTAATATTATAATTCTACCACACCGCTTGCTCTTTGTCCATGTGCACCTTTTGTTTGGCCAAACTCACTGGGTCATGTTACTGTGCTGTCTGCTCGGGGACATTTGTGCATTGTTTATGTGTGTGTAATGTTTAGTATGTTGCATCCATGTTTGATGAACATATGCAGTTTATTGTGGATGTGGGGAGGTGACGTGTTTGGGGTTCACACGTATCACATCTTTGTCATGCACATCTGTTGCTTGCTTACTTCTGTGATTTGCAGTACAGGCATGGTGGCCAATTGTGCACATGGTGTGCATGGTTGTATACGAATTGATCATGCCTGAATTGCTTGCCGGAGAATTGCCCGTGGGAGAATTGACAGAATATAAAAGGTCAATTTGGACATATATGCAAAGTTTTTCAGTGAATTTCTAAGGTTTTTATTACTGTAACTTAACCATAACGTCCCCTTAACAAAGTTTTTTCATTGAATTGCATAGGTTTTTATTAGTGCAACTTAACCATAATGTCCCTTTAACAAAGTTGTTTCAATGAATTGCATAGGTTTTTATCAGTGCAACTTAACCCTAACGTCCCTTTAACAAAGTTTTTTCATTGAATTTCATAGGTTTTTACCAGTGCATGCTATTTTCCTACAACTTACTAATACCATACTTACCCAATATAGCAATGCTTGTGTCCAATTTACAAAGTGTCACCTTAAAACTCTGCCATTTCCCACCTTCTAGAATCATTTTTAACACTTCCATACACTTTTAGCAACTATTTCAACTAGTTTTGCATCCGTAGATGTCTAAGAACATTTGACTTCATAGCGTACCTACCGGACAGTGCCACATGACGGTTATAGGTCAAAGGTTCGAATGACAAAAGGGTCGAATCAAAAGGACCGAAAACAAAAGGGTCGATTTTTTTTTTTGCCCGCCACCCCCCCAACCCCCATTTTATGGGTAAAAACACTTTTTTTTCCTATACGGAAACCCAAAAAAATATATATATTTAGAAAAAAATTTGACCCTTTTCTTATAGGTCCTATTGACTCGACCCTATGGCATTCGATCCTTTTGGATTCAAATCTTTGACCGGACACCCCACATGACCATACGCTGGCGCGCGGCATGATGATGTGTCCGAGAACCCGTCCGCACTACACAATAAGATCTCTGCTGGCGAATTTCTGGGGGTTTTCGGTTTTACTTGAAACCATAACGTCGCTTTAACAAAGTTTTTTCATTGAATTGTATAGGTTTTTATTAGTGCAACTTAACCATAATGCCCCTTTAACAACGTTTTTTCAGTGAATTTCATGGGTTTATACCAGTCCATGCTATTTTCCTACAACTTACTAATATCATACTTACCCAATATAGCAATATTTGTGTCCCATTTACAAAGTGTCACCTTAAAACTCTGCCGTTTCCCACCTTCTGGAATCATTTTTAACACTTCCATACACTTTTAGCAACTATTTCAACTAGTTTTGCATCCGTAGATGTCTAAGAACATTTGACTTCATAGCGGACCTACCGGACAGTGCCACATGACGGTTATAGGTCAAAGGTTCGAATGACAAAAGGGTCGAATCAAAAGGACCGAAAACAAAAGTGTCGATTTTTTTCTTTTCTTGTTTTTTTTTGCCCCCCAAACCCCATTTTATGGGTAAAAACCACTTTTTTTTCCTATACGGAAACCCAAAAAAATATATATATTTAGAAAAAAAAATGCCACCCTTTTCTTATAGGTCCTATTGACTCGACCCTATGGCATTTGATCCTTTTGGATTCGATTCTTTGACCGGACACCCCACATGACAATACGCTGGCGTGCGGCATGATGACGTGTCCGAGAACCCATCCGCACTACACAATAAGATCTCTGCTGGTGAATTTTTGGGGGTTTTCGGTTTTACTTGAAACCATAACGTCGCTTTAACAAAGTTTTTTCGTTGAATTTTATAGGTTTTTATTAGTGTAACTTAACCATAATGCCCCTTTAACAAAGTTTTTTCAGTGAATTTCATGGGTTTATACCAGTCCATGCTATTTTCCTACAACTTACTAATATCATACTTACCCAATATAGCAATATTTGTGTCCCATTTACAAAATGTCACCTTAAAACTCTGCCGTTTCCCACCTTCTGGAATCATTTTTAACACTTCCATACACTTTTTGCAACTAATTCAACTAGTTTTGCCACCGTAGATATCTACGAACATCTGACTTCATAGTGGACCTTCCGGACAGTGCCACATGACCATACCCTGGCGCGCGGCATGATGACGTGCCTGAGAACCTGTGCGCACTTCACAATAAGATCTCTGCTTCGTGGACAGTTCAGAACTGCATTTTCTTCTGATCTAGGAACTATCAACTTCAACATTTCCCTTGCACAGCTCCAACACCTATTCCTACTCATCATCCATTAAGAATCTAGTACACAGTACATACTTTTAGCAAAACTGCTATTTATCTTAAAATAGCATTAGCTAATGCCATCCCTCCTCCCCAAGAGCCACCACCACTGCTGTAATCAAGGAGCATGAGAAACTCTGTCCCCTACCTTAGAAATAACACACGCGCAACATTTTCCCTTGTCCACCTACCCCTCCATATTAGTGTTTCGTTCCTCTTCCCTCATTTCCCTCCCCACCTTTCGTTCTCAGCTCTCCTGCCAATAAAAATCCATCCAAAAACAACAAAAGACATATTCCTTTAGGAACCACCTTTCACAGTTAAAAAATAGAACTAAAAAAACATGCATAGACTCCATCTACTTTATATTTCTCAGTAAAGTACATAGACTCAATAAGATTTTCCAACATTTCCTTTTGCATTTTGTGTTATGCTAATGGGAATATTGTGGCGTTCATCCTCGGTACCAGGGACTGGAACGGTGGATACCGGCCCAGCAGCCCAAGCGAAGTGAGGGTGGATAACAAGGTCTCTGGACCATTATCCCCTCATTCCAGCCACTGAAATGGGGGATAAAAGCCATTAGCACCCTAAGTTCCCAAATTGGGAACCCGGGGTGCTAAAAAAGAGGATTTTACTTCCTACCCAGGGACACCTGTGGCATCTCTGTGTAGGAAGAAAAATCCTTTTCCAAGATGGCCACCATGGAATGGGAAGGTGAGGGTTCCATACAGGGCCCCTCTTCACTTTCCATGACAGCCTGTAGAAGGCAAAAAGAGAACGTTTTGACCATATTACCACAATCACATTTTTCTTCCCTTTCAGATCTATCCTAATTTTGAATAACTTTAAAACAAAGCCAGTCCCAGGTGGACATGGCCACTTTAATCCTGTGTTTTGTAACTTGTGGTCATGGCCAGTAGCCAGATTGTCCGGATCATGACCTTATTCCATGACCCGGACAATATGGCCACTGCCCATGGCCACAGGCTACCCCCCAGTCACTAAAGGTATACTGCTATTTTTTGTAGCTACATTATGAGACATGTCAAATAATAAAAGACTGGCACATTTGCAAAACCATGCTTGTAGGCCCTTGCCAAAGTTCCTTACGCAAGTTTGCTGGAAATCCACCCATGTTTTATTTTTTCAAAAGTGTCAAATGTATGCACATACATTTGTCATATAACCTAGCCCCCACTTGACAAAATCCATTCAGACTTTACGAAAACATCTATATCTAGATCTATAATCTTTTTGCAAACCTTTGTGTAGATTTGTCAAATGGCACCACATTTATAAGTCTTTACAATATTTTGGTACCCCCCTCTAATTTTGCTCCCTCTTGACATAATCCCACCAAACCTCGCAAAAACATGTATATCTTGATCTTTTATCAGTTTGCCAAATGAAGTGTAGATTCATCAAATGGCACCTCATTTATAAACCTTTACACTATTTTTGGATCCCCCTCTAATGTTGCCTCCTCTTCACAAAATCCCTCATATCTAAATGTATTATCATTTTCTCAAATTAAGTGTAGATTCGTGAAATGGCTCCGCATTGATAAGTCTTTACATTATTTTGGGACCCCCCTCTAATTTTGCCCCTTCATGACAGAATCCCACCAAACTATGCATACTTACTCAGAATCAGGTCAGAAATATACATGCAAAATTGCATGCAGTTCCATTAAGTGGCACCAAAGTTATAAGCCATCCAAGAACTGCATTTCACCAACCCTGTAATGCTGAGGTGTTCGCAAACTTTTCAGGACTGGTCGCGAACATCTGAACTGTTCGTGGACTTTCGCGGCAAAAAGCACCAATTTTTTTGCTTCTTGAAGCCATATCCCATCCCATCCTCATCACCCCTCACCTGCCCAGAGATTATTTGATAAGTTTGACAAGTGAAATGTTGTGTTTTTTAATATGTTTTTACTGTGATGCCCATGGACACTGGCCACTGTCTGTGAATCCAAGATGGCGGGCGTTTCCAAAAATCTGACACACTTGACGCTCTTCACCATCCAATCAGAGAACACTTTGCATATCCGCAGACATAACGCTACCCGATTAACCAATCGGTGTCCTGTCCGCAGAGCGAACAGGGAAGTGCTCTTCCTATGGGATAAGCAACTTAACCATAACTACACGGCCACTACCGTGGGCCGTGTAATATATATATATATATATATATATATATATATATATATATATATATATATATATATACACACACACATATACATATACGCTCAATTGTGCAAAAGGTCAATAAGGAACTTTTAAATTCAGTCAATTTGGGCATACAGTCAATTCTCCCCGATCAAATCAGGTAATACCGGTGTGCATGGGTGTGTGATACATGTTTGCTGTGGTTGACATGGAACGTCTTTTGTGAATCTGTTCATGGGTGTTAAGTAATGTTGTGACTTGTTTGTGGTTACCATGGTGGCATTACATTGATGGACTTGTACATTTGGACATGTGTTTCACATATAGGGGAGGGACCATCAGACAGCTGGAGGTGGCAAGGACTGGTTGTTAGATTTAATTCCTAGGGCAGGGGAATGTTTGGTGTCTGTGTGTCACTGTTGGTTGACTAACTTATTTTTGTGTGTCTAATGGTGTCGATGTGGGGATGCATTTGGTGATGGGGAAGATGTTTTATGATGGTTTTTGGGGTCTTTCATTGGGGATGGGTACTCATTTCTTCATGTGTCTTGCCAAATGTTCCACATGGTTTCGATGTGTGTTGTATCTGGTGACAGCTCATTCACCTCTGTGCATTCACTGTTTGCGTTTCAGTTTATTGTATGTTGTGTCCTTTCTGGTCAACTGATGTCTTGGTGTCCCTTTGGTACTTGCTTGTCAAGGTGGATGAGCTTGCACTTCATTTAATAGTGTGGATCATTGGTATTGGAGATGTCAAGAAGGGATGTGCCCTCAATGTGGATCACTGGGCTTCAGCCATCACATGTGCATCATGTCAATTGTACATCGAGGGACCAAAGTGTAGTTGCTAAAACAGTATGGTTGGCCATTGCTGTGCAGCCGACTGTGATCCAACAGAGAGCCATGGAAGAGGATATGGCCCTGGATTCGTTGGAACTGCTCCTAGCTGTTCATGCTCGATGAGGATGTCTGGCAGGTGTGCTCCATGGTGGACTCAGGCCAGATTAATAGAAGTAGGTTTGTGCTCCACATTTGACTGGGATGAGGGTGGTATTGCAGGTGCTGCCTTGGATTTGGGGGATGGGGCATAGGTCAATAGGGATACTGGGACGAGGGCAGACTTACGGGTAATGCCTTGGGTTTGGTGATTATTGCACAGGTCAAAAGACGTACTGGGACAAGGGCAGACTTGCGGGTGCTGCCTTGGGTTCATGGGTTGGTGCACAGGTGAGTGGGGGTACTGGGTTGACGACGGACTTGCCGCTGCTGCCTGGGGTTTGCGTGTTTGGTGCACAGTTCAGTGGGGGTACTGGGATGAGGGAGGAATTGTGGGTGCTGCCTTGGGTTCTGCGGTTGGGGCACAGGACTGTGGCGGTACTGGGATGAGGGCAGATTTGCCTTTGCTGCCTTGGATGTGGAGGTAGGGGCACAGGTCAGTGGGGCTACTGAGACAAGGGCAGACTTGCGCTTTCTGGCTTGGGTTCGGGTTGGGGCACAGGTCAGTGGGGGTGGGCTTGCTGGTGCTGCCTTTGATTCAGGGGTTGGAGCCCAAGTCACTAGGATAACTGGGATGAGGGTGGCCTTGTGGGTGCTGCCTTTGGTTCAAGAGTTGGGGCATCGGTCAGTGGTGGTTCTCGGACAAAGGCAGACTTGCATGGTGCTGCATGGGTTCACGAGTTGGTGCATATGTCTGTGAGGGAACTGGGATGAGGGCAGACTTGTGGGTGCTGCGTTGGGGACAAGACTTGGGGCACAGTTCAGTGGGGGTACTTGGATGAGGGCCGACATATGTGGTGCTGCATGGGTTGAAGAGTTGGGGCACAGGTCAGTGAGGATACGGGGACAAGGGCAAACTTGCACATGCTGTTTTAATTCAGGGGGCCGATGCACTGTTTCGTCGGGGTATGCGGGTGCTGCTTTAAGGTAGAGGGCTGAGGCGCAGTTTTATTGTGGTACACGGGTGGTACTTTAAGTTAGGGGACCAAAGTGCAGTTTCGTCGGGATATGTGAGTGCACCTTTAAGTTAGGGTGCCGAGGCACTGTTTCGTTGGGATATGTGGGTGCTTCTTTAAGTCAGAGGGCTGAGGCGCAGTTTTATTGTGGTACACGGGTGGTACTTTAAGTTAGGGGACCAAAGTGCAGTTTCGTTGTGGTATGTGGGTGCTGCTTAAAGTTAGGGGCAGAGGCGCAGTTTAGTGGGGGATGCTGGGATGAGGACTTGTCAGTTGCAGGAGTTGAGTAGGAGTAATTATAATTATATATAAGTAATCCTTGATTACTTTTTTCCAAAGGTCCGGCACAAAGGTTGTTCGACACCGATATGTTCTGTTCGCGCTGCAGGTTTCTGCATTCATTTAGTTCCATAAATCAGCTCCTGTGCTATTACTTACATTGGCACAATGTTCTTTCTCGCGCTAACTACTTTGCGCAGATTTAGTGCTTTTTTTGTAAATGAGCCCTAATGACTTTTTAAAATGTTCTGCTTTTAAAGGAAACTGTATGTGGACATACCATGGAATACAGTCCAGTGGTCAGCAAGTTCTCATACCATTGACAAATCAGTAATGTGGTATCCTTAGTTCTAACCAATTGGATTGCGTTGCACTCCTCCCCGGGTTGGAACAGATGAAATTACCAACTAGGTCACATATGGCTGGCAGGATAGCTCAGGGGGAACCTGCTTGTCTTGGAAGCTAAACAACTTTGAGCAGACTGTGAATTATACCCACACCTGCGCTTAGAGGCTGGACTCCGGCATGAAGCACCATATAAAAGCCCGATTCAATATATATTATATGGCATCACAAAGGAGAGTGTACCATTGGTTAAATGCGGGATGACACCAAATATTCCATCATAAATGAAATGATGCATTGCATAACTGATGTCATCCATTTCACAGCAATATAATGCAATCTCTGTTCCTTTTTTAACACAACAGCCTAACGGTGGTATCAATCTTTACAATGATTTAAGTACATGCTTTGTGATTATTGAACCAATCTTTTTATTTAATATGATTAAAGATAGAGGGTTTGTTTTGTTCAAGTGAAACATGTATGCATAAGGAGGTGTCCTGTTCATGATTTTACCAGCACATTGGTTGCTAGTTGCAAGGTGACAACATGGAAAGATGCTGTATCTTCCACAATTCAAGGAATCGCTTAATTGTATCCTGGGATATATGGGGTTTTTCTCCCTGCGGAAGGGTTGAGCTAATGAAGCATGCATTAGGTGGTGTTATGCCATAGATATAAGTGAGATGGGGAGGTGAACTGGAAAAGCATCAATATTTGTGTTTTTTCAGGTGCATTTAAATAAATATAAAAAGTCGAAAGTATGCAAGTAATAATACAAAGTAGCAGCAATTTCTGTAGTTTCTGTTTTTCCAAACTTCGTTTTCACATATAATAATGTCCCCATATTTTCACATGCTCCCACTGGAGCTTTCGGTCCATTCCGGTGAGATGTGTTAGTGGAAAAACAAAGAATCAATGCTCTCTATGCTCAAAAGGTGTGCATAGTTGAACACAAATCAGTTAAATGTGTATTTCTTTTTTTATTGTGCGATTGGTTTGCACATATAAACCTAACGCAAATTGTTAAATACACAAACACATAATTCTTTGATTATTAAACAACATTTCAAAACACATAATTCCACAAGAATCTCCACTAAAAATCATTTTAAACGATTTTTTTACAATAGCTAAAACCTTAATTAATTATTCAACTTCCAATCATATAAAACTACTGATTAAAACAATCCCAATAGATTGACTCTTGACAAAAACTGATATAAAGCTTCCCTAAGCTTCCAAGTGGACATATGGAGACCACCGATGAGACGCTCAAATCACTCACATAACTCTCAAAACATTGGCTTCGTGAAATTTGAATGCTGATAACAGTGAGAACCTCCCATATCTGTTATTAAAATGGAATAACTGAACAGAAAGTGTGTTCGCTTTCTTTTTCAACTGAGATACAAACGGAACTTTACTTGCCTGAGCGTAGATTTCTAACCCCAGATATTTGAATTCTTTCCCGGATTCAATGTTTGTACTATTGATCCACCAAGCCTCGATCGGTATTTTTACGACTCGCAGATAAGGTCAAAACCTTTGTTTTTTTTCTAGATTAATTTGCAAATCGTTCTCACTAGCATAATCCTGAAATGCTTTCAACATTCTTTGCAGTCATGTATATGAGCAATCCGTCAGAATAATATCATCTGCATATGTTAACCATGCTATTTTGTGCCCAAATATGTTAGGTGTATGGAAGGCAGCACTTTCTAGTAAAGTCCCAGGTTCTGCCAAATATGTGTTAAATAGGAACGGGGCCACAATGCAGCTGTGGAGCAAACCATGGGCTATAGGTATAGCATTTGAATAGTCTCCTACCAGGATCAATCTAACTTTCAAGAATGAATCTGAATGTAATATTATTAAAATACTAAGAGGATTATTAGTAAGGCCCCAATAGTGCAGGTCTGCCCATACTTTACTCCTATTGACAATGTCGAAGGCCAATGCTAAACCTACGGTTGCTACGAAAATAAAAAGAGGCAGATTTTCCCAGATTTGAGCTGCATCCATCACGATGCCTTTCAGGGTGGTGCCCAATGTAATGGTTTTCTAACCAGGCACACTCCAGCCAGGGACTCCTTTCACTGACAATGAATGTGGCACACTGTAAAAATGTTGTTTTATCTTTAATCAACCATGGGTTCTTTATTTGAGTAGGCCCCCAACCCATCTCGCACCCACCTTAACAAATACCCTGTGTCGTAATGGACCAAGAACCAGGCGGGTGTGTAACAATATGATATTTATTAATTTTATGGTCAAATGGAAAATCAAGCAAAATCAAACAATTGAGCAGCAACCACCAATTTGGTGGCATTACAAATGCAAACATTTCTACAATATAGTTAATTCAGACTCCTAACACAATATACAGAAACCTTTAATAGCAAGCAAAAGAGAAATTGTTATTAAAAGCAACAGATAGCATTCAGGTTAAGCACTCCCCCTGTATAAATCACTCCAAACATCTGCTAACTAAATTCTTTGTGGCTGGAAGGCAGTGGCACGGAGTCAGAATGAAGAGGGAAAGATCAGATTTCAAATTCAGCCCACCACCCCAAGATGGGAGGCCAGAAAAGAAAATGAAAACCTTATTTGGGAGCAAAATGGCATAATAGGAATTCACTTGTTACTCGCACAGCAGTGGGATAGCTAGGACAGAAATTCATGTTGCTACCCTTTAGAGATAAGGAAGCTTACAGACTACTAAGCAGGGCACCAAGGCAACGTGAACACAAGGTAAGAAAATCGTTTTTTGAAATTAAAACAAATGCAAAAGAAAACACACGCAGCAGAATGGAAATTCATTTCTACACATGACTTGTGATGACAGGCAGTCCCAGAAAGGGCTTGGCTATCACTATTGAAAATCCGTTTTCAAGACAAGGAACAGAGGAACATAACCAATGGGATTCTGATAGAAGGGGGTTACTCTCAATGGGACTACTGTTTGGGTTTTTCTATAGGACCGAGGCAAATCGGAATTTTTAAGAATTTCGGAAATACACTACAATACACGGGCACATTTGGTTTTGTTACACAAAGGATAGTTTTGTTAAGACTATATTTTACTGGCTATAATCATTAAAAAAGGCACTTAAAATTAGGTGGTTGATTTCGAATAACAAACTCACCGTGAATCTCTTTAAAGGGGAATTACATTGATTACTTGCAAATAAGATGAACAGATTATACTGGCAAATTTGAGATTTGAATGGGATTTCAATGGGGTGCAAGGGTCAAACGAGCGGGATATGCAGTTTGGGCAACTGGGGTTATGTGCTACTTACAATGTAAGCTTGAGTTTGGGATTCTGGCAAGCCAGCTGGTTCTCTGGACAG
This sequence comes from Ambystoma mexicanum, assembly GCF_040938575.1. Classification (NCBI taxonomy): domain Eukaryota; kingdom Metazoa; phylum Chordata; class Amphibia; order Caudata; family Ambystomatidae; genus Ambystoma; species Ambystoma mexicanum. Next base: position 455,860,497 of record NC_090923.1, on the reverse strand, counting down.
CTAGGCCAAGGAATCTGGTCACTCTGGACGGCTGGGCCAAAGGATTTGGTCACTGTGACAGCTGGGCCAAGGGATCTGGTCACTGGGCTCTCCTGGATGGGATGCTGGACAGCTAAGCAAGGTCTGGTCACCGCACTCTCTAGGATGGGATCAACTGCCTCCTCTCCTTTCTCCCTGGGTCTGTATGAATGGATGGATATGCCTGGATCGATGTATCTGGTTTCCTGGATCTTGAATGGATTTTGATTCTTGAGTCTTGAGTGAGTGAGTTAGTGAGTCCTTGTGTTTCTCTGTCTCCCGCTTATATAGCCAAAATAACATCATCGAATTTACAATGTGGGGGGGAAGTACCCTGGAATTATTCCCCTCCTGGTATAGGACGCCTACCGATCTTCTCTCCCCACCCTGGGCCGATTGTTTCAGGGGAAATGACATAATTTATGTGTTTGAATTTATGACCTTTCTTTGTCTTTCCAGCCTACTTTTGACCAAAAATGAGTTATAGATCAAAACTTCAAACATATACTAGCCACCGCCATGAGAAGTAGACATGCGGATTCACTAGGTCACAGGGAATTGTACAATCCGATCACCAACTCTGTGCAAGGTCGCATCACCCTTTGGCACATTTTCACCCTTTTTTATGAAATGCATATTTTTAAAAATTCTGCCAATAACTACACATATTCCCAATAACAATCCCCATCATCCACCTAGTTTCATATTTGTCACATTACAGTTCACCAAGTGCTAGAAACATGTGCTTGGTCTCTTTACATTTGTCCAAAATCACATGGAAAACTGGCATAATACAAAATCACTACTTATTCAGGGTGCTGGGTAAAATGTCTTAAACTACAGAAGTCCTTTAATGTCAATGGGGTGGATTTGTCACATGTATGGGGGGTGCTGCAGACCACCACAGCAAACTGCCCCTGCCAGGCTCGGCTTACAACAAAGGACTTTTATAACACCCTTTGAAGTTTGACAGTTCTTCCTTCAGAGTGGTTGCTTGGGGAAATCACACCTCTTGGTCATGCACCAGCACTACTAGCTTCCATTGTTCCTTCTTCCAGGGCTGCCTGCTAGTCTAGCAGGGGAGTGAATCCTCACACTGTGCCTTTTCATATGTCATTGTGGACTGGTTCACTTATGGACGTGACTTTGCAGTGGGAGGTAGGGCTGGCCGTTGAATTCAGTGCCTGGGCCAAACCCCACTTTTACTGGTTTCTGAGTCTTTCCTAAGTAACCAAGTCTTTTGGGGACAAATATAATGTACATTATTTAACCAAACCCCCAGCCACATATTCAATCACCTTTTCGTGCAAGCAAAAGCTGTCATTTGGAATTAACTTTAAACACCATTTTCCTTAATTTCAAAAGAGCAGATTCACACGTGTGTTCATTTCCTTTCATTTCAAGTTTGCGGTTTCTGCAGCCCGCAGGATGATTTTTTTCAATTAATCTTCTGGGGGGGGGGTTTGCATATTCAGTTGGTTTATGAACACAAAAGGATGCTGCACAGGATTTCTTTGATGTTGACATTGAAACAGAAATGCCACGTTATTTCTTTCATTTACTGCAATTTGAGTGTGATGGTTTACAGCAAAAGTACACAAAAAGCTGTGTTGAGTGAAAAGCAGAACTCTATGTCCCTCATTTGATTTCTTAGTAGACAATGCCATTCTTGGGAGGTATTGCCTAACTTTTTGGCAATCAGATGAAACAAAGCACACAGGGGTATGTTTCAATGAAGCGCCCAATTTGGTGGTGTTTTAAATGAAATAAAGAACAATTGCAAGGCCGTCTGAAATGCTGTGCGCTGCTTTAATATTCAGAGGACAGAACAGCAAATGTGGTGCCGGTCTGAATGCAGGTCATTTTCTTATGAAGCAAATGCAGAGCCATTCTTTGGGTGGCAGTGTTCAATGCTTGACACACAAGCGCCAGGAAGCCACAAACACAGCTGTTTTTGTGGTACTGTTTCAATGTGGTTTTTGGCAGAAGGGGATTTCTGCCTAGGGCCTTAAATGTACCCCACACCAATTCCATTCTGAAGCCCACCTGATTAAAATGTCGCACCTCTTCCTCTACAGTCCAAATCTTTAGTTCATTCAGCACTAAAGAGAAAACAATCATAGAATCCTCATCTAAAAGGGCAGTATGGTGGAAATTCAAAGGATTTGCTCTGTTCCCTTGATATAGATTGGTATGATATGGGACAACCTCCAAGGTTGAGGGAATTGTCTAGGAGTAATTATATCCCTAAACAATTCATATAATAACAGTGACCAGAGTTTGAGCGTTTGCTTTAAAAACCAGATTACCAGATTTGTTCTTTTGTAATTGGAAATGTATTTTAATAATGTGTATGAATTATTATATATTTGGAAAGTTGATTTACAACTAAATCAAATAAAATAAAAAATAAAAAAAATAAACAGATTACAAAGCCCATTCAGGCTGATTCCCGAGATGTATTGTTATTCCTAATCATGGCCTCCACATCTTCCTGGCACAACCGGAAACTCCAAACTGTATCTTTGAACTCTCCTAAATTCATTACTAAATGTATTAAATGGGCATACCAAGTTCCATCCAGGATTGGGTTTGACTGTGCTAATACTTGATAGTTGTCCCTGCCATTTACTAACCTCCGAATATTTAAAATTGTTTTTAGAGGAGATCGTAGACAACATATGATCGCTCTTAAGTTGGTGCATATAACCTTGCATGGATTTAATGTTATTTGTATATGACTGTTTCACTTTCCTACTGGCCAGCCTTTTCTGGGAGTCTGTTTGGCTACTTGACCCTAATCCTCTCAATGACTGTCTCTTCACGAGTTTTAGAGTTTGTATCTGCTTATTAAATGGCCAATTCCTGGCCTTCCCATAATTATCTGCTGTGTTGCAAATTATGTTATCATTTGAAAAAATCGTGAAGGCTTGCAATGTGCACATGGCAGCGACCAAATCATTGCCATACTACCCAACACAATCCTAGACAGCAATATTATACATATTAATAATTAATTAACAAGTAATAATTTAAGTTGGTTCTTCCCTCAAGAAACCAGATTGTCTCTATAAATCGGTATAGTTCCTGCTTCCCCTGAAATACTGGGAAGGAGTGCTGCTCCTGCTGATGGGTGGCTTGTGTCAGCAGGCTTCTATGCATGATGATGTGCAAGCATCTTGTGAGCTGCTTGTACAGAATCAAGTGCAGAGTGGCCACCTCTTGGCACAATTGACAATAGCACTTCTTTCTGGTGGTGTCACTGGGCTGGCTACTGCAATGGCCCCATCCTCCTCCTCATCTGTGCCCCAATCATCCTCTACTGAGGCATCCCTGCCAGCTACCACCATGGGGCTTCCTGTGCACCTGTCCTCCCATTCCTCGGTCTGGATGTTCCGGTGTCTTTGGTGGAGGTGGAAGTCCATACAATGCCTGATGAGGTGGTCACTGAGCCTGCCCAGGAGCCTACTGTGGAACAGGCTGTGGAGGTACACTAGGCACTTGAGGATGGGGCAGTTGCTGTACTCCCCAGATCTAAACTGTCATCAAGTTGGAGGAGGTACCTGCAGTGCACACGCAATGCTAGGCAGCAGGATGTGTTACAGTGAGGAGGCAATTCCTGGAGGGCATTGCCAGCAGAAGGAGGCAGGCAGGCACAGGTATTGCACATGTAATGCAGGAGGCACGACAGCACCTGTGGGCTCTGGTGTCAGCCCATGTAGACTATGTGAGGCAGCAGGAGGTGGAGAGACAGGGAGCAGGTGAAGCAGCAGTAGTTAAGGCCAGGGCCTTGGTGGAAGAGAGGTTAGCACAGTCATGGCCTGCATCATGGGGGAGTCTTGCAGGGCACCGAAGGATATAGAATCTCAGATGAGGGAAGCCCTGCGAGCCAGTCAAGCAACAACGGAGGCCCACCTGCTAGCAGCAGAAATAGATGGGGAATTGGCCTTGGCTGGGGAATTGTCAGAGATCACTTTGGACTAGCCCACTGACTAATGTAAAAAGTTCTTTAGTTCTAGTTGACCTTTTATACTTATTCCATGTACAATTGTTCCCTTCCCCTTTTCTGTACATAGTCTATATTCAATACATTCTAATATCATAATTCTACCACACCGCTTGCTCTTTGTCCATGTGCACCTTTTGTTTGGCCAAACTCACTGGGTCATGTTACTGTGCTGTCTGCTCGGGGACATTTGTGCATTGTTTATGTGTGTGTAATGTTTAGTATGTTGCATCCATGTTTGATGAACATATGCAGTTTATTGTGGATGTGGGGAGGTGACGTGTTTGGGGTTCACACGTATCACATCTTTGTCATGCACATCTGTTGCTTGCTTACTTCTGTGATTTGCAGTACAGGCATGGTGGCCACTTGTGCACATGGTGTGCATGGTTGTATACGAATTGATCATGCCTGAATTGCTTGCCGGAGAATTGCCCATGGGAGAATTGACCGAATATAAAAGGTCAATTTGGACATATATGCAAAGTTTTTTCAGTGAATTTCTAAGGTTTTTATTTGTGTAACTTAACCATAACGTCCCCTTAACAAAGTTTTTTCATTGAATTTCATAGGTTTTTATTAGTGCAACTTAACCATAATGTCCCTTTAACAAAGTTTTTTCATTGAATTTCATGGGCTTTTACCAGTGCATGCTATTTTCCTACAACTTACTAATATCATACTTACCCAATATAGCAATGCTTGTGTCCAATTTACAAAGTGTCACCTTAAAACTCTGCCATTTCCCACCTTCTAGAATCATTTTAACACTTCCATACACTTTTAGCAACTATTTCAACTAGTTTTGCATCCGTAGATGTCTAGGAACATTTGACTTCATAGCGTACCTACCGGACAGTGCCACATGACGGTTATAGGTCAAAGGTTCGAATGACAAAAGGGTCGAATCAAAAGGACCGAAAACAAAAGGGTCGATTTTTTTTTTTTGCCCGCCACCCTCCCAAACCCCATTTTATGGGTAAAAAACACTTTTTTTTCCTATACGGAAACCCAAAAAAATATATATATTTAGAAAAAAATTCGACCCTTTTCTTATAGGTCCTATTGACTCGACCCTATGGCATTCGATCCTTTTGGATTCAAATCTTTGACCGGACACCCCACATGACCATACGCTGGCGCACGGCATGATGACGTGTCCGAGAACCCGTCCGCACTACACAATAAGATCTCTGCTGTCGAATTTCTGGGGGTTTTCGGTTTTACTTGAAACCATAACGTCGCTTTAACAAAGTTTTTTCATTGAATTGTATAGGTTTTTATTAGTGCAACTTAACCATAATGCCCCTTTAACAACGTTTTTTCAGTGAATTTCATGGGCTTATACCAGTCCATGCTATTTTCCTACAACTTACTAATATCATACTTACCCAATATAGCAATATTTGTGTCCCATTTACAAAGTGTCACCTTAAAACTCTGCCATTTCCCACCTTCTGGAATCATTTTTAACACTTCCATACACTTTTAGCAACTATTTCAACTAGTTTTGCATCCGTAGATGTCTAGGAACATTTGACTTCATAGCGTACCTACCGGACAGTGCCACATGACGGTTATAGGTCAAAGGTTCGAATGACAAAAGGGACGAATCAAAAGGACCGAAAACAAAAGGGTTGATTTTTTTCTTTTGCCCCGCCACCCCCCAAACCCCTTTTTATGGGTAAAAAACACTTTGTTTTCCTATATGGAAACCCAAAAAAATATATATATTTAGAAAAAAATTCGACCCTTTTCTTATAGGTCCTATTGACTCGACCCTATGGCATTCGATCCTTTTGGATTCAAATCTTTGACCGGACACCCCACATGACCATACGCTGGCGCGCGGCATGATGACCTGTCCGAGAACCCGTCCGCACTACACAATAAGATCTCTGCTGGCGAATTTCTGGGGGTTTTCGGTTTTACTTGAAACCATAACGTCACTTTAACAAAGTTTTTTTATTGAATTGTATAGGTTTTTATTAGTGCAACTTAACCATAATGCCCCTTTAACAACGTTTTTTCAGTGAATTTCATGGGTTTATACCAGTCCACGCTATTTTCCTACAACTTACTAATATCATACTTACCCAATATAGCAATATTTGTGTCCCATTTACAAAGTGTCACCTTAAAACTCTGCCGTTTCCCACCTTCTGGAATCATTTTTAACACTTCCATACACGTTTTGCAACTAATTCAACTAGTTTTGCCACCGTAGATGTCTACGAACATCTGACTTCATAGTGGACCTTCTGGACAGTGCCACATGACCATACCCTGGCGCGCGGCATGATGACGTGCCTGAGAACCCGTCCACACTTCACAATAAGATCTCTGCTTCGTGGTCAGTTCAGAACTGCATTTTCTACTGATCTAGGAACTATCAACTTCAACATTTCCCTTGCACAGCTCCAACACCTATTCCTACTCATCATCCATTAAGAATCTAGTACACAGTACATACTTTTAGCAAAACTGCTATTTATCTTAAAATAGCATTAGCTAATGCCATCCCTCCTCCCCAAGAGCCACCACCACTTCTGTAATCAAGGAGCATGAGAAACTCTGTCCCCTACCTTAGAAATAACACACTCGCAACATTTTCCCTTGTCCACCTACCCCTCCATATTAGTGTTTCGTTCCTCTTCCCTCATTTCCCTCCCCACCTTTCGTTCTCTGCTCTCCTGCCAATAAAAATCCATCCAAAAACAACAAAAGACATATTCCTTTAGGAACCACCTTTCACAGTTAAAAAATAGAACTAAAAAAACATGCATAGACTCCATCTACTTTATATTTCTCAGTAAAGTCATAGACTCAATAAGATTTTCCAACATTTCCATTTGCATTTTGTGTTATGCTAATGGGAATATTGTGGCGTTCATCCTCGGTACCAGGGACTGGAACGGTGGATACCGGCCCAGCAGCCCAAGCAAAGTGAGGGTGGATAACAAGGTCTCTGGACCATTATCCCCTCATTCCGGCCACTGAAATGGGGGATAAAAGCCATTAGCACCCTAAGTTCCCAAATTGGGAACCCGGAGTGCTAAAAAAGAGAATTTTTCTTCCTACCCAGGGACACCTGTGGCATCCCTGTGTAGGAAGAAAAATCCTTTTCCAAGATGGCCACCATGGAATGGGAAGGCGAGGGTTCCATACAGGGCCCCTCTTCGCTTTCCATGACAGCCTGTAGAAGGCAAAAAGAGAACGTTTTGACCATATTACCACAATCACATTTTTATTCCCTTTCAGATCTATCCTAATTTCGAATAACTTTAAAACAAAGCCAGTCCCAGGTGGACATGGCCACTTTAATCCCATGTTTTGTAACTTGTGGTCATGGCCAGTAGCCAGATTGTCCGGATCATGACCTTATTCCATGACCCGGACAATATGGCCACTGCCCATGGCCACAGGCTACCCCCCAGTCACTAAAGGTATACTGCTATTTTTTGTAGCTACATTATGAGACATGTCAAATAATAAAAGACTGGCACATTTGCAAAATCATGCTTGTAGGCCCTTGTCAATGTTCCTTATGCAAGTTTGCTGGTTTTATTTTTTCAAAAGTGTCAAATGTATGCACATACATTCGTCATATAACCTAGCCCCCACTTGACAAAATCCATTCAGACTTTACGAAAACATCTATATCTAGATCTATAATCTTTTTGCAAACCTTTGTGTAGATTTGTCAAATGGCACCACATTTATAAGTCTTTACAATATTTTGGTACCCCCCTCTAATTTTGCTCCCTCTTGACATAATCCCACCAAACATCGCAAAAACATGTATATCTTGATCTTTTATCAGTTTGCCAAACGAAGTGTAGATTCATCAAATGGCACCTCATTTATAAACCTTTACACTATTTTGGGATCCCCCTCTAATGTTGCCCCCTCTTCACAAAATCCCTCATATCTAAATGTATTATCATTTTCTCAAATTAAGTGTAGATTCGTGAAATGGCTCCGCATTGATAAGTCTTTACATTATTTTGGGACCCCCCTCTAATTTTGCCCCTTCATGACAGAATCCCACCAAACTGTGCATACTTACTCAGAATCAGGTCAGAAATATACATGCAAAATTGCATGCAGTTCCATTAAGTGGCACCAAAGTTATAAGCCATCCAAGAACTGCATTTTACCAACCCTGTAATGCTGAGGTGTTCGCAAACTATTCAGAACTGGTCGCGAACATCTGAACTGTTCGTGGACTTTCGCGGCAAAAAGCACACATTTGTTTGCTTCTTGAAGCCATATCCCATCCCATCCTCATCACCCCTCACCTGCCCAGAGATTATTTGATAAGTTTGACAAGTGAAATGTTGTGTTTTTTAATATGTTTTTACTGCGATGCCCATGGACACTGGCCACTGTCTGTAAATCCAAGATGGCGGGCGTTTCCAAAAATCTGACACACTTCACGCTCTTCACCATCCAATCAGAGAACTCTTTGCATGTCCGCGGACATAACGCAAGCCGATTAACCAATTGGTGTCCTGTCCGCAGAGCGAACAGGGAAGTGTGTCCGCGGAGCGGACATAGATATCACTAATTTTTTGTGACCTACTTTTTGGTCATTTAAAAAAAAACTACTGGGTGGATTTTCACCAAAATTACAAAAGCATGCTTTCGGGACCAAGCCGCTGCTCCTGCCACAAATTTCGTGAAAATCTGTCCAGTGGTTTGGGCTGTAGGCATGAGCAAAGTTTTTACCCATTCAGTCTATGGGAAAAAAAACAATTTTGGGACCCGCCTATAACTTTGCCCCCCCCTGGACCAAACCTCACCATACTTTGCAGAAAAAATCAGAGTGGGCCATATACTTTTTTTTGCATGCAAAGTTTGGTGTTGATTCGTCCATGGGGAGCAAAGTTATAAGCCGCCCGAAAAGTGCTCTTCCTATGGGATAAGCAACTTAACCATAACTACACGGCCACTACCGTGGGCCGTGTAATATATATATATATATATATATATATATATATATATATATACACACACACATACATATTCGCTCAATTGTGCAAAAAGTCAATAAGGAACTTTTAAATTCAGTCAATTTGGGCATACAGTCAATTAACCCCGATCAAATCAGGTAATACCGGTGAGCATGGGTGTGTGATACATGTCTGCTGTGGTTGATATGGAACGTCTTTTGTAAATCTGTTAAGTAATGTTGTGACTTGTTTGTGGTTACCATGGTGGCATTACATTGATGGACTTGTACATTTGGACATGTGTTTCACATATAGGGGAGGGACCATCAGACAGCTGGAGGTGGCAAGGACTGGTTGTTAGATTTCATTCCTAAGGCAGGGGAATGTTTGGTGTCTGTGTGTCATTGTTGGTTGACTAACTTATTTTTGTGTGTCTAATGGTGTCGATGTGGGGATGCATTTGGTGATGGGGGAGATGTTTTATGATGGTTTTTGGGGTCTTTCATTGGGGATGGGTACTCATTTCTTCATGTGTCTTGCCAAATGTTCCACATGGTTTCGATGTGTGTTGTATCTGGTAACAGCTCATTCACCTCTGTGCATTCACTGTTTGCGTTTCAGTTTATTGTATGTTGTGTCCTTTCTGGTCAACTGATGTCTTGGTGTCCCTTTGGTACTTGCTTGTCAATGTGGATGAGCTTGCACTTCATTTAATAGTGTGGATCATTGGTATTGGAGATGTCAAGAAGGGATGTGCCCTCAATGTGGATCACTGGGCTTCAGCCATCACATGTGCATCATGTCAATTGCAAATCGAGGGACCAAAGTGTAGTTGCTAAAACAGTATGGTTGGCCATTGCTGTGCAGCCGACTGTGATCCAACAGGGAGCCATGGAAGAGGATATGGCCCTGGATTCGTTGGAACTGCTCCTAGCTGTTCATGCTCGATGAGGATGTCTGGCAGGTGTGCTCCATGGTGGACCTAGGCCAGATTAATAGAAGTAGGTTTGTGCTCCACATTTGACTGGGATGAGGGTGGTATTGCAGGTGCTGCCTTGGATTCGGGGGATGGGGCATAGGTCAATAGGGATACTGGGACAAGGGCAGACTTACGGGTAATGCCTTGGGTTTGGTGATTATTGCACAGGTCAAAAGACGTACTGGGACAAGGGCAGACTTGCGGGTGCTGCCTTGGGTTCATGGGTTGGTGCACAGGTGAGTGGGGGTACTGGGTTGACGACGGATTTGCCGCTGCTGCCTGGGGTTCGCGTGTTTGGTGCACAGTTCAGTGGGGGTACTGGGATGAGGGAGGAATTGTGGGTGCTGCCTTGGGTTCTGGGGTTGGGGCACAGGACTGTGGCGGTACTGGTATGAGGGCAGATTTGCCTTTGCTGCCTTGGATGTGGAGGTAGGGGCACAGGTCAGTGGGGCTACTGAGACAAGGGCAGACTTGCGCTTTCTGGCTTGGGTTCGGGTTGGGGCACAGGTCAGTGGGGGCGGGCTTGCTGGTGCTGCCTTTGATTCAGGGGTTGGAGCCCAAGTCACTAGGATAACTGGGATGAGGGTGGCCTTGTGGGTGCTGCCTTTGGTTCAAGAGTTGGGGCATCGGTCAGTGGTGGTTCTCGGACAAAGGCAGACTTGAATGGTGCTGCATGGGTTCAAGAGTTGGTGCATATGTCTGTGAGGGAACTGGGATGAGGGCAGACTTGTGGGTGCTGCGTTGGGGACAAGACTTGGGGCACAGTTCAGTGGGGGTACTTGGATGAGGGCCGACATATGTGGTGCTGCATGGGTTGAAGAGTTGGAGCACAGGTCAGTGAGGATACGGGGACAAGGGCAGACTTGCACATGCTGTTTTAATTCAGGGGGCCGATGCACTGTTTCGTCGGGGTATGCGGGTGCTGCTTTAAGGTAGAGGGCAGAGGCACTGTTTCGTCGGGATATGTGAGTGCTCCTTTAAGTTAGGGTGCTGAGGCACTGTTTCGTTGGGATATGTGGGTGCTTCTTTAAGTCAGAGGGCTGAGGCGCAGTTTTATTGTCGTACACGGGTGGTGCTTTAAGTTAGGGAACCAAAGTGCAGTTTCGTTGTGATATGTGGGTGCTGCTTAAAGTTAGGGGCAGAGGCGCAGTTTAGTGGGGGATGCTGGGATGAGGACTTGTCAGTTGCAGGAGTTGAGTAGGAGTAATTATAATTATCTATAAGTAATCCTTGATTACTTTTTTCCAAAGGTCCGGCACAAAGGTTGTTCGACACCGCTATGTTCTGTTCGCGCTGCAGGTTTCTGCATTCATTTAGTTCCATAAATCAGCTCCTGTGCTATTACTTACGTTTGCACAATGTTCTTTCTCGCCCTAACTACTTTGCACAGATTTAGTGCTTTTTTTGTAAATGAGCCCTAATGACTTTTTAAAATGTTCTGCTTTTAAAGGAAACTGTATGTGGACATACCATGGAATACAGTCCAGTGGTCAGCAAGTTCTCATACCATTGACAAATCTGTAATGTGGTATCCTTAGTTCTAACCAATTGGATTGCGTTGCACTCCTCCCCAGGTTGGAACAGATGAAATTACCAACTAGGTCACATAGGGCTGGTAGGATAGCTCAGGGGGAACCTGCTTGTCTTGGAAGCTAAACAACTTTGAGCAGACTGCGAATTATACCCACACCTGCGCTTAGAGGCTGGACTCCGGCATGAAGCACCATATAAAAGCCAGATTCAATATATATTATATGGCATCACAAAGGAGACTGTACCATTGGTTAAATGCGGGATGACACCAAATATTCCATCATAAATGAAATGATGCATTGCATAACTGATGTCATCCCATTTCACAGCAATATAATGCAATCTCTGTTCCTTTTTTAACACAACAGCCTAACGGTGGTATCAATCTTTACAATGATTTAAGTACATGCTTTGTGATTATTGAACCAATCCTTTTATTTAATATCATTAAAGATAGAGGGTTTGTTTTGTTCAAGTGAAACATGTATGCATAAGGAGGTGTCCTGTTCATGATTTTACCAGCACATTGGTTGCTAGTTGCAAGGTGACAACATGGAAAGATGCTGTATCTTCGACAATTCAAGGAATCGCTTAATTGTATCCTGGGATATATGGGGTTTTTCTCCCTGCGGAAGGGTTGAGCTAATGAAGCATGCATTAGGTGGTGTTATGCCATAGATATAAGTGAGATGGGGAGGTGAACTGGAAAAGCATCAATATTTGTTTTTTTTCAGGTGCATTTAAATAAATATAAAAAGTCGAAAGTATGCAAGTAATAATACAAAGTAGCAGCAATTTCTGTAGTTTCTGTTTTTCCAAACTTCATTTTCACATATAATAATGTCCCCATATTTTTCACATGCTCCCACTGGAGCTTTCGGTCCATTCCGGTGAGATGTGTTAGTGGAAAAACAAAGAATCAATGCTCTCTATGCTCAAAAGGTGTGCATAGTTGAACACAAATCAGTTAAATGTGTATTTCTTTTTTTATTGTGCGATTGGTTTGCACATATACACCTAACGCAAATTGTTAAATACAAAAACACATAATTCTTTGATTATTAAACAACATTTCAAAACACATAATTCCACAAGAATCTCCACTAAAAATCATTTTAAACGATGTTTTTACAATAGCTAAAACCTTAATTCATTATTCAACTTCCAATCATATAAAACTACTGATTAAAACAATCCCAATAGATTGACTCTTGACAAAAACTGATATAAAGCTTCCCTAAGCTTCCAAGTGGACATATGTTTTAAGGGCAACCATAGAATGTCAGCCGATGAGACGCTCAAATTACTCACATAACTCTCAAAACATTGGCTTCGTGAAATTTGAATGCTGATAACAATGAGAACCTCCCATATCTGTTATTAAAATGGAATAACTGAACAGAAAGTGTGTTCGCTTTCTTTTTCAACTGAGATACAAACGGCACTTTACTTGCCTGAGCGTAGATTTCTAACCCCAGATATTTGAATTCTTTCCCGGATTCAATGTTTGTACTATTGATCCACCAAGCCTCGATCGGTATTTTTACGACTCGCAGATAAGGTCAAAACCTTTGTTTTTTTTCTAGATTAATTTGCAAATCGTTCTCACTAGCATAATCCTGAAATGCTTTCAACATTCTTTGCAGTCATGTATATGAGCAATCCGTCAGAATAATGTCATCTGCATATGTTAACCATGCTATTTTGTGCCCAAATATGTAAGGTGTATGGAAGGCAGCACTTTCTAGTAAAGTCCCAGGTTCTGCCAAATATGTGTTAAATAGGAACGGGGCCACAATGCAGCTGTGGAGCAAACCATGGGCTATAGGTATAGCATTTGAATAGTCTCCTGCCAGGATCAATCTAACTTTCAAGAATGAATCTGAATGTAATATTATTAAAATACTAAGAGGATTATTAGTAAGGCCCCAATTGTGCAGGTCTGCCCATACTTTACTCCTATTGACAATGTCGAAGGCCAATGCTAAACCTACGGTTGCTACGAAAATAAAAAGAGGCAGATTTTCCCAGATTTGAGCTGCATCCATCACGATGCCTTTCAGGGTGGTGACCAATGTAATGGTTTTCTAACCCGGCACACTCCAGCCAGAGACTCCTTTCACTGACAATGAATGTGGCACACTGTAAAAACTTTTTTTATCTTTAATCAACCATGGGTTCTTTATTTGAGTAGGCCCCCAACCCATCTCGCACCCACCTTAACAAATACCCTGTGTCGTAATGGACCAAGAACCAGGCGGGTGTGTAACAATATGATATTTATTAATTTTATGGTCAAATGGAAAATCAAGCAAAATCAAACAATTGAGCAGCAACCACCAATTTGGTGGCATTACAAATGCAAACATTCCTACAATATAGTTAATTCAGACTCCTAACACAATATACAGAACCTTTAATAGCAAGCAAAATAGAAATTGTTATTAAAAGCAACAGATAGCATTCAGGTTAAGCACTCCCCCTGTATAAATCACTCCAAACATCTGCTAACTAAATTCTTTGTGGCTGAAAGGCAGTGGCACAGAGTCAGAATGAAGAGGGAAAGATCAGATTTCAAATTCAGCCCACCACCCCAAGATGGGAGGCCAGAAAAGAAAATGAAAACCTTATTTGGGAGCAAAATGGCATAATAGGAATTCACTTGTTACTCGCACAGCAATGGGATAGCTAGGACAGAAATTCATGTTGCTACCCTTTAGAGATAAGGAAGCTTACAGACTACTAAGCAGGGCACCAAGGCAACGTGAACACAAGGTAAGAAAATCGTTTTTTGAAATTAAAACAAATGCAAAAGAAAACACACGCAGCAGAATGGAAATTCATTTCTACACATGACTTGTGATGACAGGCAGTCCCAGAAAGGGCTTGGCTATCGCTATTGAAAATCCGTTTTCAAGACAAGGAACAGAGGAACATAACCAATGGGATTCTGATAGAAGGGGGTTACTCTCAATGGGACTTATGTTTGGGTTTTTCTATAGGACCGAGGCAAATCGGAATTTTTAAGAATTTCGGAAATACACTACAATACACGGGCAAATTTGGTTTTGTTACACAAAGGATAGTTTTGTTAAGACTATATTTTACTGGCTATAATCATTAAAAAAGGCACTTAAAATTAGGTGGTTGATTTCGAATAAGCAACTCACGGTGAATCTCATTAAAGGGGAATTACATTGATTACTTGCAAATAAGATGAACAGATTATACTGGCAAATTTGAGATTTGAATGGGATTTCAATGGGGTGCAAGGGTCAAACGAGCGGGATATGCAGTTTGGGCAACTGGGGTTATGTGCTACTTACAATGTAAGCTTGAGTTTGGGATTCTGGTAAGCCAGCTGGGTCTCTGGACAGCTAGGCCAAGGAATCTGGTCACTCTGGACGGCTGGGCCAAAGGATTTGGTCACTGTGACAGCTGGGCCAAGGGATCTGGTCACTGGGCTCTCCTGGATGGGATGCTGGACAGCTAAGCAAGGTCTGGTCACCGCACTCTCTAGGATGGGATCAACTGCCTCCTCTCCTTTCTCCCTGGGTCTGTATGAATGGATGGATATGCCTGGATCGATGTATCTGGTTTCCTGGATCTTGAATGGATTTTGATTCTTGAGCCTTGAGTGAGTGAGTTAGTGAGTCCTTGTGTTTCTCTGTCTCCCCCTTATATAGCCAAAATAACATCATCGAATTTACAATGTGGGGGGGAAGTACCCTGGAATTATTCCCCTCCTGGTATAGGACCGCCTACCGATCTTTTCTCCCCACCCTGGGCCGATTGTTTCAGGGGAAATGACATAATTTATGTGTATGAATTTATGACCTTTCTTTGTCTTTCCAGCCTACTTTTGACCAAAAATGAGTTATAGATCAAAACTTCAAACATATACTAGCCACCGCCATGAGAAGTAGACATGCGGATTCACTAGGTCACAGGGAATTGTACAATCCGATCACCAACTCTGTGCAAGGTCGCATCACCCTTTGGCACATTTTCACCCTTTTTTATGAAATGCATATTTTTAAAAATTCTGCCAATAACTACACATATTCACAATAACAATCCCCATCATCCCACCTAGTTTCATATTTGTCACATTACAGTTCACCAAGTGCTAGAAACATGTGCTTGGTCTCTTTACATTTGTCCAAAATCACATGGAAAACTGGAATAATACAAAATCACTACTTATTCAGGGTGCTGGGTAAAATGTCTTAAACTACAGAAGTCCTTTAATGTCAATGGGGTGGATTTGTCACATGTATGGGGGGTGCTGCAGACCACCACAGCAAACTGCCCCTGCCAGGCTCGGCTTACAACAAAGGACTTTTATAACACCCTTTGAGGTTTGACAGTTCTTCCTTCAGAGTGGTTGCTTGGGGAAATCACACCTATTGGTCATGCACCAGCACTACTGGCTTCCATTGTTCCTTCTTCCAGGGCTGCCTGCTAGTCTAGCAGGGGAGTGAATCCTCACACTGTGCCTTTTCATATGTCATTGTGGACTGGTTCACTTATGGACGTGACTTTGCAGTGGGAGGTAGGGCTGGCCGTTGAATTCAGTGCCTGGGCCAAACCCCACTTTTACTGGTTTCTGAGTCTTTCCTAAGTAACCAAGTCTTTTGGGGACAAATATAATGTACATTATTTAACCAAACCCCCAGCCACATATTCAATCACCTTTTCGTGCAAGCAAAAGCTGTCATTTGGAATTAACTTTAAACACCATTTTCCTTAATTTCAAAAGAGCAGATTCACACGTGTGTTCATTTCCTTTCATTTCAAGTTTGCGGTTTCTGCAGCCCGCAGGATGATTTTTTTCAATTAATCTTCTGGGGGGGTTTGCATATTCAGTTGGTTTATGAACACAAAAGGATGCTGCACAGGATTTCTTTGATGTTGACATTGAAACAGAAATGCCACGTTATTTCTTTCATTTACTGCAATTTGAGTGTGATGGTTTACAGCAAAAGTACACAAAAAGCTGTGTTGAGTGAAAAGCAGAACTCTATGTCCCTCATTTGATTTCTTAGTAGACAATGCCATTCTTGGGAGGTATTGCCTAACTTTTTGGCAATCATATGAAATAAAGCACACAGGGGTATGTTTCAATGAAGCGCCCAATTTTGTGGTGTTTTAAATGAAATAAAGAACAATTGCAAGGCCGTCTGGAATGCTGTGCGCTGCTTTAATATTCAGAGGACAGAACAGCAAATGTGGTGCCGTTCTGAATGCAGGTCATTTTCTTATGAAGCAAATGCAGAGCCATTCTTTGGGTGGCAGTGTTCAATGCTTGACACACAAGCGCCAGGAAGCCACAAACACAGCTGTTTTTGTGGTACTGTTTCAATGTGGTTTTTGGCAGAAGGGGATTTCTGCTTAGGGCCTTAAATGTACCCCACACCAATTCCATTCTGAAGCCCACCTGATTAAAATGTCGCACCTCTTCCTCTACAGTCCAAATCTTTAGTTCATTCAGCACTAAAGAGAAAACAATCATAGAATCCTCATCTAAAAGGGCAGTATGGTGGAAATTCAAAGGATTTGCTCTGTTCCCTTGATATAGATTGGTATGATATGGGACAACCTCCAAGGTTGAGGGAATTGTCTAAGAGTAATTATATCCCTAAACAATTCATATAATAACAGTGACCAGAGTTTGAGCGTTTGCTTTAAAAACCAGATTACCAGATTTGTTCTTTTGTAATTGGAAATGTATTTTAATAATGTGTATGAATTATTATATATTTGGAAAGTTGATTTACAACTAAATCAAATAAAATAAAAAATAAAAAAAATAAACAGATTACAGAGCCCATTCAGGCTGATTCCCGAGATGTATTGGTATTCCTAATCATGGCCTCCACATCTTCCTGGCACAACCGGAAACTCCAAACTGTATCTTTGAACTCTCCTAAATTCATTACTAAATGTATTAAATGGGCATACCAAGTTCCATCCAGGATTGGGTTTGACTGTGCTAATACTTGATACTTGTCCCTGCCATTTACTAACCTACGAATATTTAAAATTGTTTTTAGAGGAGATCGTAGACAACATATGATCGCCCTTAAGTTGGTGCATATAACCTTGCATGGATTTAATGTTATTTGTATATGACTGTTTCACTTTCCTACTGGCCAGCCTTTTCTGGGAGTCTGTTTGGCCACTTGACCCTAATCCTCTCAATGACTGTCTCTTCACGAGTTTTAGAGTTTGTATCTGCTTATTAAATGGCCAATTCCTGGCCTTCCCATAATTATCTGCTGTGTTGAAAATTATGTTATCATTTGAAAAAATCGTGAAGGCTTGCAATGTGCACATGGCAGCGACCAAATCATTGCCATACTACGCAACACAATCCTAGACAGCAATATTATACATATTAATAATGAATTAACAAGTAATAATTTAAGTTGGTTCTTCCCTCAAGAAACCAGATTGTCTCTATAAATCGGTATAGTTCCTGCTTCCCCTGAAATACTGGGAAGGAGTGCTGCTCCTGCTGATGGGTGGCTTGTGTCAGCAGGCTTCTATGCATGATGATGTGCAAGCATCTTGTGAGCTGCTTGTACAGAATCAAGTGCAGAGCGGCCACCTCTTGGCACAATTGACAATAGCACTTCTTTCTGGTGGTGTCACTGGGCTGGCTACTGCAATGGCCCCATCCTCCTCCTCATCTGTGCCCCAATCATCCTCTACTGAGGCATCCCTGCCAGCTACCACCATGGGGCTTCCTGTGCACCTGTCCTCCCATTCCTCGGTCTGGATGTTCCAGTGTCTTTGGTGGAGGTGGAAGTCCATACAATGCCTGATGAGGTGGTCACTGAGCCTGCCCAGGAGCCTACTGTGGAACAGGCTGTGGAGGTACACTAGGCACTTGAGGATGGGGCAGTTGCTGTACTCCCCAGATCTAAACTGTCATCAAGTTGGAGGAGGTACCTGCAGTGCACACGCAATGCTAGGCAGCAGGATGTGTTACAGTGAGGAGGCAATTCCTGGAGGGCATTGCCAGCAGAAGGAGGCAGGCAGGCACAGGTATTGCACATGTAATGCAGGAGGCACGACAGCACCTGTGGGCTCTGGTGTCAGCCCATGTAGACTATGTGAGGCAGCAGGAGGTGGAGAGACAGGGAGCAGGTGAAGCAGCAGTAGTTAAGGCCAGGGCCGTGGTGGAAGAGAGGTTAGCACAGTCATGGCCTGCATCATGGGGGAGTCTTGCAGGGCACCGAAGGATATAGAATCTCAGATGAGGGAAGCCCTGCGAGCCAGTCAAGCAACAACGGAGGCCCACCTGCTAGCAGCAGAAATAGATGGGGAATTGGCCTTGGCTGGGGAATTGTCAGAGATCACTTTGGACTAGCCCACTGACTAATGTAAAAAGTTCTTTAGTTCTAGTTGACCTTTTATACTTATTCCATGTACAATTGTTCCCTTCCCCTTTTCTGTACATAGTCTATATTCAATACATTCTAATATCATAATTCTACCACACCGCTTGCTCTTTGTCCATGTGCACCTTTTGTTTGGCCAAACTCACTGGGTCATGTTACTGTGCTGTCTGCTCGGGGACATTTGTGCATTGTTTATGTGTGTGTAATGTTTAGTATGTTGCATCCATGTTTGATGAACATATGTAGTTTATTGTGGATGTGGGGAGGTGACGTGTTTGGGGTTCACACGTATCACATCTTTGTCATGCACATCTGTTGCTTGCTTACTTCTGTGATTTGCAGTGCAGGCATGGTGGCCAATTGTGCACATGGTGTGCATGGTTGTATACGAATTGATCATGCCTGAATTGCTTGCCGGAGAATTGCCCATGGGAGAATTGACCGAATATAAAAGGTCAATTTGGACATATATGCAAAGTTTTTTCAGTGAATTTCTAAGGTTTTTATTAGTGTAACTTAACCATAACGTCCCCTTAACAAAGTTTTTTCATTGAATTTCATAGGTTTTTATTAGTGCAACTTAACCATAATGTCCCTTTAACAAAGTTTTTTCATTGAATTTCATGGGCTTTTACCAGTGCATGCTATTTTCCTACAACTTACTAATATCATACTTACCCAATATAGCAATGCTTGTGTCCAATTTACAAAGTGTCACCTTAAAACTCTGCCATTTCCCACCTTCTAGAATCATTTTAACACTTCCATACACTTTTAGCAACTATTTCAACTAGTTTTGCATTCGTAGATGTCTAGGAACATTTGACTTCATAGCGTACCTACCGGACAGTGCCACATGACGGTTATAGGTCAAAGGTTCGAATGACAAAAGGGTCGAATCAAAAGGACCGAAAACAAAAGGGTCGATTTTTTTTTTTTGCCCGCCACCCTCCCAAACCCCATTTTATGGGTAAAAAACACTTTTTTTTCCTATACGGAAACCCAAAAAAATATATATATTTAGAAAAAAATTCGACCCTTTTCTTATAGGTCCTATTGACTCGCCCCTATGGCATTCGATCCTTTTGGATTCAAATCTTTGACCGGACACCCCACATGACCATACGCTGGCGCACGGCATGATGACGTGTCCGAGAACCCGTCCGCACTACACAATAAGATCTCTGCTGTCGAATTTCTGGGGGTTTTCGGTTTTACTTGAAACCATAACGTCGCTTTAACAAAGTTTTTTCATTGAATTGTATAGGTTTTTATTAGTGCAACTTAACCATAATGCCCCTTTAACAACGTTTTTTCAGTGAATTTCATGGGCTTATACCAGTCCATGCTATTTTCCTACAACTTACTAATATCATACTTACCCAATATAGCAATACTTGTGTCCCATTTACAAAGTGTCACCTTAAAACTCTGCCATTTCCCACCTTCTGGAATCATTTTTAACACTTCCATACACTTTTAGCAACTATTTCAACTAGTTTTGCATCCGTAGATGTCTAGGAACATTTGACTTCATAGCGTACCTACCGGACAGTGCCACATGACGGTTATAGGTCAAAGGTTCGAATGACAAAAGGGACGAATCAAAAGGACCGAAAACAAAAGGGTTGATTTTTTTCTTTTGCCCCGCCACCCCCCAAACCCCTTTTTATGGGTAAAAAACACTTTGTTTTCCTATATGGAAACCCAAAAAAATATATATATTTAGAAAAAAATTCGACCCTTTTCTTATAGGTCCTATTGACTCGACCCTATGGCATTCGATCCTTTTGGATTCAAATCTTTGACCGGACACCCCACATGACCATACGCTGGCGCGCGGCATGATGACCTGTCCGAGAACCCGTCCGCACTACACAATAAGATCTCTGCTGGCGAATTTCTGGGGGTTTTCGGTTTTACTTGAAACCATAACGTCGCTTTCACAAAGTTTTTTCGTTGAATTTTATAGGTTTTTATTAGTGTAACTTAACCATAATGCCCCTTTAACAACGTTTTTTCAGTGAATTTCATGGGTTTATACCAGTACATGCTATTTTCCTACAACTTACTAATATCATACTTACCCAATATAGCAATATTTGTGTCCCATTTACAAAGTGCCACCTTAAAACTCTGCCGTTTCCCACCTTCTGGAATCATTTTTAACACTTCCATACACGTTTTGCAACTAATTCAACTAGTTTTGCCACCGTAGATGTCTACGAACATCTGACTTCATAGTGGACCTTCCGGACAGTGCCACATGACCATACCCTGGCGCGCGGCATGATGACGTGCCTGAGAACCCGTCCACAATTCACAATAAGATCTCTGCTTCGTGGTCAGTTCAGAACTGCATTTTCTACTGATCTAGGAACTATCAACTTCAACATTTCCCTTGCACAGCTCCAACACCTATTCCTACTCATCATCCATTAAGAATCTAGTACACAGTACATACTTTTAGCAAAACTGCTATTTATCTTAAAATAGCATTAGCTAATGCCATCCCTCCTCCCCAAGAGCCACCACCACTTCTGTAATCAAGGAGCATGAGAAACTCTGTCCCCTACCTTAGAAATAACACACTCGCAACATTTTCCCTTGTCCACCTACCCCTCCATATTAGTGTTTCGTTCCTCTTCCCTCATTTCCCTCCCCACCTTTCGTTCTCAGCTCTCCTGCCAATAAAAATCCATCCAAAAACAACAAAAGACATATTCCTTTAGGAACCACCTTTCACAGTTAAAAAATAGAACTAAAAAAACATGCATAGACTCCATCTACTTTATATTTCTCAGTAAAGTCATAGACTCAATAAGATTTTCCAACATTTCCATTTGCATTTTGTGTTATGCTAATGGGAATATTGTGGCGTTCATCCTCGGTACCAGGGACTGGAACGGTGGATACCGGCCCAGCAGCCCAAGCAAAGTGAGGGTGGATAACAAGGTCTCTGGACCATTATCCCCTCATTCCGGCCACTGAAATGGGGGATAAAAGCCATTAGCACCCTAAGTTCCCAAATTGGGAACCCGGAGTGCTAAAAAAGAGAATTTTTCTTCCTACCCAGGGACACCTGTGGCATCCCTGTGTAGGAAGAAAAATCCTTTTCCAAGATGGCCACCATGGAATGGGAAGGCGAGGGTTCCATACAGGGCCCCTCTTCGCTTTCCATGACAGCCTGTAGAAGGCAAAAAGAGAACGTTTTGACCATATTACCACAATCACATTTTTATTCCCTTTCAGATCTATCCTAATTTCGAATAACTTTAACACAAAGCCAGTCCCAGGTGGACATGGCCACTTTAATCCCATGTTTTGTAACTTGTGGTCATGGCCAGTAGCCAGATTGTCCGGATCATGACCTTATTCCATGACCCGGACAATATGGCCACTGCCCATGGCCACAGGCTACCCCCCAGTCACTAAAGGTATACTGCTATTTTTTGTAGCTACATTATGAGACATGTCAAATAATAAAAGACTGGCACATTTGCAAAATCATGCTTGTAGGCCCTTGTCAATGTTCCTTATGCAAGTTTGCTGGTTTTATTTTTTCAAAAGTGTCAAATGTATGCACATACATTCGTCATATAACCTAGCCCCCACTTGACAAAATCCATTCAGACTTTACGAAAACATCTATATCTAGATCTATAATCTTTTTGCAAACCTTTGTGTAGATTTGTCAAATGGCACCACATTTATAAGTCTTTACAATATTTTGGTACCCCCCCTCTAATTTTGCTCCCTCTTGACATAATCCCGCCAAACCTCGCAAAAACATGTATATCTTGATCTTTTATCAGTTTGCCAAACGAAGTGTAGATTCATCAAATGGCACCTCATTTATAAACCTTTACACTATTTTGGGATCCCCCTCTAATGTTGCCCCCTCTTCACAAAATCCCTCATATCTAAATGTATTATCATTTTCTCAAATTAAGTGTAGATTCGTGAAATGGCTCCGCATTGATAAGTCTTTACATTATTTTGGGACCCCCCTCTAATTTTGCCCCTTCATGACAGAATCCCACCAAACTGTGCATACTTACTCAGAATCAGGTCAGAAATATACATGCAAAATTGCATGCAGTTCCATTAAGTGGCACCAAAGTTATAAGCCATCCAAGAACTGCATTTTACCAACCCTGTAATGCTGAGGTGTTCGCAAACTATTCAGAACTGGTCGCGAACATCTGAACTGTTCGTGGACTTTCGCGGCAAAAAGCACACATTTGTTTGCTTCTTGAAGCCATATCCCATCCCATCCTCATCACCCCTCACATGCCCAGAGATTATTTGATAAGTTTGACAAGTGAAATGTTGTGTTTTTTAATATGTTTTTACTGCGATGCCCATGGACACTGGCCACTGTCTGTAAATCCAAGATGGCGGGCGTTTCCAAAAATCTGACACACTTCACGCTCTTCACCATCCAATCAGAGAACTCTTTGCATGTCCGCGGACATAACGCAAGCCGATTAACCAATTGGTGTCCTGTCCGCAGAGCGAACAGGGAAGTGTGTCCGCGGAGCGGACATAGATATCACTAATTTTTTGTGACCTACTTTTTGGTCATTTTAAAAAAAACTACTGGGCGGATTTTCACCAAATTTACAAAAGCATGCTTTCGGGACCAAGCCGCTGCTCCTGCCACAAATTTCGTGAAAATCTGTCCAGTGGTTTGGGCTGTAGGCATGAGCAAAGTTTTTACCCATTCAGTCTATGGGGAAAAAAACAATTTTGGGACCCGCCTATAACTTTGCCCCCCCAATGGACCAAACCTCACCATACTTTGCAGAAAAAATCAGAGTGGGCCATATACTTTTTTTTGCATGCAAAGTTTGGTGTTGATTCGTCCATGGGGAGCAAAGTTATAAGCCGCCCGAAAAGTGCTCTTCCTATGGGATAAGCAACTTAACCATAACTACACGGCCACTACCGTGGGCCGTGTAATATATATTTATATATATATATACACACACACATACATATTCGCTCAATTGTGCAAAAAGTCAATAAGGAACTTTTAAATTCAGTCAATTTGGGCATACAGTCAATTCTCCCCGATCAAATCAGGTAATACCGGTGAGCATGGGTGTGTGATACATGTCTGCTGTGGTTGACATGGAACGTCTTTTGTGAATCTGTTAAGTAATGTTGTGACTTGTTTGTGGTTACCATGGTGGCATTACATTGATGGACTTGTACATTTGGACATGTGTTTCACATATAGGGGAGGGACCATCAGACAGCTGGAGGTGGCAAGGACTAGTTGTTAGATTTCATTCCTAAGGCAGGGGAATGTTTGGTGTCTGTGTGTCATTGTTGGTTGACTAACTTATTTTTGTGTGTCTAATGGTGTCGATGTGGGGATGCATTTGGTGATGGGGGAGATGTTTTATGATGGTTTGTGGGGTCTTTCATTGGGGATGGGTACTCATTTCTTCATGTGTCTTGCCAAATGTTCCACATGGTTTCGATGTGTGTTGTATCTGGTAACAGCTCATTCACCTCTGTGCATTCACTGTTTGCGTTTCAGTTTATTGTATGTTGTTTCCTTTCTGGTCAACTGATGTCTTGGTGTCCCTTTGGTACTTGCTTGTCAATGTGGATGAGCTTGCACTTCATTTAATAGTGTGGATCATTGGTATTGGAGATGTCAAGAAGGGATGTGCCCTCAATGTGGATCACTGGGCTTCAGCCATCACATGTGCATCATGTCAATTGCACATCGAGGGACCAAAGTGTAGTTGCTAAAACAGTATGGTTGGCCATTGCTGTGCAGCCGACTGTGATCCAACAGGGAGCCATGGAAGAGGATATGGCCCTGGATTCGTTGGAACTGCTCCTAGCTGTTCATGCTCGATGAGGATGTCTGGCAGGTGTGCTCCATGGTGGACCCAGGCCAGATTAATAGAAGTAGGTTTGTGCTCCACATTTGACTGGGATGAGGGTGGTATTGCAGGTGCTGCCTTGGATTCGGGGTATGGGGCATAGGTCAATAGGGATACTGGGACAAGGGCAGACTTACGGGTAATGCCTTGGGTTTGGTGATTATTGCACAGGTCAAAAGACGTACTGGGACAAGGGCAGACTTGCGGGTGCTGCCTTGGGTTCATGGGTTGGTGCACAGGTGAGTGGGGGTACTGGGTTGACGACGGATTTGCCGCTGCTGCCTGGGGTTCGCGTGTTTGGTGCACAGTTCAGTGGGGGTACTGGGATGAGGGAGGAATTGTGGGTGCTGCCTTGGGTTCTGGGGTTGGGGCACAGGACTGTGGCGGTACTGGTATGAGGGCAGATTTGCCTTTGCTGCCTTGGATGTGGAGGTAGGGGCACAGGTCAGTGGGGCTACTGAGACAAGGGCAGACTTGCGCTTTCTGGCTTGGGTTCGGGTTGGGGCACAGGTCAGTGGGGGCGGGCTTGCTGGTGCTGCCTTTGATTCAGGGGTTGGAGCCCAAGTCACTAGGATAACTGGGATGAGGGTGGCCTTGTGGGTGCTGCCTTTGGTTCAAGAGTTGGGGCATCGGTCAGTGGTGGTTCTCGGACAAAGGCAGACTTGAATGGTGCTGCATGGGTTCAAGAGTTGGTGCATATGTCTGTGAGGGAACTGGGATGAGGGCAGACTTGTGGGTGCTGCGTTGGGGACAAGACTTGGGGCACAGTTCAGTGGGGGTACTTGGATGAGGGCCGACATATGTGGTGCTGCATGGGTTGAAGAGTTGGGGCACAGGTCAGTGAGGATACGGGGACAAGGGCAGACTTGCACATGCTGTTTTAATTCAGGGGGCCGATGCACTGTTTCGTCGGGGTATGCGGGTGCTGCTTTAAGGTAGAGGGCAGAGGCACTGTTTCGTCGGGATATGTGAGTGCTCCTTTAAGTTAGGGTGCTGAGGCACTGTTTCGTTGGGATATGTGGGTGCTTCTTTAAGTCAGAGGGCTGAGGCGCAGTTTTATTGTGGTACACGGGTGGTGCTTTAAGTTAGGGGACCAAAGTGCAGTTTCGTTGTGATATGTGGGTGCTGCTTAAAGTTAGGGGCAGAGGCGCAGTTTAGTGGGGGATGCTGGGATGAGGACTTGTCAGTTGCAGGAGTTGAGTAGGAGTAATTATAATTATTTATAAGTAATCCTTGATTACTTTTTTCCAAAGGTCCGGCACAAAGGTTGTTCGACACCGCTATGTTCTGTTCGCGCTGCAGGTTTCTGCATTCATTTAGTTCCATAAATCAGCTCCTGTGCTATTACTTACGTTTGCACAATGTTCTTTCTCGCCCTAACTACTTTGCGCAGATTTAGTGCTTTTTTTGTAAATGAGCCCTAATGACTTTTTAAAATGTTCTGCTTTTAAAGGAAACTGTATGTGGACATACCATGGAATACAGTCCAGTGGTCAGCAAGTTCTCATACCATTGACAAATCTGTAATGTGGTATCCTTAGTTCTAACCAATTGGATTGCGTTGCACTCCTCCCCAGGTTGGAACAGATGAAATTACCAACTAGGTCACATAGGGCTGGTAGGATAGCTCAGGGGGAACCTGCTTGTCTTGGAAGCTAAACAACTTTGAGCAGACTGCGAATTATACCCACACCTGCGCTTAGAGGCTGGACTCCGGCATGAAGCACCATATAAAAGCCAGATTCAATATATATTATATGGCATCACAAAGGAGACTGTACCATTGGTTAAATGCGGGATGACACCAAATATTCCATCATAAATGAAATGATGCATTGCATAACTGATGTCATCCCATTTCACAGCAATATAATGCAATCTCTGTTCCTTTTTTAAAACAACAGCCTAACGGTGGTATCAATCTTTACAATGATTTAAGTACATGCTTTGTGATTATTGAACCAATCCTTTTATTTAATATGATTAAAGATAGATGGTTTGTTTTGTTCAAGTGAAACATGTATGCATAAGGAGGTGTCCTGTTCATGATTTTACCAGCACATTGGTTGCTAGTTGCAAGGTGACAACATGGAAAGATGCTGTATCTTGCACAATTCAAGGAATCGCTTAATTGTATCCTGGGATATATGGGGTTTTTCTCCCTGCGGAAGGGTTGAGCTAATGAAGCATGCATTAGATGGTGTTATGCCATAGATATAAGTGAGATGGGGAGGTGAACCGGAAAAGCATCAATATTTGTTTTTTTTCAGGTGCATTTAAATAAATATAAAAAGTCGAAAGTATGCAAGTAATAATACAAAGTAGCAGCAATTTCTGTAGTTTCTGTTTTTCCAAACTTCATTTTCACATATAATAATGTCCCCATATTTTTCATATGCTCCCACTGGAGCTTTCGGTCCATTCCGGTGAGATGTGTTAGTGGAAAAACAAAGAATCAATGCTCTCTATGCTCAAAAGGTGTGCATAGTTGAACACAAATCAGTTAAATGTGTATTTCTTTTTTTATTGTGCGATTGGTTTGCACATATAAACCTAACGCAAATTGTTAAATACAAAAACACATAATTCTTTGATTATTAAACAACATTTCAAAACACATAATTCCACAAGAATCTCCACTAAAATCATTTTAAACGATTTTTTTACAATAGCTAAAACCTTAATTAATTATTCAACTTCCAATCATATAAAACTACTGATTAAAACAATCCCAATAGATTGACTATTGACAAAAACTAAAACTAATATAAAGCTTCCCTAAGCTTCCAAGTGGACATATGTTTTAAGGGCAACCATAGAATGTCAGCCGATGAGACGCTCAAATCACTCACATAACTCTCAAAACATTGGCTTCGTGAAATTTGAATGCTGATAACAGTGAGAACCTCCCATATGTGTTATTAAAATGGAATAACTGAACAGAAAGTGTGTTCGCTTTCTTTTTCAACAGAGATACAAACGGCACTTTACTTGCCTGAGCGTAGATTCTAACCCCAGATATTTGAATTCTTTCCCGGATTCAATGTTTGTACTATTGATCCACCAAGCCTCGATCGGTATTTTTACGACTCGCAGATAAGGTCAAAACCTTTGTTTTTTTTCTAGATTAATTTGCAAATCATTCTCACTAGCATAAACCTGAAATGCTTTCAACATTCTTTGCAGTCATGTATATGAGCAATCCGTCAGAATAATATCATCTGCATATGTTAACCATGCTATTTTGTGCCCAAATATGTTAGGTGTATGGAAGGCAGCACTTTCTAGTAAAGTCCCAGGTTCTGCCAAATATGTGTTAAATAGGAACGGGGCCACAATGCAGCTGTGGAGCAAACCATGGGCTATAGGTATAGCATTTGAATAGTCTCCTGCCAGGATCAATCTAACTTTCAAGAATGAATCTGAATGTAATATTATTAAAATACTAAGAGGATTATTAGTAAGGCCCCAATTGTGCAGGTCTGCCCATACTTTACTCCTATTGACAATGTCGAAGGCCAATGCTAAACCTACGGTTGCTGCGAAAATAAAAAGAGGCAGATTTTCCCGGATTTGAGCTGCATCCATCACGATGCCTTTCAGGGTGGTGCCCAATGTAATGGTTTTCTAACCCGGCACACTCCAGCCAGGGACTCCTTTCACTGACAATGAATGTGGCACACTGTAAAAACTTTTTTTTATCTTTAATCAACCATGGGTTCTTTATTTGAGTAGGCCCCCAACCCATCTCGCACCCACCTTAACAAATACCCTGTGTCGTAATGGACCAAGAACCAGGCGGGTGTGTAACAATATGATATTTATTAATTTTATGGTCAAATGAAAAATCAAGCAAAATCAAACAATTGAGCAGCAACCACCAATTTGGTGGCATTACAAATGCAAACATTCCTACAATATAGTTAATTCAGACTCCTAACACAATATACAGAAACCTTTAATAGCAAGCTAAAGAGAATTTGTTATTAAAAGCAACAGATAGCATTCAGGTTAAGCACTCCCCCTGTATAAATCACTCCAAACATCTGCTAACTAAAGTCTTTGTGGCTGGAAGGCAGTGGCACGGAGTCAGAATGAAGAGGGAAAGATCAGATTTCAAATTCAGCCCACCACCCCAAGATGGGAGGCCAGAAAAGAAAATGAAAACCTTATTTGGGAGCAAAATGGCATAATAGGAATTCACTTGTTACTCTCACAGCAGTGGGATAGCTAGGACAGAAATTCATGTTGCTACCCTTTAGAGATAAGGAAGCTTACAGACTACTAAGCAGGGCACCAAGGCAACGTGAACACAAGGTAAGAAAATCGATTTTTGAAATTAAAACAAATGCAAAAGAAAACACACGCAGCAGAATGGAAATTCATTTCTACACATGACTTGTGATGACAGGCAGTCCCAGAAAGGGCATGGCTATCGCTATTGAAAATCGGTTTTCAAGACAAGGAACAGAGGAACATAACCAATGGGATTCTGATAGAAGGGGGCTACTCTCAATGGGACTACTGTTTCGGTTTTTCTATAGGACCGAGGCAAATCGGAATTTTTAAGAATTTCGGAAATACACTACAATACACAGGCAAATTTGGTTTTGTTACACAAAGGATAGTTTTGTTAAGACTATATTTTACTGGCTATAATCATTAAAAAAGGCACTTAAAATTAGGTGGTTGATTTCGAATAACCAACTCACCGTGAATCTCTTTAAAGGGGAATTACATTGATTACTTGCAAATAAGATGAACAGATTATACTGGCAAATTTGAGATTTGAAGGGGATTTCAATGGGGTGCAAGGGTCAAACGAGCGGGATATGCAGTTTGGGCAACTGGGGTTATGTGCTACTTACAATGTAAGCTTGAGTTTGGGATTCTGGCAAGCCAGCTGGGTCTCTGGACAGCTAGGCCAAGGAATCTGGTCACTCTGGACGGCTGCGCCAAAGGATTTGGTCACTGTGACAGCTGGGCCAAGGGATCTGGTCACTGGGCTCTCCTGGATGGGATGCTGGACAGCTAAGCAAGGTCTGGTCACCGCACTCTCTAGGATGGGATCAACTGCCTCCTCTCCTTTCTCCCTGGGTCTGCATGAATGGATGGATCTGCCTGGATCGATGTATCTGGTTTCCTGGATCTTGAATGGATTTTGATTCTTGAGTCTTGAGTGAGTGAGTTAGTGAGTCCTTGTGTTTCTCTGTCTCCCCCTTATATAGCCAAAATAACATCATCGAATTTACAATGTGGGGGGGGGGAAGTACCCTGGAATTATTCCCCTCCTTGTATAAGACCGCCTACCGATCTTCTCTCCCCACCCTGGGCCGATTGTTTCAGGGGAAATGACATAATTTATGTGTTTGAATTTATGACCTTTCTTTGTCTTTCCAGCCTACTTTTGACCAAAAATGAGTTATAGATCAAAACTTCAAACATATACTAGCCACCGCCATGAGAAGTAGATATGCGGATTCACTAGGTCACAGGGAATTGTACAATCCGATCACCAACTCTGTGCAAGGTCGCATCACCCTTTGGCACATTTTCACCCTTTTTTATGAAACGCATATTTTTAAAAATTCTGCCAATAACTACACATATTCCCAATAACAATCCCCATCATCCCACCTAGTTTCATATTTGTCACATTTATGATTCACCCCAGAATGCATCTTTCATGGCCATTACAGTTCACCAAGTGCTAAAAACATGTGCTTGGTCTCTTTACATTTGTCCAAAATCACATGGAAAACTGGCATAATACAAAATCACTACTTATTCAGGGTGCTGGGTAAAATGTCTTAAACTACAGAAGTCATTTAATGTCAATGGGGTGGATTTGTCACATGTATGGGGGGTGCTGCAGACCACCACAGCAAACTGCCCCTGCCAGGCTCGGCTTACAACAAAGGACTTTTATAACACCCTTTGAAGTTTGACAGTTCTTCCTTCAGAGTGGTTGCTTGGGGAAATCACACCTCTTGGTCATGCACCAGCACTACTGGTTTCCATTGTTCCTTCTTCCAGGGCTGCCTGCTAGTCTAGCAGGGGAGTGAATCCTCACACTGTGCCTTTTCATATGTCATTGTGGACTGGTTCACTTATGGACGTGACTTTGCAGTGGGAGGTAGGGCTGGCCATTGAATTCAGTGCCTGGGCCAAACCCCAGTTTTACTGGTTTCTGAGTCTTTCCTAAGTAACCAAGTCTTTTGGGGACAAATATAAGGTACATTATTTAACCAAACCCCCAGCCACATATTCAATCACCTTTTCGTGCAAGCAAAAGCTGTCATTTGGAATTAACTTTAAACAGCATTGTCCTTAATTTCAAAAGAGCAGATTCACACGTGTGTTCATTTCCTTTCATTTCAAGTTTGCGGTTTCTGCAGCCCGCAGGATGATTTTTTTCAATTAATCTTCTACGGGGGTTTGCATATTCAGTTGGTTTATGAACACAAAAGGATGCTGCACAGGATTTATTTGATGTTGACATTGAAACAGAAATGCCACGTTATTTCTTTCATTTACTGCAATTTGAGTGTGATGGTTTACAGCAAAAGTACACAAAAAGCTGTGTTGAGTGAAAAGCAGAACTCTCTGTCCCTCATTTGATTTCTTAGTAGACAATGCCATTCTTGGGAGGTATTGCCTAACTTTTTGGCAATCAGATGAAATAAAGCACACAGGGGTATGTTTCAATGAAGCGCCGAATTTGGTGGTGTTTTAAATGAAATAAAGAACAATTGCAGGGCCGTATGGAATGCTGTGCGCTGCTTTAATATTCAGAGGACAGAACAGCAAATGTGGCGCCGTTCTGAATGCAGGTCATTTTCTTATGAAGCAAATGCAGAGCCATTCTTTGGGTGGCAGTGTTCAATGCTTGACACACAAGCGCCAGGAAGCCACAAACACAGCTGTTTTTGTGGTACTGTTTCAATGTGGTTTTTGGCAGAAGGGTATTTCTGCTTAGGGCCTTAAATGTACCCCACACCAATTCCATTCTGAAGCCCACCTGATTAAAATGTTGCACCTCTTCCTCTACAGTCCAAATCTTTAGTTCATTCAGCACTAAAGAGAAAACAATCATAGAATCCTCATCTAAAAGGGCAGTATGGTGGAAATTCAAAGGATTTGCTTTGTTCCCTTGATATGGATTGGTATGATATGGGACAACCTCCAAGGTTGAGGGAATTGTCTAAGAGTAATTATATCCCTAAACAATTCATATAATAACAGTGACCAGAGTTTGGGCGTTTGCTTTAAAAACCAGATTACCAGATTTGTTCTTTTGTAATTGGAAATGTATTTTAATAATGTGTATGAATTATTATATATTTGGAAAGTTGATTTACAACTAAATCAAATAAAATAAAAAATAAAAAAATAAACAGATTACAGAGCCCATTCACGCTGAATCCTGAGATTTATTGTTATTCCTAATCATGGCCTCCACATCTTCCTGGCACAACCGGAAACTCCAAACTGTATCTTTGAACTCTCCTAAATTCATTACTAAATGTATTAAATGGGCATACCAAGTTCCATCCAGGATTGGGTTTGACTGTGCTAATGCTTGATAGTTGTCCCTGCCATTTACTAACCTCCGAATATTTAAAATTGTTTTTAGAGGAGATCGTAGACGACATATGATCGCCCTTAAGTTGGTGCATATAACCTTGCATGGATTTAATGTTATTTGTATATGACTGTTTCACTTTCCTACTGGCCACCCTTTTCTGGGAGTCTGTTTGGCTACTTGACCCTAATTATCTCAATGACTGTCTCTTCACGAGTTTTAGAGTTTGTATCTGCTTATTAAATGGCCAATTCCTGGCCTTCCCATAATTATCTGCTGTGTTGCAAATTATGTTATCATTTGAAAAAATCGTGAAGGCTTGCAATGTGCACATGGCAGCGACCAAATCATTGCCATACTACCCAACACAATCCTAGACAGCAATATTATACATATTACCAGATTGTCTCTATAAATCGGTATAGTTCCTGCTTCCCCGGAAATACTAAATTCTGATGTAAGTAGACCATGATTAATCGGAAAGCTCTTGTCTATCTTGAACTGCACCAAGTAGAGCCATAACATTTCTGTTATTACAATATAATCGATCCTTGACGCAGAATGTTTATGATGCCAAGTGAACAACTGATCCTCCGGAATGTCATTATGATCGTGAGATCCATCTATGGCACACTTTGCCCAAAGACAGACCTTTACCAATCCAATATTAGAACTATTTCCATTCACTTTGAATCCTGGGGCCGCATATGAGAAATTCTTTCCCAATTTACCAGCACAGTCAGCATTGAAATCGCCTGTTAGGACAACTTCTCCCTGGGTTCTGCCAATTTATTCTGCAGGGTATCCTGAGTAACCGCCAGATATTTATAATAGATATTAATCAATAGTAGCCTTTCCTGGCTATGTTTTTTAATTAATTTGGACTACCAGGAGACCCTGTCGGGCTGTATCCCTATCTACAATCTCCAGAGCAAAGTTATTTTTTACTGCTATAATTAAAACTTCTTTTGCCCTTCTCTGAGCACCCCTGATTGCCTTTTGTGATGCGATATGGCACCTCTCCCCTGATACAGACTTCATTAAAAAGGTTTCCTGCAGAAAAACAATGTACTTTTCTCTTAAATTGGTGGAAGATGCTGAATCCTAAATTAAAGAATAAAATCCCATAGCATTCCATGAACCTGTGCTAGAAAATGGGTCTATTTACACCGTTCTTCGCTCCAGTATTACCGAGGGCCGAAGTTAACCAGGACGAAACCTCGTTTGATGCCCTACCTGTTACGGCTGATGTTGAATAAGAAACCGTTCTGTCAAAATGTTGTCCCACTGTACATGAAATTGTCATTGGGTGCAACTCATCAGAGGTAATGACAGGGGTCAGGACATTTAGATCTTTTTTATTAAATAGGCCAAAGCCACAAAACCTTAAATCATCAATAACAAAAAAGATTAACTTTCTGACAGTACTAGATGGAACAATTATTGCCACAATATTCACTCTCCTAGAATCGAAGAAATCAACTATGGCAATATCGCTTGAGTTGATAGAACTTAATTTGTAAATGCTTCAAAAGATTTGTAAAATAATTTGCCTATGCAGGCAGATAATGTCCTCCAGTAGAAACATCACTTCCAGAATAAGGCACGACCTATCTTCTCCCTCAAATACATTCCTGTGATGGCTGAAGAGAGCTAAGGGTCCCTGTTCCTTTGTTAGACCACACGATAATTACTAGAGGGGCCGTCAGGCATGAAGAAATACTTGGGAGGTTGAGGCTCTTTTTGTAGCTCCCCCCATGATTTGTTAATTCCCCCAATGAGGCACTTAAAAAATGGAGAGATGTGTTAACAGATTTTTGTCACTTGGAGCTATGCCCATATTTTTATCTTGGGCCATTGTACTAGAATTTATTATAATTAACCTTGGGGCTAGTTCTTTATTAACAGCTGTCTGTGACACCTGATGTCTAATTGCCATCCCCGGCACTTAGTGGGACTCTGTGCTTTGGCCCATCTTCACAAGTGATAGGTCCCTTTCCGAGATGGCTGCTGATTCTCTTGGGGTGATGACTGCAAGTTTGCCCTCTCCTGATCTACAGTTGTTTTTTATTGCCTTTCCCTCCCCTTCTTGTTCCTAACAAATGTTGGGGCGAACTGACCGGCAGAAATCACCTCTGTGTCGTTTTTTGACAGTTCCTCTGGGGAAATTATAAATGTCCCAAACGTTTGTGAGGAGCTATTATGTTTCTTTTTGGTTTGGTTATTGTTTTTCTTTTCTGTTTCCGAGAAGGGCCTTTGTAATGCCCTTTCTTGTATCCCCAAAGGTTTTTGGGCTGATTGGTGAGTTGAGGTACTTACCAGGCAATACTGAATTGTCAATTCCACCCACAGTGCCCATGCAGATCGGGATGCTCACACATTTTCGCCCTTCCACAAATGCTCCTTGTCCTCAATACAAATGATTCAAACAAATCTGTCAAATTCCTCTAGGAATTCCTGCGAGGGAGGCATGTTGTCATATAACGAGTTGTCTGCAAGATCAGATATCCGCACCAATATGAGTAGCGATATCCGTCTCTTGATGGACCACCCAATCGGGAATGTGCTTTTCCTTATCGAAGATTTACAGTGGTTCTTTAATCTGAGGAATGATCAAGCACTGTAGATGATCGAGAAATGTATTCATTTCCTGCTTCTTGGGGGAGCTCTTGTTCTGGATCACATTTCCGGGTTTGGGTCACCACCAACAATAAATTCTATTTTAACTCTGCCAATAGTAAGGTGTGAGCGTTTACCTCTTCATGATCAAGTTTGAATATGCACACCAAAGAATTCAGGACAAAACAGCTAATGAAGAGGGAAGCAGTTCAGTCGTTGCACTCAATGGTGGCTCGAAACAGTTTGATGTTGTAGAGGTGTTGGCGGGCTCCTGTAATCCGCTCTCAACATGAGATTTAAATAGAGCTTAGCAAATCCGGGAGAAAATCCATCTAGCGTTCTTCCTTGTCCAACGCGTCTGCAAAACAGGCCCCTTTCACCTTCATGCCCTTTCTTGGACTAGAAGCCTCCACATATTTTGCTATTAATGATTTAACTTGTTTGGAACAAAGCCCAACCGACAGTGGTTCATCTTCCTCACTTGCACTCCGATTTCAAGAGAAAAAGTCTGTTATTTTCCTCTTTGTAGTAGTCGCAGTTAGTGTCTAGTCCAGGGAGGAAAGCTCCATGGTATTCAGGGTTCAAGACTCTCTAAGCTTTGTTGCCTATTTCATCAGGGAGTGAAGGTTCTCAAAAGGAATAAAAAGATTGTCCATGTCCGTCGCAGTGATGCATTCCTCTGATTAGGCAAAACTCTTCCTCCTTCAACTTCTTAAATTGTACATTTCAATTGGCATATATAAACTCGGCAGTGGAGGGCACTCACCAATTACGTTCGGATACATTTTCACTAGTTCGTCCTATCCTTTTGCTGCTGCCCAACTGCCAACAACTGCGCTTTCCTCACGCTTCGATTGCACGAGGTACATCGGGCTTTTTGAGCAGCTGGGACTGCCTCCTTCACTGCTCGAATCACTGGGCTTCGTACACTGGCACAGGTATCCAAGGGTATCCACTGCTTGCCAACAACTGCACTTACCTCGCACTTAAATGTTTATTTGCATTAGAACAGCTAGGTCTATTTTTTATTAAGAAAGTCACTCATTCGGCCTCTCCCTACACTTCCTACTGAAATACTGCACACAGTCATTTCTGTTATTGCATGTGGTCTCCCGAGGGGACTAGACCAATTATTTGTTTGCGGCCACGCTTGCTATGCTGGCTACGTGGTATTTCATAAATACTGCATACTGTAAAAAATATTACCACAAAGGCAGCTCCTAAAATTCCTCATAGCATCGGTTCAAATGCACAAATCAAATCGGTCCGTAATGACACTTATGTGAATTGTACATGCCTATGAACAAAAGGGTGATGAAGTAAGCATCAAAGATGCTGTCTTTATGACCTCAGTTTACAAGATACTGAATGGCGCGTCAAAAAGGAAATGCAAAATGACTGTAGGTGTGGTCAAGTTGCCTTCATTCTGGAATGACTGAGAACAGACGATAGTCACTTTGCAGGAATATACCACTGAATTCTGTTAAGCGGGTGAAAGAGTGAGACAGATGGAGTTGCTAAATAGGATATACTGGACTCCTGAAGGAATGAATTAAGCGACTCCCATGCCTGCTGGGGTTGCAGGCATAAGATTGGGCCATTGGAACATATGATATTTCGGAGGGAAATTGCAGATCTTATGAAGCTGGTGCTTGGCGTGAATGTATCCTATGATTTCCTCACCATGATTTTAGAAGATGACAAACTGCTGAAGAAGATCTGTCGTATTAATAAAAGAGGTGACTTTTCAGAGCTTTTTTGGCGGCAAACACGATCATTTTAAGAGACTGGAAATCGACCACATGTCCAAAGAAATCTTGGCGGGTATAAGAAATGTACATGCTGTCGCACACTGAGAGAGTTGTCCAGACATTTCAGAAAAAGTGTAAAGTTTTCAAGGATATTTGGAATAGATTTTTGGATTTGGAGCTGCAAGGTTTATTCTTGGGTGTTGCATATCTTGTATGATTGCTCATACCGCTATTGATGGTTATCTATACTGTTTTTAAGCAAAACACGCATTTTAATTTAAAAAAAAAAAACGATTACATAAATTGAGACCCTCCTGCAATAGTGAGGCGTATCAAAATACGTTGATTTGTTCGAAAGTTATATGCAGTGTGAAATGTAACAGCATCATTATTTAAACAATAAAGTCAGTATTACACACACATTTCACTGCCCCCCTACCATGTTGCATTGCAAATCGCAATAAGCCGCAAACTGTTACAGCGGAAACATGCATCCAAACGACTCTGCAAAGTGGCACTGTACCTTTGCACGTGTGTACTTCCGTGCTCAGACTCCATCGGACCTTGGCTGCGGCTATTTTTGCTATCCTCCGCCCCCCCGCCCCTCCACACCCACACCCCCCCCCCAAGCCCGCCGCTAGCCTCGCCACCTCCCCATTTCCCTCCAACGAAGACCATCGCGAAACAACTTCCCACTCGGTCACACATGGAAGACTTGTTTACTTCCTGAAAGAAATGCATCTTTGATGTGACATATTATGGAGGACTCAGCAACCTCAAACTCTCAGACCAAGTAAGCATTGATATAGGTTTAGGTGTGCACAATACTTTGTTATTTACATACAACAAAACGCCAATACCCAATCTAATACATACTGCTGTTTGTGTTGCTTTAGTTAGTCATTTAACTAAGTAAAGTGTCGCCAATTACACACAAACACCAATAACGGCAAGACATTAAAATAAGCGTTGCCTCGTTTTTTGCTAACACTCGTCGAATGTTCCTTTAACATACTTTGTACATGGTTACATAGATTGTTCAGTTTTCCCGTTGATGAAATGCTGGTAGCTTTGCATCCCTACTCCCTCAATGTGCCCTTCGTTTTTATAGCCCTATTCCTTTATTTTCTTTCAAAAAGGCACCCCGTTGCGGTGCTTTAGAAATCCCAAATTCAAATTATCGACTTGTTCAATTATTGCACATATATATTTTTAAATTACTTTTACAAATCAATTGTCTTCGCAGTGAAGGTCAGATGAGAAGTCCCAACTTGATCGCTTTGGAGAATAATGAAAGCTTAATAGGTAATGGGGAAAAAGTGTCCTATTGAAGACCGGCATTGTCAGGGGCCTACGGAGGGCCTGGATCCTCATGCTAATTTTAGCATCTTTTAAATGAAATAATTTGTAAAAAGGGATTATAAGTATGCAGATTTAATGCCAATAGAAACATATTGCAGATGCAATAAATAGTTTAGGCATTTCCTAAATGAACCATTTAAAATCCCCATTAAAGTAAAGAGACAGAGCTTATGCGTCTAGTAATGATTTCCCCTCTTCAAAATGAAATCTGTAGCCTTGATTATAATTTCACATTTAAAAGGACCAGCAGTTCTGGGACCAGGGCTCTAAGACAGGCCCGGTGGCACACTTAATTGCATGTACTTCTATTAATTATATGGAATGGATAACATTTCTCAGTGGGCATTCTCATAAGTCATTTCATCGGAGGCAACTGTGTACTTTATTGTTTTAAATAATGCTCTGTATGTGTACTATTAAGCACACATATAGTTCTATCTCTACATATGTGTACTTGCCCACTGTAAATTGCATACGGTCATTGAAATTATATTCGAAAGCGCATGTAGCTGACGCGATTGTTAATGAAAGTAGTGTTTTAACCACTAAGTCTGAGCCTATTATTCCACTTTAATTGCATTTGCCCCGAAGAGATTTGCGAGTAGCTGTCAACTGATGTCTGTCAGTTTCCTCTTATTCAGCAGTCAATCTCACCTTCTCATTTCCACGACCTATAGTTTCATCAAATTGAGATATTCATGCACCTTTGGCAGGAAAAAAAAAAACAACTCTGTACAATCACTTGCATTTTATTTGATCTTGCTCGTTTGACAATTACACATTAATTATGGATTTAAAAAATAATAAAACATATGAGGGGTGTCATTTCCTACTACATATTGTAAGGAATGCAGTGGGACAAAGCTCACTCAAATATGTCGTTTTCTATGAAGATGCATTTATTATGAGTCATAGTAGCTAAGATAGACTATATGGAACACAAACGAACATGCCAAAGTACTATCAATTTAAATAGGTGTGTTAGGCTAAACAATGTTTAAAATGAATACATGATTTTGCTATGCTGCTATATGTATGAATGTGGCTATTGTAAGTGTTACCTCCTAAACCAGTGGGCTGTGATAACACATGCATCCATTATATTTTATAATGTTGGACATGTTTGTTTTTGGCATGCAATGGAAGTGATGTAGGCTGCAATCATTATTTGTTCTCTCTCCCCCCCTGTGCAATGTCAAGGTTTGCAAGGATAACATTACCCTCGTACACGATATAGCACAGATTGAAACCGTTATCAAATTATCACTTATTAATTTAAAAATAAATACCTACACACATGATCTCCTAGTTATACAAATGTTATTTCCATGCCTCAAAATGGGGCTGTTTTGACGGACAATCCTGAATGAAAGCACGCGCTTATCATTGTTGCTTTCTTTTCCAATTCCAATGGCTTATTGATTTATATTTTAACAATTAAGGGCACGGAGTTGGCGACCCGATTACTTAAGCACTACCTTATACCTTAATTAGGTTTGCAGGTACGCGTGCTTTGCCTGTACTATTACAGTGCCCTCTACGGTCACGTGGTCGGTGCTTCTGATGCTATTAATGAAGCATGTTCATACACAGGCTATGTAAAATAAAGTGTCATTTCAATGCAATGCTCCGGGCTTTATCTCTCATGGGCTATTTTCAGTAGATCTGATAATGGCATTACTATGCACATAGCTCGGCAGTACTTTTTAAGGACATTTCTTGAATTCTATGTCTAGGTGTAATGTTGCTAAATGTTTCAAAACACATGTTCATGTTCTGTCCTTTTTCCGACGCAGCCATGTTTCCCTTGCTTCGTTCTCATCACTATTACATCGCACAATTCATTATTTTTGTAACACGTGCTAGTGTTATCCGTCTGCTGCCTATTATTATGCTGTTTTGTTTTGTAATTGTAATGTAATTGGTTATTTATAACGAGCTTAATACCCAGAGGTTTCTAAGCGCGGACCCCGGGATGAACCTGAGTTGCCAGTGTCATCTTGCTTACGCAGCCAGCGCGTTTCCCTTGAGCTATCCTCCCGAGACATAACATTTGATGACAGGATTGAACGAAGAGGAGACTTTACATCCGGTAGACTGAATGTTTGATTATGCTCAGCTAGAACACTCTTAAAGTCACCCAAATAAGTTTTCAGGGCCGCATGGCCCCGCGTCCGATAGCTGAGATGGCAATGCTCACTTTGGATGAAGGATGGATTGAGAGTGCTATGAGGTCATATTGCATTTTTGAATTTCTTTCATTGTGTTTATGGTTTGAATTAAACCTTAAACAAAAACCATATCAAAATACACACAATCAGTATAATAGCATACACATTCTATTAAGATAGATGGGGAAAAGATAAACCAGGTAAGACACATATCAATTTAAAATACAAATGCAAATGCAAAAATGTACATTTCTCGTTACAAATACAGATACTGCACATAATATCACAATATGATTATGTATATCCTTTTCAAATGATTATACACTAAAATCGCCCTCCTACCCCGAACACCCAATCCTATCTAAACCTTGACATTTCCAAGTATATACCTGGGCCCCAACATCTCTACAAAACATGTACTATAAATATCATCAGGAAGGTGAGTTCATACATATGCACGTACTTTCATATATTGTCTCGAGTAGATGCCTTTAGAAAATCCTATAGGCTCAATAGGCACTGTGCTAATGAGAAATATCCCCCAAATCATTAAAAAAATCTCTTAAAACATGCCCCTAATGCAACTACCATTGAAAGATGACTCCAGTTCAATAATCTCTCCCATACATTGGGAGAAACACTCGCGGGAATCGAATGCAAAAACTTTCCCACGAATACAATTCTCCTTTGCAATTAAAAGGGGCATTCCGTTATGAAATGGTGGAGGGGTTCCAGACAGTCCCGTTTGCACAATGTGCATGCACGATCATTTCTTACAAGGCCAATACGCTGACCTATAACTTACACAGTGTGCAAGCAATTCAATCTGAATTCTAAATACCGCAATATAATATTCATGGAGTGGAATTCAATCTAATAAGGCTTTAAGGACAAAGAACAACTAAGAAAACATGGGACAGACCTTATAAAGTTTTTGTTTAGAGCAAGACTGAACATCTTCAATTGTATCCCAGGATATCACCTTCGATTTTATAACTACTTTCGTGGAACAGACAGGAATGCTGGCTTCACTCAAAACAGTCACATGATCTCATAAATTAATTTAGGGATTCTACATTCTCTGTTAAATGACATCGTCCCATTTCGCAAATAAGGAATCATGTGTCCCCTCCATTGTCTTAAAAAAAGAGCCCAGTTTGCTGCGTTCATACACCAACCACCTAGAGATAGTGCACGGTTCTAGTCGAATAGCTCTAGTTGGTACAGATGGGGGAAGCCCCAGAACTGGCCACCAAATATTTCCCTCCAACGAGTCAAACAATTTCCTACTCCGAAAGGAGATAAGTTCCCTACCGTATAACACAGAGAGAGCGACTTTCAATTGGAACATTTCTATAACAGTGAAACAAATAATTAACCAAAGGTCTCGGATGCTCCCATTCCCTGCACACCTTAGTACTGACAGTCCAGTCAAAAAATGTGGGCCCTGATTCATGGATTATTTGCGCTGAAAAAAAGGGATTTGTGCGCCATTCTGCCTGCAAATCCCCATTTGTTAAACAGGGATTTGCAGGCAGAATGGCGCACAAATCCCGTTTTTTTCGCCGCAAATAATCCATGAATCAGGGCCAAAGACTTTAATTATTCCAATATATAGAAAGAGGGTGTCTGTAAATTCTTCAGGCAGAAAAAATGCTCAATTCCACAACAGATAGTAAAGTGTTTTTTTCTATGGGAAGTATCATCAGTGCAACCCGTTTCAGGATCCAGGCTCCCTTCATCAGGTGCAGTTCAAGGTCCATAAATTAACATAATAGTATTTCAGTGGAGTGTAAAATAATGTTCTCAAGGTAAATTATATCGCTTTCATGTTATACATACAGTGTCAAAAATGTAAGTTTATGTTAACAAAGAGTAGACTCAACAGATGGAAAATGAGCCAGTGAGTTACCACCATGTGTCCTAAGTCCTTTGGCTGATAGATTACTCATCTGAAAGGGATTTGTATGGTGGTTCTAGTAATGTATCTATTATTATCGAAAACAATCTGGAACAGAAGGTCATGTGTGGCCATGTAGTGTCCATTGTTAGTGAATATGTCACTGTCATCATGAGAAAAGAGAGAGAAACGAAGGAGATGAAAATGTTTCTGTACCTGGCGCAGCCAGAGGAATGTTTAATTCAATGTTGCTGACCATATGCTGAAACATGTATTGCTTTGCATGCAGCTGTGAAAATATGAAAAAGAGATAGGAGGAATTTCAATTCTGAAAAGGCAGTTTGTTGTGGTATAGGTAATTATGTATCGGATATAACAATTACCTTAGCGAATATCTTAATCCCTACTAGACTGAAAATTAGCACAAATACCGAAAACCAAGTTTTGTTTACCTAATTTCACTTGTTATATAATCTATTTTTACACACTAAGTGTGCACTTACACTACTGTTCTGCACATAAAATTCTATATGACAAAGAGAGAAAGCACACAACCTGGCCCGTATGACCTTCAGAAGTGAGATAAAGGCAACAACCTTAGCCCCAGTATTATCTTTAATCCTTTTCTGATGATTTCTATTCGCTCAATTGAACCCCAGATAAATTAACTAATCAACATCCTCACTCCTATTTCCTTCAATGACCCACATTCATTTATTTCACTTCTGCCTTTTCTTACTAGACATCATTCTAGATTTGTCTGGGTTAATGACCAAACTGTTCTCCCTAGCAAAATCGGCAACCTGTTCCAGACTCTGCTGTAGAACATTCGGGATCTGGTCCAGGAGTATTAGGTCATCTGCATAAGCCACAAAATCAACTTTCAGAAGCCCCGCTCAGGGCGGGAAACCCATAGTACTGGAGATGAGAAGTCAGAGATCTAAAGGTTGAAAAGGGTGGGAGCCAAGACACTCCCTTGTCCTGAACTCTTAAACCCTATCCAACCTGCACAGCTCTAGAGAGATCCCCCTCAGAATTCATGCATACCCTTACTTAATTTCCAGAGTGGAAGAGGGGCAGCATATGCAAAAGACCCAGATCAATTCCCCATTGTACCAGATTTGTCCATAGTCGGCCCTATCCACTCTGTCAAAACTGCAAACAGATCTAAACTGGAAACATACAAGGAGCGTTCCTTACCCTGTCATGGTTTATCCAAATAGAGTGTCAGCAGGAGTCCATTTACCGTAGTTCCAATTCCTTTCCTGAAGCCTGTTTGAAAAATGCTTAATCTCTTTTCCTTCTCAATCCATTTTGCCAAGATCTTTAAAACAAAGCCAGCCGAGACTTTAAAAGAAGTATCAATTCATGAAATAGGTGTTTATCTCTGAAGGGGAAGACCTACATCCCCTCTAAAAGATGGGAACTATAATGGCACCAGGCCAAGACTGGAGAACAGTCAAGTTAAAGGCAACCTGAGTAAATAAGCAGTATAAAATGTCAGATCATAATCCTGCATTGACTTTAAGCAATCTATTTGAGACACCATCGGTGCCAAAGGCATCAGATTCGTCAAGATTTAAAAGTGCAGGTTCAATGTCATCCTGATCAAAATTCAACACCCATGACGATTGTGAATACAGAACTACAACTAGATCCTTGTCTCCTACAATCGGAAACAAAGAAGTGAAGTGTTGAACCAAGGCGGATTCCGCAACAGAGTTAGTTTGTAAAGAAATCAGATTATTTTCAAAGTTATTTAGTAATCGCCATATACCACTTGCATCCTTTGCAACTAATAATTGCATCATGCCTTGATTAGTTCGAAAATAAGATTGAATTTTATAGGTTTTCAACCAGCTCTTATATCTCTGTCTAATCATCCTTCATTGTGCAACCTTGATCCAACAGTCAAAATACGATTACCCTAATAATTTTGTCAAAGACACAAGTCGTGTTTTTAACAAAAGGCACTGGATTCCAGTTTTTACTACGTTGTTCCAGAGGCCGCCAATTCAGTGGCGTAGCACAACATTTAGGGGCCCCACTGCAAACCATGGTGAGGGGGGCTCTCCCTACCCACGTCTCAGAAACAAACCACTGGTCGGACCACACTCTTAGCCGGCTTAGATTACCATGCTTGCACAGTATGCACAAAGATGCTGCTGCAGGGGTATGCTGCACACTGCACTAGGACAAAGATATAAATATGTTTTTTAATGCATTATACAGCACACTTTCTGAGAAAAGTTACTAAAAAGCCAGAGCGTTTGCAATTGTTATGTAGGGTAACACAAATCCAAAATTCCAATACATTCAAGTCACCAACAGTGCAACCGAACATTAATGATTTAATTAATGTAATGTTTTGCTACTAAAAATACCATGCCACAATGAAAACATGTCCAACTGGCTGCACAATGTAGACCCGTCACAGGTGCACATAGGTACATACTGGGATGAGGAAGAGTGGGACTAGGAGTAATGAAAATTACAGGTAACTAAGCCAGGTCCCTCTGCCTCATCACAGTACTTATGTATGAGGCAAAGGGCGTCATTCACAAGTACTGGGACGTGGAAGAATAGGGCTAGGATTGGTGAAGATTACCAATA
This sequence comes from Ambystoma mexicanum, assembly GCF_040938575.1. Taxonomy (NCBI): domain Eukaryota; kingdom Metazoa; phylum Chordata; class Amphibia; order Caudata; family Ambystomatidae; genus Ambystoma; species Ambystoma mexicanum. The sequence continues at coordinate 455,815,690 of NC_090923.1, read as the reverse complement.
ACTAATCAAGGCATTAAACACAAGCAGTGATGCAACACCATTGATCTAACTGGGCTTCACCCCCCACCCCTATTGTTTGGGGAATGTTGACTCGACCTGGCTGACCTACAGAGCTGTTGCCGGACAGAACAGGACAGAGATGGTGAATGGCGCTTGAGTCTCGCTGTTAACAAAGCCCCGACAATTACTAATGTAAAGCATTACACTGTTAGTACCTGCATTTTAGCAATTGAAATTGTGATGTGGGTTTAGTACTTGCATACCAGGGGAGTGATTAGAAGGGCAGAGAGAGGACAGGAGACAGCTCATTCTCACAGCAGTCCATACGTGGGTGCTTGCAGACTTGATGGAGAGAGTTAACTGCTTGTAACATTGACACTGCGCTAGAATAGTCTCAGAATGTGTAAAGAAGGTAGATGCCCAGACACATTATTTTCCCCTCCCCCACAGCCCATGAAGTTAGCTCCACCTCCAACATTTGAAGGGTTAGCCCCCCCTGAAATTTAGGTTTCATTGTGCCCCTGAACACATGCACACACACCATTCACCATACACGCACACCCATCCACCCGTATATTTAAGTGTATACCCTTTCATCATACAGGCACACCCAGGCAGCGACTGATATAGTTAAGTGTCCACACTTTAACCATACAGGCACACCTATTTAAGTCTGCAGGCTTTTGTCATACAGGCACTCCCAAGTATCCACCCATACATTTAAGTGTGCACTCTTTCACCCTAAAGGCACACCAAGGCAGCCACCCGTACCTTTAAGTGTGTACTCTTTCACCATACATGCACACACGCAAGCCCAGCTAACCATATAATTTAAGTGTGCACCCTTTCACAATACACTCACAGAGGGAGTGTGCAACATTTCACCATACACTCACACAAGCACACTCAGGAAGCCACCCATACATCATACACTCTCTCATTCATGCACATTACATATATATATATATATATATATATATATATATATATATATATATATATATATATATATATATATATACATATATAAAACTTTGTTGAGGGGACTTTATGGCTAAGTTGCCCTACGAAAAACCTGTGCACTTTACTAAAAAAAAAATGTTCGCCCTCACCATTATGGTTCAAATTAAAACCGAAAAACCCTTGAAATTCGCCAGTTATGGCAGACTGAGCCCCCATACTTGCCATTACCACTGTGCACTGCTAACAGTCACACCCAGAACATGAAAGATGTATCTCAAATGTATCTGGTGACATCACTGACCACATCACATGTTTAGCCCCTTTGTTTTCAATCCCTGATCTATCTATATATGTAAATTCAGTAAAATAAACTTTGTTAAAGGGATGTTATACTTCACAGTGAAACCAAAAAACACTGCACATTCCCCCATTATGGTAAGTTTAGCAACCATAACTCACAGCATCTACGTGCATTGCTAATACTAACACCCAGGACCTCACAGATGACATCACAAATATCATTGATGACATCACTGATGACATAACATGTGAAAATAATGTTGACGAAAAGTCCCTACCTACAAGGGGTTCTTTCTAGTATGTTGGTATCATGATGTCAGGGGTGATTGTGTAATGTTAAATATGTAATAACTAGCTAACAATTCAAGACTTAATACACACTTGTGCTAGTTCAAACAATACATATGAAGACCCAATACATATAACTCAGAGGCATATACAGGGAAACTCAAGTAAGGAAGAAAGAAACAGCATCATCAGAAAGATTATCCTCCTGTATATAAATTAATTGTGAGTTTGAGACCTGCTATTGCCCCATGCGTGTGCATCATGAGCTCAGACCAGACCCTAAGGAAAGTACTTTAAGAACACAGGACAAGATTACTGTTTTGATATACAGCACCTTTTCAATTTTTATATTGTGATTGTCAGTGAATAAAACCACCTTGCCTAGATTTTGCAATGCACCAAAATAAGTGAGACAGACATGTGATGCTGGCGCACAGCATGGGGGCGTGTTGGAAAAGTCATACGCACTTCACAATGACATGTGTAACTGGGTGATAGTGGAGAAGTACATTGTATATTCTTGTATGAAGTTGAAAATGGAACATTTCCAGCACAGAACTCCACAAGTCAAGCGTGCAACACAATATAAGTAAGAGTGCATACCGACGTATCTGGATCATTAACCCCGATTCCTCCCCAAAGAGTGAGGGATGAATGCCATAAGAAATCGAGATTTTACAGCAGTAACCCCTTGTGATGCCGGAAATGCATCTGAGGGACAGGGCCTCTGAATCCTTGTCCTTTTTCTGTTTTTACCGTGTGTTCTGTCATGTTTTCTGCCCAGGAGTCCATGAGGGACTCCTGGCAGTGCAGCTCTCTTTTGGTTTGGTGAACAGACCCATGGGATACCCTTATGGCACCCATGGGTAGGGGTACAACCCTGTGCCCCTAGTGTATGTTTTTGGGCACCTGTGGGTGGCCCACAGAGCAGGGTATGGGCTGGTGGCAGCTCCATGCTAAACTTGACAGGTGCTCTGGGTGTCCTCCATTTTGGGATACCCAGGCCCTGCCATTGGGATCAGTTGATTCCTGATAGAAACAAGATGGCCCCTGTGGCCTCTTGCTTTCTATTGCCTGTTGTCTTGTTTTTCCCAAAGTCCTGGGAAGCCCTGGCTCTGTCCCTTCCCCCTGGCTGGCTGTTGGGTGGAAGTTCCATATATGATGTTGTTGTGAAGGCCCAGCTAGACTGACTGGAGCCTTCCCAGTGACTGTATGTTATGGGTACCTCCTGTGGGTGGGACCTGGGTGAATGGAGTGTGTGACCAATATACACTTCTTGTTGTGGTTGTCTGGTTTCTGGCATGTGAGACAAAGACTGAGACAGCCCTGCCCGAAACTGGCCTGAATGCAGTGTGTAGTGTTGAATGGCTGGGTACTTGTCCCAATCCACATTCCTTGTTGTGAGTGTCTGAAAGGGAGGAGTGTGGCCTGAATGCACTGTGTGCCTGATTGGCTGACTGACTGCATGAATGCCCTTCTGTGTGATTGGCTGCTGTGTGTGTGCCAGCAGTGTGGATGAGAGACAGAATAGTATATCTGGGGACCTCTCACCACTGGAAATTGTTCAGAAGCATTCAGAAGCTGAGTCTCCACTCAAGAGTAACTGGATTTGCTGATCCTCGACGTCCAGCTGGAAGAAGAAGACTTGCTGTGGCATTTGCTTCGACGGAACTGAAGGTTGTCGAAATCGTCGAGGACTGACCCGAGAGAGGACCTGGTAAGGCGCCCTCTTCCCGTGCTCCGAGGGACCATCGAGCACCGCTGAATCTTCGCCGAAGCTCCCTGGACGCCAGACCATCGAAAGGCTGCCGACCGGAGAAGGGGACTGCCGAGGAGACCGAAGTAAAGCACCCGGACATCGACGCTGTCGAAGTCCATTGCCGTCGACCAGGGTTCGCAGGTCTGTGCAACCGCTGGAGGCCCGTCGAAGTTGTGTTGCCCAGCCGGGGGAACCACTTGACGCCGAGCCGCCGACGACCGGAGCCGTCCGCTCCTTGCCTAAGAACATTTGACTCGAAGGACTCCCTCGTCCGCACCGTCGACCGCTTTTGCCCTGCCGGAGAAAGTCGAGGACGACCAACGCGCAGAGGAGAATCCGCCGGTGGGTTTCCCGCCACCTCACGACCCCAAAGACTCGAGCGACTCGACGCCCTTGCTGGGCTCCCGTCTCTACAATCTTTCGGTCCAGAACTATTGTCATCGAGGTGCCCCGCACACCTCCGCCTTGCAGGACGCCGACGCCCCGACGCCGACGAGCACCGCTCGGACGAAGCTGCCGCCTCTTCGACATCGTTCTACCTCGTTTGTCGACGGACGTTCGACGCCCCGTGCCTCCCGCTTGAAAGGGAAGGCATTCAAGAAGGGCCGTCGATTCCCCGTCGCCGAACCCCGAGGTCTTCGACGTTTCTCGACGCCTCTCGACGATCCGTGACTCCTGCTTTAAAGGGGGTCATTCAAGAAGGATCTGTCGATGCCTCTTCGAAGAACTCGACTCCACCAGGTACATTGGGGGGGTAAAAACATTGTAGGAGAGAATAAGACTGTTGAACAATATATGGACTGGGCTTGTGTTATATCTCTTTATTTTACAGGTTGCCCAGGTGGGGGGATCTCCACACAGAACTGTGTCCAGTGGTAGGGGCCAGTATTCTGCCTATTGTTTCAACCCTCTGTTATCTCTCCTCTCTCTATTTGCTGGTTTCCTGCTTATTGATCTGCGTGCCATTGCTACAGTATTGTGAATGCACTGTTATTAGGTCTAATATTAGTGGTACCACTTTAGAATTGTAGATATTTATCATTATTGGTTTTCCTGAGCACAAAGTGCGTTGTTGTGATAAGTGTACATAACCCTTGAATATTAATTATATAAAGACTGTGTTTTCAGTAATACAGTGTGTGGACATTCCTTTGTGGGGGCTTGGGGATACACTGTACTTAAGAACCAGCCTGCATCACCTCCTGAGAAGCTAGGCCTTGATTGCTCGTCCATAGCTACCGTATTAGAGAATCTTGGCTGGGGTCCTCTGTGCCTCTCCTCTACCATATAGAGAGCGGAAGTACAGACCCCCCCACCGGTCTTGACAAGCTGGTGGCAGCGGTGGGATGCTTATGGTTTTAAGACTCAGTGTATAACCGTGCCACTTACAAAATATCCGCACTTTATTAGATTAAGGTTTGGGTGTGTACCAAATAACTGCATTACAGGCAATGGAGCCCATTGCAAATGGTAAATTGACTCGGATGAGCTTAGAGGCTCTCCAGAGTGCTTGTGAAGCCAGGGAGTTAGACTTTGTGGATAAGTCTAGGGCTGAGCTGATAGCTGCCCTGGTGGACTACCAGACTGATGGTGAAACCCTTGATGAAGGGGGGGATGCAACCAGTGAGGACTCTGCCCCTGGGGTTGTCGCTGAATCTGTTTCTGGGAATGCCACCATTCCTGCTGCCTCTGTTCCAAACCCCAGCAATTCCATGGAACTTGAGTTATTAAGGATGAAATTGGCCTTTGAATATCGCAAGTTGGAAATAGAAGCTGAGCTTAAGAAAGAGGAGCTGGCACAGCAAGTGGAACTCAAGAATAGGGATCTTGCGCTCAAAGACAAGGACACTGAATGTCAGAGAATCCAGCTAGAGAGAGCTAGAGTGGAGACTTCAGCTAGACCAATTGAGAGTGGCAGGTCCCCAGCCACCAAGTTTATGAAAGATTTGGTTGGTGTGTTTGTGGAGGGTTCAGATATCCTCCAATGGATTGAAGCGTTTGAAATGGCTTGTGCAATTCATGATGTAGATAAAAGAGATTGGGCTAAGTGTTTGTTAAGCAAAGTGCCTCAAACCGGGTATGACTGTATTCTGAAGCTGAGTGTGGAAGAAAGGGGTCAGTACGAGTGTATGAAGTCTGCTTTGATTGCCAAGTTTGGCAAAACACCTACCCAATACCTTAAAAGGTTCAGGGAATTTAAGAAAAGAGAGAATGTGTCTTGGGTTGACTGGGTGAGTACTGCGCACATGAACATGATGGGGTGGATTGACGGTTACAAGGTGAAAACTTTTGTTGAGTTGTCCCACCTCTTGTTTTTTGAGCATTTTTCTGAAGCCTGTTCACCAGAGCTGCGTCAGTATGTGGCTGACCAGAACATTTTGGACCCCTTTAAGCTGGCTAGGTTGGCTGACAAGTGGGTCTCCCACCGGGTGTCCCCTAAGGACTCCAGTGGGAAGGACAAGGACAAAGAAAAGGGGACCTCTCAGAAAGCTGAGGAGTCCCAAAAGCAATCACAGTCGGGTAAACCAAAACCTTCCTCTCCTAAGACCCAAAAATCTAGTGGGGATAAGTCCTCTGTGGGTGGGAATAAGAGTAGTGGTCCACCTGCTGCAAAGCAGGTTCCCAGTGGTTCCAGTACCGTACCCCGTACTCCTGGCACTTGTTGGGATTGTGGGGCTCTGGATCACAAAAGGGGTGACCCCAAGTGTAAAGGTAAGGCACTTGGAGTACAGGCTGTCAGCCTGACCTACCCTTACCCCGTGGCTGAGGTGGAGGCCACTGTCCTCCCCTCCTCTACAGGAATCACATTTGGTGCTCCGGTAGAGATTTCCTTAGTGTCCCTTGGGGCCTGGGACCAGTACGCAGAAGTACTGGCAACTATCCCGCAGAACACCCGTAGGTTTTTGAGAAGTGTCCTCTTGAATGGCCAGCCTTCTACTGGTTTGAGAGACACTGGGGCAAGCATGACAGTGGTGGACAGGACCCTGCTCAAGCCAGAGGACTATGTAGGTGCTCCTCTGAGAACCACCAGGTTAGCTGGTGGGCCTCCCAAATTATCGCCTGTAGCCCTAGTCACACTCATGATTGGAGACAAGACAGCAAAGCTTCCTGTCCTGGTTCAGGACAATGTCCCTGCTAACATTCTGTTAGGAAATGATCTAGTAGAGTTGGGGTTGATCTCGGATGGTCTTCCCATGACTGCTGCTGCAGTCACTAGGTCACAGGTGACACCGGGCCTGGCTGTGAGTCAGGTATCCGAGCCAAAGGCGAGGCCTAAGGCAAGAAGAAGGAAGACCAAGAAGGCCACCTCTGTGGAGGGAACACCTTCTCTTCCTGCTGTTCCGACAGCACCCATTGGGATCCATGCTCCGGACGGGCTGGGTCCAGCGGAAAACCCAAACTCAACTCCTGTGGGAGAAGAGACAGAAGACTCTCCTGTGGGAGAGGTTCTCAACCCGGAGGATCATCCCGACCTTCAATGCTTGTTAGCTGAAGGGGGACCCTCCCGGGCAGACTTCTGTAAGGGCCAGAGAGAGTGCCACTCTCTCGAGGGCCTGAGGAAACAGGCCCTGTCCCAGGCACAAGGTGAAGTGCCTAGGACATTCAAGATTTATTGGGAGGGTGAGCTCCTTGTTAGTGAGCCCACTAAGCCCGAACCTGGTGCCCGCAAGAGGTTGGTGGTACCCCAGGTTTACAGGCCCTTCCTACTGCAGTTGGCGCATGAGGTGCCCTTGGCTGGTCATCTTGGGACCAAGAAGACTAAGCAGAGGCTCTCTGCCCATTTCTACTGGCCACGGATGGGAGTGGAGGTGGAGTCCCACTGCAGGACCTGCCCAACTTGTCAGTTGTCTGGCAAGACTGGAGGCAGGGTCATTGCCCCACTGCAGCCATTACCAGTGGTTGGCACACCATTTGAGAGGGTGGGCATCGACATCGTCGGTCCCCTTGACCCTCCCACTTCAGGTGGACATCGGTTCATCCTGGTCTTGGTAGATCATGCCACCAGGTACCCTGAGGCAATACCCCTTCGGGCTGTTACTGCCAAGGTGGTTGCCAGGGCTCTCCTGGGCATTTTCACCCGTGTTGGATTCCCCAAGGAGGTTGTCTCTGACCGAGGATCCAACTTCATGTCTAGTTACATGAAAACCATGTGGAAAGAGTGCGGGGTAACCTACAAGTTCTCCACCTCTTACCACCCCCAGACCAATGGTCTGGTTGAGAGATTTAACAAAACTCTCAAGGGCATGCTAGGTGCTTTGGAAGAGCCCCTAAGGAGGAAATGGGATCTCCTCCTGCCATGCCTGCTGTTTGCTTACAGAGAGGTACCTCAAGAGGGTGTTGGTTTCAGCCCCTTTGAGTTACTCTTTGGACATCCCGTGAGGGGGCCCCTCGCCTTGATCCGAGAAGGCTTGGAAGCCACCCCTCCAGGTCCCGCCAAGCAAGTGGGGGACTATGTGTTAGGCCTCAGGCGGAGGATGACACAAATGATGGGTCAGGCAACAGCAAATCTCAAGGCCAGCCAGGAATTGAATAAGTACTGGCATGACCTGAAAGCTTCGCAAGTGGATTGGACTCCGGGACAGGAAATCCTTGTGATGGAGCCTACCAAGCCTAGAGCTTTGGCAGACAAGTGGACTGGACCCTTCAGGATCATCTCCAAGATGGGCGAAGTCAATTATCTGGTGGACATGGGAGCCTCTGGGGTAGCCCCCCAGGTATTCCATGTCAACAGGCTCAAGCCTTTCCACAGGCGAGCAGAGGTCTCATGTCTCTTGCTAGCTTCAGGGCAAGAAGAGGATGAGAGTGAGCCCCTTCCTGATTTGCTGCATAGCAACCCTCAGGATGGCTCAGTGGAGGGAGTACAACTCTCTCCCAATTTGACAACAGAGCAGCAGAGGGCCTGCCGGGCTTTGCTCCAGCAGTATGCCCCTCTGTTTTCACTGACACCGGGCCTTACACCGTGGTGTAAGCACGAAATTGACACTGGTGACAGTGTGCCTGTCAAAAGCAGGAGCTATCGTATGTCAGATACCGTCAAAAACCACATCCAGGCTGAGGTCGCCAAGATGTTGGATCTGGGTGTTATTGAACCCTCAACCAGTCCCTGGTCCAGTCCAGTGGTCCTTGTCCCCAAGGCAAGTTCCCAGGCGGGTACCAAGGATTGGAGGTTCTGTGTGGACTACCGAGGAGTCAATGCCGTCACCAAAACTGACGCGCACCCATTGCCCAGGGCTGATGAGCTCGTGGACACCATAGGTGCTGCCAAATTTGTGAGCACCTTTGACCTTACCTCAGGCTATTGGCAAATAGCTCTGACGTACCATGCCAAGGAAAAGACGGCCTTCTCAACACCTGAGGGACTCTACCAGTTTAGGGTCATGCCTTTTGGGTTGAAGAATGCCCCTGCCACCTTCCAGAGATTGGTCAACCATGCGCTCAGTGGGCTGGAAGCCTTTTGTGTGGCTTACTTAGACGACATTGCCGTCTACAGTTCCACCTGGGAAGAGCATTTGACACATCTGGATAAGGTGTTGCAGGCCTTGAAAAGGGCTAACCTCACTATCAAGGCCACCAAGTGCCAGATAGCTCAGGGGAAAGTTACCTATCTTGGTCATGAGGTAGGAGGGGGTCAAATCCAACCTCTCTCCAGTAAAGTACAGGACGTACAGAACTGGGAGACTCCCACTACTCAAACCCAGGTGAGAGCCTTTTTGGGCCTCACTGGGTACTATCGCAATTTCATGGCAGACTATGGAACCATAGCTGCACCCCTGACAGCTCTAACTTCACCCAAACAGCCTAGGAAGGTTAATTGGACTGAAGACTGTCAGAGGGCCTTTGATGGCTTGAAAGAAAGTCTGTGTAGGGCACCTGTGTTGAGTGCGCCTGACTACAGCCGACCCTTTATCGTCCAGACGGATGCCTGCGACACCGGAATTGGAGCTGTCTTGTCCCAGTTAGATGACAAAGGGAGAGAACATCCTATCATATTCATCAGTAGACAACTCAAGGGTAGAGAACTTAGGTGGGCTACTGTTGAAAAGGAATGTTTTAGTATAGTTTGGAGCCTTAGGCGTTTTAGGCCCTACCTTACGGGGTCCACCTTCAAGGTCCAAACAGATCATAAGCCCCTGAAGTGGCTTATGCAGATGAAGGGTGAGAATCCGAAATTGCTCAGGTGGTCGATTAGCCTACAAGGGCTAGACTTCACCATAGAGCACAGACCAGGGAAGAGTCACGATAATGCAGATGGCCTTTCCAGAAGGTATGTTGACCGTCTGGATGAGGGTGTCTATCCCGTGGGAGATTAGGCACCCTCCACCTCAGTCTGGGGGGGGCGACTGTGATGCCGGAAATGCATCTGAGGGACAGGGCCTCTGAATCCTTGTCCTTTTTCTGTTTTTACCGTGTGTTCTGTCATGTTTTCTGCCCAGGAGTCCATGAGGGACTCCTGGCAGTGCAGCTCTCTTTTGGTTTGGTGAACAGACCCATGGGATACCCTTATGGCACCCATGGGTAGGGGTACAACCCTGTGCCCCTAGTGTATGTTTTTGGGCACCTGTGGGTGGCCCACAGAGCAGGGTATGGGCTGGTGGCAGCTCCATGCTAAACTTGACAGGTGCTCTGGGTGTCCTCCATTTTGGGATACCCAGGCCCTGCCATTGGGATCAGTTGATTCCTGATAGAAACAAGATGGCCCCTGTGGCCTCTTGCTTTCTATTGCCTGTTGTCTTGTTTTTCCCAAAGTCCTGGGAAGCCCTGGCTCTGTCCCTTCCCCCTGGCTGGATGTTGGGTGGAAGTTCCATATATGGTGTTGTTGTGAAGGCCCAGCTAGACTGACTGGAGCCTTCCCAGTGACTGTATGTTATGGGTACCTCCTGTGGGTGGGACCTGGGTGAATGGAGTGTGTGACCAATATACACTTCTTGTTGTGGTTGTCTGGTTTCTGGCATGTGAGACAAAGACTGAGACAGCCCTGCCCGAAACTGGCCTGAATGCAGTGTGTAGTGTTGAATGGCTGGGTACTTGTCCCAATCCACATTCCTTGTTGTGAGTGTCTGAAAGGGAGGAGTGTGGCCTGAATGCACTGTGTGCCTGATTGGCTGACTGACTGCATGAATGCCCTTCTGTGTGATTGGCTGCTGTGTGTGTGCCAGCAGTGTGGATGAGAGACAGAATAGTATATCTGGGGACCTCTCACCACTGGAAATTGTTCAGAAGCATTCAGAAGCTGAGTCTCCACTCAAGAGTAACTGGATTTGCTGATCCTCGACGTCCAGCTGGAAGAAGAAGACTTGCTGTGGCATTTGCTTCGACGGAACTGAAGGTTGTCGAAATCGTCGAGGACTGACCCGAGAGAGGACCTGGTAAGGCGCCCTCTTCCCGTGCTCCGAGGGACCATCGAGCACCGCTGAATCTTCGCCGAAGCTCCCTGGACGCCAGACCATCGAAAGGCTGCCGACCGGAGAAGGGGACTGCCGAGGAGACCGAAGTAAAGCACCCGGACATCGACGCTGTCGAAGTCCATTGCCGTCGACCAGGGTTCGCAGGTCTGTGCAACCGCTGGAGGCCCGTCGAAGTTGTGTTGCCCAGCCGGGGGAACCACTTGACGCCGAGCCGCCGACGACCGGAGCCGTCCGCTCCTTGCCTAAGAACATTTGACTCGAAGGACTCCCTCGTCCGCACCGTCGACCGCTTTTGCCCTGCCGGAGAAAGTCGAGGACGACCAACGCGCAGAGGAGAATCCGCCGGTGGGTTTCCCGCCACCTCACGACCCCAAAGACTCGAGCGACTCGACGCCCTTGCTGGGCTCCCGTCTCTACAATCTTTGCGGTCCAGAACTATTGTCATCGAGGTGCCCCGCACACCTCCGCCTTGCAGGACGCCGACGCCCCGACGCCGACGAGCACCGCTCGGACGAAGCTGCCGCCTCTTCGACATCGTTCTACCTCGTTTGTCGACGGACGTTCGACGCCCCGTGCCTCCCGCTTGAAAGGGAAGGCATTCAAGAAGGGCCGTCGATTCCCCGTCGCCGAACCCTGAGGTCTTCGACGTTTCTCGACGCCTCTCGACGATCCGTGACTCCTGCTTTAAAGGGGGTCATTCAAGAAGGATCTGTCGACGCCTCTTCGAAGAACTCGACTCCACCAGGTACATTGGGGGGGTAAAAACATTGTAGGAGAGAATAAGACTGTTGAACAATATATGGACTGGGCTTGTGTTATATCTCTTTATTTTACAGGTTGCCCAGGTGGGGGGATCTCCACATAGAACTGTGTCCAGTGGTAGGGGCCAGTATTCTGCCTATTGTTTCAACCCTCTGTTATCTCTCCTCTCTCTATTTGCTGGTTTCCTGCTTATTGATCTGCGTGCCATTGCTACAGTATTGTGAATGCACTGTTATGAGGTCTAATATTAGTGGTACCACTTTAGAATTGTAGATATTTATCATTATTGGTTTTCCTGAGCACAAAGTGCGTTGTTGTGATAAGTGTACATAACCCTTGAATATTAATTATATAAAGACTGTGTTTTCAGTAATACAGTGTGTGGACATTCCTTTGTGGGGGCTTGGGGATACACTGTACTTAAGAACCAGCCTGCATCACCTCCTGAGAAGCTAGGCCTTGATTGCTCGTCCATAGCTACCGTATTAGAGAATCTTGGCTGGGGTCCTCTGTGCCTCTCCTCTACCATATAGAGAGCGGAAGTACAGACCCCCCCACCGGTCTTGACACCCCTGCTACCAAGAAAGAGGATTTTTTGTCTTTAACCGGAACGCCTCTGCCGTTCCCGGCCCAAGAAAACAAATACTTTTTCAAGATGGCCACCATAGAAAGGGAAGATGGGTGTTGGATAGAAACCCTTCTTCGCTTTCCATTGCAGGCTACAGAAAGCAAAAATGAAACTGTGTGACCGTAAAGGCAGCACCACATTTGTGTTGCTTGAGAAATGCATGGTTGTAAGCAACACCTTTACCAGAAAGGCAGTCCCTGGTAGACATGGTGACCTCAATGCAATGTTTTGTCCCTTCCAGTAATGGCCAGTAGCCACATCCCCGACATTGTGGCCACTAACCATACAAAGATGTTACCCATCAGAGACGGAAGGTGTACCAGTGATTTGTTATGTACATGAGAACACTTGTTAAATATCAAAACACTATCACATACACAACATAAACCTTTTCTTTCGGGTGTTGGCAATGACCTTTACTTACATGTGTCGTAAATGTAGTAATTGTTTTCTGTAAAAATGTGCTGTACATAAAATCTGAAACAAACTCTGTGATGTTAGAAATACTGGAAGCAACACCATTACCACTCACTGTTCGACACATAATTTCATAAGTGGCACAGGTCGAAAGGTGTGAAGATATGTGTATTGGGAGGGTGTAACCATGTATTATTTTACAAACATTTCTGTGCACCAAACACTTTCAGTGCACCGTACCTCATTTTCCCGCTTTTAAGAAGATAGTAAGTATTCAGAACTAATGTTGATTAATAGGGCATCTGGGTGACAGAAATTTGTCTGACGGTGACTGAAATTGGCCTGACGGCACTAAAGCATATGATATGGGCCTGACCCTCCCATAGCCAAAGCAAGTGGGGTAGGCAGTACCTTTCTCCATAATGTTCCTTGGCAGCTTAAACAAATGCATCCATATTGACGTACGTGCCGTGATGGAGCACCTACAAAAGAACACATTACAACATGCAACGTAGCATGCCACATTGTGAAAGCAGAGAGTAAATTTGTAAAAAAACACTGACATTTCAAAATTAGTACAGTAGTTTTATTTCACAATAAACTGAGCGAAATCATTGTCCTAAGAAATTAGTAAAGTAGTTGTGTTTCACAATGAACTGTGCGAAATGATTGCCCTATGCACATTTCCATACAAGTAGAAAGTTTATGTCTTTCATCGACAATGAAAATGTTAGTGGGCATGTTGGTTTCTTTCACACACAGAAAGTGAGCGTTGCCGCCACAGTAGTCGTTTTCCTCCTACATTGATGTGCAAGACGACATCAACTGCTGTGATCTACACCACCAGAAAGGATGGAATGTTACTTCTTATTGCGACAGCAGCGTACGGACACACAGGGCCAACACGATCATCCCACTGAATTATAACGCACAGACAACCGGTAATGAACAGTTGCATTTGATGGTTAAAAAAGCCATCACTTGGCAGCTGTAATCCGTGACAATCACAATAGGAAAGGAAATATCTCAGGAGAAAAGCATAAATAAAACGTATATCAATACGCAACCTCTGCACAAAACAAAGTAGTAACACATACTTTTACTACTAAATAATAATTTAATTTGGAGAAATGTACTGGCACCCTACAAATGGCGACAATATGCAATATGACGCACAAACAACCGGTAATTAACAGTTGCATTTGACGGTTAAAAAAGGCGTCACTCGGCAGCTGTAATCCGTGACAATCACAATAGGAAAGGAAATATCTCAGGAGAAAAGCATAAATGAAATGTATATCAATACGCAACCTCTGCACAAAACAAAGTTGTAACACATACTTTTACTACTAAATAATAATTTAATTTGGAGAAATGTACTGGCACCCTGCAAACGGCGACAATGTGCAATGTCCATAATGGGGAAAAAAATTCAACGGCACGTAAACCTTGTAATGCAGTAGGAAAAAATATTTATTTCCCCCAAAGTAAACATTTAATATCAATTGGGTATAGAGGCAGGAAAAATACACTTACATGATGTGGACTGGCTCAATTGCATTAGCTGCAGTCAGACAGTAGTGTAACTAATACTTCATGGTTGGTGCAAATGTTTTTGAAGCATAACCTTATCAAACGATATGTTTTTCTAACTGTTACTCCCTACATTCTTTCTGCTCTTTCCCTGGACCTCAAGGTTAAAAAACAACTGACCATTATGGCTGTCGACAAATATGCAGCCGTACTGAGCTCGTATTTCAAACAGAAAATGAAGTGGCCTTCACTGTGAATGCAAATACATTCTTATTTTGCAACAACATATCAGCGGCTATTCATGAGAACCGCTACTCGCGTACATGCGCGGAACTGCTGTGTGCACGAAATAGAGAAGGTGGCTGCCTCAGATTCCCGCCAGTCTGACCGCAGTAATGTTGTTTATGTATTCTAAAATGGATGCAGTACGTTCATTTTGTACAATGAGTAGCACGTTTCACTGTACTGTACGACAGTACTAAGAATAACACTTCAATGTTTCACTTTCTACTACCAAGTTCCATTAACGCTCACCCTTTGAAACAGTGTTCCATAAGTGTAACAAGTGCATTGGTGTCTTCTTCGTTTAGGTATATTAGCTGCGATGTCCGCGTTATACAGAAAACGAAGTAAACATGACAGACGTATCGATAGATTAAGATGCCCTTCACGCTGTGCCACAACCAATCGGTGAAAGCGCAACATGGTCAAGGCCAGAAAGCCATGGAATAGCCAATTGCAATCATCTCGACGGAACCAACAGGGAAGTGTGACCGCAGAGCAGACATATATATCACTCATTTGTAGAGACATACTTTTTGATCATTTTTAAGGGAACTACTGGATGGATTGTCACATAATTTACAAAAGCACGCCTTCACGACCAAGCCCCTGCCACTGCTGCAAATTTGGTTGAAATCCATCCATCGGTTTGGCCTGTAGCCATGCGCAAAGTTTTCCCCCATTCAGTCTATGGGAAAAAAAATGTCACCAAATTTGCGTCAGGAGTGGTGGCTTGGTCCCGAAAGCGTGCTTTTGTAAATTTGGTGAAAATCCGTCCAGTAGTTTTTTTAAAAAGACCAAAAAGTAGGTCACAAAAAATGTGTGATATCTATGTCCGCTCCGTGGACACATTTCCCTGTTCGCTCCGCAGACAGGACACCGATTGGCTAATAGGCTTGCGTCATGTCCACGGACATGCAACGTGTTCGCTGATTGGCTGGAATGAAGCATGAGGTGCATCGTATTGTTTTGATTGCCCGCCATCTTGGATTCGCGGACAGCGCAGTGACGAATGGTGGAGAAATACAACTTTGGCAAGTGTGTTGGTGTGTAAGAGTGCTTGGGGAGAGTGGGGGAGTAAGAGATGGGTCAAATGCTGTATTTGTCTAGGTGGCAGACACCCCTGATGTGTTCGTCATGTCTGCGGTCACTGCGGCTGTCTGCGGACATAATCAATGCAATGCAGTAGCCCATATAGCCATTTAAAATGTTTGATTCTATGGGTGTTATCCAGGGCCTGGACACAACCACTGCAGCATATCACACCCATAGAATCCAATATCTATATTTGCAAATCTACAGTTTCTGTACTGTTTTATTTGTATAGTTTGTATGTGAAGTTTTGGCTACGTCATGTCATTAAGATTGTAGAGTTTGGTGACAAGCACTGCAGTATAACATATCCATGGAAGTAAACATTTTGTGTTGTGGTGTACGGTTAGATGTTTACTTCAATGGTCGTGTTATGGAGCAGTATTTATGAGTTGTATTTATTATAATATACTTACTGTTTGATTTTTTGTGATTGGATATATTTTTTCATGATGTGGGTAACTGGAGCAGATATATTCTTTTTCAATTTCTGTGATAAAAGAAAAGATCATGTTAGTGTAGGTAGTTTATAAAGACATATGACATTAAATAATAGACATTTCTGCTTTATTTTGACCCTCATATTTAATAGTTTACAATCCAGTGTGCTGTGCAATTTGCTCAGTTTCTGTGTCTGTTGCTTAAATCATTGGGTCTGTAGGAAAAAATCAATTTTGTATTAAAAACACATTTTTGTTATGGTACAGTACATTTCTTTCTTTGTTTTCAGTGTTTACTTGTTGTTTCTGGCTAATGTTCTATCTGTTGGCTTGTTGCAGATTGTTAGATACCAGTTGTTGAATTGTTACTGGTTATAGTTTTTTATTTATATTCTCAAGTTGCTAATATATCTTTTGGGTTGTTGCAGATTCTTGGGGCAGTTAGATACATGTTGGCATATTCTACCTGTTTATTTCTTTTTATAATTTAGTGGTATTGATTTATCTGATTGGTTGTTGCAGTTAGGGGCAGTTAGATATCTGTTGGTGTTTTGTAGCTGGTTATAGTTTTCTAATTGAAGTTTATTAATGTTTATGCACAGATTAGTAATTGGCATATTGATTTATTTGTTTGGTTGTTGCAAAGTCTTGGGGCAGTTAGGTACATGTTGGCGTATTCTAAACGTTTAGTTCTTGTTATATTTTATTATATTTTAGTGGCATTGATTTATCTGTTTGGTTGTTGCAAAATCTTGGGGCAGTTAGGTACATGTTGGCATATTCTAACTGTTTATTTCTTCTTATAATTTAGTGGTATTGATTTATCTGTTTGGTTGTTGCAGAATCTTGGGGCAGTTAGATACCTGTTTGCGTATTCTAACTGTTTATAGTTTTCTAAGTGAAGTTTTATTAATGTGTAGGCACAGATTAGTTATATAATTTTGGTTTTAAGAATATTAAATAAGCGTTTATAAGATTTGCTGGTAACCTTTGCTTTAGAGTAATGGTACTATCATTACATTCGACCGATCCACAATTCTTTTTTATATATGCAGTGTAGTGACCTGCATTGGTTGTGGCTCGTTCATGGTAGATTATACCTATTGTTGTGATGGTTTTCTTACCAAGTGATACTTGACCATGTGTGAATCCAGTCAGCTTGCAGTTGTTTTTGGTACCATCTGCATTGTAACGTAAAAGCATTAGTATTACGTATTTACCATGTGTTTGTATTTGTAAGGTGTAGCGATTATCTGAATTGCAGGTAGTACATAATCTGCCATGGTTTGCATTTTGTACAAGTTGCTTAAATGGAATGGATTCACAGTTAGGTATGGATACATACACAAAACGTTCATTAGGGATTTGTTTTTGTGCTATATTGTTGCACAGAGTGTATGTATTTTTCCACATGTATGAAATCTAGAAGATTTCATTTTTAGGTATGTTTCTGTTTTCCAGAACCTGTAGTAAGTACATTAGAAATTTGTGTGGATCTTCTTGTGAGTTTATAGTGAATTTCACCATTCCAGCACAGTAGTCTAATTCTTGTATTATTCCATGAACACTATGGGCCTCATTACACGGAATGCGGTAAGGGTTTACTGGTACCAGTAAGTGCACTGGTACCGGTAAACCCTTACCGCCTTACTACGAGGTCCCTTTGCCGGACCCGACCTCAACGGCTGGTTTTAGCAATTTGCGGTACCTTAATTAGCTCCTTCCCCATTCCCATTGAGCCCTGTGGGGGCGAAAATGGGAATGGGGAAGTGCCTTGGTGAATGGGGAATTACCACCCCCGCTCACCTTGGAGTAGGGCGGTAATTCTGCCATCCACCAAGGCGTACACAGTAAAATACCGGCGACAACCATGGCGCTAATAGCGCCATGGTTACCGCATACCGTTTAATGAGGCCGTATATGTGTTGTCAGGATTGTTGCTTGCATTTCTATGAAGGACTAACATTTGCAAACACAATTGGTCTGTATTGTGTAAGTAAATGTTGTCAACAATTGTTGGCAATTGAAAAAGAATATTTATTGCTACATTTGCGTAGCAATTTACACCAGTTATATTTGAAAATTTAAATGAACCAGATAGTTCTGTGTCCAAGTCATTTCTTCGGAGTGTGTGTTGCTTCTTTGAAGAAGTACCTGAGTTACTTTCAGTAGTACATTCTTCTTTGGTTGTAGTAATTGATGAAGTATTAGCTTCTTTTATTCTCTTTGGAGGATTTGCAGTGAGATCCTGTTGCATTTCTGTTTGAAGTAGTTTTCTTTTACAACGTTTTGCTTTTTGTAGAACAGGATAGGTTTTTAGATGGGGAGTATACTGAACATAGTCTATTGTATTCTAAAATGCAAGGAATATCAGCATTTACTTTATTTGCATCAAAGTTGATTAGAAATAGTCTGTCAAGTGTACGTAAGTGTGATAGTGCTACGTAGCTCATGCCTTCTTTAAAGACTGTCTTCTCAATATCTATCAATGCTTTATCTAAGGTAAGACCTTGTGATTTGTGAATGGTGACTGCGTATGCTAGAGTTAGAGAAAATTGTTCTCTGCGTACATACATGTCTTTGAAAAGAAGGAATCGAGCTGTTGAGCGTCCTATCCTTTTTACTTCTGATAGTTTGTCAAAGAGAATATTGACAAACTGAAAGTTGTTGTCACGTGGGTATGTTTGAAAGCCAACAATTGTACCAAGTGCTCCATTAACTAGTCCTTGCTCCACATCAAGGTTACGTTTAAGCATTACTCTACAGTTTAAAGATAATTTTAGTATTTTCTCCAAACCAGCTGTGTTGGAGATAGAGTTTTCTAAGTTATGTAGTCTTGTTGTGGTTTGTTGACACATGGGTAGTGTCATACCATGTATGTCCAGTTTGTCTGTGGAGCAAATTCACTTATTGGTTGCATTTCTTTTTTCAACATTGAATTTGGAACAGCTTGCAAGAGGTGGCATCAAGGACATACAACTGACATTTGTGTGTGCTAATTGTTCCATGACATCAGTAGCACATGAGGTATGGCCACAAAGTGCATGGATGTGCAGGGTTTTTAATATTGCTCATGCTTCTTGAGATAGTACACCAACTCTAATACTTTTTAAAATGTTGGCATAGGTGAGGTCTGCAGATTTGCACATGTTTTCTGTTAATTCTCTGTATTGGAAATGTTGCCAAAGGTTAACATTTCCTATGCTCCCAACAGTTTTATGGCAGAGTTTGTGTCCTAAGGTTTTAAAAATAGGTTCACCTTTCACTGGTGTCAATTGAAGAAGATCTCCGAAAACAATAATGTGTTTTCCTCCAAAAAGCTCTTCATAGTTTGTTTTGAGTACTTCTTATAATCTGAGGTGAATCAAAGCCAACATTAGGTTGGAGACCATGCTCACTTCATCTATTAGTAGCATTTCCATTTGTTTTAACACTCTGCGTAGTTCCATTGCAGCTTCTGTACAAAGTTTGTAATATTCTAATTTGTTTTGGTGTACTACTGGAAGGAGTAGTAATCGGTGTAAAGTGACACCGCCTATGTTTTGGGCAGCTAAACCTGTGAGGGCAGTTACAACAGCTGACAGTTTGTTGTTTGTCAATTGTTGGATTGAACTTGCTGATGATTTTGATTAAGAATGTTTTGCCTGACCAGCTTCACCACTGATGTATAGTAGTATAGGTGTGTAATTTTGGCAGGTACATTCTTTATTTTCATGTTGTACACCATGTGAAATTTCTTTTGTTACTTCTTTAAAAATTGTACGCTGCCCTTTGTTCAGTTTTGATTGTAGTACAGTTAAGTCTTCTATATCTTCTTCATAGTGACACATGGTGTTTTCTACTTCTGTCATAGCTAATTCTGCCTCATTTGCTATTAGTGGCTGTCCCAGTGGTTCTTAGCTTCCTGTTAAAGAAGGTTGACTTCTTTCAGTAGTGTCATTATCTAGTTGGGCCTGGAGTTCTTCTTCGTGTTGCTGTTCATTGTGCAGCATAGTTTTGTACTGTATAAAGTTCACATCGGTTAAAGTGCTTTCATTTAGTTTTGAAAGTGTCTTCAAAGGAGTCATAGATATCTAGTATCTCTTCTTCTTTTCTACATGGTTTAAAAAGTTGTAGCAGGGACATGTAATATAGTTCTTTATGTTGAGTACTTTTTAATGACAATTTGATATGATTAATTAAGGTTTGATTGGTAAATTTCACTAAGCTGCCTTCACAATTTGTTACTCTGTATCTATCTTTATTTTCATCTGGTTTTATATTATTTTTCGAAGTGAAGTTTTGGGCTACGTGGTATAGACACATGGTTTTCAAAGCGGTACTCCTGTTTGAGTAGTATGTGTCCAGTAAATTGTTTTTCAAAATGTCTTGGCTGTTGGGATCATATTTGGCTATTGTTTCTATGTCATCGTATGATTTGAGAACTCTTTTTCTAGATTTAGCAGGTCCAAGACTTAGCCATACTATATTTTCAGATTTTCCATACAAAGCAGTACCGGTTAAACTATCTGCAGCTTCATAGCAGCCACATTCTCTATGTAAGAGCATTTTTATGCCTAAGCTGTACAATTTACGAGACAGTGTTTTGTCTGATGATAGGTCATTCCAGAGGTCTTGAAGCTCTGTTTTTCTGCTTTGGTTAAGTAGGCTGTAACATATTGTGCAACTGCAGTGGAATTGTCTGCAATGTACTGAACATCTATGTTTGCATTCCATAAGAGGGCAATGATTGCATTGTAATCATTGATATGTTTTTCTTCTTCTGTTCTTTTTATGTAATATGTGTTCTTAGGTGATTTACCTTTAACACTATGTCTAACTGAAGACATGAAGTTGTTCACTTCACCTGTTTCTGTAACTGATCTAGGGAAACCAAAGCGGCATTTGGTGTAGTATTTCCCTTTGTTTTTGTATTTGCAACAACAATATTTCCCTCATTTGTGTTTTTGAGATTGTGCAATCTGTGCATGAAGATCACTATTTGTTGCTTCTGATGGAATTTCACCAGTGACATATTTTTTGATAAACTGTAAAACAGTGGCATCACTGTCTTGACCAAAATTAGGAGCATCATTAATCCATAAAAAGCATGTGGACATGTGGTGCTCCTCTGGCTTGGTATTCTTTTCTCCAAAAGAAGTGTTGCACTTCTCCGAGGTGAGGAACAGTTTTATTACAAATAAAGTATAGCATAGCAATGAAGCAATGATGGAAATATCTTGAAACGATCTAGAGAGCAAAGTTCTCCAGGTGTTAGTATATCTATGTTTGTTTTGTTTTTGTTTAATATGCATAGGAAATCATGTAAATCTTCCAATGCATATTCTGCACAACTTAATGTAACAAACCAAGAGGGCGGGCTAAGGTTTCTTTTCATACAACGTACATCTCCGTGATGTTGGAACCAGTACTCTTTAGTACCATGCGTGTTTGTTAAAAGATGTGTAATGCTTGATTTTAAAACCTCATCTTTTTCTTGGACTTTTTTAATAATTGCGTAGCTGACATACTTTGAAAGTGGGTACCTGTTTTCAATGTGTGTGCAACTCTGTAACATAGAGTTGCTACTTCACTTTCAAAGAGTAGGTGGAATATGTATTCCACATTTTGTCTAAATCTGGGATCTTCAGAATACATTCATAACGAGCAATATTCTGATGCTGTTATCTGAATGGGTCTATCATCATACCTTCCTCCTTTACCAGTAGGAGGAGGAGAGGAAAAGCATGTGCTTCTATACTTTTTTCCCCATATGCTGATTGGTGATCTTTTGGTTTGTCGCATTTGGTACGTTTCTAGTGCATCATCTATGGTGTCATTAGAGTGTAATGGATGAATTGTATACTTGTCTAAAATATTGGATACTGTCCAGGATCTAGCAGTTCAAAGTGACCAGTTGCTGGTGACTCTTGAATTATTTCAGTGGTTTCCCTCAAGTTTTCTTCAATATTCATTTCTTTGGGGTATTCATTATTGTCTTTTAGATATTGCAAGGCTTGTCTAACTTTATTTAAGTCTACAAGTTGTTGCCACTTTTTTTGTCTTTTGTAGGTACACTATTTACTAAGACAATTAAAGATTGCTCTATTGGACGTTGCACTCCCAGAGTGTGCACATTTACTTTCCGACCTAATGGTAAATAAACTACTTTGCCACAAATGCCTTTCATTAATTCAGAGGGATTATGAATTATGATGCTCTAATATAAATTGAGTTGTTGCAGGGGTTTTGGTAGTGGGAATAATTCCAAGTTATTTGTGATAGCACATGAAGGAGTTTGGTTGTTGTCAAGTTTTGCAGTGCAGTAACTCCAAAGTATTAAGGGGTCAGTTATTTTGTATTTGTTTTCTGCTATAAGGTAGAGAGCTAATTCAAACCATTTGGAATCTTCATTGTCTTCTTTATCTTCTATTTTGTATGTTATGTCTACAGTTTTTGTGTTATTTTTATAAAACGTTCTGCGCCAACACACACATACACATGGTTTGGTACTTCAGCGGATGTACTTTTCAATTTTAGTATTTGTTTATTGTATGTGTGTAGTAGCTCTTTTCCATCTGTACAACTGTTGCTAGTCTGTTGTAAAGCTATTGCATTTTGTAAGTGGCTTTCACTTCCAAAATAATTTCTCTGGATATGCTCTATTTCTTCGAGTAGGTCTTTAGCTGTACCATGTAGAAGATTGTTTTTTAAAGCAAGACTTTTAGCATAGTACCATTTATAGACTAGATTTCTTATAGTTGAATGATGTGTTGATATCATTTTGATATGATGGAAGGTGCTTTTGCAAATAGGTCCTGAAATGTAGGCTAATGAATGCACTTGTAGTCCTGTGTATATGCACACTGGACAGGTATCTATATTTTGTAGTAGTTTCATTATGATTTTGTCTTTGCCTTTCACATACTAATTGAGGAACTGGTGTAAAGGTTTGAAAGATTTTTTGGCAATGTTACACATTGACGTGCATGGCCGTTTGTATACTGGACATTCTGGTTCAGTCGAATGGAGAGGTGATACTGAGTTTTCTGGGGATATTTCTGTAAGCAGTATTTCTTGTTGCCTTATGGTATTATTAAGTTTTTCATACCCTCGTCCACTGCTATGTATGACAATTGTGTGTGTTTCCTTTTGTTTGTATGCTTCTTCATTGAAATATGGCTCTGTGCTCGTGGTGTGACTCCATTCACCTCCACAGATATTTAAGAAGTTATTTTTGTTGACATCCCGTTTATTGAGAAGTCTTTTTTGTAATTTAGTAGTTCATTTTGTCAGTGGTTTCATTCTGTTTAACACTAAAATAAATAACTTCCTTTTGAGAAGGATTGCACTGTCTATCAAAGCTTCTAAGATTAATTTTCTACGGTAGGTTTTAAGGGTTGTGCATGAATTGTCTCCTGTTTTTATAAGATTCTGAAGGACTCTGTGTCGGAACATTTTTGCTAAAATACTTTTTTTGGTATGGTAACTTGCCACTACATCAAGATTTATAGGAGCAGTGTTAGCAATAGTGGTAGCTGAATTCTTGTTAATCACTTTCTGTTTTGTTTTGCATTTTGATAGCGGAGGTAAAGTTTCTGTACTTGAAGCTTGTTTTGTTTCGCTTAATGACTGTATTAGCTGTTTTGTTTGAAATTTTTGTACACATTCTGCTAGAGATGGATACTTATTTTGGACACTTTTATTTTCATTTGCTCTACTTCTGCGTTGCTCTCTACGGACTTGCTTTTTGGTACGCATTCTTTGGGGTCTGTTGAAAAAAAAGAAGGTATGGGTTGGGCTGTTCTGCAATGTATGTGTGCTTTGTGCATGAGTGTCTGAGTATGATGGTAAGGATGTATGTGGTGGTGTGTGATTGTGCATTGGGCAGCTACAAGTAGTTGGGAAGGCTATTCTTGTATTTGTATGTTACTATACTGGGGTTTATATGACAGTAGAAAGTAAGCTAGTGGTGAGGAGAAGCACTAATACTAAATCTAATGGTATAGAATTAAAACAGTTCTTTGTTCTTTAATACTAACGTTCTAGGGGCTGAGTTATGTCATTTTTGTGCCGTAAAACTGGGATTTGTGTGCCATTCTGCCTGCTAACCCCTGTTTAACAAATGGGGATTTGTGGACAGAATGGCACACAAATCTCCATTTTTTGGTGCACAAATTCCATGAATCAACCCCACAGTGTGTTTGAGTAACAGTAAGAATATTATGGTAGTATTGTATTTACTCTTTTTGTGTGGAATGAGCAGGTTTCTTCTGAGTTATTGTTTGTACTTCAGATGCTCCTGCCTTTCAGGAGAGTGGTCTTCACTGCAATTGTAAAAGAAAGAAGTTAGTAATTTTGTGTGTTTATAGCACTGATGTTAATGTAGACGTTGATTTGAATGTTTTTGTAGTAGAATTCTTGTTTGATATCTGAGCATAGTGTGTGCATGCAGTTTCCTTTGACTATGTGAAGCCTTTATATTTTACTTACAATATGTTAGTTCAACATGCTTTGTAAATGAGTAGAATACTAAGAGTATGAAACTCACTTAGTTTCTTAAGGCTGTGTTATTGAATGTTAGGAGAAAGAAGAAATAATGATATACTTAGTTTGCAATTTCTATGAGGTAAATGGCAGAAACTGTATAGAAAAGCATGGAATGTATGCATTTGTGAAGGTGTGGGTAATAAAGCAGAAGGATGTCATTTACAGGGAGTGGTGTTATTTCAGCTGTTAGTTTTTCAATGAGAGTGTCTATCTGTGTGAGTGTATGAAGATGCATGACCTTATCCTGGGTGTATGTAATTTTATTATATACTACTAAGTGTTTTTCTCTAATTATACTGTTATTTCTCCCATCTTCTAATATTATAATTTGTTAGATAGCTGTGTGTGTAAATGTGGATATGCATGCAGCTGTAAGTAGAAAGCTGGCGACTTGTACAGTAGTTCTTGTAGTAGGTGCTTTCCAATGATATGAGACTTGTCCTCAGAGTGATCAACAGTACATTTGAAGTGCTGAACTCTGTTGATGGAGTTAGATGTAGAGGTCTTGGATGTGATTGGTGGATGGTTGTGTGACTGCTTAGCTGTACCCAATGAGGGAATGGCACAGAGAGTGAAGTGGAAAGGGTAGAAGGGCTGCCGCAGAGTTACGCAGTCAGCGGACAGGGCGTGCCACATCCAGGGTTTTCCAGCAAATCCAGCATGGAAAGGGGACTGTAGGGATCAGCCAATCAGATGTTGAGGTTGTGGATTTGTGTTGAAAGAGACTGTGTGTATTGAAGATGGCAGAAGTAGATAAAGTCAGGGTGTTGGTGCTTGGAGATATGTTTGTGCATGGTTTACAGCAGTATGTTCAATGCAGGCATTTGGTAAATAAGTTTGATGTTAAAGGAGTGGAGGTGGTGTGGAGCACTGTGCCTGATTGCGTGTACAGGGAATTGTACACGTTTCTGAAGATATGGGTTGGATGAACAGTCCCCATGTGTTAGTCTTGCACTATGGTTCTTTCCATTTGGGCTATGTCAGTGCCCCTACTTTGTTGGCAGATTTGGAACACTTGGTTCAAGCAGTAATGAACATCCCTCCAAATGCCAAAGTATTTTTTTCTGGATTCGTACCTAGGGCAATATGAGACAATAGTTCTGTATTTTGTCCTCAGCAAAATATTGCTAGGTGTGCAATCACTTCAGGTTTGTGTGCTTTCATGTTTAGAGTTGGTATGTTCTTCTGTAATAATGAAAATATTGATTCCAGTAATCCTGTTTATTTTAAAGAAGATGGCTTTTACTGATCTTTTATGGGAAATGCCATTCCGTTTTGGAATGTAAGGGTTGCTTTGGAGAAGGTTATGTGAAGATTTTAGGAGTAAAGTAAGAAAATAAAGAAAAGAAGTACAAAATAACAGAGCCAACCACAAAGGGGAAATGGGGCACACTATTTAAATTTAAATTCAGCACCCTCAGATTTTCGATATGTCCACGGACATTGTGGTAGTCCACGGACAGCACGTGTTACATATGGGGATCTGAGGTGGAGAGGCATGCAAATGAGAATGAGCAGAGCAAGGGATTGGTCAGTAAAGTTTACTGGGTGTGTTGTGTAAGGAGAGAGTTTGTCAGAAAGTCTTTTTCCTGAGAAAAGAACAGATAGCTATGGCTGTGTGTTTCAGAAAACAGATTATCTGGATTTTGGGAGACTCATGGATACATTGGTTGGAGGCGCATGCAGAACGCTGTGGAGTAGCTGCAGATCTTGGATTCCCTCATGTGGAAGTACACTGGCATGGAGTGCGTGGAATGAAGTGGCTGGACCTGGTACCTCTCTGTGCTACTTTGGAGATACAGCATCATCCAGACATAATTATAATTCATTGTGGAGGGAACAGTTTAGGACATGTGTCTGGAATGTCTTTGCAATTTGCAATGAAAGAAGGACTTGGGAAGGTCATGGACATGTTTCCAAATTTTCGTATTGCGCAGAGACAAATGTGGCTGCGTTCTTCTTCATTTGGTCCACAAATGAGAAAGCAAGGCGCAATGTCAATAAGAATGTTTGTCCTTTTCTAAGAGATGTTGGCATGTCCTCTTTTCACAATGAAAATATTATGTTTCGTAGCACATACATTTTTCGCAGAGATGGAGTACATCTTACTTATTCTGGCAATCAGATTTTTCGGAGAAATGTACAAAATGCATTGTGACCTTTTTTGGAATTACAGCCATCCATTTTGCAGTAGGTGTTGACCATTTCAAGTTTTTCAAACTCACAAAAATACCACAAAAAGACTCTTTTCAGAGCCACCACTTCCTCCCAGAGAAAAGTGCAGTGGTTTTGTTAGGGCAGCACTCCCAAAAATAAATGTCTGTTTATTTGCCACTTCTATTTTTTAACTGTGAAAGGTGGCTCGGAAAAGAGCCTTTTTGGGGGGGGGGGGATTTTCGTTGTTTTATATTTCTTTTGGTTTTTTTACACAAGACACACTAGGAGAGAAGTGGAAAGGGGGGTAAGGAAGGGGCCCCAACCACAGGGATATGAAAGGGCAGGTGGAGAGAGGAAGATGTAGGATGGGCCTTATTTAGGTAGGTAGCAGACCTTCTGGTGCTCCTTGACCACAGTCTCGAAAGCACTTTTGAAGATTCTCCCCCCTGCAGAGTACTGCGTTGCAGTACATACACAATATTGTGACCCTCGAAAGGTAAGGGTCAACAGCATCGTGAATGGCCTGTGAGGCAGCTGGAGGGATGCGCTGTCCCACAGGAGTGTCTCTTGTGGTGACAGGAGTGGAAACGGAGGATGTGGTAGAGGAACTCAATCTACTATGTTGATCACAAGGTACAACCTTGCGAATGGCCCCACCGTGGAACGACCTTAGGTGTCCCTTCATGGATATCGTACCAAAGCTGTACGAACTAGGCCTCCTATGACTGAGCACCATTTTGCACTGGTTGCAGGTGACCTTGTTTGCACGTGTTTTTGGTACGTCACCATGAATGGTAAACAACCGCCACACCCAAGACTCACGGTGAGTTCTGGTAGTAGGGACTTCCACTACCTCATCCTCGTCATCCTCTTCATCCTCCTCCTCAACATACCCATGCCTGTTCCCCTCTGCAGGCCCTTGGGGAGGTGATCGTGGTGGAGGGGCCAGGGGTGGTGCTGAGGCAGATGTAGCAACAGCAGCCATGGATGCCATTAGGGTTGATGAGAAAATCTCAGTAAGAGCAGCAAAGGCAGCAAAAGTCAATCTGCAATAGCCAGAAGCACAATGAAGATCAGCTCTGGGGTGTGGCCTTTTATAGGGGTGCTGGTGTGCGCTCCAGTGACAGCCACGCTGTCCGCGGACAGATCGATAACCCCAAAAAGGCTCAAAATGTTCCAAAAAGTATGCAGAAAGCCTGGGTCATTGTCTGGGACATGTGCAATGGTGAATTTTTACAGTAAAATACTTTGGAATGTCTGAAAAAGTACTTTTTAAATGTTCGGGGACCTGGACAGTGTCCGCAAATCAGGACACCTGCTCAGAGTGGGTGCGGTCACATGATGACGTCGCAAACACGTCCGCAAAGGGAACGGGTGTCTGCGGTAGACCAAAGACACAGGAACGGTTGTGCGCGTGCGCACGGGTGATCTACAGACAGTGTTCGGTCCTCAAACTAATTAAAAGTGCGACATAAGTGAGACAGACAGTTATGGACAGGTGCGATGTTCGTAGGACTTATGGGTGTGGTGTGCATGTGCGTAGATGTTCTACAGACAGTACGGACAGGTATAGTGTCATTAGAACACCCCCATTTGGTTAATTGCGAACATTCCGGACACCAGGTGTGTTCTAAGAACAGTTCAATGTTACTTTCGGACAGTGCGGACAGGTATAGTGTCCGTAGAACACTTCCATTTTGGTTAATTACAGACATTCCAGACACTGAATGTGTTCTAAGAACAGTTCCATCTTGCTTGCAGATAGTATGGACAGGTATAGTGTACTTAGGACACCTCCATTTTGGTTAATTGCAGACATTGCGGACACCTGGTGTGTTCTAAGAACAGTTCCATCTTGCTTGCGGACAGTACGGACAGGTATAGTGTCCATAGGACACCTCCATTTTGGTTAATTACGGACATCCCGGACACTGCGCGTATTCTAAGAACGGTTCTCTTTGGCTTGCGGACAGTACGGACAGGTATAGTGTCCGTAGGACACCTCCATTTTGGTTAATTACGGACATTCCAGACACCGAATGTGTTCTAAGAACATTTCCATCTTGCTTGCAGATAGTAGTATCCTTAGGACACCTCCATTTTGGTTAATTACGGACATCCCAGACACCGCGCGTGTTCTAAAAACAGTTCTGGTTTGCTTGCCGACAGTACGGACAGGTATAGTGTGCTTAGGACATCCCCATTTTGCTAATTGCGGACATCCCAGAAAGGCGCGCTGTCCGCAGACACCTTGACTGCCTTTTAAAAAAAAATAAGACACAAAGGACTGAATTAGAACAGACCATACAAACATTGAAAATAAAACACCAAAAGAGACATTAGAAAATACTCGGCAGCACATGGAACACAAAATGGACATGCTTATGGAAAATTTCAATCTTTTGAAACATTTTGTGGAGGACCACATACAAGAAAATTTAAATATCATTGTCCCACATGCACCTGTTCCTCCTCTCCTCTGACATAGTCAATATGCAAGTACCAGAAGAGCCCTTCCGGTCGCACAAGCATTCCTTGTATTGTTTTTAATGTATGACCTGCCAGAAACACGCAATTCCCCAGAAACTCTGCAACAAGGTCCTGCGGCTCTGGGACAAACCACCCCTCATTTATTTCTGCTGCCAAGTGCTTTTTGGATACATGGGAAGGAAAATGTAGTTGCTCCAATGCTATAGCCACCAATTATTTAGGCATTACTGGATCCCTGTGCTATTTTGTCTACACACCAAAGCAGTTGGGGGGAGAGAACACCCCCTCTGTATCAACAGATCTGTTTTTCCTGTGATGCTTCCCTCTGCACAATAGGTATTGAGATGCTGAAGGGTTCAGTGTTCTCTGAAGCCTTTATTCATTTTTTCCCTGCAAGCATCATTGGCACCCTCCCTTCCACATCCTGGAATAACCATGTGGTCCCTTCAGGTAGGTAGGCCACTTCTTTTGCTGCGTGGTTGGCCGTGTCGTTCCCTTGGGAGATCAAGTCCTGTTGGCGGCACACTTTTTTATGGCTACATCTACTGGCATTTTTAATGCTTCAGTTAGCTCACTCAGTAATTCTGCATGTTGCACCGGTGACCCGTTATTTTATTTATTTTATTTATTTGTATTTATTTCTTTATTCATTTCTAGAGTGCCATAGCCCACAGGCATCAGTGCACAGTTCCACAGCTCTTCAACAGCAAAGCATTGTCTTTAGCTGTGTTTTGAAAGACACACGATTTTTTTTCTTTATGAAGCAATTCTGGGAGAGAATTCCAAGCCAAGGCGGCCTTCACCAAGAAAGAAATGTCTTTCCCTCTTGCTCTTTTCGCTCGTGACACTGATAACAGATTTGCCGTGCTGGAGCTCATGTTCTGTTTGGTATGTGCCTCAATATCATTTTGGTTAGATATGCTGGGGCCTTCCCAAACAGGCATGTATGAGTCAATGTGAGGATTTTAAAGCAAACCCTCTCTGCCACCGGCAACCAGTGGAATTCTTTCCTATGGTAGGATACATGGTCCCTCCTAGGAATGTTTCAAACTACTCAAATTACATTGTTTTGCACAAGCTGAAGTTTGTGTATTCTTTCCTTACTGGCCCCCCTAGAAGGGCATTACAGTATTCCAGCCTAGGCATGATGATAGGACAAACTAAAGTTTTGCAGTTTTTGCGAGAGACCGGAGGGTTCATTTGCCGTACTACTTTCAGATGGTATTGTGATGATATTAACATGGGCATCTGCACTCATAAATGCTAGTAGTATACCAAGGGTTTTGACTTTTTTTACTACTGGGATAAAGGAGCCATCAATCAAAAACACTGAGTAAGCCTGCCCCAGTTTGTTTCTTGTTTGGTTAGAGCCAAATATAAGTTCTGTCTTTTAACAATTAAGACACATCCAGTTTTTGACCATCCACTCCTGGATGGATTCGTAAGTAGAGGTTAGATTGGGTAGGTCAGTGTCATAGTCCCCACTAAGGACCATTAGCAGTTGAAATTCATATGCATAGTTTGTGTTTTGTAAGCCCCTTGCTTCAAGTTGATCACACAGAGGCTTTAAGTATAGAATAAAGAGGGCTGGCAAAATACATGCCCCTTGCGGCACTCCATATTTAACGGGGGCTGAGGAACGAGTTTATCCACACAATGACCTCAGTGGAGCAATTCCCCCACGGATGCCAGTGTTTAAAGCAGATAGGAGTTGTACAGTAAGTCGAACACAGCCAACAGGTCCAAGAGGATCAGCAGCCCTGTTTTGCTTTCTTCTAGTCTATCGGGCATATGTGATTGCAAATTAAGCAGGGCACTCTCTGTCCCATGGTGACTCCTAAAGCCTGACTGATTCAAGTGCAAGCTGGCAGATGCTTTCAGATGGGTCTGTATTTGGCCAGATGCAACCTTATCCAGGTTTTGTAATACAAAGGACGTGTTTGTAATTGGTCTCAAATTGCTTAGGGGTGTAACTACCACTTCCTTAATGCTGTTGGGTAAGTTTTTGTGCTGAATATATGCATTAAAGAATGTTGTCAAGAAAGGGGCAAAGAGTTTTTTGTTAGCTAGGAAAACTTTAGATGGTAGTATGTGTCCTGGACAAGATGTAGGTGTTATTTTGGTAAGAATATCCTGCATTTACTCAGTGGTGACATTTTGGAAA
This sequence comes from Ambystoma mexicanum, assembly GCF_040938575.1. Lineage (NCBI taxonomy): Eukaryota > Metazoa > Chordata > Amphibia > Caudata > Ambystomatidae > Ambystoma > Ambystoma mexicanum. The sequence continues at coordinate 455,784,480 of NC_090923.1, read as the reverse complement.
GAGAATCCTGAGTCAAAGACTTCCTTCTTGGTGTTCAGTTCATGTGTTTGATCCGGGGCTATATTCAGTTTAGCATGACAGATTTGGATTTTATCCTCCGCCTTAAGGACGTTGTCCTTTAGTACTTTTTGAACATTGACACAGTCTGTCGAGTCAGGGGAAAATGAGAGATGAAGCTATGGGCTTTCCCAGTTCCTGTAAACTCCAAACAATTTGCAAGACTTGTTCTCTGCTTTGTTAATTTGTTCATCATAAAAGCATTTTTGGTTAAGTCATAAACTGTTAGTGATCTAAGTGGGTCTTTGTCCTGTAAGAGAGTGGATGAATGTTGTTTATAAACCTCCACTAGATGATAAAGGTGATCTAGTTCTGAGGTGATTGTCTTCATAGCTGTCAAACAGAAATTAAGATCAGTGGAGGATAGCTTGTTCAAATATCTGTTTAGAATTTTCTTGGGGGGCTCTATTAGGTCCTGTCCTTACAGGATGGTCTATTCTGCAACGTATTATTGCATGATCTGACCAGATACATGATTCAGTAACAACACAGCTACTATGAATGTTATGTGTGGCCACACAATCAAGGGTATGTCCCTTTATGTGGTTTGGCACATGATTTATGACTTTAAAATCAGTATTGCTCAGATGACGCTCCAACTCTTTTGCTTCCTTATCTTGAGGGTCCCCCTTCCAGCGGTTTAAAAAATCACCCAGAAGAATGGTGGACATTTTGGGATGGTCCAGGGGATTTAGAAGTTTAAGTAGATCTTCATTAAAAGATGGCATATCCGTAGGAGGACCATAAATAAGAATAAAATGGATACATGTATTGTTTGTTGGAGATAATTAAACAATTGGCACATTCGATGCTTGCTTCAAAGAGCCCCAGCTCTTACCTACTTAAAACTACCAGCCCCCGCCCCCAGACTCTCTAGGCGATTCTTGCCCAGATATTTGTAGCCTTCAGGGGCAACCAAATCAATTGCTGGACCATTTTCATGTAGTAACCATATTTCTGTGAGGCACATGATATCAATATGGTTTTCTAGAATGTAGTCATGGATATCTAATGGGCGTTTCAGCACTAGCATGTATTGAGCAGAGCGATGTTTAGTTGTCTAGGGTTCTCTTGTCCCCCTGCCTCTGTGTCTAATGGTAGTGGTATCATGATACCTTCTTGCCAAGTCCTGGGTGAGATTTTTCCAGTACAATGCTATCACAAAAGATTTCTTTTCCCGTTTGCAGTGGCCCTATGCGAGGGCTAGCGCCTTGTGGGGCACCCAGGAAATAAGAATGTGTGTATAATTAGAGTCAGAGGACTTACGGTGGTTCTGCTGAGCCACGGGTAAGAAAAACGAGACGCTGAGCTAACACGCACCAGCACATACCAGCCCAAATGCGCCAGCGCTAAAGCACCACAGACAAAAAAATAAAGCCTCGCTCTTGCTGGGATTAATAGCAGTATGAGTCAATAACCTGCTCTAGGTACAGCAAGTTAAAAATTCACCCTGTCGCAGTATATCTCACCTAGGTGACAATCTCCTTGCAGAGTGAGAAGTAATTTCCCTACTGTTATCAAAGTATTTTTGCGGTCACCTGGAGTGTTTCAAGATATGCACACAGTTCTAACAGGTGCTCTGCTGCCAGGGCATTTCAATTCTAAATGTGAGCAAAGCACAGATGTAGCCCTAAAAACAAAAGGCTTGCAGTCACACTAAGTGTTTTTTCAGATATGGGCACAATTTAAAGCACAGAATGTAGTCAAAATGCCTAGCAGTCACACAAAGTGATTCTAAATATGCGCACAGTTCAATGCACAGAAAGCAGTCAAGAATGCCTTGCAGCCACACATAGGGCCTCATTACACGGATGGCGGTAAGGATTTACCGGTACCGGTAAAATACCGGTACCGTTAAATCCTTACCGCCTTACTACGAGGTCCCTTTGCGGGTTGGGGGATTTAACGCCTGCTTTTTGCAGGCGTTAAAATCCAACCCGCTAAGGGACCATGGAGCTAATTACGGCACCGCAAAATTGCGGTGCTGTAATTAGCGCCTTCCCCATTCCCATAGAGCCCTATGGGGCAGAAATGGGAATGGGGAAGGGCAATGGCGGAAAGGGGATTTACCGCCCCTCAAACCTTGGAATGGGGCGGTAAATCCCCTTTCCGCCAAGGCGGTTCCGGTATTTTACCGGCATGAACCATGGCGCTAATAGCGCCATGGCTCACCGCCTACCGTATAATGAGGCCCACAGTATTTCAAATATGCGCACAGTTCTAGTAATTTAGTCATAGTCATACAGTCAACCAACGCACACATACCATGAAATACCGTTGCCCCTCATAAACCCTCCTAAACCCCCTACTCTCCCAGCCAGCCAATCCTGAATGTATGGTGGACATGACATAAGCAGGGTCCGAAAAGAAAATTCCCACATGTCCCTCTGTTAAGTGTAGTGCTCTAATCTTGGCCACTAATTCTGGTGCCTGCGCTGAATAATGCATTGGTATAAATTTGGAAACAATCTGAAATTATGACACACTACTGTAGTACCGGTATGTCTTCTTCTTGTATTTGAGTCTATGCTTGAGGGCCCATCAATGAAGACCATATCCCTTCTTTCTATCTCTTCTTCATTTACCTGAATTTTTCCATCCATTTTGTCCATATATGATGCACAATCATGCATATACTTCCCTGTTCTGCTGGCTCTGCTATGAACATTTCAGGGTTCACCACGCGACACCTAATTACTTCTGTTGCTGTGTTAGTCAGTATAAACTCATAACCTGATGCCCACTGCCTGGTGAGTGGAAATTTGGATTTCTCCAACATGGCAAAAAGAGAGTGCTCCATGTACAATACCACTGGGCATCCCATGGTGATTGTTGCTGCCTTTTCTATCACAAATACTGCAGCCGCAAGTGATTGCTCACAGCAGTAGCGTCCCTGAATTACTAGATCTATTAGACCACTGTAGTAGGCCACAAGCTTGTGTCCCTGCAACTTCTTCTGCGTGATGACCTCTGTCATCACTGATTGGTCTGAATGGGAGAACAGATAAAACATTTATTTGTAATTTGGGGTAGCCAACACTGGCGCATGAGCCAATGCTTTTTTGAGTTCAGAGAAATTCTTGTTCATGTCTGCAGTCCATTTTATTGCTCTTTTCTCCTTCTGCGCCTCCTTGAATGCCTGAAGGAGAGGCTTTATGAATTTGGAGTAGTTGAACACACATTTCCTGCAATAGTTGCACTATCCCAGAAACAGCTGCATCTCTTTCACTGTGCGTCGATGTGGGGTCTTGTGTATCGCCTCTACTCTCTCTAGGGGTTATCATGTGCCCTTCTGTGGGTATGATCTGTCCCAAGTACACTACTTCCTCTTGGCATCACTGTGACTTGTCCTTATCCACCTTGTACCCCTTGTCTGCTAATAATGTTAAGAGGTGGACTGAGACTGCCGTACACCGGTCTTCATTCTCACTGTATACCAATAAATTATCTATGCATTGTATCACCATAAATTTGTAAGATACAATAAATTCTCTTTGCATTGTATCCCTATACATTTGTAAGTTGCTGCCTTTAAAGATTGGTGTGCCGCCAACTATCTCTGTCTGAATGCCAGCAAGACGGAGATCCTCCTCATCGGCACACCATAACCATCCTTTCCCCTCATTCTCTGGTCGGCCTCCCTTGGTCGTCCTCCTATCCCCACCTGTGAGGCTAACAACCTCAGGATCACCTTCGATTCGACACTTTCCTTCTCCGCCCACATCGCTGATGTCTCAAAAAAGTCAAACTTCCTACTGCACCTCCTCGGAGGTACTCTGCCTTTCCTCTCCTTCCCCCAGAGGCCCACTGTCTCCCAAGCTCTGGTTCTTTCTAGGTTGGACTATTGCAACAGCCTCTTTCTAAATCTTCCTGCCTCTACTCTCCGCCCCTTGCAACTTATCCAGAATAGGACTGCAAGATTTGTCCTTGGTCTCAAGCCCTGGGATTGTATCTCTCGAGCTCTGAAAACTGTCCATTGGCTCCCAGTGGATGCAAGGGTTAAATTCAAAAGCCTCTGCATTGTGCACAAGACTTTCTGGGGCCTGGGTCAAACATACCTTCAGCTATCCCTCCGCAAATACCTCACCTCTCTAGCTATCCGCTCCCCTACCTCTAACACCCTCAGGGTCAGTCATTTTTCAAAGAAACAAGCTTGGTGTAGATCTCTGTCTGCAGCTGGGGCCTCCCTCTTGAACAGCCTCCATGCCACTCTTAAAAATGAGAAGAACCATCTCCGACCTTCCTCTTTGCTTCTACCTTTGCCCTCCCTCTCCCCAGCTGATTCTGTTGTCCCTCGGGACCGTGCACCTGGCTACCCTCTGTCCTTCGGGCCCAGGTACCTGCTCACCTTGCCACCTTCCCACACTGCCGCCGCCCCCACCTTGCACTGAGATCTGTATATGTACACATACAGCCCCCCTTTTTCTTCCTTCACTTATCAGACCTACCTAGTCTGCTGCCTTTAATCCAGCACTTGCCACTTGCTGGCTGCACTACCATTGTTTGTTGACTTTATTATTTATTAATTTATTATTTATCTGATTCTCCTTTTCCTTTTTCTCCCCCCTTCCATGCACTTTCCCCTCTCCCCCTCTCCATGCACTTGCACATTCTCAATGTCACTTGACCTAGCTAGATCATTGTTTTGTTCTCCCCTGTTCCCCCTCTCTTGCCCTGTCGCACTCTGAAACACCTGTGTATGAGCACGTTAGAAATAAAATATCAATATCAATTCAATTCAATACTCGAGTGCATCTGGATCCATCTGGATCACTCGGTTAAATATACTTGGGAACTCGCAGTATCCTTTTGATAACCTAGTGTGTTCAAATCGGACGCCCATATACATGAACGCTGTCAGATACCTGGAATCTGGGTGTAATGGGAGGAGAAGAAGGCATTTTTAAGGTTGATGACCATAAAATATATTGCTTTATTCAGGTTGTTACATAATATTGTGGCAGGATTTGGCACAAGTGGAAACTCATTCTCTACAATGTTGTTCAGGGTGTGTAAATTCTGTATGAATCTCCATGATCCACCCTTTGATTTCTTTATAGGGTATATGGCCATGTGCATGGAGACGTGGATGTCTGTAGTATGCTCTGCTGCCCAAATGGAAGAAGGGTTGTGTATATTTCTTTGTCTGCTTAGCTGGACAGTGGATACTGTTTTGCTCTTGGTAACAATGCTCCCTCTTTAATCTTTATTTTAACAACTTTATTTATATTTGCACACAGGTTATGCACATACATTTATACCATTCGATTAGTTAAGCATAAATACATATACAGGTCAATTCTCTTCAGTGTTCAGGTTTTCGAGGTCTGCCAGTTCCGCCAGATATTGTTTATATTGGGACCAAATGTTTCTGGGTCTAAAAGGGGCCATGACTGAGTCTATGTATAGTTCTTCAGTATCATTGACCCACACCATGGCCCTCATTACAACCCAGGCGTTAAGGGGTTAACAGCACCGTAAAAGGTGGCGGCGCCATTAGACTCTTAATGCCTGATTACGAGGTCCCTTTGCGGGTGGCACTTTAACGCCTGCTTTTAGCAGGCGTTAAAAAAACAACCCGCAAAGGGACCTTGGTGCTAAGTACGGTGCCGCAATTTGCGGCACCGTACATAGCGCCTTCCCCATTCCTATTGAGCCCTATGGGCCAAAAATGGGAATGGGGAAGGGCCATGGCGGCATGGGGAATTACCGCCCCGCCAACCTCGGATTGGGGCGGTAATTCCCCATTCTGCCATGGCGGAGTTGGTAAGTTACCGGCATGGACCATGGTGCTATTAGCACCATGGTCCAACGCCTGGGTCGTAATGAGGGTCCATGTCTCTGTTCCAGTCTTCAATTGTGGGTGGCTGCGCATTCTTCCATCTCATTAAAATGACCCTTTTTGCTACTAGCAGGCTTAGATTCAATAGTTTCCGCCATGTTGGGTTCATTTTCCCTTCTGCCCCCAACATGCAGATCCGTGGTGTCCATTTCACCGGTTGGTCTGCCATCTTATCCAGTGCTCCACAAACCTCTGACCAGTATTGTCTCAACTTGGTACAGACCCATAGCATATGAAATATGTTCGCATTTTCAGAGTTACATCTCGGGCAGGTACCCGCCGAGTCGGGATATATATGCTTGAGTCTGGACTGTGTGTAATGTGCCCTATGGACTATTTTAAAATGGATCAGCTTGAACCATGCATTACAGGATTTCCATTTGGTCATTGCACGGATCCTGGACCATTCCTGGTCTTCTATCGACTGCCCCAGGTCGTGTTCCCACTTGCCCTTAGCCGCATGAGTCACAGCTGGGCGTGTTTGCAGTATGGTTTTGTAAAGAGTGGAGGCAGTTATTTTCTGGGTACCTCCCGTGAATATATAACCTAGTGCCATATTTATCTCAGGTTCCTTTGGGAATGTTGGATACATATGTTGTGCGAAGGCTGCCACCCTATGGTATTGCTGTTTACGTGTGTTTGTGTTCCCTACTACATCTTTAATGTCCTCCCATTGGAGAAAGCTATGATCTGGGAACAGCTGACCCCACTGGGTGACACCTCTATCACTCCAGTGCATTACCATTTCACTCTCGATAGCGAAGGGTGTGTGTGTGTCACCCCATATTGGCATACTCGGATGGTAAAGTTTACCGGGTCCGAATAAGTCAACAATTCTGGACCATCCCGTGGTGGTGACCCTGGATGGGTTTGTCGTGTTGTACTGTTTAGGGGTGGGCTTTGTTATCCCATGCAGAGCCAGCATTGCCTCGCGCTCCCTCAGTGTGTGGAATGGGGGGCAGGGTTGAGAAAGCATGTGGCCCACCCAGCTGCATGGTGTGCCTGCGCTGCTAGGTAGTATAATTCCATATCTGGTGCCATCAGCCCGCCTCTGGAGTGCGTGTCTGTTAATACCCTCCAACTCAGCCTGGGGTGCCCTCCCCATACAAATGCTATGCAGGCGCTGTTAATTCTAGAGAACAGGGCACGGCCTGGCCACACTGGCACCGTACTGAAAAGGTAGAAGAGTTTCGGCAGTATCACCATTTTTATTAAGGCTATCCTCCCGGCCAATGATATGGGTAACACATTCCAGCGGTTCATCTTGGCGCACAGTGCATCCGCGAGTGTTGTGTAGTTCAGTGCACGGGATAGTTGGGTGGTTCTGGCTATATGTGCTCCTAAATAAACAATATGTACCGGGTTCCATAAAAGACCATGTAGGTTTTGGGGTTGTGTGGTGTTGTCGGTGAGCGGGAATACCTCTGACTTATTGGGATTAAGCCGCAACCCTGAGTATTCCCCGAACTTCACCACTTCCGGATTCTTAAGATACAGTAGAATGTCGTCTGCATATAGCGTTATAATATGGAACTTGCCTTCTAATGTTAGTCCGAACGTACTGTGTCGTGACCTGAGTATGTCTGCTAGAGGTTCTATCACCAGCGAGTAATGGGGAGAGTGGGCATCCCTGTCTGGTGCCACCCAACAATTCCAGTATGTCTGTGAGGGATCCATTGACTCTTATCCTTGCGTACGGTCTTGTGTATAATATCTGGATTCATTTTATGAATTTTGGACCGAACCCATAGTTCCGTAGTACTCCAAAGAGAAAGGGCCAGGAGACTGTGTCAAACGCCTTCCTCGTGTCAAGGGAGACAGCTATTCCCTGAGTGGCAGGGGGATTATGGTTATTATTTGGTGACATCGTCTTATATTTGTTGCTGTGGATCTACGTAGTATAAAGCCAGCCTGGTCCTTATGAACCATATATGGCATCAATGGTGTGAGTCTGGTCGCCAGTATTTTTGCTAGGATTTTGGCATCAGTATTTATTAAGGACAGTGGTCGGTACGATCCACATTCTCCAGGAGGTTTCCCTGATTTAAGCAAAAGTGTGATTATTGCTTCTCTAGTGGTTTCTGGGAGTTCGCCCTTTTCCAGTGCTTCCGTCCAGACAGCATGCAGTCGGAGAGCTAGTAGCTGACTGAATTCTTTGTAGAATTTAGCTCCCAGTCTATGAGAGCCCGGGGCTTTCCCGTTGGGGAGAGCTTTTATTGCTGCACCTATTTCCGCCACTGTTATAGGTTCTTCCAGCGATTCCCTAGTCACATCCGCTATAAGCGTTGTCGGTATCTGAGAGAGGTATTGTTCTATCTCAGCCTCTGTGACAGAACACTGGGGGGAGTATAATTCTTTATAGAACGTGTAGAATGTTTTCTTTCAGTTTCTTCTGATCTGTGGATATTGTGCCATATGTTAGTTGAATACAAGGAATGTTCGTGGTGCCTCTATCCCTGCGCACCATTCTGGCTAATAGTTCCCCGGGCGTTCCCCTTCTCCAAATCTACGCGCCGCCGTGGGTCTATCAAAGTATCTGATCTCTTGGTCTGCTGCTTCTCTAAACTCATCTAGCTTAGTCTTTATTTCTGTACCCAGATGAGGGGAAGAGGATAAAGCATATTGGGTCTGCAGTGACGTTAGTTGTGCTTCTAACCTAGCCAGTCTAACCCGAATGTCCTTGAGAATTCCCCCCTCTATGGATATCGACTGACCTCTTAAGCATACCTTAAATGCCTGCCATAGAGTAGCCTGATTAGATACCGAGTGTTTGTTGATCTCAAATTATTCCTGTATGTATTGAGCCATAGAATCTTTACATACTAGATCCCTTAGGGCCGCCGGTTTGAATCTCCAAGGTGGTCGGTCCCTGGTCTTGTCCGGGATTTGCAATGTCAATTGTATCGGAGAATGATCTGAGTAGGTCCTAGGGTGTATATGTGTATCTGCTACCCATGCCATGCTGTCTGTGTCTATCAGCCATAGGTCAATTCTGGAGTGTGTGTCGTGGACGGTAGAGTAGTACGTGTATTCTATCCTGTCGGGGTTTAGTGTTCACCAGACGTCCTTTAACTGTAGATCTGCCATGTGTGTAAGTGTTGTCTGTGCTGCCCTGGTTAGTGTTCTATTTTGTGTCGATGAGCGATCTAATTGTACATCCAGAATTGTGTTGACGTCTCCCCCGCATAGCACCCGGTCCATAGGGTATCTCGCTAGCTTATCAAATACTGAGGAGTAGAAGTCTGGTAGGTCAATATTTGGCCCATATATATTGAGGAATACTATTTCCCTGTCGCAGAGCTTACCGTACAGCAAAACAAACCTCCCATCTGGGTCACATTCTGCGTTGATACAGACGAACGGTAGCGTTTTATGTATTAGTATTGCAGCCCCTCTCGCTCTGCTGGAGTAAGTTGTGAAATATTGGTGAGTCCCCCAGTTTGGTATCAGCTGTTCGCCCTGTCTGGGTCCTGTGTGGGTCTCTTGGAGGAACATTATCTTAGCGGCCTGTCTGTTAAGATAGGCCATAATATTCCTTTTCTTGATCTTGGAGCCCAGCCCCCTTACATTCCAACTCAGTACATTAATACCGCCCTAGTCTGGTTTAGCCATTATCTATGGGGAGCTTGTATGTGCCTTTACACCGATGTAACACTGCTTTATGCTTAATATTTTCTGTGCCTAGAACCTGTGTGCTTTTTGTGTTACCAACCTTCCTCCCATAACAAGAACCCAACTTCCCCTTATCAGTCCCCCAAACATCAACTGTGCCTTTGAGTTTCCCCCCCTCCCCTCCCAACAACAACATGAGCACCTGCTACGGGGGGGGCTGCGGCATCTCTAGTGCCGAAGCCATTATCATGTACGGGCGTTACCTCTAGTTCAGGCTTTTTACTCTCATTTATTCTGACATCTTCGGGTGAACGCTTTCCATGTGTTTTGAGTCCTGGGTTACATCCTCTGCAGTGTGGGGCCCCCAAGGGAACCTAAGTCTTTGCCATTCCTTCCGCCTTCTTGTACGCCGCAGTGTCTGAGTTGCCTTATGAACGTTTTGATAGCTCTTCTTTCAGGTTTGTCTATTATTTGGGGGGATATGTGTCTCTATGAAGCTCGTGGCTTCTTCCGGGAATGTGAAAAAGTATGATTTATTTTGATGTTGAATTGTGAGCCTTGCGGGGTAGAGCATTGCATTTTCTTGATTCCTGAGAATAGCTTTCTCTCCTGTTGAACCGCCAGGGTGAAGTCCGGAAAGATGCGTATAGTGTTGGCTTCCCATTTCAGCTCTTGTTTTTCCCTGGCTGTTTTTAGGATCAGGTCTATATCCCTGTAGTTTAGTATGCGCGCTATAATGGGTCTGGGGTATGCCCGGGTTTCGGCTTTGGAGTTAGTGACCTGTGTGCTCTTGCCACCATAAACACAGGCGACCAACCCGGCTCCCCCAGTAGTGTGTGCAGGAGGTCCTCCACCGCTTTCTCCATTGATCCCTTAAAACCCCCCTCCAGAACCACGATAATACGGACATTATTTCTTCGGGATCTTGCTTCCAAATCTTCACACTTGGATTTTACTGTCCCTAGCTTGATGGCCATTGTTGACACCGTTGTCTTCAGGGTTTTCATAGCGTCCTCTGTGCCTGATATTCTTGTCTCAGCCTCTGTCATGCGAGCTGTTGTTTTGTCAAGTTGCGTTTTTATACCTGCGACACTGGCTGTGATACCATCCAGCTTGTCTATCAACGTTGCGAAACCCTGCCGCATAGCTTTGAAAACAGCCTGAGGATCCATCATGGAGGCAGAGGGAATCTGTTCCGCTTGTGTGGGCGTTTCTCCCTCCCTTTCAGGCTCGGCATCTTTCTGCATTGTGGTTGTGAACTTATCCATAGTCCCTCTGCTCCGTTTATGGGCAAAATTTGTGGACATCATTGCGGTTCTGGGGCATGTATTTGGGGGGGTACCCTTTCCTATAGCTGCCTTTGCCACTTGCTTCGTAGTTCTGAGACCGGGTTAAGATGTACTTCCAGCATTCCCTCCATTCGGTGGTGGATTAAGCAGGGCAGGGGGGCAGTGGGGTTTCCCGCTCGGCTCCCCTAAACCCCCGTTCGCATGTTCCAATGTTCTGTTGTATATGGTGGAGCGGTATATGTTTGTTGGGGGTTGGAGCCGCCCGCGAGCCAAGCGGAGGGCCCCACACCGGGTTCAGCCCAGGCCCGGCCTACCTTCACCACCGTGGGCCGTTGGGCTGGGGAGGGGGCGATTCCTCCCTTCACTTGTGTCGCTGCTGTAGTGTTGGAGGGTGGTGGTCCGGCGAGGACTGGGGCGCCCGTGAGGACCGGGGCACCCGCGATTCTCCCTCCCTGGGCATGCGGCCACAACCGTCACTGCCACCGCTCGAGTTGTTCCGGCGCCGGGTTCCTCCCTTCCCTCCGCGGCAGGCGCGCCTCTAGCCACCTCGAGGTACTCCTGGGTCCACAACTGGGCTATCGTAACACTGTTTGTGCCCAAATTTTACGTGGGTTGTCCAGAGGTATAATTACACGTTCTGTGTAAGAATCACACCAAACCGGAGTGAATAAATGGATTATTTAGGCTTTTCGGCCCTGGATACTGCCGGAGCTCACACGGAAGCTGCCATTTCCGTCCGTGCGCAACAGCGGCCCCTCCCTCTTCAATGTTATTTGTGCATACCTTGCTCCTTTTAGCAGCCCTACATCATGGGGTCCTGTTGTCCACAGTTTCTCAGGGACCTTCTTTAAATCCTCCTCTGTGTTTCTGCCCTCCTTTTTTCACCAGTTGTGTAAGTTGCAGTACTTGCCTCTCTAACACTCTTATAGGGCAGCGTATCTGTAGCTGGAACACAATTTCTCCCTCTTTTTCTTCCTCCCCATCTGAGAAAAGCTGTTTGTCAGCTACACCTGTTATTGTCAATGTTGGATCAATGCTTAGCACTGTATTCGATTCTATGTCATCGTCATCTGTTACACATAGTATCACCTTGTCTTTTTGAATGGCCACCTTTTCAAGCTGTAAGAACACTAGGGTGCCCCCGGCATCTTCCTTGTGGCGTTGAGGCTGAAGTAGAAATTCTGATGCTAGCCGAAATGTCTTCCCTTGTATCATCGGCATCCACGCCAGAAGTACCTGGACCCCATACAGGAATTCCTCGGGGTATGTGGGATGTCCTCGCAGGATGCTATGGGCATATACTGCCTGGAGGTGGGCTGCAACTTTGGTGGAGAACACACCCGGTGTTGAGCACACCATGCCCTTTTCTGTGAAAGATATAGTTAATTCAAATTGCTCAGTAAGTCCCTCCCAAGTATGTTTATGGGGGTGTCTTTTGAGTACAATATGTTGTGTGCCTATAGTTAAAGGTAAATATTTGTTTACTGGAACCGTGATGATTACCTCAGAGAAGCCTTGCATGTCCATCACTTTGCTTGACAGTGGAAGTCCACCCTTCTTTATACATGACTTGGTGGCCCCTGTATCAACCAGAAAAGAGAACTCTCTCAGTTCTATCTTCACAGCTACCTTGGGTTCCTCTTCAGGATCTTCAGTTACTGCTAGGTAGGACTGGACACACCCACACTCCCTGTGGCCTCTCCTGTTGAGGTGGTATGTTCGGCGGGAATGTGAAGGGATTCCCTCCCATAACACTGACCATAGTGTAGTGGAGTACCGCATTCTGTCCCAGCACCATTGTGTCTCCCTTTTCCTTCTCGTGCTCTCCACTCATCCACCTTCAACTGTCTGAGGGACAGACGCTTCTCCAAGCAGAGAGTTGGGAACAGATCTATGTCCTCGGCTGGGGACTCCCTCTGGAACAGCCTCCTGGCCTCTTTCGAACTTGAGCAGAACCACCTCTGGTTCTGGAAGCAACTCAAGACCTTCCTTTTCACTTCTGCTTTCTCTCTTCCTCTCCCCTGCTGATGCACCTGACTGCTCTGCACACTGGTCACCTTGTCACCCTCTAATTCGGACGTAGCTTGTGCATGTCCATTTTCCCTCGCACTGCCTCCAGGCTCCCCAACACTTAAGGGTCTGTATCTACAACCCTACAGTCCCTTCTCTCTGCAATTAGGAGCCACCCTCTGGCTGCACTTGTGCGTTAACTGTACTTCCCCCTTCCCCTCCCCCTGGTGCTTCTCCCCTTCCCTCTTCCCTGCACTTACTCGATCTGATTGACAGATGGCCTCGTAAGATTGCTATTTTGTCCTCCCTTTATTTCCCACTCCTTTTCTTGTGGCACCTAGAAATGCTTGTATACAGGCGCGTTATACATTCCACATCACACCATATCATATCTCCTGGTGCCTGTGCAGATGGTAATAGTATGCCTGGGATGCTCCCTGGCCCCCAACCTGCCCTGCTGGTGTTTGGGTGTTTGTGGATGTGCCTGTGGGTACTGTTGTAGTCCCTGCTCTGTTTGTGCTTGTGGGGCCTGTGTCTGCTGAGGCTGGACCTGCTTTATGAACGAACCCTGCTGTTGTGCTATTTGATATGTGTGCTACCCAAAGGGACAGGTATGTGCAAAATTCCCCTGGTTCCCACATATGAAGCATGGTCTGAGGAACTGGTAACCTGCATGTCTATATCCTACCCTCTCTGTGGCTGTGACTATCCTCTCACTTGTGGATAATATATCCAGGGTGGGTATATGCCCCTTTGTGGTTAACCCCCCTGCGGTTACATCCCCCTATTTTAGTGCATACTGTGACAGCACGTATTCCTCCTGTGGCTATATTTTCCCTACTTGGAACCTTCCCTGTTGGGCAGTGGCCACTGAAGAGGCATCAGATATGAGCATGGCTCCTTCCACGTGGCTTGTTCCACATCTTTGTTGCGTTTTAGGCTGTCCGTCTCTCACTCTCCTGCTTTCTCTTAAAATAATGTATTAGTGTAGCCTGTATTTCTGGCCATCCCATTTCCTCTAGTCCTACTTGTTTATCTAGCGAAGCCTGGACATCTGATGGGAGACCTTTGACCAATATATGGTAAAATATTCGTCCCATGGATTCCGCTTTCCGAATGTCCACAGCTCTTGGACCTGTTGTATATATTCTGCTGGATCCTTCTTTAGCTTTATTTTATTGGCCATGACAGCCCCTAAATCTAAGCTGACCGGATACATGCTCCTTAACACTTTTCACATGTGGCCCAGCAGTTGTTTAACGGTGCTCCACCGTGTGCGTGTTACTTAATTTAACCCCCTTGTATCCTGCTTGTTCCCATTTTGTTTCCCCTTGCTCACATAAAATTGTTGTGAAGAAACCTTTCATGTCCCCTCTTGCTAGCGTCACTCCTGCTGTTTCTTTTTCGTGTGCTTATATCCACTTGCTAGCCCCTGCCATAAGGGAGGGCAAACTACAAATTAGATTTCGCTGTCCATTGTCTGCCATGGCACGTAGTGTGCATCTCCTTTCCCATTCTGTAGCAAAGGCATCTGCGTCGCCCAGAGCCCTGTTTCCAGTCGCTCTTTGTCGCCTCTGCCAGTTCTATCTTCATTTTCTTCCTCTGGTTGAGGAGGAGAGTTGACCAATTCCTACTTGACTCCCTCTGGTCTCCTCTCCTCCTTTGTTTTTCATCCCCTTCTGCTCTCTTTGTCCAGTGTCCACTATTTATCGTCCCCTTCACTTATCAACTCTTCCTCTTTGTCTTTGTCTGACACAATACTGTCCTCATCCCATTTTTTGTCTCCTCCTCCCACTTGTTGTACTCCTCATTGTCCAGTTCAAATGTTATCCTCCCTGATGTTCACCCCTGTCCGTCCCCTATGTCTGCCCTATCTCTTTCCTTACTCTGCACCGCCTTCTCTATAACTCTCTCTGTTTCAATGAATAATGAATCCACCTATAGTCGTGTGCTTCTTTTATGTCTGCCAGATACTTCTCGCCCCTGTCATGTGTCTTCCCACTTGCATTTCCCTGCTTTACTTGTCCTTTTCCCCCTTCCCCTCGGTCGAGAGACATGCGCTCTAGGTTTGTATACCAGGTTGCAGGACTTAGTGCTAGGTATGCTTCATATGGTGGAGGCAGGGCACTGGTAGTTCCATCACATTGTCTGTTTTAATGCCCTGCTTTGCAGGCTCGTCCTTTTTCTCTTCATTCAGTTTCCAGAGCCCTAATATATTCTGTCCAGTCTTTCATTTGGAGCCTTTGTACTTAGTTAAAAGATACAAGAACATATGTTTTATTATTTTACTATCATATGTTCCCTCCCCAGGCCAGGCATGGAAGCACTGTCCTGCAGTGTCCTATATTTTATTATTTGATCATGATATTAGCTCAACTTTTCACACAGGTGGTCAAGAGGACTATCCCGAAAAGTCATTGTCCAACCCTCTCTCTTCTGTACCATGTTGTGTCCTAATGGTTCCCTCCCCTTTCTCTCTTTACCACCGTCCCTGTTCACTCTTTTTTATTTTCACACTTTCACATTCATTCACCTTTCAAACACACATACTTACATCTCTACATTTTTACGACTTGTTCACACACTCTCTGTCCCTATTCACAGGCATATCCATGCACACCCACCATGCACACCACCCTCTTCACTGGCCTGTCCACTCACTCTGTATTGGTATATTACTGGCCCTCTCCACAGGACCACCTTTACCTACATTAGTGTAAATGGACACCGAGACATGCCGGTCCTTCAGGCTGGCGTCCACCGCTACTTTGCCAAGCCCAATAATATACACCTGGTACCTTTGGACCTTTGGCATCGACCCTTCCACCTCGGTCTAGGACACAAGACGAACACTACTTACCAACAATTAATCACCACGAACATTCTGACATGTACTACTCTGTAGTACTCTTCCTTCGCTACTCCAACAAACAAACACTGCTTCAACAAGTGAGTAAAAATGACACTCTTGTTAAGTATAATAATATCAGACACTATTGCTACGTTTAAGTGTGTTTATAATGAGAGCCCCCAGGTGGGTGTGCTCCATGCACAGCTCCAAATAAACGGACTCCCACATTGTTCTCGAACCAAGCAGGCTTGAGAATGACGTCAGAGTTCATATCACAACAATATATATATATTGAATCCCCTTTTTCTTTCTTCATTTCCTCCCCATTTCCATCCCTTTTCATCCCTGGAGGGGAGATGTTGTGATACATAGGGGATACAGTTAGTAGTATACATAGTCACTCTTGAAATTTGGAGTAGCTCTCCTGTTCCTCAGCAACATCCTTTTGACAGGGAAAAATCACTCCCACTGCTCTCTGTCACAATATCCGTCGAGAGGTGTTGGTTGTCATTTTATTCTTGACCTTTAAAAGCATGTGACAGCTCAATTGTACTGTTGTTTTCTCTGGAAATTATGACATCGTCACATGACCACCTTTTACCATCCTGAAAAATTACTGATTTCTCTGACGCTTTCAATACTCTCTGTGCCTCACTGAATCTGGTAACACCTTTCAAAACTTCCCCAGGTTCTTTTACACACACCCAATCTCCATCTTTAAACTCACTCTTCCTTGCCTGTCTGGTATGGTCATAATACGCTTTGTATTTCTTTTGTTTCTCTTTCACTCTTCTTATAATATCTTCAATGACTATTATTTTACAGCTTTTTTGTTTGTAAGCATGGCGGTCTCAACCTGTTAGACGCTACTCTCCCTCTCTTCATAATAAACGGTTCTTCTTCTGTTTTAGAGCGAGGAATCATTATATACACATTCAGTGCCTCCTTAAGTGTATCTCTCCATGGTAACACATTTTCCACAGCCAGTTGTATTATATTCTTTATAAATCCATGAATGCGCTCCACTAATCCATTGTCCATGGAATGGTAAAATGAAGTAACTTTATGTTCAATGGCTTGATCCTTTAAAAATGCTTGCATCTCCTCTGACATGAATTGGGCCCCATTATCAGATATTATTTCTTGGGGAACTCCATCCCTGCTAAAAACCTCTTCTAAAAATCTCACAAAATTCCCTGTCGTAATCATGCCCTCCATTACTCCCCATTCAACCCACTTTGAGGTAGCAATCCAACAGCACAACTATATATATTTGTTGTGCATCCAGTGTCTCGAAAAGGTCTGGTAATATCTATGGCCAGTTTCTTCCACACCATTCTTGGTATCCCCACAGGTTGTAATGGAGTTACATGCCTTGTCTTACTTTTATCACTTGCTGCACACACCTGGCAATTCTTTACCAACTCTTCAAATTTGTTCAATATCCCTGGCCACCAGTAACAATTTCTTATTCTTCTTTTCGTAAGATTCATTCTGAAATGACCTTCATGTGCCAAATCCATGATTCTTTTCTTTAATGTTACAGGTGGGATTATTCGATCGCCCTAAAAAATGCACCCCACATCTTCTGCAATCTATTTCTCAATGTGTGCATATTCTTTTAGCGCATGGTCATCCTTCTCCCATCCTTCTCGTACGGCCCAGCACAGTAAACTTGGCTCAGGGTCCTCGAAGGATGCTCAGGCCCACTCTTCTTTTGATATTTCTGGTTCGATATGTGCAATAATTAATTCCATATCCTTCGCATCAACATGATCCTTGTTCTGTTCTCCATTATCCCAAGGTAGTCTGAAGAAACAATCTGCGATGACATTAATTTTACCAGGCGTGTACACTGGGCCTCATCACGAGTTGGGCTGTAACGCCGGCGCTAAGCGCTGGCGTTAATAGCCCCAGCGCCAACCCCCCCAGCGCTAATAGCGCCGGATCACAGGTTTGGCGGAACTGGTATTGCCCATTCTCCACTGGGCTCAATGGGGAATTTTCCTGCTCTTACCACCGGCGGATTTCCCGCCGGCGGTAATAGCGCAAAATGTCAGCGGATTTCCCCCCAGCTCAGAGCTGGGGGGAAATCTGCCAAACCCGTGATTTGGCGGACCCTTAAATGCGGCGGTAATAGCGCTACCTCCGCATTTATGGGTTACTCGTGATGAGGCCCACTATCTTTACATTAAATTGCATTATGTCAAAGATCCATCTGCAAAATCTAGGGGACGCTAAATGTGTTTTTAAAAATGTTTTAAAATGTAATATGTGCATCAAAGGATTGTGACCAGTCTTAAGGGTTACTGGAAGGCCCGATATCAATCCTCTAAAATGTTCCATAATCCATCTCAGTCCAAGGGCTTCCTTTTCTATGGTTAATTAGTTCAGTTCTGCTGCCTTCAGTACACACAAAGCAAATGCAATTGGTACAAAGTCATTCTCCTGGACTTGCTCCAACACTCCACCCAGGCCAACATTACTAGCATCAACTGTGATTACATTAGCGGCTGTGCTGCTAAGCATACTTAGTGTTGGTGCACTGTTTATGCTCTTCTTTTTGTTCTCTAGTTCCTCTCGGCACTCCTCAGACCACACAAATCTTGTTGACTTTTTCATAAGATCTCTCATATGCTGCGTTCTGTCTGTAAAATTGTGGTCGACATTTTGAATATTATTCTGATAGCCCCAAGAAACTGCACACTTGATCTTTATTTGAGGGAGCAGGCATTTATTGTAGTGTTTCCACCATATCCCTCTTTGGACTGGTCCCTTCAGAATGTATACTGTGACCCAAATACATCACTTCTCACACTTTGATTTTACACATATCAATCTTGAGTGTAAGTTGCCTTTCTTGTATGAAGTGCAGAACTCCGAACAGTTTGACATTGTGTTCTTCTTCTGTGATAGTTGCAATCAGAATGTCGTCCTGGATGTGACATATGCTGTCAAGGCCCTCGAACAGTTGTTGCATCAGCCTCTGAAAAACTACCAAGTAGATGCTAGTCAAAAGGCATGTGGCTATATCTGACAGCCCCAAGAAGAGTTACAAATGAGGTTAAATGCTTTGAGCTTTCATCCAGAACAACTTGATGGTATGCTTACGACAGTTCAACTGTAGTAAAGTACTTTACAGACTTCATGGTTGTTAGAATCTCACTTATATTTGCTTGCCTATCAAACCTAATGTTGGCATTAAGGTCTCATAGGTTGATACACATCATTATGGAATTATCTGATTAGCGTATAATTACAATCGGGGATAACCACTCAGAGGACTCTATAGGCTCTATAATTTTCTGTTCACACAGTCTTGTCAACTCTTTTTGTAGTGCATCTTTTGTTCCCAACGGAATGTTTCTCACTCTTTGTGCAATTGGCTTGACAATCCTATGTTTGAAACTTTGAGCATTCTGAGGTTTTCAATGAATACTAGCAGAAACATCTTCGCTAACCCTTCGTTGGTATTATATTCTTCATTCGACACACATAATATCGGGATCACTTCATATGGAATCCGGTTATTCTGTTATTATTATAGTAATAAGTAAAGATGAGTGATTGTGTTGCCGTGATGGTTTCTGTATTGACACCTACAACAACAAAACTATTACTGCGCTTCATCTTGTGTTACCATGGCAATGTGTCATCAACAAAGTGTATAATTTAAATAGCTGTCTTGTTTCGGGACTTTTTTTATGTCCTTTCCTCTAGGGATGAGCCGGGATGAGCACCGTGCACGTGCCGGGATCTGCAATTTGGATGTGCTCCCTCGCGCTGTGTAGTAAATGACTCTTCTATTGTGGCCTTTCAGCTGACTTACCGGTGCTGCTCCCAAAGTGTACTTTGCTCTGACGTGTAGCCGCTCCAGCTTCTCTGCTGCGTCGACCCCGGTCAGCAGGTTCCTACTTGGTCTCCCTGGGCTCTCAGGGCATCAGGCAGTCGTACGCTCCCTAGAGGCTCTCATTTCCTCATTGCCAATTGTTAAGTCTAATAATATCAAGACACTATTGATAAGTTAGAGTGTCTTATGAGAGCCCCCAGGTTGGTGCTCTTCATGCACAGCTCCAAGTAAACTGACTCCCATGTTGTTCTCGAACCTAGCAGGCTCAAGAAAGACGTCGGAGTTCATATCACAACAACCCTCTCCCCAAATGATGCATCTATACAATCACCTATACACCTATCACCTATATTGCATGCAACTCCTGTCTAACGGGATCTGCCTCTCACTAAGCGCCTCTCTGCTCTAACACAGATATGCCACACACACATCCTCTCCCTATGGGTTGAAGTATACTAAAATCTGCCTACTACAGTCAATCATCCTCCCACCTTGAGGATCCATTCTAAACACTGTAAAAGACAATCCCTCCCCCTCATGGGCATGCAACCACGATACAGCATATTCATGCACTTGCACAGTCACATGTCCTAGAGATCCACGACTCCTCTCAGCACCAAGCCTTCCTAGTTGGCTCCAGTGACGCCTTTATGGGAGGGCAAATTGGGCTTGTGCCCTGGGCCTCCATCCTGGGATGCATGGAGGTGGGCCCCCACCACTTTGGATGGGAATTTTTGGGCCTGATTAACAAAAGCATTTTGTAATGATGCAATCCCACAGGACAATGCTCTGTGATTCAGGCCCTTTGTGTTTTCAGGCATTAGTATCAATGACCATTGGGGCTGCTGCACAGTGCTCAAATGTGCTGAGCTGAAGAGACTAGAGTGAGACATGTTCCTGCCTGCAGTCACGGGTCCACTATGCAAGAAAAAATGAAGCTTCAATAATATAATTGAAGTTGAGCAAGTGTGAAGCATCTGGTTTTGTCTGCTCCCTACTCCTTCATGCCATTTCAAGCTTACCAATCACAGCTTGTAATTACAGGCCACGTGATCAATCCTAGTGCCAGTGTGTCTGGAGGAGACGGGAACAATAGACAAGAAAAGAAAATATTGATTGATGAGCCTCATGAGTCATGTTATCAGTGCAGGCTCTGTCCCTATAACACATCAAACAATCAAGAAAAACTGTTGCCATGCAGCTTCTATCAGCCAATGGTATCATCTTCAGACTTGTTCTGGGCTGGGCGTGTCTTCGTGGGTCTTTCCATCCTTTCACTGCATGCAATAAAGTCAAGCTGCACGAGGCCCCATGTGCTCTTGTAGGCCTCTCTCAAAACAAGTTCAACCAGCATGCCCTCTCTGCCTGGTTGTATACTAATTGACCTTTTCACAATTGACCATGGGAGAATTCACCTCGGGAGAATTGACCTAATTTAGAAGATCAATTAGAATATATATGCGGAGGGAAACCCCCCCGCAATCCCCTACCCAATCCAAACCCCCCCCCCCAACACTTCACCCGATACCCTTTTATTATTTATAATCCAAAACCAACCCAATACATATATAAAATAACTAAAATAATATAAAAGGTCAATTGTGCAGAAGGTCAATTAGGACCACTATAATTAGGTCAATTGTGCAAAAGGTCAATTGCAAAAAGGTCAATTTGGGTAATATTGTCTGCCTAGCCACCGTGGCATTCTAGCCTGCCTGAGGATGTCCTGAGACCAGAGCTCTACTGCCAGTGCCGGCTGCCATGGATAACCGGTAAGTCAATGCTGCTGCAGGCAGCATGAGGGCGGGCAGCAGCATCACTGATGATGTGTGTGTTTCTGTTTGAAGTTGTGGGTAACCAGTTAAGTCAACGGAGCTACAGGTATCATGTGGTCGGGTGGCATCATCAATCAGGATGTGTGTGTTTAGTTTAGAATTTTAAGTAGTCATCTAGAGCCCCGCCGTGAGGCAATCACTTTGTTTCATGAACAGTGGATTAATTGGCACAGAAACAAAAGATAGGAAACAGTAAGGTGTCAAGGAGTGCGCATTATGGAATGGCTTACAAGTGCTGGGCATACTCAGGGCTATATGACTTGGCATCTGCGTTCATCCACTGACCATTTGCTATGTTCCCAAAGGCAAAGCACGGGGTCATTTTCGGATATCACGCCTAACTGCTCACTATTGTGATGTCTCTGAACCAATTCTCTCATGTTCAGCCACTTTACTAGATGGCCACATGCCATATGTTAAGAAGCAAAGTGCCCACTCTCAGTCTTTCGCATTACAGAAAGGTATTGAAGTGGCAGGCACAAGTAATCAGATTGCAATGGCTCAGGACTTGGGTGTGGATGGGCCATTTGACTTAGAGCTTTGATAAACTGGAGCTGAAGAGGAGGAGCCCAGCTCATGGGAGATGATGGGGAGGGGAGGGAGACGCGGGTGGCAACGTCACTCATGTGTGTTTTGTTTATTGAAGTTAAGTAGTCTTTCAGCGGTCAAGCAGGATCCACATTCTGACTGTAGACATGTATGCGTAATGCATATGCTGATAGCACAATGCAAAATCTCTGGGCAACAACATGTTTTGGCTTAAGATGCGATGATTGTGATCTCATCTAATGGAATTATGGAAGGCCCGGCTGGATTACAGATTTAAAGAGATAAGATCCAACACAGAATGGAAATGGGCAGAGCGCGCTGTGAAACACCTTATTAATGTCTTGAGGGAGACACCTGTCAAATGAGGCTTAGGGCTGGGGTATGGATGGGCCACTAAGAGCTCTGATAAGCTGGATATGAACAGGAGTCCAGCTTGTGGTAGATAATGCGATAAGGTGTACTCTGGAGACCCCAGTCGGCCCATAGAGCCGAGGTTTGCTCCAAAAGTACTTTATGACAAGATAGTTGCACCCTTGAGATGGATGGGGGTGCAGATTTATTACTCCAACACCAATCAATAAGGACAACTCAATGGTTTGGCAAAGGGAGTCCGTTTAATGACCAGTACAAAAAACGGGGAGTCATGGAAATCAGCAGTGATGCGATCGTCCTTCTCACTTCAACTCCAATGAGCTTCATAAAAGTTGTAGCATTTATACTGAACACTCGTCATAATTGACCTATGACACTCAAAAGTTGATATGCAATTCTATTGGTTAGGAAAAGGTAACTTTAAATTGGTACTATATCTGTATATGGTAATGGAGTGAGGGGATTGGGTAAACACTGTCAGGTGGGTGTCTAAGCCCTTCCTTCAAAGATAACTACTTTAGCCGTCACTAAAAGTACAACGTCCCATTGGTTCTACTAACTATAGGACCCTAGATTATTTGGTCTATTGTGATTGGGCTGGCACCAACCCCATGCATACATTTCCACTTTGCTTAGCAGCACGCAGAATGGTCAGTCAGGTGCAGGGTTCCTCTCAGTTACCCAGCATTCCTCCAATTAACGTTACAATCAATCATCACTTCAGCAACTATGTGTCAATTATTTTACTGTGGTGGGCCTTGAAACTGCATCTTCTGTCTGGGAAATTGGCGGATTGGTTCCGAAGTGCATACAGTGCCAAAGGAAGGCAATGCAGCCATCCCTTTCTTAGAGTCAGCTTCAACTTGGCTATCCTTTACTTTAACAAGCCGTTGAGCTTCTCACAGACCCCATTACCTTTTGGATGATACGCCGACGAGAACTTGTGCTTTATACCAAGCAGCAAGCTAATCTATTTGAATGTTGCATTAACAAAGTGAGGGCCACTATCTGATCTCATGACCTCGCACACCCCCCACTGGGGGAATACCTCTCTCACTAAAAATGTGTCCGCACAGGTAGAGTCTGGGTGTGTACATAGACCTACCTCAATCCATCTAGACAATGGACACACCACAACAATTAAGTATCTATACCCGTTACATACTTGAATCATGTCGACATAATAGACATGCAAGTGCTGAAAAGGCCCATTTGGCCTTGGGATGACTCCTCTCATTACTTTTAATGTGTGTCCAGCCACGAATTGCTGGCAGATTATACAGTTCACTATAAAGAATGCAATGTGTTCGGCTAAATTCAGTTAGAACCAGTCTTCAGTGAGCGTTGCTGCTAGGTTCTCTTTTGTCATATGTGCTGGATAATGTAACTGCTCCAGCTTTATTTTTAATAGGGCTACAGTCATTACTGGTTTACCAGTGCTGTCTTGTCGCCACAAGCTGTCAGAGGGGTTTAAATAACACCCTTGACATTTCCAAAGTTTCTATTCTTCCTGTGGTGCCTCCCTTTGGAGTTCCATTAGCTGTGATTGCCCCAAATTACTGCAACCTTCAGGTGCAGTTCGTGTAACCATCATTTGCTCGTTGGCATGGATAACTTCTACTTCCATGATCATTTCACTTTTGGATGCCATACGTTTGGCTTTCGTGTCTGCTTCTTGATTTTCGCGTGAGATAAAATCTCCCCTTTGTGTGGGCGGCGCATTTCACAACTGCTATGCCCACTGGGAGCTGTAGTGCCTTGATAAGCCTGTCTAATAAGGATGTGTGCTGCACTGGGGTGCCATCCGCTCGGAGGTAGCCCGTCCTTTTCCAGCGCGCTAAGCCTGCATGCACTGTTGACATCACATAGGCAGAGCCACTGTACACCGTTACTTCCTGGTCTGCGTGATTCTCAATGGCAAGTATCAATGCCAATAATTCTGCAGCCTGTGCTGAATAATGAGATGATACTCAAATTTCTCCATTTGCTGTGTGTTTTACTGCAGCAATGGCAGTATATCTTTGCCCATCATTTTGATTGATTCTCAAAGACCCGTCAATAAAGACGATCTCTCCTTCATCATAGAATTCTTCATAATTTGCACAGTTATGCATTGGCTCTCCTTCAGTGACTGGCTCGGCTATGAACATAGCTGGGTTCACTATCTTGCATCAAACTATCATAATCGATGGATTCAATATGATTACTTCATAAGCAGAAGCTCTCTGAAATGTCAATGTGCCCTTTGGTTTCTCTAGAATGGCAAATAGTGAGTGTTCGACGTACAACGTCATGGAGCATCCCATCACAATGGTTATAGCCTTCTCTACTGCAAACGCTGCGGCAGCTAAACTTTGCTTTCAAGGAAAATGACCTCTCATTACTGGGTCCAAATTCCCACTGTAGTATGCCAGCGGATTGTACCCCAACGTTATTCTCTGTGTGAGTACTGCCGTCATAACGCTGCCATTCGGGTGTGAGAACAGGTAAAATTCTTCTGCATAATTGGGATCACTAGAGCTGGTGCTGTGCAAATAGCTCCTTTGAGTTCAGCAAACCCCTTTTCCATGGTCTCAGATCATTCAATCTTTTCTTTTGTCTCATGGGCCTTCATTAGGGCCTGAAGTAAAGGCTTAGTGTAAGAGCTATAGTCGAAGACCCATGCCCTAACGTAGTTGCATAGGCCTAGAAAGCTCTGCATCTGTTTTATTGTGTGTGGTTTAGCCGTGTTCAGTATGGCCTCAGCCCTTTCTGGGGTCACTCTCTTTCCTTCATGTGAGATCAGCTGGCCTATGTACAGCACTTCTTGTTGACAATATTGTAACTTTTCCTTATCAACATTTTAACCTTTCTCAGCCAGTATAATCAATAGCTGAACAGATTTGTACCTGCATTGCTCTTCCGTAGTGCTGCAAATTAAGATGTCATCCATGTATTGCAGGACAACACTTTTTAGTGCAATATGGCTCAAGTCCATCTGCAGGACTCTGTTAAAAATAGATGGAGACTCACAAACCCCTGGGGCAGCCATGTGCTTTTAAGCTGCATTTGTCTGAATGTAAATGACATCAGATCTTGTGAATCGTGGTACAACTGGATTGAGAAAAATGCATTTTTCAGGTCAATCACTGTGAAATATTTTGCCTCAACAGGAATAATACATAGAATTGTAGCCGGCTTAGGGACTAAACAATATCATTTATTGGGCGTAATCCTTGATTAGCCTCCAAGACCCCCCCCTTTGATTTCTTGATCGGATAAACCAAAGTATTGCATGACGATTCTGACATCACTAAGATGCCCTGTTCCATCAGAGCCAAAATTATCTTAAAAATCTCTTCATCTGCCTCTCTGCACATGGGATATTTTCCTGCTCTTGGGCAAATTGCTCCTGGTTTCAATTTAATCTTTACTTCTCCAACCCCTTCAAAAGGCCTATGTCATAGGGGCCTGTGGTCCACACTGAGACAGGCACTTGGACCATGTCGTCATCAAAGTATTCAGGATGGTTTCGTGCCAACATCATTCTCTGAGGTACTTCTCTTTGGATCATTTTTACCCAAAAGGTGAGACTCACTTCCACCATTGACTCTCCCATATCTGCTTGTTCTTTAAACAGATCGTCATCAGTGACGTCGGTCAATCGATATCCTTCTTCAATGGTAATTTTTGTGCACCATTGTCAGCCTTCATCAGCATAACCGTCAATAAAGACCACCCTCCCTCGTACTGCAGCTGTGTGTATCATCATCAACGGAAATACTTGTCCCTTTTCCTCGTGCATCGATATTCTTGGCCTGAATTGGAATTAATTCATCATGGGTTCTCATGATTCTGTCTTCAAGGCCTGGCAATCCTGCCATAAGCAAACGAATACCATATGCGAATATTTCTGGCTCTAATGGTATAGCCGTCATGGCTGTGTGTCCTGCGTATGCTCTGATCATTTCTCATACATTTGAATAGTGCATTCCTGGAGTTGAACATATTATGCCCTCTTCCGTGAACAAGATTGTCATGTTTAACTTTGTCATTAAATCTCGAAAATGTTCACTGGGGTCTGACGTGAATATAGTAAAGGCACATTCATCTCACATTCTCCTATGGAGACTGGAAAGGCATTTGTGAAGGGAGCATGACTTTTTCTGCTCCTGTAAAACCCTGAGTATTTATGGCTTTGTCAGACAAGGAAAATTTGCCTTCACGTATGCACAAGCATTTTGCACCCGTGAAAACTAAGAAGGAATATTATTTATCCCCTATAACGACATCCACCATAGGTTCCCTGTGAGGGTCTGGTGTCACTGATAGGATAGAACACATCAGCGTTCCCAGTGAGTTGTCCCAGTCCATATGCAAATTCGGCCTACTGTGTGCCAGCGCATTTCCCCCATTCCCATTGTTACTTCCCATTCCATGGTTCATGGTCTGCCCTGTGCTCATTGTCTGCGATAGTTGCAGCGGTGCCTGCTGGGATTGTCCTTGTAGAAAATTCCCCATGCTTTGTGGTTACACCCCTACTTGCACTCCTGGCGATTGTTGTTGCACCGTGTGATTCTGTGCACCACCCTGCTGTAAAACTGCAGGTGGATTTGCCAAGCCTGCTCCTGTTCCTTGACCATTCTGCATCATGCCTTGGTTTCTGCAAGTGCGGGCTAAGTGCCCTGTCCTTCCACACAACCAACATACTGGCGGTGGTCGGATCATTCACCCGTTTGACATATCTTGATTACCATTTGCGTATTTTGAAAACCTCCTTGATTATTTTTGAAACTTCCCTGATTACTCTGCCATCCTCTTCCACTAAATCCTCTTCCCCTGGGGTAAAACTCTGTATTGCCCTGATTATTCTGCTGTGGATTAGTCACCTGCTGCATGCTTGATTCAGCTGTGCTAGTTATCATGGCTCCCTCAAGAGCATATTTTGACAATTTCTTTTGTACCAATTTCTCTTCCTCACCCTTACGTGCAGCTTCCTTTTTGCAATTCTTTTCTTGCAGCAATCTGCAATAGTGTGCGATGGTAAGCTGAATTTCAGCCCAAGGCTTGGCCTCAATTCCCACTAAGTTCTTGAGCTGTTTCTGTACCGGCTCTGGTAGCCCTTGGCACAATATATGGTAGAATACAGGTATAGATTCATGAGTCTTGAGTAACCATGCATCTTGAAAATTCTGTATATAAATGAATGGATCCTCAGACGCCTTCTTTTTCCGTGTTATTATAGCTCCCATATCAGAAGTATCTGGGTATAGCACTCGTTGTGTTTTCCATACTGCGGCTCTACAATTGTTAAATGGAGCTCTGTCATGTGAGGTATTAATTGTGGTTAGACCAGGGTAGCCTGCTCGTGCCCACACATTGTCTGCTCTCTCACCAAGTATGGTGATTAGGAGACCTTTGATATCCTCTATATCTAATGTGTTCCCTCCTGTCCTTTTTTCTAACTCATGTATCCACTTTCCGGCTCCCGATGTCAGCATTGGAAGCTTGTTTTTCAAATGTTCTCAATCCATGTGTGGCCATGGAATATATTGTGGTCTTACTCCCCCTTTCTCGAGTAATGGAAATTGGGATGCATAGCCCTCTCTCTCTTCTCTCATTGTTCTCCTGTCTATTGCTGGGGTAATATTCCTGCATCGCTGTCTGGCTGGTAGGGACCTAAGTCTGTCCACGTAGGGCGGTGAAGACACCCCCCTCTAACCGTGAGATACTTCTTCATGTCAGTCAGACTGTGTGGCTGATTCTGATGCTCTTTCTGCAGACTCACTAGTGTCTGACCATCTTATTCCTTTCTCTCTTGGGAGTTGTCTTTTGCTCCATCTCTCTTCCTCATTTTCCTCGTGTTCCTCCCTTTCCGAGTCAGACATTGTCTGTCCCCAATTTGTGCAATTTCGTGTATCTTCTTGGTTCCTACTTATTTCTAATCTATCTAGTCTGCAGTTTTTCTTACACTACCACTGTCTACGGAGAGCTTCACGGTCTACTCAGCCGAATGCAAAGGACTTGTGATATTGCCGAAGACCTAGAGTTACTTTATGTCGACGGTCAATGGGTGTCTTATTCAAATCAAATAATCAATAATCGATAACCATCAAATCTCTGCTACCAAGTGTACTCCGGAGACCCCTGGCCAGCCCATAGAGTCGAGGTTTGCTGCGAAAGTACTTTCATTTGCCGTAAAATGGTAATTTGCGTTCGAGTGTAATGGATGGCCAATGCATATTCCATTGATTCAGAGGTGAGTAATGTTTATATTTTATTAACAACTATATAATCCACTTAAAAGTTAGATGAGTATCTGTTGCATTTGTCTCAGGGTATGTAACCCTTAACGCCTGATTACAAGGTCCCTTTGCGGGATGGTGATTTTAACGCCTGCTTTTTGCAGGCGTTAAAAACCATGCCGCAAAGGGACCTTGGTGCTAAGTACGGTGCCGCAATTTGCGGCACCGTACTTAGCGCCTTCCCCATTCCCATTATGCCCTATGGGGAAAAAATGGGAATGGGGAAGGGCCATGGCGGAAGGGGGAATTACCACTCCGCCAACCTCGGAATGGGGTGGTAATTCCCCATTCCGCCATGGCGGAGTCGGAGAGTTACCGGCATGGACCATGGTGTTATTAGCACCATGGTCCATCCGCCAGGGTCGTAATGAGGCCCATTGAGTAGCATTGCTCTAAAGACTTTAGCCCCATTATGACTTTTTGTAAATGTAGATTCCATTCTCTTAATCCTTTCAATCCCTAAATTCCTGACTTTATCTAAAGTACGTAGGAATATGGTACCTCCCTCACTCCCCACCTCTTTTAATTCAATATTTGAATAGCGTATCATATTACTATTATTTCCTGGAACCCGTTGGACTAAAAGCTTATCCTGTTCTCACCTGTTATTCCTTAAAACTATTGTGGAATCAGAATGGCGACGTTTCCTGCCAAACACCACCAGCACACCACAAATAGGCCTGCTATCTCCTGGGAACAGCATTCCTGCATAATTCTTCCAGCATCCTGGTGCCTCAGAGCATTCCAACCATTTTTTATGTGGCCTGCCACGCAGGGCCTGTTTGTACTAAACCCATGTGATCTACTTACCTGCAGTTTTCACCTAACACTGGTGGTGCGGCGACATCCCTTGTGTTTTGCCACCATATTTATTTTGCGCCCGTATCCCACACACCTGTAGCACTTATGGACCCCCTCCAACGTCCCCACTCCAATCTTGTCCTCCTGCTTCTTGACCTGCATGTGTGCCATAGACACCTTTATTACAGCCGTCAATTATATCCTGTCCCGTGTACGGAGTGCCCCCTCCGACTCCCATTATTCCTGCAGCTGGTAGATACGCCCCCCCTGGATAGTTCTGAATCAGCACCTTACTGCAACTGATACGCACTGCTTTAAAAAAGGGTCACATTCACCCACATCATGGCCCAACTCTCACAAACAGCCATCTATATCAGTTCATCTATAAGATCCACCCTTCCAATCCTCTGACAACACTAACTCCACTCTCTTCAACTGACTCGTAAGCCAAAGCAGTCATTGTAATACAAGATTGGCCTTGGTAGGTTCTGTGGGGACTGAATCGAATAACAACTGTCCGAGCCTGAGCTCAGCATGTCTTCACCCATCAAAAAGTCAACACTCCGAGGTAGCTTGCAGACAGGGGGATCTCAGGCAGCATCCTGCTCTCAGGATAAGCTCTCATAAACATATTCCCCATCCACATTGTCAATGTTGACATGGAAGTTCCAGTTTGTTCTGTAAGATTCAAAGCAATTTTAACTGTGGTGGCCTGGCTGTTAATTGGCTAATAGTGTCTCCAAAACTACAAAGGAAATTGAAAATAGGGAGACATTCCTATACACATGCTCGATTTGGGGTACTGTAATGCAATCTTGGACAGAAATGTGTTAACATAACCCCAAGAAAAAGCTTCCTTGTTTGCCTTTAGTTATCTATTTGGACGTAACATATTCTCAGCTAGTTAATTCCAAAAATGAAAATGAGAATTCTGAGAATTCTATGTTGGTCTTTTGCAATTAATTGTGGAAATGTACCCACCTCCCATTAAACAATGCTTGCATTTATTGCCATTTGCATGGGAGATACAAAATAATAGGTTTAGGGCTCATGATCTCAATAAACAATTCTGGTAGTTCGAAACCTGATGGATGCTATTGGCACTAAACAATGTAAGCCTATGCAAAGATTCAGGGCCTGCAGTACACCAACAGCCTTTCATCCCTTTACCCTTTCATAGATTATGCTGGCTATTATTTCATACTGCTGTTGGAAAAACTAAGCAATTTCTATTGATTAACATCATAGAATGGAAATTGAAACTGATAAGCTGGTAAAACTGAATCAACACATGCGCAAGTCTGGGTGTATGCACCAAGAAGAAGACAAAACAATCAATGTTGACTTGCCTTTCTGTTTCTTACTACCAAAACCACTCATTATTTTGCATTGATTTGTAATACCAAATGAATTCCAACTCTACATAAGGATATCATTAGGATTTCTGAATTGTCAAAGGATAGCACGTGTTTGCACTCTATCATCTTTTGATTGTTCTTTGACAACATAAGCACTAATACATACCACTGTAATCCATTTAAGGAACTTGCCAAAGGTTGGAGTGTATTTAATGTGTGAAATGGGAATGAAATATAGGAATTCATCTGTAGAGTAATTAACTTTGTTTTGCAGCACATCCTGTTGACAGATATGGTGTGTTGTTCCTGTATACCATCATGTGTATTCAAGACAGGAGGGTGGATTTTAGTATGAGAAGGTGATAAGAGCCAGGCAAAGAGAGAAAAAAGTGGGCATAGGGTGGCAGAGACTTGGAAGTTGAATTATGGTTTAGTATGGAGTTCAGGGCCGATGAACAGCCGGTGACAGAGAACCAACAAGTTATGGAGGACTGAGGTCCTCCTCACTGCTAGGCTAAAAGGGACCCACAAGCCAAGCTACCATGTAATGATTGCCATGAATTGAACTGTACTGTAGAACCACCCACAAGAAAGTCTGATTGGTAAATTAGGTGGACAGAGAAGAAAATGTACTGAAAGTGAAGCCTTTTCATAAACAGACAGATAAGAATGCTTTGCTGAGCTTTAACAGTTTTCACCCCAGACATACTCGGGAGAACTTACCTTTTGGACAGTTCCTCCGTTTAAAGAGGAACAGTATGCTAAATTCCACTTTTCAGGATGAAGCTGATCAATTAAAAAATGAAACTAATGACGAGGAGTTGCCCGAAGAAAATTGTAAAACGAGCTTATAAGAGATCAATCAACAATAACCGAGAAGCACTGTTGGAGTACAACCTGAAAAACCAGAACAAATCGGACATAGTGTTTGTCAGCACTTTCAAAGAGAAATCCAATAGAGTACTAAAGATCCTCAAGAAAAATTGGCACATTCTGACAGGTGGAGAATACCGATTAGAACGCTCTATATGTGTCTATAAGAGAGCCCCAAATCTGAAATAATTATTAACTAAAAATGACATTGCCTTGAAATCTAGAATGAACATTACTCAAACCTGGGTGTTACCCACAGTAGTAGGTCATGCCCCGTGTGGTAAATGCATCAATTGTAAATACACTCAGAGAACAAAAGAGGTTGACTTGGGACTTTCTAAACCCTGGCAACAAACTTGTTTCACTAATTGCAACTCCACGCATGCAATATATGCAGTATGGTGTCAATGCCCGAAAGTATATATAGGCATGACAGAACGTAAAATCACCACACGAATAGGTGAGCCCAGGAGTTGCATCCGAAAACATAATGTATTTGCTCCTATGGCCAGTCATTTTTCCATGTGGAAGGATTAAAGTGGACGGTCTTGTGGCAATTGGAAAGGACCAATAACAGCAATGCAGATCTGAAGAAACTACAGTATAAGGAACAATGGCTGATTTTTTTTAACAGGCTCTGCGGTCAATGGGCTTAACGAACAGGTTAATTGGAAACACTAGCTTAGCATCTGACAATTGCATCCAAATGATGAAGTTTGCTTACCTAGTGTGTACTCTATTGCGGTTTGACGGTGATTGCGGGTTGTGTCAGGTGCCGGACATTGGTGCCCTGGTTGTGAGACAGAAGTCAAGCATTACGGGCGAGTGGACAGTGATTTGTCTGTGAGGGGTACACAGAAGGTATAAGTGATCAAATTGACAATAAGAGTGGTGGCCATTTAGCGGAAGTCTGTGTGCTCCGGATAGTAAGAGTTAACATTTTGATGCATGAGCGTCATGAGACGCTTAACACGTGATCACAGGGCTGAGTTCATAGTCACGTGAGAATACTCGCTGAGACTATGCACAATCGCGGAGGAGCCATGGCAGAAACAACGACCGAACGGGCTGGAAGATGGAGAGCTATTTGAACTCGGTGAGTTAATGAGATTAGCAATTTGTACTCTGATTTATTCTGTTGTAGTTACATGAGGAATTCATAATAGGTGACATTGGATGTATAGTTACTAAACGTACATTTGTAATGATGTTTCAGACACCTACCATGCGTGTAGTGTTGAACATCTAAATAAACAGACCGAAGTAAGGAGGTCACAGGGTCGACTGATTAGGATTTTGAATTACGGTGGCATATATGCACCAATATACAATAGCAGCAAGATGATGAAGGTAAACAATGACCTTTTATACAATCATATCTTTTTGTATAAACAGCAGAATATTTTAGAAAAACTCAATTTAAAGGCAGGCTATTTGAAATTCCTGCATGTAAGTCACTTGCAAAAAGAAAATGGCAAATATTTAACTAGGATCCCTTCATTTGTATTTCGTTTGCATTAATGTGTAAAAATGCAAATTTTCTATTTTTCAATTGCCTGTTTAAAGTGGGAAAAACGGGTGGTAGTCAAAAAGACTATTGCTATTGCTATTTCCATGAGTAGACGTATCTGGGAGCTTGCAATATGACCAATGTTGACATGTAATGCATATGAACATTTTGGAGCTGTGGATTATGGATAGAAGACATACACTAATGAAGCCCCAATAGAGCAACAAATAGTTACAATTGGGAGTTAGCTGTAATTAGAGATATTGAGGTCTATGTACATGATTAAATGACTGGTTTCTTTTCCTTAAATACTTACCCTCTGGTGTTTTCCTTCTTCTTGGCATTTTTCAGAAGTCGAGTGGTCTGACATAGATGTTGTGACTCTGTGTGACTTGTAATACGCGGTAAGCCTTATACTGGTAGATATAGGTACATACTAAGTAGAACAGCAGTATGATATATTCACTGACTGATGCTTCCTGTTTTTTCCCCTTCTTTTGTTTTCCTAGGTCTGATTTTGTGCTGGGTTGAGTTAGATTTTACTGACTTGACAGTACATCGACTTGTGTTCTGAGTGGTGCTTATCCGCCCTATCAATATGATAGATGTAGGAAGGGTACAGATGGTCCCCCTGATGAAGTTCAGAAGACGTGTTTGATACAATATATTGCTGAACGAAACATGTTGGGTTTTTGAGATTTGGTATTGTAATTAGTTAGCAATACAGTAGAGTAATATAATAATTTTACTCTAACCACTGATAGAGGTTTATGAGGTATTCTAGAAGGAAAGGAACCTCAGAAGCTACCGACCCCTGTGTTACTTTATGCATTATTGATTTGGTGTTCATAAAGGTGTCCTATATCATATAGTTTTGTATAGGCTGGGTGTTAAAGGGTGTTGCACTTAAAAGTTTGTTTATCTATTTTGATACTTTTTTTTCAAATTGATGTCTTTGTACTGTTTTCTACCTTTTTTAATTCAGCTTTAGAATGTTGTATGAGGCATGTTTTATAAGTGCACTAGGTTTTATATATTCTTTTACCTAAGTGTATGTTTTTGATGAATGAGTGATTTATGTGTGATTTATATTAACTGGCAATAAAATTGTAAACATATTTTTTTATTTTGATTATTTTGTGTCGACATAATACTTATTTGGTCCATGGGCCAAGTCGTCATTACCTCAGGGATAATAAGGGAAAGACTTGTGGACATTTTCTATCCTTTTGTTGGTGATTGTCCTTAGCTGCATT
Source organism: Ambystoma mexicanum (assembly GCF_040938575.1). Taxonomy (NCBI): domain Eukaryota; kingdom Metazoa; phylum Chordata; class Amphibia; order Caudata; family Ambystomatidae; genus Ambystoma; species Ambystoma mexicanum. The sequence goes on along the minus strand of NC_090923.1, from coordinate 455,750,131 downwards.
TATGGAGCTTATTCTAAAACATCAGTAAATAGCTCCCTGTGTCTATTTCTGGTTGTTGTGGTGGCAATTTGCCTTGTCAGATCATATGGATAGACTTGAGCACCAGTGGTGCCTTTGAAGGAGGACCAGACAGAAGACATACTGCAGCTGAACAGAAGAATTGCCCTCATGTGCATTATTTACCTAGGGCAACTGCTGCAGAGCTCCCACAAAGAACTGAATGCAGCTACACCTCTTTTCTAAATGAGGTCTGAGTGTGACTAAACCTGCCATTTATAATTAGCTAGTCGAATATCCCCACAGATGTCAGTGAATGAATCTGAACTTTCTACATAAGGAGGGCATATCTCGTCTTGTGATACAAAGGTGAAGATCATAGAAAGGAACCCTTGTGTGGTGTGTGATAAGCTAAGTCAAATATTCTTCTCAAAATATCTAAGAAATGCAATTTTCACAAGAACAAACATTTCTAACCTATGGTTCTTTCTTCCAAATGATACAGAGGTGTTTTATATATTTAAGATTTATTTAGTGGTATTTGTAGTTATTGGTTAACAGATGTAGATATGTAAATAGAAGTGCTTCAGTCACGTTACTTAATACGCTTTGTTAATGGCACCTGCTTGACCTAAAGAACGGGTGGAGATGAAGATGGGAATGAAAAAACCTGTTGGCATTATCCATAACATATATCCTGGACAGTTCACTCCTGGAGCCAGAAGGCAATAATGATGCCTAACACCCTAGGGAGGAAATCATGTTCAGTGTCAATGATGATTTAATCAATGTCTCAATCACTCAGTTGAGATCCAAGTGTACATTAACTTATGTGCGTCCATCACCTTGGGATCTTTCGCTTCAAGAATACATAGCAAGCATATAGGATCATGGGTCAATTCCAGGTCCAACAGTGATTTATATAACATAATCATACGACCATACCAAATGTACCACTCTACCCTGAATACTTTTCAGCCACAAAGACACTGAGCCAACTACTAGAGGTACAACAACAATAGAGATTGGGTAATATAGCTGAGTGGTGGTGCACTGTTCTTGGAAGCAAGACAACACAGGGACACACAGGTTTCAATCCTAGTCCATGCTTAGAAACCTCTTTGGTATTAAGCGTGTTATAAATAACCAAATATAATTATAATAAATGAAAAAAATACAAGGGTCACAAATAGTGAATGTGAATGATCATGGGATGCCCGCTCCCCACCCTTTATCCAAGTATGAAATTCAATGGAACACCATAGTAGTCACACTGTGGCATCAAGTCCAGCAATGGTTCTTTGGCATTCAGACCTATTGTGACATTTCATGGCATCAGAATCAGTTCTTATTGAGTATCATGATCAGGGTAGTGATTGGATTGGGAGCTTTTTTCTGGCCAATTAGGGGTATCCAGCTAAACATAGCTGTGTAGGGATATAGCACCATGGCCTTAGGAGTCATATTGAGTGGCAGTTGTAGCCCAGAGTCAGGTTGCACCCTGCTTGCCAAAGTTAATATATCACCCTCTAAGATGTCTGACATATTCTGCCTTCTTGTGTCTTGATGATTATGCAGGCTTCTTGGGTACCGTGTTCTCTTATCAAATGTTCAATGGGCCTCCACCTGTCCCTCACTTGCTGCTACTTATCCCATTAGGAGACGGTGATGGAATGCACGCCAATATCAACTCTTCTATCCTGCAGTGAGTCTTTGCTACAGGACACCTCACATCTACACCTTTGATGCCTATTTGAGTCCAAACCTTTGACTGGAGATTATGATTAAAAGACTTTTCCCCCAGTGATGAATTTCCCTTGTGGGTCTTCCATAATTTCCTGGATGCCAACCACAATTTACAGAGCAGAATAAGGGAAATATTTCTCTTTAAGGAACAGGAGACAACAGGAGAAGCTCACTTTTGGAGACTGTGAGGGATCAGATTAACGAGATACTGACACAGGTAGTGGTTTCACAGTACTTGTATTCAAACAATAAAAGGGGTGGGACAAATGCCTCACTAGCCTTAACTTTATAAGGGGTTTCGCTGCCTCAACAATACTAAAGAATGAGACTGTCCTCATCTGAATGTCCAAACTAAAATACACTGTCCTATGTCAAAAACCTAAGCTTTCCCTCAAGCTCAAAATTGCTTCCAAAAATACTAAAGGAAAAATAAAATGTATGTGGCTGCTTTCCTGTAGCCTTCCGCCACCTGAATTATGCAAAGACCTAAGGTGTGTGTACACCAACTCAAAGCAATGTTGGCCTATTTATTGGACTTGAATTCTGTCAGAGAAAGTGGCATTCCTCCACCTTAACAGTATGTATAAATGCCAGCGGGACAATTCATGTCCCCTGGACTTTCCTCTTACAATGTCGGTAGCTTGAACTAAATATTCATTTGCCAAGGGGACAATGCCCTTCCTTGGATTTTTCTTAGGTTGGTTTTCTTATGACCAATGTTTCTTGCCTTCCATGTCGTTCACTTGGGAGGCTTTCTTGTCAAGTGCGCAAGCTATTGGTGTGTATACCAGTCTCTTATCAGCTCTATTATTAATATGCTATGTGCATAGGTTCTTCGTGGTGTTTAGGTGGCCCACTGCCTTATTATACATAAACAATTACATAAATTATGTATTCTATGTCTCTGGCATGGCTTGCCACATTGTTCTGCCCCACTGTTAACTTTGTCAACTTTGGGCCCCCAGGTTACTGGGACGAGGAAGAGCGGGCTTGTAGTCAAAGAGCATGGACTTTACTTCAATAGATACTCGCTTGCATGTTTCTTTGTTTATTATGTGACTGTTTAATTGTCTTTCCTAGTATGGCAGGATTACCGAGCTCAAGTCCCTTCACCCGCTTCCCAACCGGTACCTTGTAATGGTGTGTCCCTGGAGAGTTCCGGATCTCAGCCCTGTGAAGTAAATTCTTTCAGTGGGCTCCGATATTAGCTTTGTAGCTGATCCCTCCAACCTACCCTGATATTATGGGAGAGTGAGTTCCTGCTTCCCACCTTCTCTCTGCTCCGTGTCCACAGGATTTGCTTGTTGTCACGGGTGAACTTGGTTGTCCCCCTGAGCACTAAGGGTTAATGTGCCGCAACTAGTGTCAGTGCATCCTTTATTTGGAATACATCATCTGGTTTACCAAACCAGAGGCAGCACCACCAGCAGAAATCCTGGTTTCTGCCAGCTCTGGGATTTCTATTGTGACTCTCTGCCGGTTTGTGGAAAAATGTCTACGTTTATTGGTTTCAGCCCCGATGCTGAGGGAGAGAGGCCTGAATTGGAGCCTGACGTGGGAGCAACACCTCAACGTGGGCATCATGCCACCGCACTACAGTCTCACAGTAGTAGTGATGGAGAAGGGGTGTCAACACCCCAGGGAAGCCCAAGCCCAGGCAGACAGCAGGCAGGGACTCGCCATGTGTCTGTGCGTCGCTGCAGCACACCGCAGCCAGATGTGGACACACCGTCCTATGGGAGCCCAGAGGACCAGCAATCTGAGCCAGGCAGCCCAGTCCAGGCTGGTGGCATTTCACCATGCAACCCCCCCCCCCGACAGCACCCAATTCGCGGTCCACCACGTGACGCACCAGGGGAGCCCTTTGTCACTGGGGCAGCAGTCATGGGCCGACTGGACATCATCGAGGCCAAACAGGCCCGGGTTGAAGCCATGACAAAGGTGCAGAGCAGGCACATAAAGGCTGTCAGTCATTCCATCAGGCATGGGTGCAGATACGTGGCGCGGGACAATGCGCGTACACGGCAAGTCGTACAACAATGCACTGCTGCCCTGACAGGCTTTGGGCAAAGAGTCCGCGAGTTCACAGAGGCAGTGTCAGTACTTGCAGAACAGCAACGCAAGGCCAATAACCTCATGCGTCAGCACATGATGGCCAGCGCTTCTGTACCCTCTACTTCCAACACACCCACAGATGGTTCACTAGACCCATCTCCGAGGTGCTGGTCAATGCGCCACCTGAGAGCACGCACACCAAAGGGGCCTGGGAGAGGGAAGCGCCCGCGCCCATCCTAGTGGTGCATGGCATCATTGTTGTTGGCCTGATGAGGCAACTGCACAGTTGGGGGTTGTACACTGGGGGGAGGGGGGATTGTTGGGTGTTCCCTGGGGGGAGGGGGTATTGTGTGCTGGGTGTTCACTGGGGGCAGGGGGGATTGTGTGCTGGGTGTTTACTGGGGGGAGGGGGGTTTGTTGGACGGAAAATAAATCACGTTACAAAAATCACAATGCATGGACAGTAGTGATTGTTACAAATGCAATTTAATGTTGAAGTGACATATTTACAATTTACCCATTACCCATTTCTAAAAGAATCCATCAATCAATCCCTGCCTGGCCAACCTCCCCTCCCTCAGCCCAACCCTTTGTGCATGTGCAACACCTTCTGGCACTTCATCGCCCTCACTACCATCCTCAGGTGGCTGCACATGAGCATCAGGGGGCAGTGGCACATTTCTGCGACAACAGATGTTGTGCAGCATGGCACATGTCAGTACAATTTTTCCAACTTTTTCTGGTGCATGCATCATTGCCCCTCCCGTGCGGTCGAGGCACCGGAAGCGTGCCATCAGCAGTCCAAATGCCCTCTCCACGCAGATCCGTGTACGGGCATGGCCAAGGTTGTATGCCCGCCCGCCGCCGTATGTGGGTGACGTACAGGGTTATGAGCCACGTGTACTGGGGATATCCAGAATGATCTGCAGGGGAGAGAAAGCCGGTATGGTGACAAGGTAAATCCAGTGGGTGTACAGAGCCCTGTCATCAGTGTGATTTTGCCATATTTGTCATTTGGCCTATAACATTGTGGAGTGTGCTTTCCTACGGGCACGATTGAATCAATGGGGTACTCTCCACTTGGTACGCCTATGTTTCTGTATGTAACAGTACTCATTCACTTGTCGCAGGATAAGGGGGCCCTTCCATCTACTTCTGCTTGACAGAAGTGGCTGCCTCATGTGTCATTGCAAATCCATTTGGCTACAGTTGCATTTGCTGCTCTTCACTATTCTGTACTGTTCTCCATGGATTTCCATGGCCATTTTGGGGACAGTGTTTGTGGGATGTGCATTGTCATTACTCGGCCTACTTATGTGTGGAGCATTCGTGGATGTGCCAGCTCATGGTTTGGAATTTCATTACTGTCGGATGGCCAGGATGGGATTTCTGTACTGTGTCAGTGTTGGGAGCCATGGTGCTACTCACACAGGAGGCTTTGTTGTGGTGGGGCTTCCATATGTCACTGTGCTGCCACATGTCTTACATCCTGCATGGGTGTGTTCTGCTGTGTTGGACATGTCCAAGGTTCATCGTGCAAGGTGCTTGAATGTGTATGCTGCAGTGATGCTGCTGCCTATTGGGAATGATGGATTCTGTGACAGGCACCATCAGTTGTGGATTGACATGCTTTATGGTATACATTTGTACTCACCCAGTAGCCATGTGTTTTGGCCTCGGTGCCTTTCCATGTATATGATATATGATATGATAGGTTATTTATATAATGTACGCTGGCAGGGTACTGTTGCGTAGGACCATGGAGTCATGGGTGGATCCTGGGTAGCGGGCACAGCAGTGGCTGAAGGTGAGGTCAGGACCACATGTCATCTGCACGTTGAGGGAATGGTACTGTTTACGGTTTCTGTAGGCAGCCTCATGTGCCTGGGGTGGTACAGTGCCACATGTATGCAGTCCAGGGCTGCTATTACATTTGGGACTTGGGCAATGGCATAGAATTGACCCTTAAGCTGGTGCACCTGTGCCTGTGTGGCTGGCAATGCAATGTGTTCGTTCACATGATTCAACAGTGCATCTGTCCCAGCATGGCACTGAATGTGGACTGGGCCATTCCATGCATCGTGGCAACGGTATGTTGGTAGCTGCCAGTCCCAAGAAATTGAAGCACAGACACAAGCTTTACTAGGGGAGGTACTGCCGTGCTGGTGGCTATGCGGCTGCATATGTCACCCTGGATTGTGTCCAGCAACTGGGTGATTGTTGCCCTGTCCAGCCAATATTCTGTCACCAACTGACCATCAGTCAGGGCCCAGGGTGTTGGCCTGACCCTGGGGATGGCTGGCCGCCTTGCTGGTGCTGCTCTCCTCCTCCTTCTCCTCATCCCCACTGCCCCCTGCACTCCCAGGGCCCTGGCCTGGTTGACTGGCCTCTGTAGCTCCAGGCGCAGCAGGTAGAACTCGACATCAAGGCTCCCGGTTCCAAATGGCAGCATGGTGTTGGGGTGGGTGTGTTGTGCATGGCTGGATTCTTTGTAGGCCTCTGATTTGCATTGGTTCCACCTGGGCCCTCATTGCTGTCTCCTCCCTGCTCCTGCTGGTGTAATGGTGTTGGGGAGGGTGTTTTGTGCATGGGTGGCTCCTTTGTAGGCCTCTGATTTGCATTGGTTCCACCTGGGCCCTTATTGCTGTGGCCTGTGTTCTGTTACCTTTTTGCTGGAGGTATTTTCGGCGGATTATCCGCCGCTTTTCTGGCGCTAATAGCGCTTACGCCGGACTCGTGATTGCTGATGTTTTAGCGCGAATGGTTCCTGGCGCTGTTATGACCGGCACTTGTACAGCCGGCTGTCCTTGCGCCGGCTGTAATGGCGCCGGCGGTATTTGGAGTCGTGATCCGACAGACCCTTAAAATCGGAGCTAAGAGCGTTACCGCCGATTTTAAGGGTTACCGCCCAAGTCGTGATGAGGCCCATAGACACAAGCAATTCCATTTGATTCAGCCCCATTGATGGCATGTCTCCAGTTTGTTCCATAACCATAATGCTGATCTTGTGTCAATGTTTTCCACATGAAAACTGATGTTATTGGAGCATATGATGTGATACAGTAATGAATGAAAATGTTAAACTGGGTCTCGGAGAAGGTCAATCCTGGCATGACTCAGAACTTGATGAGTGTTCTTAGAAAGAGGAAAGTTGAATGCTTACATTAGTCTAATAGGATGTCAGGGGGATGTGAACCATAACAACATAATTATCTTGATACTATCAAAAGGTGATTGGTAACAAAGGAGGATGCAATGGTCAATGATGTTCAAAGCCATGAATAGGTTGATAAACACATTAGGTTGCTTGAAGTAGCTGTTAGTCACAAGAAGATAATGCATATGAACAAGTCCTTAACCGTATTTTGTGGATCCATAGGCCAAATAAAATTTGAAGATGCAAAGTACTTAAATGATGGGGGAAAGGATAAAGATGTATTAGGCCATTAATGAATTCATTGAATTGGGGGATTTAAGATGGCCTCCCAAATCTGAGGTCAGTTCCAAAAATAAGTCTAAGTTAACTATTTGTGGAAGGTGCATTGTGGAAATGATGACAAGTAATGATCCTAGGTATTGTTGGATTTTTTTAATCAGGCACATCATTTTTATTAAAAAAGTTATTTGTTTGAACCAGGGAGACACCAGTTTAACAGTATCAATTACATCCAGCCACATGCACATTTTGGGACAAGAAACAAGCAGGGTTGCAGGGAAGGTTTATTTGTTATAAATTAAAAATAATAAAAAACGATTTAAAATATAAACAAATTATACATTTGAATACTTCTTAACGAAATCCCAATGCCAATGTTTACTATAATGATGGTAGAATCACTATTCACTGATGTATTTAACATGATTGTAGACTTTCTAAATCACACACATCGCTGTATGTACATTTGGTTTACCCTGAGCACACATTTGCCATGTTTTGAAAAGGGAATGAGGTTTCAGGACAATGGTTTCATTTTCTAGAAAACAAAATTAAATCAGGACACCCCTACCTATCTAAATAACATTACGTATCTTTTATTGAAAATAAACACCTCTGGATTAATCAATAAACATGTTAGTTTTGCAAATAATATTTGAGAAAAACTCAATTTAAAGGCAGGCTATTTGAAATTCCTGCATGTAAGTCACTTGCAAAAAGAAAACGGCAAATATTTAACTAGGATCCCTTCAATTTAGTTTATTTTTCATTAATGTGTAAAAATGCAAATTTTCTATTTTTCAATTGCCTGTTTAAAGTGGGAAAAACGGGTGGTAGTCAAAAAGACTATTGCTATTGCTATTTCCATGAGTGGATGTAAGTGAGGTAAGCACACATAAATATTCTTTACGACCTGCTAAATGAGATCGCAGGCAGAGGGAGATCAGAGTTACAATACGCCTTACAAGCGGATTAGGAGGACAACACAAGTGCTGTAGGCGAACACTATGGGCCTCATTCCGAGTACGGCGCTAACCAATGGCGCTATTAACGCCTTGGTTGACGCCGTACCCGGACCGGCAGCGCCTTGGTGGATGGCGGAATTACCGCCCCATTCCAAGGTTGGCGGGGCGGTAATTCCCCATTCACCAAGGCTCTTCCCCATTCCCAAATGAGCCCCCATAGGGCTCAATGGGAATGGGGAAGATGCAAATAACGGTGACCGTTCATTACAATCACCGTTATTGGCTTGGAGGCCCCTTTGCGCCCTCGACTTTAACACCTGCTCAAAGCAGGCGTTAAGGGCGAGGGCGCAAAGGGAACTCGGAGTATGGCGGTAAGGGATCACCGCCACCGGTCTGGTTACCGGTGGCCGCTATCCCTTACCGCCATACTCGGAATGAGGCCCTATACCTTATAAACGTCTCTGCAGTCACACGACATAGATAGAACTGGGGAAAATGTATGGAATTTCCGGAAAATGCATATTATAAGATTGTCAGATCTCATTCTAAATATCCCGTCAGTAAGATAGGAAACCCTCAGGGTGGGTCATTTGATACCCCGGTCATGGTTTATATAATCTCAAGAGTGAATAGTGACGCCAATTAGCCAGTGGGGTCAGCTAAAGTCACCAGTATAAACAAATATCATTGATACTCATGAGACACTTCTTATGTCTCCTAGTTTAACCCGCACCAGAAGACAAAGATCCAGATCTACCCCCCCCCCCCACCGGAGCTGGAGAATGAAGAGGGAGACACCTTTTGCTGGATACTACTGTATTCATGCTCATGTAAAATACAAACATAGCTAAATCACACACTTCCGATAAGTCCAAACTTAGGTTCTATATATTTCGGTTATACTCTGAAAGTGATACATGTTATATTACCTTGAGTAGGTTACATAATTTTGTGTGGAGTGAAGAATATTACCTAAGAAGGCACCAGAACTATGAGTCACTATCACTGAGATATGCAGTAGAAACCTCCCTAAGGCATTTCAATTTGGTCTTAGTTGTATCACCTATATTTAAACAGGGTTTATTATTAATTTCAGGAACAAGGATGAACTTGAATGATTGGTCCCGACCACAAGTCATTGTTGGACAAGCCCTGAAGAAGGATGTTATATCCAAAATGCATCTGCTAAATGTTTAATGATTGGATTCATATAAAGACCACTAATGGTCATACCACTGTTTCTAGCGGAATTAATCTGGTTATCTCGTGAAATGAGAATTGTAGATGTATTATAACATAGTAATTTGTCACTCTGAGTTTAACACTACTGTATTATTATTTGATGGTGAATTAAAACCATCAACATTGAAAGTTTTGTTTGAAATTGCGTTTCAATGTGTGTAAATAACAGTTTTACAACACAAGGGGTACTGTTGTATTGTCATTTTGATCAATGCAATGGCGTATACCTCCTAATAGTGAAGAAATAGAACAAAGTAAATGTACTTTTTGTATTTTCTGTATTTTTTGTATTTATACACAACTTAATGCTAACAGGAGGTCAGTTGGCCCCGCTACAGTGCATAGGGTTGCCTGTTGGCAACAGCAGGTGATATAGATGTGTTCTACATCAGTCAGCAAGATGTGTCAGTATGTGTCAGATACCCTTTACAGCTTGGTTTCTCGCCTTCTGTATTGGGCCTGTTTATTCTCTTTTTCCACTGAGGAAGGCCTGGGGTTAAATTCCATGTGAGCCTGTTTTACAGTAGTCTATCATTAATTCAAAACGGATCCAAGGGAAAACAGGTTATTCTGTTCTCCATCCTGCTATTATCCATTCTTTGTGCTATCTCCTTATTCCAGCAAGTTAATTAATGAGTGAACAAGTGAGTTAGCACCCTTCAATCTCTGGATTTGGACGTTTATAGATTACAATCCACTCCCTTTTGATGTGTGTTTCATTTCTCTATTATGATCGATTTATTTATCCCAGCAGCCCTGAGGCATTGTTGCGCTGTTAACAGCATATTCAACTTAGTACAGGTTAGCAGCCCGTATTTCCATGGTTACAAGGGAACGTGGCGCTGTTAACAGCATATTAAACTTAGTACAGGTTAGTAGCCCGTAGTTACATGGTTACAAGGGAACAGTTGGGAGGAGAGGCAAGCAAGACAGTCGAGATTTAGTTGAACAAACTTGTTTTCAGTGATTTCCTGAAGGTGGAGAGGGATTGTTTGCTTCTCAGATTGGGCGGTAGCGAGTTCCATGCTTTGGGGGCTAGAAATTCAAAGCTGGATCCACCAGCTTTCACTCTGTTAAATGCTGGGATTGAGAGTTGGTGTGAGTATTTGTTGTGTTTTGGCCTATTGGTTGGTGCTTGGTATATACTACTAGGTATGCTTGTGCGGTTTGGGTGATGAATCTGTGTGTGATTGTAAGAGCTTTAAATGTTATGCGTTCTTTGACAGGGAGCCAATGGGCTTCCCTTCTTGCCTGGGTGATATTGCTGTCTCTTGGCAATGCTGAGAGCCGCTCGGAGGGCATTGTTTTGTGCTACTTGCAAGAGATTGATGTTATGTGTAGAGGTGCCGAGGAACAGAATGTTGCAGTAATCTAATTTTGAACATATCGTGGCTCTGGCCATATTGAGTTGGTTCTTTTGTGATAGATAGGGTTTTACTGCATTTATGATTTTCGTGGTGAGAGCTGCTGCTGATGAGATGGCACTGACTTGTCTGTCCATGGAAAGTGTGAAATCTAAGTAAACACCTAAAGTTTTCACGGAGGCTGCAGTTGTGATGATTGTGTCCTCGATGATGAAGGAGATATATGTGTTGTCAAGTCTTTTTAGGGCTTCTTTGGGGCCTACTAGTAGTATTCCATGTTTTCCCCATTTAGACATAGTCCGTTTACTGCCATCCAAGACTGGATGCGGGTGTATATGTCTTGGAGGGTTTTTAGGTCTTCGTCATAGTTGCCTGTTAGGGGAATGAGAACTTGTGTGTCGTCGGCATAGTTGGTGAAGTCTATGCTGAAGTCTTCTAGGTTGCTGAATAGTGGGAGGGTAAAGAGGTTGTAAAGCATGGGGGAGGTGCATGAGCCTTGTGGGACACCACATTCGATGGGTGACGGTAGGGCAGATGCTTGGTCAGAGAAAACTCTCATGGCTCGATCATCCAGGAAGGAGGTGATCCATGCAGTGGCTTCATTAGAGAAGTGGGCTGTGTCGGTGAAATGTTTGCATAGGATCTTGTGGTCAACCAGGTCAAAGGCTGCCGAGAGGTCTAGTAGTAGGAGGAGGATATTGGTTTGGTTATGTTATTGGGAAGTGTTCCAAAAGTGATATCACACTAAATTACCCCATTTGTACTTATTGGGCTTATTAATGAGGAAGGCAGCATAATGGGAGTAATTTGTAAACCCAGTTTCCTTCCCAGTTGATGTGAGGCCATCTTGTAGATGTTTAAATAAACAATTGTGATTTTCTCAAACATTATGTTTCTCACAAGTTAGTATTTGATTTGTCAAATTGCTCTCACTCAGGCAAATCAAATGATGTGATTTTCATATCGGTGCAGCATATGATGTGTGTGTGACAGATTTTGGTTTTCATTCTCTGATGCTTTCACTCAACAATTCTATTCCTAAATCAGAATAATGGCCTTGCCAGCATGGACGCTCAGATATATGATTCAATGATGTGCGACATTTCTGTGCAAAGAAATATACATCCATCTAATTTGCATAATTAAACAAATATAACAAATAGTTTATGTTCAGCCAATAGAATTTTTTATGTGAATATTTTAAACGCATGTGTTTATGACATTTCTATCACCAGATATTCACGAAAATGTGATCCCATAAGTAAAATTAAAAAATATATTGTTTCTTATTTAACAACCTATTAAATAGTAATTCCATTTCCTGACTGGCAGCAGACCATATGGGCTTGGTCCTTTGAGGCTCAGAGGAGGGCTATTTATGACTCCTCAGAGGCCTCATCGTCCTGGCACCAGTTATTTGAAGCTCAGTTATTCAGAGCTATTTGTTGACTCGGTTCCCTGCCCATTGATTGATTAAAGCAACTTTGTATCACAGATGTCAGATTCAAGGTCTCTACAGGCATGAATTGTATCCCCCACCAGAAGTCCTGTTTGATGAAGATTTCTGATTTCCTGTTGGAACTCTACTGTGAGCCCACATTCTGAGAATATACGTATTGTACTTTTACGTTATTAGTTTTGGTTCCAAGGCATGTTCTGGGAGAGCACTTTGCTCTTAGTGAATCCAGGCAGTGTAATACAGTTTATAGCCCCTCTTCAAAGGCCTCAGTTTACACTTGCCTTTGAAAAATCCCCCCAGCACTGTGGCTGGTGTCAGGGAAAATGCAATTCTGCGTTCTAGCCCATGTTCTAGCCCATGTTGTTGTTTCAATCACAAAGCTAGAATGTATAATCATTTTCTTTTTCACATTGCAATAATATAACTTTTTCTTTAAAGCAGGGCAACTTTAGAACATTTTTCCATGAAGCTTCTGTTGATAAATATTTACACTTCAAGCCTATGAAAGTTTTTTTTGTTTTGTAATGCTGGTTGTCAGTCCTGCAAAGAAGAAAGCAAAAATAATTAATGCCTCAATTTGTTTTTTTACTTTTCTACAAAATGCTGTGCTCTTCATCCCGTATTTGACTTTTCTTCAATTAATACAGATTTCTGTATTCTCCCGTGTAAATGAAAAATAGTTTTGCTTTGCGTTTTACTATGGACAAATACAAATTTACTGTAGATGGGCTACTGACATCCTAATACTTATTTGCATGGTTCTTTTAAATGCTGTGCACAGGACGCAGTTCATATATTTATTTTTCAATGTGAAGTTATGATTTCCATCCTTTGTATAGAGGTACCTACAGTGTATAAACCACACATGAAGTATTGTCACAACCAGTTGTTTGGAAGAATATAAAATGCCATCCAAGCTAAAGACGTTTGCTTTTACATGCAGGTGTGTTAAATTGACTTGATGGTGACATTTTTACAATGCAGGTACTTGCAATGCTTACTAACACCTGAAGAAGCTGCATTACTCCACTTCAAAGTCAAACGTGTTTTAGTTGGTTTTAAAATCAATTGGTTGTCCCTGATGAGGACTAAGCAACTTAATAGGATACAGTACTTACAGTACTTACAGTATTACACTCAGGAGTGCATAGCTTGTACTTCTGATTTATGATATTCTTTGCTGTGATTGAAAAATATCCAGCGTGTCAAAACGAATGTCATTGTTGGTGATGTGGATTTTCCCTGCATCAGTATTTCACATAAGGATGATGTGCAAGACTGCAGTAATAACCTTGACTAGAAATATGAATCCAGAGATACAATATCAGAATATGAGCAATGTGTAGTGCACTCCAACAACTACTTCTCATTTGGCAAGGGCATCTCCCATATGAAAGTCAGACAGTTATGGTTGCACTGACATATTTCAAAGAATGTATGTTCCAACCAGAAAACACATATGACTGCTGCCACAATAAACCATTAATTCATCTCAGAACACACATATGACTGCTGCCACAATAAACCATTAATTCATCTCTGTCACATTGATGATGTGTGACTCACTTTGACTGCAATTAACATGTCCACATAACATGTTGATACAATTCAATCAATAATTCATATTAACCTCAATCACTCTAAATTTACAGGCCAATTCATGTAATTCCTCTGAAAAGTGTTGCACGCGGCTGGCGCACCGCGTGCCCGTGCGAATGTCTGCGCCAGCCGCGTGTGATAAAATCAATTTCCGCACACAGCGTATTCATGGATTCTCACCTCCAAAAGCAGACGTGGCGCAGAGTGGCGCAGCGACCCTGCAGCAGCGCCAATTGCGCCCCCAAGAACGCCCTCGCACAAGGAAAAGCCATCAAGATCGCAAAACCATTGAAAAGGGCTGCGCCAACCCTGCACCAGTTTACCGGACTGGCAAACAGCAAACTCAAAGCGGGGAACGCGTATTACGGGTGTCGGGAACACGCGTGCGCGAGAAGTTTCACACGCGATCTGGCCTGGGGGAGCGTGTGCGTGTATTTCAGGGGTGCGCGAGAAGTATTACACGCAAATGGCCTGGGTGCGTGTATTTCAGGGGTGCGCGAGAAGTTCCACACGCGAATGGCCTGGGCGCGGAATGGCCTGGGCGCGTGTATTACAGGGGTGCGCGAGAAGTTCCACACGCGAATGGCCTGGGCGCGTGTATTTCAGGGGTGCGCAAGACGTTCTACACTCGAATGGCCTGGGCGCGTGTATTTCAGGGGTGCGCGAGAAGTTCCACATGCGATTGGCCTGGGCGCGTGTATTTCAGAGGTGCGTGAGATGTTCCACACATGATTGGCCTGTGCGCGTGTATTTCAGGGGTGCGCGAGAAGTTCCACACGCGATTGCCCTGGGCGCGTGTATTCCAGAGGTGCGCGAGAAGTTCCACACGCGATTGGCCTGGGCGCGTGTATTTCAGAGGTGCCCGAAAAGTTCCACACGCGATTTGCCTGGGCGCGTGTATCTCAGGGGTGCGCGAGAAGTTCCACACGCGATTACCTGTGCGCGTGTATCTCAGGGGTGCGCAAGAAGTTCCACACGCGATTGGCCTGGGCGCGTGTATTTCCGAGGTGCGCGAGAAGTTCCACACGCGATCTGGCCTGGAGGAGCGTGTGCGTGTATTCCAGAGGTATGCGAGAAGTTCCACATGCGATTGGCCTGGGCGCGTGTATTTCAGAGGTGCGCGAGAAGTTCCACACGCGATTGGCCTGGGCGCGTGTATTTCAGAGGTGCGCGAGAAGTTCCACACGCGATTGGCCTGGGCGCGTGTATTTCAGAGGTGCGCGAGAAGTTCCACACGCGATTTCAGCAGGGTACGTGTATTTCAGGGGTGCGCAAGAATTTTCACACGCGATTTCAGCAGGGTACGTGTATTTCAGGGGTGCACGAGAATTTTCACATGCGATTTCAGCAGGGTACGTGTATTTCAGGGGTGCGCGAGAATTTTCACACGCGATTTCAGCAGGTTACGTGTATTTCAGGGGTGCGCAAGAATTTTCACACGCGATTTCAGCAGGGTATGTGTATTTCAGGGGTGCGCAAGAATTTTCACACGGGATTTCAGCAGGGCACGTGTATTTCAGGGGTGCCCGGGAGTCCTACATGTGATTTGGCAGTGTGGGTCCTCCCAGGTGTCCCCTGTTCACCCTCCACGGCCCCTGCAGGCAGCCCACACCACAGGGGACTACCCTGCATCCCTAGTCATGTCCCGCAGGCAGCCCACCCAACATTGGCATGCCCCCCAGCAAAGGCACATGTCTCCTTGCACTACTGATCACCAACTCATGTCCCCTTGCACCCCCAGCCCCAGCATGGCGGGGCACCTGCCAGCAGGCCCCCACTCATGTCCCACTCATGTCCCCCTGCACCCCCACCCCCCAGCATTGCAGGGCACCTGCCAGCAGGCCCCCACTCATGTCCCACTCATGTCCCCCTACACCCCCACCCCCCAGCATTGCGGGGCACCTGCCAGCAGGCCCCCACTCATGTCCCCCTGCACCCTCACCCCCCCAGCATTGCGGGGCACCTGCCAGCAGGCCCCCACTCATGTCCCACTCATGTCCCCCTGCACCCCCACCTCCCACATTGCAGGACACCTGCCAGCAGGCCCCCACTCATGTCCCACTCATGTCCCCCTGCACCCCCACCCCCCAGCATTGCGGGGCACCTGCCAGCAGGCCCCCACACATGTCCCCCAGCCAACATGTCATCACAATCTAGATCCCTGGCCCTTATGGTCAGCCTCCAAATGCAAAACACCCATTCGAGTATTGCATCCACCCTCTTAGAAATGGCAATGACATCATAGAACCCTAATAGCAAGTTTTGAAATGAACACATGGCCCTCACATACACCCAATGGGTATCAGTGAATCTCAAAACCCATATCATGATATGCATGATACCAATGAGATGATACTACACATTGAAGTTTGATGAAATAAATGTATTAAAAACAGCATAAATGGAATTAAAAATAAACAAATGACAATGGGAATCAAAAACCAAAAGCAGCATGTCCGTAAAATAATGAAAAACGACAAATCATAATCCAAAGGAAAGGTGTCCAAAGTCACAGTTCAAGAAAGTAAATCCAAGGTAAAAACAAAACCGAAAACCATTGCTCCATGGGTAAATCCAAAAAAAAATAAAAAAAATCCAACAGTCAACTATATACAGATAAACAAACCAGGGTCCATGATCCCAACTGAAGAAATGAAAACTACATAAAAATACTACCTAATAAAATAAAACTATATACAAAAATGTGGCCCATTGTCCAAAAGGTCCAAAATAAATAAAAAACAATGTTGTCATGGGCCAGGGCATCATCGAACTCCTGTTCAATGGCTTGGAGGCGGGCATGTTCCCTGGCCCCGAGGTCCCGCAGGGATAATGCAGTGTCCAGCTCCAACTCCCTGCGAAGACCCTCGAGGCACTCAGCCCGCCTCAGCGCCCTCCGCATGGAGTTCTCCGCCCTGACCATTGTGAGCCGTTCATCCTCTGCCCGCTGCCGCTCCGCACCTATCTGCTGGCCCAACCGCTCCCACACGGAAGCCACTCCCATTCCAGGGTTCTCCTGCCCTCCGGCCGATGCCTGCACCCCTGATGTTGATGGCCCCGAGCCATGATGCCTCCCACGTCGAGCCTGCCGCTGCCTCCGTCGCAACTGCCTGTGCCAGCACAACGGCATCCAGGCTGATGGAAACCACCGACGCCGTCGTGCACGTGCCCTGCCCGATGATGCCATCACATCCTCCATCTGCTGGGGTCCAGTTGCTGGTGTGTCCACCCCTGCTGGACCTCCGACTCCCGACTGTGGCAGGGATGGGATCCCCACCGAGGTGGCTGCATTGGTCGGGGCAGGTCCACAGGGGGCCCTGGTGGCATCTGGGCCGGAAGACGGCATGGAGTACGACTGGCGCATAGCCTCCACAGAGGAGGAGAGGGTCACCAGAGTGCCCGACACATGTACGAGACCCCCGACCATGACCGCTCCCAACTGGGCCACATTGGCACGGTGCTCTTCGTGATGACGTGCGTGCTCCCCCCGGGAAGCACGCACCTCATCACGAATGACAGCCGTGCGCAACGCAACACCAATCAGGACCTTCTCCATACGGCCAGGGGTCCCCTCGTCCGCAGGTGGAGGGGAGTCAGATGACATGGACATCCCCCCTACCTGCGGACGGGCCTGGGATGGGGCATCCCTGCTGGTGCATGGTGGTGCAGTCACAGTGTCAGGGACAGTGACATGCACAGGCACCTCCACGGCGACCTGTGCTGCCTTTTGCCCCTGCCTCTGGACTGCACCACTTGCACCAGCAGGGATGCCCCCACCAGGCCCCAGGTGCGGCTCAGTAGCGGCCTCCTCCTCCTCTGTGGAACCACCAACCTGGATGGCTCCACACCGTCTTCCGCCGTTGCAAGCCCCTGTGGGGGCTCACCCACCCCTTCCGCTGCAGCCGTGGGGGCATCCCCGCCGCTTAGCTCCACAGCGCCGTCTCCGCCCTCTTATTCACTTTGCGCTGTGTAGAGGGAGACATAGAACACAAGCATCAGGGTACTGTACAATGGTCCCCTAGACAGGAAGCAATAGCAAATGAGTGGCACTGTCAAAGATCACTTCCATCATGTCCCTCCACAACACATGGGTCAGTGCAGGCAAAACACATGCAGTAAAAGGCATGGCACATGCTATGGACATAAGCAAACATGTCCAAGGGACTCTTGAAGCATACAATGTTGTTTTTGGACTCACATGCATCATGGGTCATGCCTATCACATGCACACACTTCAACGTACTTTCATCCATCTGGACTCGTACACCCCAGACACAGTGGATGCAAGGATAACTCGGCTGCATCAGTGAATCTGAACATTGTCACAGACATGTGTCATGCATCCATGGCATCCACAAGTCACAGACACGCAGGTCAGAAACACAGACATGGACACCATACATGTACATGGCATCAGCACCCATCCCTCACCCACACCCATGTCCAGGAACAGAGACTGGCATGCTCTCATGTGTCCATTCCGCATAGGGCTCCCCATGTTACATTTAAACACATACATCAACCGTGTGCTTCACACATTACTGGTCTCACATGCATGACCATGATGTCCCTGCACACGCACACGCGTACATGGCCTATGTCACACATACAGGCAAGTATCAGACAGCCAGCACGCTGCAACATGCCCTGTCTCACACAGCAATGCTTGGCCACTTACCGCTCGACTCCAGACGGGTCTGCCTCTGAAGGATCTGGGCATGGAGCGCTGGGCGTATGCGTTCCAGGACCCTCAGCTGGATGGTACTCATGCTGCCCCGGCCCCCCTCCACGAGGCGCCGGGCCTTTATGAGGGTCCTGGACCTGAAGTCCTCCCAGCGCTTCTTGACTTGCTTGATGTTGCGGGTTGCCACCCCCTCCGCGTTGATGGCAACCACAAAGTCGTCCCAGATCCTGTCCCGTCCTTCCTTGTCGGCGCGTGGTGATCCGAAGAGGGCATCATAATGCCACAGGACAAGCTCCACCAGGACACCAACTTCCTTCTGACTGAAGCTGGTGGCCCTCTGCCCCTCTGGCTGTAGGTCGCCAGTGGTCTCGGATGGTGTTTGCCCCGACATGGCGACCCCCGAGGTAGGCATGGGTGGGCAACTGGGTCCTGGGGCTGGGCTGTGGAGCGATGGTATCCCAGTCGGGAGTGTTCTGTTCCAGCAGGGGTGGACACAGCAACTGGACCCCTGCAGATGGCTGATGTGCAGGCACCAAATGGCAGTGCACGGTGGCAGCAGGCAGGCAGGCAGCAGCAGATGGCTCGTGGGAGGCTGCTCGGGGGCAGTAATTCGGCCTTTTGGGCAGGAGCGTGGTCTTCCGTGTGTTTACGCGTGGCCAGCTTGATACGGAGTGATTTGGCACGTGAAAATTCTGCACGTCAGCGTGTGAATCGAGGAAAGGCCTTTAGCGCGTAAGCGTGTCAGCACGCATACGTGATTCCATTGGACCAAAGGCCCTTAGTGCGTATGCGTGTCTGTGACGTATCGCGCACGGGCGTTGCTTTTCGTGGGGTGCAGTGCGTGTGTTTTGCAGGCGTTGGGGTTCACACGCTATTACTTCACAGCGGGTGGGTGTTGGCTACGCGTTCTTCTACACGCAAGGCAGACGGTGAGTGGTACCCTGCTCCCCCAGGCTCGATCGCGTGTAAAATCACCTGTGAGCCCCTGAAATACACGTACCCCGCTCCCTCAGGCCCGATTGCGTGTAAAACCACCCGCGAGCCCCTGGAATACACGTACCCCGCTCCCCCAGGCCCTATCGCGTGTAAAAACACCCACGAGCCCCTGAAATACATGTACCCCACTCCCCCAGGCCCGATCGCATGTGGAACTTCTCGTGCACCCCTGAAATACACGCGCCCAGGCCAATCACGTGTGGAACTTCTCGCGCACCCCTGAAATACACGCGCCCACGCCAATCGCGTGTGGAAGTTCTTGCGCACCTCTGAAATACACGCGCCCAGGCCAATCGCGTGTGGAACTTCTCGCGCACCCCTGAAATACACACGCCCAGGCCAATCGCATGTGAGGAACTTCTCGCGCACCTCTGGAATAGACGCACACGCTCCCCCAGGTCCAATCGCGTGTGAAACTTCTCGCGCACCTCTGAAATACACGCACACGCTCCCCCAGGCCCGATCGTGTGTGAAACTTCTTGCGCACCTCTGAAATACACGCACACGCTCCCCCAGGCCCGATCGCATGTGAAACTTCTCGCGCACCTCTGGAATACACGCACACGCTCCCCCAGGCCCGATTGCGTGTGAAACTTCTCGCGCACCTCTGAAATACACGCACACGCTCCCCCAGGCCTGATCGCGTGTGAAACTTCTCGCGCACCTCTGGAATACACGCACACGCTCCCCCAGGCCCGATCGCGTGCGAAACTTCTCGCGCACCTCTGAAATACATGCACACGCTCCCCCAGGCCCGATCGCGTGTGAAACTTCTCGCGCACCTCTGAGATACACGCACACGCTCCCCCAGGCCCGATCGCGTGTGGGCCTTTTCGTGCGTGTAGAACTTTGGCACACATTTTTTTCCTGTGCAGGGACGCTACCGCCTTCTTTCGTGTGGCGGACATGTATGGGCCTGTGCGCGTCTTTGGCTGTGCGCTGTTTTTCCCTATTCGATTCCATGAATACGTGTTGTAGGCGAGCGTGTGGGCGTTCTGCGCACTTGCCTCCTGTACTTCCCCCGTGATGCCCACATTTTCACGAGCTGTTCCCCATTCTGCGTGTGACGCCCCGTGTTACGCCTACTTTTGTTATGTGCGCCGCGCTATGTGCTAATTCGCTATGGCCTTATCGCACGGCGTACAATGACCTGTGCGCCAGCGTGCGCCGCGCACTTTTTCAGTGCACATCCCACATTTTGCGCGTGCACGGACTTCCATGAATTGATGTGCGATGTTTTCTGTGCGATAATCGCACTTGCACTGCGATTTTCGCTATTTCACTGCGAATCGCACGTTTTCGCACGCGTGCGCCGTTTTTTCGGCACACATTGATTCCATGAATCGGCCTGTTAGTTTTTGATATCACCATTTCAATAAAAGACAAGAAAAACAGACATCAATATACCACAAAACCACAATCTATATCTGCAATGAAAGCTTACAGACTAAAAAGACCTAAAGTGTCTGACGTCAGTCAGGAAATAACCTACACCTGTGTCTGTTCAAATAGGAGCCATAGTATGAATGCCCCCCCAGGCAATTTGTATTTCATGGATACAATGACAGGATAGGTCATTTTATTTTTAAATGTCTTTATTGGCATTTGTGAATAAACTTGTACAAGGATAAGATTCTGAAAGCAGTTACATTCAAAATGCAATAACTGGCGTAAATGTGATATGGTGATCAGCTTACAACCAACGACAAAACTGTTAATAAAGAACAAACGAACTAAGGAAAAAAGGGGAAAGAAGAGAAAAGAAATAACAATAACAGTAACAGTGACTGTCCCAACTCTCGGTGTGGTTTCTTAAGCGATGTGGCCAGGCCCGGGAAGTGGGTCCGGAGGCGGGTATCTGCTTTGTTCACTCAGTACAGTTGCTGGGTAGAGCCCTTGGGTGTGGTGGGCTAGTCTGTATTGTCTGTTGCTTTCTAGTATGCAAGGGGGATGGGTTCAAGGAGGTTTGTAGCTCGTTGCAAAGACCATGTCTCTAATGAGGGCTTTCCAGGCCTCCAGCACATTGCTCACATCTTCGCCGCCGCATCTGTTTCCCTCCTCCCAGGCTACAGTCTCAGCCGTAGTCCATCTATCCATTTCCCTGATCCAGGGGTCATACCTGGGGCCCGCTGGGGCCTTCCAGGCCATGGCAATTGTTCTCTTAACTAGAAGGCAGGCCATATCCATAAGCTTCGTCAAGTGTTTGATTTTGCCGAGTCTCGGGTAGGTGCCCAGTAGGCACTCCTTGGGTGTCCACTCGTAAGTTTCTAGGCTAGCATTCCTGCAGGTCCGTTCAGCGGCCTGCCAGAGTTTCTGAGATTTGGAACAAGTCCAAAACATGTGAATCATGTCCGCCAGGTCTGAGGAGCACCAGGGGCACCTTGAGTCCGCTTTGTTGTTGAACGTGGATATCCGGTGAGGGGTCATATACGTTCTGTAGAATACGTTCAGTTGAATCAGTCTAAACCTGGCGTTTCTGGATACCTCCTTTGGATATATCAGGGCTCTCGCCCATTCGGCCTCTGTGATTTCAGTCCGGAGGTCTGCCTCCCATTTTACCTTCAGGCGGGCGCTCTTTGGGTTGGGTCGATTGTTCAGTTGAGTGTACAACCTGGACGTCGGTCTCCATCCGTCACCAACGTCATACATTTCTCTCAGGAGGGGGTGAGTTTCTGGTTCCTCAGGCCATGTGACCCAGTTCTTTCTGGCCACATGTCTCACTTTTTGGTACCAGAGGAAATGGCCCAGTGGCAGTCCATCTCCTTCTCGAAGCGACTCGAAGTCCCTGAAGAGGCCATCATGGAACATGTCCCCCCATGTGTAGAGACCATGGTTCTCCCATCTCCTCATAGTTGCCAGGTCGGTGGAGGTTTTGCAGACATCCGTCATCATGGGGGTGTCGGGTGTATAAGAGCGTTGCAGGCCCGCCACGGATCTCACCTTGTTCCATACCAGTCTTCCAACCTCTAGTATAGCGGGTGGGTTGGGGGGTCCAAGTCGGGGGTTCCAGAGCAGCTCCTTGGGATACAGCGGTGAAGAGGAGTGGGATAGAAGTTCTAGCTCAGCTGAAGGTTCATCTGAGAGCCATTTTGCTAGGTGTGTCGACTGAGCCGCCAGAAAGTATCTCTGAAAGTCGGGGAGCTGGATGCCGCCCTCTGCATAAGGGAGTGTGAGGGTATTCAGTGTGAGTCAGTGGCGAGCTCGTCCCCAGAGGAAGTCTCTGATCAGAGAGTCGAGTGTCCTGAAAAAGGGTGGGGGAATGTAATACACCACGTTGGTGAAATAGTAGAGGAACCTGGGGAGGATTATCATTTTAGCTATCGCCGCCCTCCCCATCATGGAGAGGGGGAGCTTTGACCAGAACTGTATGGATCTCCGCACTCCGCCCATTGCGGCTTCCGTGTTGGCTTTGTGGGTGGATATTGGTGAATGTGTGATGTTGAGGCCTAGGTATCGAAAAGTGTCCACCTGCCAACGGATCCCGATCTCAGGAAGCTCCTCCTCAGGTTTATTTTTCAGTCTTGCTAGTGGGAATGCGCAAGACTTCTGCCTGCTAAATCTTATCCCCGAGTATCTTGCAAAGTTGTCCAGAACATCCAATACAATCGGGGCATTCTCCAGGGGGTCGCGCAGGTATAGGAGGACGTCGTCGGCATATAGCGAAATGATGTTGTCTGATCCTTCAGTGCTAATGCCAGCGTCGAAGAACTGCTTCCTGAAGTATATTGCCACCGGCTCCAGGCCTAGAATGTACAGCATTGGAGACAGTGGGCATCCCTGTCTGGTACCCCTCTGGATGGGCCAGGCCCTCGATATCATGGCACCTGTTTTAACTCTTGCCAATGGGTCGCTGTACAGGACCTCTATCCAGTGGATGAAGTGTTCGCCAAGTCCGAACTCCCTCAGGGTTTCGATCAGCCACTCCCAGTAAATAGAGTCAAAGGCTTTTATGGCATCCAGTGAGAGTACTGCTAGATCTTCCTCGCTTTCGGACGTCTGTGAAATGATATATTGGAGCCTCCTGAGGTTGGCGGAGGTGTTACGCCCCGGAACGAAGCCATTCTGGTCCTCATGTACCAGGGAACCGATCACCCTCGAGAGCCTTTTGGCAAATATGGTCGTCAATATTTTACCGTCATAGTTTAGGAGCGCCAGTGGGCGATATGAGTCACATCTATCGGCTGGTTTGTCTGGTTTGAGCATCGGGACGATGAGGGTTTCTCTCATAGTGTTAGGGAGAGTGCCCGACTCATATGCCTCCATATATACTGCGTGTAGTATAGGAGAGAAGATCTCCTCGTAGGCCTTGTAGAATTCTGGGATGAGGCCATCCGTGCCAGGAGCCTTGCCTGTGGAGAGGGATCTGATTGCATCTGTGATGTCCTCCACCGTGATAGGCTCCCCAAGTTTGTCCTGTTGTTCCTGGCTCAGCCTAGGCAGTCCCACCTCAGCCAGCGTATCCTTTATATCTGCTATGGGGACCTTCGTCTCATGAGTATATAGGTCGTTGTAGAATTCCGTGAAGGTATCATTGATCTCTTGTCGTGTTCTGCAGGTCTTTTCATTCGCATCTTTAATCTCCTTGAGGGCCTGTTTCGGGTGCTCTTTCCTGTATAGCCATGCGAGTATTCTGCCCGGTTTGTCAGCTTCCCTGTGGGCCTTCGAGGTGCGCACAGAGAAGTCAAACTTCGAGAGTCTTTCCCATGCCTCCCTGCAATCCTCTCTGATCAGTTTCAGTTCAGCCTCCCTTTCGGTGGTTGGTGGGGCGCCACTTTCAAGTCGCTTTATTCTCTCCTCCACAACCTCCAGTTCTCTCCTCAGTTGTCGCCTGATCCCGCCCGCCTCGGCGATTATCTCCCCCCTTATCACTACTTTCAGCGCCTCCCAAAGCGTGCTCCACTTCTCGACCGAACCCTTGTTTATCGCTAAGTATTCTTCCAGCTTTTCTCTTAAGGTTTCCTTGAATGCTGGGTCGGTCAAGGCATCTGATGGCATGCGCCACGTCGGGATGGGAGGGCGGGGGCCCTTGAGGGAGAGCTGCAACAACAAGGGGGAGTGATCGGATATTGTTCTGCCCATGTATTCTGCCAATTCAACTTGGGGGGTTAGTTCGTTGGCGATGAAGAAGTAGTCCAGTCTCGTGTGGAGGCCATGGGGAGCCGAGTAGAATGAATATGATTTGTCCGAGGGGTGGAGGTCTCTCCAAATGTCCGTTAGGTGTAGGTCTGCCACCATCTTGGGGAGGGCCCCAGGAGAGGCGCTATGGGACATGCGTGGAGCTGTCGATCTGTCCAGTTCCGGGTTCATAATAGAGTTGAAGTCCCCCCCCCATATGAACGTATACTCTCGGTAGTGCAGCAATTTAGCGCATAGGTCCTTGATGTGTGAGGGTATATTGTGCTGGGGAAAATACGAGTTTACTATACACAGGGGAGTGTTCTCAAGCATGCCCCACACTATCACGTACCTGCCCTCTTTATCCAGCTCCGTTCCCATTTGTTGGAATGGTGTGTCCGGGCTCACCCATGTATAGACTCCTCTTGCGTACTTTGAGAAGGATGCGCCGCTGCCTTGGCCTCCCCAGTAGTTCGGGATTTTGTCTGTGGCCTCCAAGGTGAGATGTGTTTCTTGCAGGAGGGCCAATGATATTTTTTTCCTCTTTAGGTAAGAAAAAATCCGGTTTCTTCTTATGTATGTTCCCATCCCTCTAACGTTCCATGTAATTAGTTTGAGTCTTGCTGCCATTGCATAAGAGGGTTCCTCGATGAGGGGTGTACCACCCCTTCTCCCGGTGTTGCATGAGCCGTATTGTAGGGTGGGTGATGAGCCGCTGGGTGGGCCCAGGGTGGGCCCACCCCGGCCCAGGAAATCTTTATTCATCCGGGTTAGGACAGTCATAACAATAACAACTTGGAACAAATAACTAAAACTAATGCACCCAGCTTCAGCCACCGGGGTGGAGTGCTCGGGGGCCCTCGCGCCGTCCGACCTAGTCCAGGTCTCTGGCACGAGTGGTTGCGTGCAGGAAAGAGGTCTGCACTGGTCAATGGTGGGTCCGTGGTCCGTGTCCATAGGCGGGAGGTCGAGTGAGCCCGCAGTCATTTAGCTTTCTGATGTGGTAGTTTTGCTTCAGTATTGGTATAGCTTCAGTTCGGTTTGGAGTGTAATACCAAAGAAATGGGTGCTCCAGCCGCGATAGTATGCGGTCAGCTTTCTGAGCGTGCTAGGTGCGTTCCTCTAGCGTGGTTTCTTTGAGAGCCTCAGCAAGGTTATTGTGTTCCATCCACATAATGGCCGCTTCTGGTGATTCCAAGAATATTGCCCGCCCTTTGTGGATTACTTTTAGTCGTGATGGATAGAGCAGCATGTATTTTATGTTCAGTGTCCTCAGCTGGGCCTTGATGGGGACGAAGGAATTCCTTGCTCTCTGCACCGATTGGGTATAGTCGGGGTAGATGGTAATCTTTGAGTCACCCCGCTCGATTATACCTCCTTCCCTCGAGAATTTCAGGATCACCTCTCGGTCGCGGAAATTGAGGACCTTGGCGATGATGGGGCGGGGGTAGGATCCAGGCGGGGGGCGCTTCTGGAGGGATCTATGGGCTCTTTCAATGGCGAATCCCTGCGAGAGTTTCGACACCCCTACTTCTTGCTGTATCAGGGATTCCACATAAGCCGTCGGATCCATGGTCTCCGACCCCTCCGGTACACCCAGGATCCTGATATTGTTCCGTCTGGCCCGACCCTCTGCTTCTTCGGATCTCGCCTCCAAGAAGTGCACTTTCCGTTTGAGGTCCGCTACCTCTTTCTGTAGAGACGTCGTCTCATCTGAGATGTCCTTCTGGGAGGATTCGACTATGGTGACGCGCTCCGTTAAGTTGCGGGCATCTTGCCTGATAAGTTGTATGTCCATCTTAACCTCCCCAATTTTCGTATCGATGAATGTCCTCAGGGCCGCGATCGCCTCAAGCACTTGATTATGTCTGGCCTCATTTCCAGGGGCATCTTGTGTTGGTGAGGTCTTCGGTGTGGATTGAGCAGCAGGCTTGGATGTTACAAAGGGGTCCAGAGTAGCGTGCTTGGCTTTGTTCCTCGCAGTAGCCATCTTGCCTCTTTGATGCCGTCGCCACCCTCTTCCCCGTGTCTATCGGCTGCGTAGCGATCTTCCTTCTGGCCCTTCTTGGCTGCTGCACCGGGTCCTGACGGTGCCCTCGAGTGGCCCAAGCCGGGGTGCACTTGACTGCAGGGTGGGACTGCTCGAGTCAGCGAGTCGCAGGCTCCCGGATCCAGTGCGAGCCGCTGGGTTGTCGACGCGAGGCGGCCGCCATCTTGTGTGCCTCGCCCGGGAAGAAGGGGGAGCCAGCGCCGGGTCGCGGTAGAATCTTCCCAGGCCCCGATTTTCGTCGGGGTTGGGTGGAAGACAAGGACTCCCGCTTCGGCCGCCGGTGGATCTCCTCGGATGCGGTGTCTGTGGGCAGAATCACCTAGAAAAGGATCGGACTGCTGCGGCCCAGACGGAGCTCAGGGAACTCGCGTCCTCACTCCGTGGACATCAGGCCACGCCCCCCGACAGGATAGGTCATGACTAAATTACAAGACAACATTAATCCCTCCACAAATTCTCCTGGAACACAAACAGAAAGACCTGAAAGATATGTTCCCACTACTGGCCCATTTTCATTCCTGCAGAGGTTCCAGAGGTTCTAGTGTGATATTATTACGTACATACAAATTATTCACCAGGAAGATGAAAGTTCTCGAAGCAAACCAACTACACTCCTTCAGAGATCCCGACTATTTGATCCAATACAAGTCAAAAGCAGATACACCACGTGGAAAACCTGTTCACATATCCTGGAAAGGCAATAAATATGCATGCGACTAAATAATGAAGTAGTTCAAATACAGCATTCTTCCCACTGCATATTCACTTGCAAACACAGTGCATCTGATGGCATGCAAACATTAATACACTAGCATACCCCGTGTTGAAGAAATTGGGAAACTTTATAACAAATTAACACAGTTAAGAATTATCCACCAAATTTAAATCACACAATTAGGAAAAAGATTTCTGGGACATGGCTTTTAGAACATGCTTGTGAATAGTATGCTTTTGAAAATAAAGTTACCAGGAGTGATTTACTCACAAGCAGGTATTTAATGTGGGTACATTGTTTTTTTTAATTTTTTTATTGCTGTTTTAATCAAGTAAAAAAAAATACTTGATTTTTTCAACAGAACAACATATAAAATGTTTGCGATAACAAAATCAATCATCATTTATATATACAACAATTAAGAAAAATTAGACAATTTTTAAAAAGGAAAATGCTACTGAAAAATGAATTTTTGCATATTATAAAATTAAATTAATTGATACATTGCTTCTTCTCTTGTTTACAGAGTTTTAAACTATATAGAAAGTTTAAAATAGCATACCTAACAGATTTCCCTGATGTATGAAATAACAAGTTCCATAATTCTACAGCCGACTGATCCTTCAAGTAGAGGATTAAAGTGTACAATCCTCTGGGGAAGCAACACTACACATTCTGCACAAAGATGGCTCAGCGTCTCAGGAGCAGATAGACAAAACCTACAGGATAAGGCTTCTGGTGGTAACATTTTTCTTCTGCGTAATACTTCGTGAGTGGGCCATATGTTTAAACGAAAGCGCAGGAAATCATCCCTTTGACGAGAATTTGGGAAAAGTACCATATATGGTTCTGTCATGCCATATCGTTTCAAATTAAATGGATTAGCTTTGAACGATTGATACATGGAGCAAGCCTCCCTTGTCTTGATCCAATCTACCTTCCATAATTGTTTTTTGACTGCACTGGGTCTCTCAATCAACGTAACCTTAGAGATGTTTAATTGTATTAGGACTCCATGCGCCTTCGTTCGCCATAATGTTGGAAAGACATCTTTTGATTTTAACAAATAATTCGCTACAATATACATCAATCCTTTGTATCTTCCATCAATTGCTATTAAACATTTTCTGTATATTGCACAAAGTTTCCATTTGTAAATTGCATATAATGATAACAGACCCAACTCATGCCTTAGTAATGCTATGGGAATTGACATTGGTAAATTCAGGACTCGTTTCCAAAAACAACCTTCTAAGGTAGTCCAGTATTCGTAGGTTTTTAACTTAAAGGTTTCCCTGCCGTATGTGACTACAGGCACAAATTTCTGCTTATATTAGATTATAATGGGTTTCAGGGAAAATTTGCAAAACTTGGCTTTGATCAGTCGAGCCTGGGAGAGAGTCATAATTGCTTTTTTCCTTATATGATTTTCATAACCCAGAGAACTTTGTTGTTGAGTTATCAACGTTCCCAAGTAAACATAAGAGCCCACTGTCTCAAGGTTTTTTGACTGTAATGGCCACTGATGGTATTTGGTTCTCTGCCTAAATGTGCCAAACTGCATAACCAAGGCGTTCAATAGGGCGCGTAGACCATTAGGAGTTTTAGAAAGTAAGACCATGTCGTCCGCATATAATAAATGTCTCACTGGAATATTATCTATTTTCGGGGAATCTGTCACAATTAGTACGAATCGTGCTTTGATGTCTGCGATAAAAACGTTGAACAGGGGGTACATTGTTTATATCCCACTAGCCAACATGAATCCATGCCTTTCTGATGTGCTCACCAACATTCAGACAATTTACAAAAACATGCAGTCACATGACAATGGGTATTTATTCCTTGATCCAAGGTAAATTATAACACATATGTTAAACAGTTCCACAGAAACATGCTTTTTTGCAGGAGGAGCTATCATATTAACATTCCAGATGTTTCATGAAAGGAGATTGTTTACAAGACTAGCAATGTATTTTTCAGGTAGCTGCTATGGAGAACAACTGAATGTAACAAATAGTAATTTGAATTTGACTTAGTTTCCTCTTAAACATTGTCAACATTTGTTTAGAATGATGAATGGATACGAGAGATGTGTTGACCAAAATTGCATTCCCCTTCTATTCAGTATAACATGGAATCAGAAACAATGGCTCTGGACTGGTTGCCTTCCTTCCTCTTGGACTGACAGTCCCAAGTTCAACTGGGCTCTTTTCTCTCCTCCATCTCACTCTCCACCTGTGGTGTCCCTCAGGGCTCTATCCTCTTGCATTTGCTTTTCAACATCTACCTGGCCTCTCTAGCACACTTGATATCCTCCTTCTCTCCTAACTTCCATTGTTATGCAGATGACACGCAGCTCTGCTTCAAGCTTCCCTCCTCTGCCTCCTCCTCTTCCTCCAACATTCCTGACTGCATGTCTGCTATTCATGTCTGCTATTTCTGCCTTCATGACAGTATGACAGAGATCCTTCTCATTGGGACCCCTGCTCCCTCTTCCCCCTCCCACTCTCTTTCTGCCCTCCATGGGCCCCTTCTCCTCACCTCTCTGTGAGGCAAACACACCTGGTGTCATCTTCGACACCTCTCTCTCCTTTTTTCCTCACATCACAAACCTTGCCAAGAAGACCCATTTTCAGCTGCACCCCTCAGAGGCATTCTCCCTTTCCTCACCATCCCTCACAAACTCAATGTCTCCAGAACTCTGGCCCTCTCTAGGCTGGAGTACTGCAACAGCCTCTTCCTCCCACTGCCTAACTCCTACCTTGGCCTCCTTCAACTAATCCAAAATAGGACTGCAAGAATTATCCTTGGCCTCAAGCACAGGGATCCCATCTATCCAGCCCTAAAATCTCTCCACTGGCTCCAGGTTGCTGTGAGGATCAAGTTAAAGACCCTCTGCATCATCCACAAGGCTTTCTGTGGCCTGGGACCATTCTACATCCAATTCCCCCTCCCGAAATACCTTCCTGCAAGTGCCCTTTGGTCCTCTAACTCTAATTCTCGGCAGATCAGATGCTCCGCAGATACCTCCCTCTGGAATCGCCTCCCTGCCCCTTGAAGACGTGAGCCAGATCTCCTTAAATTCCAGAAGCTTCTCAAGACCTTCCTTTTCACTTCCTCCTTCCCTCTCCCTTGCCAATGTAATGTCCCCCCCTGCTGCTTGACTGGCTACACGGTTCCTTCAGATTCTTACAGGGCACCAGACCCCCCTTGTCCAGTCTACTGTGCACTTGGTCTCCCCTGACATCCCCACCAACCTGCACTTGCCCTTCTGGGCCCCCTTCCCTCACACTAGCCTGGCTGGGCCTGCGCCTTGATCCCTTCCAGTCCCTTACCTCGCATTTAGCTCATGTACCTTCCTCCCTCTGCACTCTCTACATTCCCTTGGTTCTGTCCACCTGGCCTCCCCTAGCACTCACCTTCTCACTCCCTGATGGGCACTCCCCCTCCTCTGCTTTCCTCTGAACTTACTTCTTGTTACTGCACTTGCATTATATGAATGTCACAAAGCCTAGTAGGACCGTTTTTGTCCTCCCCCCTCTTGTCTTGTTGCGCCTCAAAACACATTGTATATTGGTGCATTATAAATACTCAATAAATATATAAATAACACGTGCTAAAAAAGTAAATGAAGTGCTCTTCTCCGTATTCATTTTGTTTTTCATTTCACACACTTTAATATGGAACCAAACAGTTCCATCCTCAGTATTCCTCATGTTTTGTGCTACAACTCCCATCTGCTCTAACCAGAATAATCACTGTTAAAGGATCTTTAGAGTCATAGTACAGACATCTGGATATCAACAGTAGACCTCTGTTAAAGATGAAGGTAAATGCATGTGTACTGCTAATGCCTGGCTAAGGGCCCTAAGTGGTTCTGAAA
The DNA here is from genome assembly GCF_040938575.1 of Ambystoma mexicanum. Taxonomy (NCBI): domain Eukaryota; kingdom Metazoa; phylum Chordata; class Amphibia; order Caudata; family Ambystomatidae; genus Ambystoma; species Ambystoma mexicanum. Next base: position 455,718,822 of record NC_090923.1, on the reverse strand, counting down.
ATGAGCAGCTAGAATATATGTTGACCTGATAAAGGTATCATCACACTTCGATAATGGTAGAATGGTTAGTATTTAGATATGTTATCCATTTTTACCAACATCCAGATCATGAGCTTACTGGCATTATTGCCTGCTCTATTTTATTGTATGTATTGTATTGTATTGTATTTTATTTATATAGCACACCAAGCCCTGAGGCATCTGGGCACATATCTTACAGGTACATAGAAAGCAAGGTATTTACATTTGCAAAGTATAATTTTACAGTTACATATAGTATTTACATAAGGCATGTCAATATTACATCTGAAATTAGATCGACACAGTTTCCAAATATATATATATGTATAAACAATTGCATTTAACTTTATATAAATGGCCATATTTGCATAAGACGTTGGATAATCAATGTGCAGAAACTGTGTTTGGCAGTGCAGTCATTATACCAGGTAAACGGCAAGCTTTACACTGTTACAGCTTAAAGTAATGTAGGAGAAGATATTAGGTCATGTTCATAGTAAGCCAGGTTTTTACGTTGTTTCTAAATTTGTGGAATGAGGGTTCAGTTCTGAGGGTGGAGGGTAGAATGTTCCAAGTTTTAGGTGCTAGGATGGTGAAACTTTTGCCTCCAGCCTTTTGAAGCTTGTGCCTAGGGATGATAAGGCGGTTGGCTTGTGAAGATCTGGATGGTCGATCAGAGGAATTTAATTTAGTATTGTCACAAAGGTATGGAGTAGCTAGGTTGTTTAAGCATTTGAAGGTGAGTGATAGGGTTTTGAGTTTGATTCTTTGACTGAGAGCCAGCGAGTGCTGCGTCTTAGCTCTGAGATGTGACGTGATCTGGGAAAGTTAGTCGCTGCTCTGAGCGCGTTGTTCTGGACGGTTTGTAACTTTTAAAAATTATATAGACTACTGCCTAGGTAGAGGGCATTGCAGTAGTCTAACTTGGTTAGTGTTAGGGAGAATTCTCTCTTTAAGCTGAATTTCCTAACCTAGTGAGTCCCCCAGCAGCTTTGCTGGATTTCTGGAGTTTTTTTTTTTCTCCTGCCAAGAGTGAGACTCTTTTCCTCCCACTCTTGGACATGATTTATGGTATTCCTTTGACTGTGAATGTGTTTTATGGGCTATGGGGTCCTTTACTCCATAGGGTCTCATGTGTTTTTCTGATGTGTGTTACACAGCACCCTCCGTGCAGTAACACAGGGGTGTCATAGTGACACCCCACCATAGACTCCATACCCTGGGACTGACTACTGTCTCCCAGGGCATGTAAAGTCAGCATTGGCTTTGCTAGTCCCAAATTATTAACAGAAACCAGTACAAACCATCATATTGTAGACGCACTGGTCGGGGCAATTCGATTGCCCCGGGGTCTGTTAGTCGAGGGGGCACGTCTCCATCCCCCCTGATCGAGTTTTGGCTGGTGGCAGTGGAAACTACTTTTTATATTCGACCGCGAATATTTTCCTATGGGATTTTCCCATTGTTCGAGGCTACCAACTTTAATTATTTAATTCTCATAGCCTCGAACATACCGCCGGTTTATTTAATTAATATTAATTTGCCGGTTGGTATTTTTTGCCAGGACTCGATTCTAAAATGGCGTTTGTGTTCTCTTTTGTGACTCCAACCCAAGTCGAGCCCTTTGTTCCACTTTTTGGCTGGCTTATCCACAGAAGCATCCAAAAGTGGTGCCACTCTGTCTGGGTACCACAAGGGTTCTGGGAGGGGGTTTAGGCACCTTGGACTGAGTTACCTTGGTAACTCAAGTCGCAATCTTGTGTGATTGGCTCAAGTGGTGAGCCGGCCGCCTCACCACTTAGCATGTTGATTGACAGCTAGGCTGAGTGAATGGGCGTATGCTGCATAAAAGCAGGGCTTTGGGGACTGGAACTTCAGAAGTCGCCACAGGACCTGAGAATCCGACGAGGGAGAAGCTGAGCCGACCTACCATGACGACACCACCGGTGGAGCCCTGCGGAACCGACTCACCACTTTCCGACGACAGAGAAGATCTCCCGGCTGGAGAGGCTTCTTCCCCTGACTGGTGGGCACAACCAGTTTACCTTTCTTTCTTTGCACCCCAGCCTGGTTTGTGGTTGAACTGACCGTGCTAAGCACCCCAGCAGCCGGATAGCCACTCACCACTGAAGCGCGAATCAACGGACCGCTCCTTTTACTTGAGAAACTTTGTGGCTGGTTTCTTCCCTGGCAGTGCAACGGACTCCTGTCTTCCTCCACGACGAGATCCTCTCTTCCCCCGGACGAAGCACCGACTTGCATCCGCTGCCAGGAACAACTGCCCCCGCTGGAGCCTTCTCACCACTTTAAGGTACTGTGTCCGCCAGGCCTCCCTTTCTAAAGATTGCAACAAGGTAATACTAACTCCTTAACCTTCTGGACTGGGCTGGCCACCTTGACCCTCTAACTGGTCCCTTTCTTTGATCCAACTCCTTTTTGAACCATTACAAGACTTTTGTGCGCTGCAACCGTGTGACCTTGGACACATTTCATTTCGTTCCTCTTAAAGCGGATCCGGCCTACTGACTCTGAATTTACGGTTTTACTCTGCCTTCCTCTCTTGCTACGTTCGTGTAAAATTGTTGGGATCTGTTTCAACTTGTTCTCTGATTTTCTCTCCCTTTTTTTTTAAACAAACTATTAGAGTGCCATCTGCGTTAAGCGCTCACCGCGGTCTGAAAATAAGTGGGGCTTTACTTAAGACTTGTCTAATATTCTTTTAAGGGAGTGTATATCTTTTAGTGACCGTGCTTTTGAATTGCTCACTATTAGTGCCTGTGTGTTTTTCTAGATGTGGCTTTAAATAAATAAGTATATCTCTTTTACACCAAGCCCTGGTCAGTGTTTACTTGTTCCATTGTGTTCTTTTGACCTATTGTGAATACTCTGTATACTGCCTAACTCTTCTTGAGGGAAGTCTGACTGCTCAGCCACAGCTACCAAGTGAATCTGTGTGGTACAGACTGCTACCAAGTGGGTTTACTGCCAAACACCTGTAGTCCTAAATCTTTTGCAGTGGTCCCAGAGGGAACTGCACAGGTTTCTGCCTAACAGTTAGGACAAGTGCTATAGCTAGGGTGATGCAGTTAGTTATGGTTAGGAATGGCAGGCAAGTGTTAATGAGCTTACATGTGTAAGCTGTAGTATTTGCAGTGGCATTGATCTGTCTGGATAAGGAGAGAGAGGAGTCAATGTAAATGCCTACGGTTTTTACATCCTTCGATACCTTGATGTCATTGCCATTAATGGTGAAAGAGTTAAACTGTTTGTCCAGTCTTTTAAGTCTAGCTTGGGTTCATACAAGGAGTAACTCTATCTTATCGTCGATACGACAGAGTCCGTGTTGCGCCATCCAAGCTTGAATGATTATATCGATGTCGTTTAGGCATTTGGAATTTATATTGTGGTCACCTGTATTGGGGATCAGAGTATGGGTGTCGTCAACATAATTTGTGTATGAGACACCAAAGTGATCTAGGTCATCAAATAGAGGATTTATAAATATATTATAAAGCATAGGGGAAACACAGGAGCCCTGGAGGACCCCACATTTGACAGGCACAGGTGTGGCAGAGGCTGTTGGGGCAAATACTCTGGTGGTTCTATTGTTGAGGAATGATTGAGTCCGCGAGTTGGCATTGTCATTGGCATTAGCCGGTCAAGTGGCACAGCGAGTAGAGCGCTCCCTTTGACATCCGTGCAGAGCTTGCTAACGCAGGTTCGAATCCCGGCGGGGCCAAACTCAGCCTTTCATCCTTCCGAGGTCAATAAATGAGCACCACACACCGTGGGTAATATTAAGCAGCGCTCAGATACATGAGGGTTCGTAGCGCTATATAAATGCCAAATTATTATTATTATTATTATTATTATTATTATTATTATTATGGGAGCGGAGTGGACAGAGTGTTTCCTGTTTGGGGCAGTCTGTCATCCATTGCTATACTGGAGAGGAGGAGCCAGCCATTAAAATCCCCCAGCAAAACGAAGCGGAGCGGAGTGGACAGAGTGTTTCCTGTGTGGGGCAGTCTGTCATCCATTGCTATACTGGAGAGGAGGAGCCAGCCATTAAAATCCCCCAGCAAAACGAAGCGGAGCAGAGCGGAGTGGACAGAGTGTTTCCTGTGAGGGGCAGTCTGTCATCCATTGCTATACTGGAGAGGAGGAGCCAGCCATTAAAATCCCCCAGCAGAGCGGAGCGGAGAGGACAGAGTGTTTCCTGTGTGGGGCAGTCTGTCATCCATTGCTATACTGGAGAGGAGGAGCCAGCCATTAAAATCCCCCAGCAAAACGAAGCGGAGTGGAGCAGAGTGGACAGAGTGTTTCCTGTGTGGGGCAGTCTGTCATCCATTGCTATACTGGAGAGGAGGAGCCAGCCATTAAAATCCCCCAGCAAAACGAAGTGGAGCGGAGCGGAGTGGACAGAGTGTTTCCTGTGTGGGGCAGTCCGTCATCCATTGCTATACTGGATAGGAGGAGCCAGCCATTAAAATCCCCCAGCAAAACGAAGCGGAGCGGAGCGGAGTGGACAGAGTGTTTCCTGTGTGTGGCAGTCTGTCATCCATTGCTATACTGGAGAGGAGGAGCCAGCCATTAAAATCCACCAGCAAAACGAAGCGGAGCAGAGCGGAGTGGACAGAGTGTTTCCTGTGTGGGGCAGTCTGTCATCCATTGCTATACTGGAGAGGAGGAGCCAGCCATTAAAATCCCCCAACAAAACGAAGCGGAGCGGAGCGGAGTGGACAGAGTGTTTCCTGTGTGGGGCAGTCTGTCATCCATTGCTATACTGGAGAGGAGGAGCCAGCCATTAAAATCCCCCAGCAAAACGAAGCGGAGCGGAGTGGAGTGGACAGAGTGTTTCCTGTGTGGGGCAGTCTGTCATCCATTGCTATACTGGAGAGGAGGAGCCAGCCATTAAAATCCCCCAGCAAAACGGAGTGGAGCGGAGCGGAGTGGACAGAGTGTTTCCTGTGTGGTGCAGTCCGTCATCCATTGCTATACTGGAGAGGAGGAGCCAGCCATTAAAATCCCCCAGCAAAACGAAGCGGAGCGGAGCGGAGTGGACAGAGTGTTTCCTGTGTGTGGCAGTCTGTCATCCATTGCTATACTGGAGAGGAGGAGCCAGCCATTAAAATCCCCCAGCAAAACGAAGCGGAGCGGAGCGGAGTGGACAGAGTGTTACCTGTGTGGGGCAGTCCGTCATCCATTGCTATACTGGAGAGGAGGAGCCAGCCAATAAAATCCCCCAGCAAAACGAAGCGGAGCGGAGCGGAGTGGACAGAGTGTTTCCTGTGTGGGGCAGTCTGTCATCCATTGCTATACTGGAGACGAGGAGCCAGCCATTAAAATCCCCCAGCAAAACAAAGTGTAGCGGAGCGGAGTGGACAGAGTGTTTCCTGTGTTCCCTGGTGGTCCGTGGAGGTCCGGAGAGGTTCGGATACTCTCACCAGCAGAAGGCGGAAGGTGACACGATCGCAGAATAGAACGGGTAAGAGCAGCTGCGCGTGCACCTTCCCCATATTTTCCTGCCCGCTGTCCGCTGCGCCGCGTTTACCGCGAGTGAGCTCTGACGAAAAAAGACGAGAAGTGCGCCCCGCGTGAGGAGCGTTTGGAGAGATCCGGAAGTCTCAAGGATGAGGACCGGAGACACTGCTCCACCCAACACGCGAGCACACGCAAAGCGAGGGAAAGTAATGTTAAATGCCCCGATGAAGGGCTTACATACTACTATCACAGCGGCGCGTGGAAAGTCATCAACGGAGGTGAGAGAGGAAAGAGCAGCGGGAGCAGAGGTTCAACATGCAACAAGCACAATCTCAATCTCACCGTACCACCTCGCTGCATGTTCTGAGCCCCACGCTGAATCATTGAGATCAAGAAATGTGAGGAAAGACGGCTCAATTTTAACTCGAGAGGTAGAATTCGCTAGTTTAGCTAGTGATGAGTTGAGCATTGTAAGTGACTGCGAGGGGACAAGTGAATCAGAGCACACTGATGGCGCTAATGAATTAATGGAGGGGGATACTGGTGGCTCAGGGGAGTGGACTTACGTGAGCGAGGGACTGGAGAGTGATACAAAAGAAGGGACCCCCCCTTTGCTCCGATGCAAACTGAGGAAACCACTGACACGATAAGGACTGAAATAGAAGAGTTGCAAATACAATCGGAGGAGGAGAGAAAAATGGGGGTTGAGTCGAGACTGAATATCTGCACTGCTATGGTACAATGCGGCTCTGCCGCGACAACATCTAGTGTCAGAAATTCATTTTTCAGACCCACTAGCGAAACACTTGCAATTATGACTGAAAGGAGAAGGTCTATGAACGTTACCTCAAGCCCTATTCACATGGACACCCAGATAGGACTTAGAGACCACTCTGATAAAGTCAAGGAGAGTGTGGATTTACCTAAAGACGATTCACACTACAATAAGCAGAGGAAAGAAATGAATAAAACGACTTGTGCGTCAGAAGAGGATACAGCAGCAGAGACGTTTGATCTAACAAAAGAGTCATCTCCAGGGAGTGTGAGAGGACAAAGTGTGTCCCCAACAGGTCGCGCGGCTGTCCCCTCCGAGACTTCATCCAAACCAATACACACAGGCTCTTCTCTAAAGATACTGGCATGGACAAGAGTGGCTACATTGCACAAGGAGGATCGCAAAACATTAAATCTACAAACTCAAAAGGGAAAAGAACAAGTATTAATAAACAACAAAGGAAGAACATCGGACTCTGATTCCTCCTTCATAGAGTCAAGCGAGAAAACCAGTATCGCTGTGACAGAAGGAGACTCCAATGAGGAGCGGTCTTGCGCTGCGAGATGGAAAGAAAGACTTACAAAGGAAAGAACTGTCGAGACACCATGTAGAAGAGACTCAGTACGGCTCGCGGACCAAGTCCTGAGGGACCTAGTGGAAATGAATTCCAATCTATCGAAACGACAAAGGAATTCAGTAACACATTCATGTGGAAGGACATCCCCACAAGTAGATTGGCAAGGAACTAAGGAAAAGAGCCTACACGACGTGATGACGCTAGAAGCGAACACTCCTTCCTTCGAGTCTAGAAACAAAGAGATTGTAGTTTCACAAAAAAGGAGCCGAAGAAAATTAAGCTCTGACTTAGAACTCGAAGGCGGACACAAAAGATTTAAAAGTAATACAAGACGGAGTCTGACGCCCACATCGAAGAGATTGAGTGAGCAAGCACAGAGTCAGGCATCATCTGAGTCAGAGAACGAAGCAAAGTCTCTCCATCCAAGAAAGGTGAGACAACAGTCTGAGCAACCCCCAGCTCCGATGGCTCCTCAAAATTCTTACGAAGTCACGACACTCGTTGAGACGACAATTGGAAGGTTGAGCCCCATTTTAATGTCTTCAATGACGATAGCGGTGGCCCCGTTGTTGAAACTTTATGAAAATCTAAACGAGAGTCTTCGCGACCAAACAACATTGGTCGCTCTGCTGAACTCGAAAATTGTAAAACTCGAAATAGATTTGAAGGACATGACGGCACAGGTCGTGGAAACTAGAAGAGGTAATGACATATCTTTAACAGCGCTAAGAGAGTCCTTAAAAGCAACAATCGAAGATAAAAGACTCTTGGCAGAAGTGACGAAACAAGCTTTGACGCTCTTACAAAAAGATCGTGAATATAGAGCGGATGCAAGTGAGAATCGACTTCCATCAAAAATCCAACTGAACTCAAAAACAACACATGCCACGACCGCAAAAGACAGCGACGTTGTATCACTGACAAATGAGAAAACGTCAAAACTAAAATCTGTGCCTATAAGAACAAAGAAGAATAAGAACTGTTGCTCTGAAGCAGACTTGGAAATGTCAATTCTGACGAGGGACAGCCCAGAGAAAACAAACAAGATAAAGGACTCCTCTGACGAAGTGAGTGAAAGAAACAGCAAAGAGAAAAACAATAAAAAAAGGAACCCACTAAAGAGATCAAAGAAAGTGGTAAGGTCACGAAGCAAAATACCCCCAAAACTCCAACAAAAAAAAAGAGGGCCGAAGAAACGGACCTAATTGAGATTGTACAAATTGAAATGACGAGGGAGGAAGTGAGAGTGAAGTTTTAGATGATCCAAGGCTGAGTATGAAAGAAAAGATGCGAGACAGACGACTTTAAACAGCAAAGTCAATGTCATAAATGAAAAGAAGAACGAAGCTGAATGGTTTGACATCTTCTAGTCTAGAAAAGCAAAAGGGAGCGCTGGTCAAAGTGTGAAAGGCAGGTCTGTCGACATAAATCAGAGTAAACATAAAAAGAAATCTAAAAATCAGCAAGTGCAGAAGAACAAAAATCCACGAAGTTCTGCAAACTTCTTCCGAAACATTAAAGCGATAACCATCACAGTAAATAATACTGAGCCCACGGGCGTGACTAACAAAAAATGCAGCACAGACTCCAGCGAGGCCGCAAGAACAACGGCCACAGAAGATCCAGTTAAGAGCAAGACCAGACAGATGGAGACAAACGAAGAAGAAGGAAAAACAAAAACATCATTGGTGATTGAGGAGGAAGTTGAGGATGACGAAAATTTACTGAATATGTCAACCTATAGCTCACGGACTGAAGGAGATGTTGAGGAAGACAACGCCACTGAGACAGCTGATGAACACGAAGTGAAAATCCAGCAAGACAAGATGAGAGGAGTGCCAACTTCGACATGCAAGACCCCTATCGAACTGAACAAGAGGGAGCGACAGGGCAACCAGGAAAAAGAGTCTTCCTATGGCCTGCGACTCCAAAAAAAGCAGAATCAACGTTAAAGAATAAAGAGCCCGAAGAGAGAAATGATAAAAGCTTTTGCACGTTGGAGGAGAAACGTGCAAGGATTATACAACAAAAAAAAAAAATGCTGTGTGTAGTCCAAGTGGGTTATCAACCAAACCAATAAGCAATGACATGAAGTGCCAAACGACGAGGGGGGTCCAATCAATTACAGCACTTTCTCCGAAAAGTCAAAGAAAAACAGCTAAACCCATCGATCACAGTTGCAAATCTAAGAAAGATGAGAATTCCACCCGATATAGGGTACTGGTGGAAAACATTGATCTCAAAAAGAGTGACCCCGCTTTAAACAGATACACGATATTGCAGATATTCCAAAAGATCCCGATGCTAAGAACTTTAAAGAGCCCACAAATTGACAGGGTTGAAATTATAGCAGACTCAAACCAGAAATTTGTACTGCTTCACATTGCTGAGAAAAAAGTTGTGGAACTGATAATGATGAGCGAGAGACAATTGTTGAACGCAGGTTACCAAGTGTGTGAGGCAGATAATGCACTGGGAGGAAACGACTGTGATAATCCAAAAGATAAAGGTGCTCAGTTGAGAACCAAAAAGGAAACACAATTGAAAAGCCAACAGGAGAAAAGTCTAATAAATGAAGCCCAAGAACTAGACAAAAATGGAGGGGACGAAGAAGGTGGGGGTATATAACACTCGTTGGAGGAGATAAAGCAGAAAAAAATCAGAATAATAGTAGAGAACACCCAGGATTTAAAGAGGATGAAGTGCAAAAACACACTGAATACTGAGGATGAGTCCCAATCATGGGGATGGATAGCAAAATCTTTAAATGGGTCACCAATGAGCTAATGCCACAGGGGAAAACTGGTGATAACCGCCTGGAACACGAGGGGGTTCAACCATTTATTGAGTTCAATTCCAGAGTTCTTGAGAAAAGCCGATATTGTCTGCATGCAAGAAACATGGTTAACATGTACACCGTGTGTAGAAGGCTATGAAGTAGCTTTCAATCCAGCGATTAGCAAAGGAAAAGGTCGCCCAATGATTAAAAGAAAAAGCGGTCTGAGAATTAAAGAAGCTTGGAATCTATCATCCCATCTACAAAAGATTTGCATTGAACCAGTGTGTCCATCAACAACTAACAATCAGACCATTAAATAGGCCGCTGATGCGAGGTGGTTGCAGAGTATTTTGTGGTCTACTAAGTCGAAGGCGGTGATAGAAGGAGGGCAAGGTTGCCTTTGTCTTTTATAGTTTCTATTTGTGTTACTAGATCTATCAGGGCTGTTTCATGTGCCTTTGGCCGTAAGCCTGATTGGCAGAGCCCTAGTAGGTTTTTACTTTCCAGACAGTGCTGAATCTGTAGGTAGGCAGCTCTGTCCAATATTTTTAGAAGGAAGGGCACTGTGGTACTTGGTCTGTAGTTAGTCAGGGCTTTAGGGTCTAAGGAGGGTTTCTTTAAAAGTGGCAGGACCCAGGCGTCTTTCAGGTTGGTAGCTACTGTGTTGGATGCAAAAGATGCATTTATTAGTGAGGTGATAAAGGGTGCCCGCTTGTTCGCTGGCTCTATGACAATTGTAGCTGGACAGATATCTCCCAGGCATCTGGATGGTTTTAAGCTTAGAATTATATCCACAAGTCCTTAGTGCTGAGTGAGGAGAATTTGAACAGATCATGTTGCTCAGGTAACAGTATTTGAGTAGTGGGTTTGGGTAAGTTAGTGGTAAGGTTAGCTTTTTTGGTCTCAATTTTAGTTTGGAGGAGCTCACTTTTATCTGAGAGAGCTTTTTGAATATTATTGCACCATGTGAGGTTTATGTTGCAGGAGCTGGGTGGTGTGGTGGGAGATTCTCACTCTCTGAGTATGTTAAAATGTTCTTTTCTATTGGATTTGGCTTTGGTGATCCGGTCGTTGTAGGAGTCGCATTTTGCTAGGAAGATTACTGATTTGTAAGTAGAGAGTCTAAGGTGAAGTTATCTTTATTGGATGTAGAAGGGAAGTTTTTCCATGTGGCTTCAGCGGTTCTTTTGTTTTTGCACAGAATTCTTAGGTGCAGTGAGAATGAGGTTTAGCTTTTAGCATTTTTTGTGGTGGAATCTTATTGATAGCATTGAGTATTGTTGCATTATAGAGGTCCACAAAGGCAGTAGGGTCATCATTAAGGATGGAAGGTTTGGTGAGAGGTTGAAGAAGTGCAAGTATCTTATGAACTGTTACATTCCCCATGTTTCTGGCTAGTCTGGGAGGTGCCATCATTTTGTCGGAGTTGGGTTGAATGCCAATTTGTATGGTGAAGAGAATCGCCTGATGGTCAGTCCAGACGCAAGGCTGGTTAGAGAGAATGTTGATATTGTAATTGATAATCTGTGATCCTGTCTAATAATCTATCTTTATTATGGGTAGGTTGTGAGACCCGCTGTGTGATGCCTAGATCTGCAATGTTGTTAGCGATGGCTAATGCATTAGGATCCTTTGGGTCGTGGAGTTCTAAATTAAAGTCTCCCAAGAGTATAATTTGTGAGCCGAAGTGTACAGTTATGGTTCGCGTAGGTGACATGGGTAGCTTGATTGAGAGTAGTTCTCTGGAGGGGAAAGTTTTGGTGGTGGCAGGTCTAATAGCTAGGGACGTTTTAGCGATGATGGCTATGCCACTGCCTTTCACAGATGTTCTATCCTACCTGATAATAGTATACTTGTCTGGAATAGCAAGTGGGAGCAGTGGTCCAAAGGTGGTATGGACCCAGGTCTCAGTAATAGCTAAGAAGTCGAGGTTGTTAGTGGTTATGAGGTCATTGATGTCAAGCGCATGGGCTGTTAATGATCTGGCATTGATGAGTCCCCCTTTGATGGGTGGGATTTTGTTCTCCATAGCCATGTTATGGCTCCGTAGCTTGGGGTTGTTTACCTAGGTGGATCATTTTCTTAGAACTATCTGGTGTCTGACCTATTAGTAACGGTTTGGTGCTGGTTTTATTAGAGCTTATAGTTAGTGATGGACAGTTTTTAGTGAATCTGTAGCCTAGTCTTAGGTTTCTAGTTGCTGTGGGGCATGATTGGTTAGGTGTTGCTCTGGTGGCATGTAGTTTTAACCATTGGTCAGGAGTTGGGAGTTGGGCAGTGTTTTGCATAGATGATGTCAAGTTCTTGGGTTTGATGATAGTTTGGCCAAGTTAAGGTAGGAACGTTGTAGGTTTGACGCTATCTGATGGGGGCAATTTAGTGACCATGGATAGGGCGAGGGTGAGTCTTTTTGGTATGGTTTGGGCAATCCCTTACACATCTTTGGAGTATCTAGGTACAATGGTGCAAAGGGCAGGGTCTGCCATGTTGCAGATGACATATGCTGGCAAACTGATTGATAAGCTCACAGTGGCTAACAAGGATTGGTGCATGACTAAGTTCTAATTGTTGTGGCAAGTTAAGGACTATGAAGCAATGTTGCTGCAAGAGCAAGAGGCATGGGTGCAGCAATGTTAAGTCTGTGAGTCGTGAGGGGCACCACAACATTATAATTTGCAGCGTGACGGCCGTGTGAGGATCAGCATTCACAGAGACACTGTATGGACTGCAAAGGGCTGTTGGGCACAGCAAAGTCGGCGTACAGTTGGATAGACATAATGGTGTAATAGGTACAGTAAGTTGTTAGGCATAGCACATTAGGCATACAGTAGGATATGGGTGAGTTGCACGATAGTGATTAGGCTCTACTAAGGGTAGGCGTCACACGTTAAGTAGTATAAATTATTTGCGCGACTTACTGCTGTGGGTCATACGAATAAGATGCTGGTATTGCACATGATATGCTTTGGAGTAGACTGTACATTGAAGGTCTTTATGAACATACAGTATAGTACAACCAGGTGGTTCCGTTCGAGATCAGGCAGTGTGCAGAGTGCAAGGCACATCCCACAGCGCACAAGCGCAATTACATGGAAATAGTATACATAGTAAATAGCATCAAATAACCATTACCAAAGGTCCCCTGAAGGTTTTTGAAGTGTTTTACCAGAGATTAAGAGAAGTACAAGTGCTTCCCTTCCAACGAGGAAAGTAATGTTCTCCATGGGGCATCCAAAACAGGTAACAAAGTGGTAATCTCTGAAGCCCCCTTCTAATTTACCATAGAAAGGGGTTAAATTTTATGAATTATAAAAATGTACATTAGTAGTGTGATCTGCTGTTGCACACAATCCATTTCATCCTCAAAATGAGGCTGGAAACCTAAAGATAATGCATGCAGATTTTCATCAACTCCACATGCAGTATTTATGGACATTTTCATCACCATTTGGACAGGTTTCGTATAATCAGGCAAATTTCCAGAATTACTATGAATGGTAACAATAACTACTTGATGAAGTATTCATTTAGGGGTGTCATACAAACGTTATATTATTATGGAGGAACAGGCCTTACAACATTTCATTAATTACTGAAATACCATTTACGGTGGCATGGACTTGGGAAACAAGAACCTAAGCTGAGATTAAGTGTGGCAACTCTTTAATTGCCTGGCCCATATTCATGACAATTTAACAAATCATCGAAAACAAGTTTGACACAACTATATATTGTAGGTACTTTTGATAGACAGGGGTACCCCCAGTTTAACAGATTCAATATATCCCAATCCACATTCTGGGACAAGAAACCAATTATATTCTAATAAAATGTATTTTTAGTTGAATTAAAACATTTTTAAATGCAGGTGTCTTGGTTAGTGTACTCTCATAATACAAATCCAAGTTAACAATAACATGCAAATATAAGGAACACTATCTGCATGACCGATCTCACATAACAAAGTATATAGTTTAGGATACATGGCTTATTCAAAACAAGCACCCCAATTTCAAGCAGAAAGAGGATGAATGTTCATAATGGCAATATAGTACCATTTTTTAACAGACCCTGAAGTGCAAATGCAATAATTACAAAATCATTTGAACATGCTTCCTTTTTAAAATACTGAAATAAAACATGCAATGTTAGTTTTGAATGGTTCTAAAATAATGTGTTTAGGACATAGCGCATTTTAAAAAAAATCTGCAACTCTTGATTTGCAGCAAATTAGATAATTTGTGGCACTTAAATTACAATTAAATGAAGAAAGGAGAATCTGCGTCAGACAACACATCTTTGTGGATCTGATTCCCTCTATACAATCCCCCCCTCAACACTTCTATAGAGTATGGACAGAAATGCTAATTCAAGATATTTTATCATAATTTGGCTTTCACAGGATAATCCCGCTGCTAACTTGACAAACCAACTGTAGATTCTTGCTTTTGCATTCAAAAAGAGACATAATTTATTAATTTTTAATCAGTAGAGATACCATTTCTCATCATATATTTTAGTTTTGTAGTGTACCTTTTCAAAACACAGGGAATTGACAATTTATTGTACATTTTGAATTCTTTTAGCAAAACCCAGTACAGGAGCAAAGGCCAAACTGGTCAGTTGACCTCAGTTAAGTCTAGATCCCTCTGTCTGGATCTTTAATTATGCAATATCAGCTGTAAACCCAGGAAACAAACAAATTTTCCTTCTAGGCTATGTGTCACATTTAGGCACTGCATACCGTTTGCTCTATGTATAGGGCCTTCATTTGAGTCCCGATACCACAAGGACCAATATGCTTGCCAAGTCCCAAAGTGTCAGTTTCAGCTGATTAATTAAGGGTGAAGTTCATATGATATGCTGCATGAAATGAAAAATGGGTGTTTATCAAATAATAAGTCATAACGGGCTGATGTTCCACTCCTCAATAGGCTGCCCTAGTCTTCTTGGCTCTACATAGGCTTAGCCTCCCCTTCATAGTCTTTCTTGAATTGCACCTTTTAGGATCCACAAACCCTTTTATTGTGCACTATGTGTGGGCTTCTGGGAATCCCATATCTCAAAGACTAACTCTAGCCAACAGTCCTCCAACCAGTTGAGGAAGCACAGAGAGTCTATTTGAAGAAACAAAGGGAGAGACAGAGAGGATTGATTCTTTGTTGTTCTGCCTTATATTGGGTCCCTTCTGCTCCATTCTCTTCCATCTCTCTAGTGCTAAGGTGCTCTCCCTGTCCCACTCTTGTTCTTCGTACCAACTGATATGCCTGACTAGGACCCACTTTGACTGTTGGAACCTTCCTGCACTGACTGGCCAGGCTGCAGCCTGTGGCAATTATTTCACGAGGCAATTCAGGATTTTACTTATCCAGATGTTTTGCACTGTCAATCATGTTTAATGTTTCCTGGTGGTTCCTGTTAGTGTCTCCTCAGGGTCTTTCCCCCTTCACAACCTTGCCCAAATCTAAGTCCTTCAGAATATGCACCTCATTTCCTGATGTTAACAACTCCTAAACAACACATCCCATTCCTAAATACTCCATGGCACCACTTCTACCTCCAGATGTAACCACCTCCTCTTCCAAAACTACCTTCACTTCCCAAGGTTACCAACTCCTCCTCAGACTACGGATGCTACTAGCCCCTTCTCAATACATTATTTTCCTCCTGATGTTACCACCTCCCACTAAGCACTACTTTAATAAGGTGATATCACCACGTCCTGTTCAGTATTAGTTCAAGCCCTCAAACTCTTGATCATTAGCATTTTCTCAACCTCTCACTTAAAAGTCACCAACTCTCTAGCATCTTCTCTCTCTCCAGTCCTCTCAACTGCCTCCACATTCCAAAACCCTCCAACAATCAACACTAATTAAACAGGTTCACTGGATTTTATATGTCTTTGTTCCTTCTACCTGGCGTTGCTTTTCCTATGTTCAACAGAAATTATGGTGGGCTCTAGGGAACACATAACGTGTTTATCTGGCCTGGCCACCATCTTAGAGTCCACTTCCTGTTTCCAGAATACCATATCACAGCACTGAATCAGAAGGAACGTCTGCTGCTGGTAAGTCCCTTGACATTCTGTATAACCCTCCTGAATGAGAAAGGGATGCTGGCACTCTAATAATGTGCAACTTTTTATCCTCTATGAGGGAATAATCTCATGATAGACAATCAACTAGTATGCTTTTATAATTCATGGGTAAACCTTCTGCTGGAAAACCACATTTAAGCAATATTGTATCATAAGTGGGCATGCAGGATTCAGGGAACATCCCTCTAAGATTTCAAAATTACTTATTTTGTACAGCAGACAATTTTTAACATTGGCAATACCTTTTTTATTAACTAAGTTTTTTTACTGAATGTAATTTGTATACTGTTTAACAGATCAGATATGAAAAAGTGCCCTGATGAAAAAATGAACAAGTCCTGAATTTATCACAAATGGAATGTAGACATTTATTTACACATTCTTATGGATTTCTCTCTATTAATGTTTTGAACATTACTTTACATTATCTGATAAATGTGTGATTGTTTAAAAATTGCTTTGTCTACTAATCTAAATATGCATATGCTAATGCATTTATACTCTGATTTATAAGAAGGTTTTCAAGATATTGACTGATCACAGTAATATGGTATTCAGGGAATGGGAGTACCCTGAATACGAGCAAACAAGATTTTTCATTCACCATATGTGCCCGGGATGATTATACCTCCCAGCACACTCACTTGTTTAAATAGTAACAGATATTCATTTAACATAAACACATTCATCAGATTATCTTAATTCAAGGTGTGCATTAGAGAGTCCTATAGTTTTGACATAAACGCAAGTTCTCAGTGTCTTAAGGTGAGCAGGGTTGCATCTGCAACAAAGAGCTAATATGTTTGCTTAAATAACTGTCAACTGACAATTAGCTGGGGTTTTGGTTGATATTTGCTCTTTGTAGATAATGGATAACAAGCACATTCTTAGAGTATGTAACTTCCAGGCCTTGTAGATTTTAACTCTGTGTAAGTGTTTCTATATATTTTTGTATTCCTGTGTGATGAGGTGTTATCTGATTCAACACCCCCTACAACAACAATCCCACCCAAAAATCCCGGGACAAGGATCATGTTGTTTTTGATCTGAATATTCTTTTCTATTTAAAATAATACATCTAAATCAATGATGGCCCCTAAACAGTATACTGATAAAATCACCCTCATCATATTTTTTAATATTCTTTACAAATAAGTACAGGCAGCTTGCCTACAGAACAAACACACAACCTGCCTGATAACATTGTATACTCATCATAAACACAAACATCCACTCATCTGAAAGCAAATCTGAATAGCTGTTCTAAGCAAATTCATATAATCATGTCCAGAAAAATAATTCAAATTATTGCTGGTGTTTGATGTTATATTTCAGAACAAAACATCTACATATCTACATATGTTCATTAACAGAGATATATATATATATATATAACTTGGCTTTCTCTAACACCATTGACCATTGACAAGTGTCGGCATCAGAGACCCCTACACTGATCTTCAGTTTCCTGTTTCCATCTGATTTTATGATTTGAATGAAGAGGCCTTTTCGCAGGACAAACAAAGCATGGCATATCTTTCCTATTGCAACCCCTTTATCTTGTCTCATTGTTCATGTTAATTTAAAATGCTTGCACATGTAATTGTTCACCCTTACCTCTTGAGTTTGGACAATATCTTTGTGAGCATCAGGATCTGGATTTCCCTGGTGGGATTTGTTCATTTGACCAATGAGCTCAGTCATTTGTTTGTCCTGCTACTAGATTTGTGAAATCTGTTCTACCACCTATTAACTGTCTTTGGTCATAACTCTGTTCTACCCTACAAGTGTAATTATCCCTTCTAGGGGTGTAATTCTGGGAACTCTCAGACTATTGTTGTATTATTGCTCGGTCTCCACTCACCCTGGTTTTGGGATCTATTATTCTGCTTGTTAGGAGGAGTAGCAGGAGGGGGAGCAGGAGGAGGAGGAGGAGGAGAGGTGTTGGGGTACATTTGGGAAGGGGTAATGGTGTATCTGGCAAACCCTATGTCTTGACTATGGCCTGATGTACCAGAACTATTAGTATTTCTCTAGGAAGATCAGAGCAGTTAAAAGATAGCTTCAGGAATAGGGGTACATCTTCATCCTTCCATGAAACTGATTTGTCTCTGAACTTTAGCTTATTTCCTTTAGTTTCGTTAGCTTTAATCAAGTATTGTTAACCATTTCAATGATGATGTGTTGTTTGCATTGCACAAGTTGTTCCCTAGATTCAACAGATTCAATTAGGCTGGTCTGACTCAATGTGAACACTCTAGTTGTGGAGATCAATATATCTTGTGCCTTTGTTAACTCTTTCTGCACAGAATACTCTTTCTGGCTAACACGCTGGTATTTATTTCACTGTCTCTTAGTGTAAATAATGGCACCTGCCCAACTCTTTCTTCAAGTGTTTAATTTGCAACACTGCACTATTAAAGTCCTGTATTATTTTGTCTGAACTCTTGCTCAATATCACATGTACATCTATTATTTTCACTAACTCTTGTGAAGACAACTTATCTGAGCACCTGAGCACATGTGATCATGTACATTGTGAGATGAAATGGTTTATTCATTGAATAGCAGCATCTGTTTCGTGGGATAACTAGGTCCTTTGGTGTTTGATTATTTTTATATTCTGTTGTATCTGATCATATTCAGCTTGCAAATCGACATCTTTCATTATGCATTTTGCAGCTGCTTCCTGAACTTCATTGATTTGTATTTTTATGTACATAATGTCATGTGATCAATCATTTAATGTAATCAATCATTTGTATGAATGTTTTTATAACTTATTTTCCTATTTAATGGGCAATTTGAATGTTGCACTGACTCTCAATGCTGCTAGCATTCCAAATTTCCTTTTGTAAGCACTGTTTTGTTTCTCTGCACACTTTCAATTTGTCTTAAATTGCCTCAAAAAAAGTGTGCTGTTTTTAAATGAGATATGGTTGTCATCCGGAGTGTCAATTAATTGTCATATTTCCTATTTTGGCTAGTCACTACCTTGTTGAATATGCAAAGCCTTTTGAGAATGTCTTTGGTTATGTTTCTGTAAATTTCTCTTTCAGTTAATCTCTCCTCAATCAACTTGAGGTGAATAAAGTGAAGGGCCGAAAGATTCACAAGCATAGTTATTTTCTGTTTATTAGTTAAAGTCACATACAGCTTCTTAAAAACCATTTTAGTGATCTCTAACCTTCCCAAATGTTTGCTTGTGGTCTCTCAACTAACCCATCCGCTGCCCATGCAGGAAATATCTAGATAGTGCATGGTCTTTGGCCACTTCTAAATCTTTCCTGACTTTATGTGACATCTCTGGATATTTGGTCAAACATCACAATCAAGATTAATCCATTATTAATCTATAATCAGATAAACAATCCTGCTGAATTATATATTTCACTTCCACAATCCAATATTTTATCAAACAAAATATCCACAAAAATAAAACTCCATTATCTCTTTCCTCCATCCAAAAGCAACTTATATGCATGATGATATTATCTAACAGGAACCATCCAATTTAACACAACAATGCAATTTCACACATGGCTGTGATATTAGGCAGAATAAGTGCTACACAATGCATTCATGTGTTGACATCAGTGACATCATACATCCACACCGCAGATGAGCCCATTTCCGTAAGTGAATGTATCTATTGTGTGTATTTATGTGCAATCAGGGTTTACCTGATTTAGCACCCTTTGATGTCCTGGGTGTTAGTCTTAGCAGTGTACAGTGGTGGTGCGAGTTATGGTTGCTTAGCTTACCGTAACTGGCACATTTCTGAGGTTTTTCGGTTTTACTTGTAACCATAATGTCCCTTTAAGAACATTTTCGTCATTGAATTTCATGGGTTTTATTACCAGTGCATGCTTTTTTCCTAAAACTTCCTAAAATCATGCTTACCCCAATATAGCAACTTTTCTGTCCAATTTACAAAATTTCACCTTACAACTCTGCTATTTCCTAACTACTAGCATCATTGTTAACACTTCTATACACTTTTTGCAACTTTTTCCATTGTTTTTGCATCTGTTGACGTATGCAAATGTCTGACGTCATCACAAACCTTATGGACAGCGCCACGTGTCCATGCACTCGAGGACAGTTCAGAACTGCATTTTCTACCGATCTATGAACTTTCAAGCTCAAATTGTACACTTGCACAGCTCCTACACCTAAACTTACTCATTATCTATTAACAATCTAGTACAAACCACATACTTGGAAGAATATTAGCAAAACTGCTACTTATGTTAAAAATGGCATCAGCTATTGCCATCCCTCCTCCCCATCAGCAAACACCACCACCACTTCCAGCAGGAGGACCTACACAACAAAAAAAGCATAGAACTTCCAAAGACAATGAAGAGGACCAAGAAGCGGCATCCCGTTGTAGGAAGGACAATCCCTTTCCAAGATGGCCACCATAGAAATGGAAGGTGAGGCTCCGTATAAAGCCCCTCTACCCTTTCCATGGCGGCCTGCTTGAGGCGAAGAGAAGGAACAAATGCAACAGCTGCATACGCTGTTGCCAAAATAAGGTAAATAGGCAGTGTGGGGGTGATAAAAAAACAAAATGGGACAGAAGGTGGGCAGGAAGATGACGGTGGGGAAAGCCGGCCGTCAGGCATCTAGGAATTCCGGGCTTGTACCGGCGGTTCAAGCCCACGTTCCTAGCCACTTCATTGGCTGGCTGCCCCACCCAGAGTGCTAATGTTCAATTGTACATTAGAGAAAAATATAAAATGAAAAAATGTAATGTCTCAAATACTTTTCTCTTGCATACAATAAGGACAATCATCGATGGACCTTTATAACGGTCCGCAGTCTCAACAGTTCCCTTTCCATGCCATGGATCATTAAAGCACCAAGATGGCATGTGAACACCATCGCACATGGCAGCCCATTTATCCTTTTTAATGTTATATTTCCAACACTCCATCAATGCCTGCTTTCAAACAGTCACACATCCATCCACAAATCACTTTCAAAAACTGTACATATAAATCTATCAAAACTCAAGAGTAACAGGGGATACCAGGGATATCTAAGTACTTTGACCTGACCTGGATAGAACATGCACAAAGTAAACTTAAAAGGTCTGAGTACTGAAGTGTTCAGGTGACAACTGCTGGTGTAATAACAAAACCTAATTAATCATACTCATCACTGAGTACACAGAACAGTCGTGAAGCCCTTGCGTTTATCAAAAAACAAAAACAACACTCTGAGTTGAAACAAATAAATTCAACCCAGTAGACGCTAAAAGTGTTTTTTATTTATTAACATTTATTAAATAAATCACTAGAAAAGGTCATTTCCTAATAGTAAAAACATACAATATCATTAGTATCAAAAATATTTTGTGTTGATCAATCCCTCCAATTCATTATTGGACTGATCTGATACATCATCCCCATCTAAAAACCCATCCACCCACACTTCAACCATACCACATACATACACAAACCAATCGAAAATTCATTCACAATCCATACAATGATAAAACAATATATCATCAATAAAACTCAAACAATCTAAAACCTTATTATACATTGTCTAATCCATTGTTAATATGATCCATAAGTTTAACACCATTGAGCCTATTCAATGTTATTATGAACTTTTTTGGCTCGGGTGGATATAACTTCTAACTTGTTCATAAATAACAAAACATTCCCCGACCAGACATGTTTCTTTCTGTGTAAAATCCAGTAAACATAAATTCTTCTGGGGCACTATGGTCCGGTGAAGTCAGATGGAATGTAGATGGAAACAAGGAATATGTAGAATACACCAAGAGAGCTCACCTAAATACAAACATAAGAACACAAAATCAATCAGGCTAAATGCTTAAATTTAAAGATTGATCATTACTGCCACCGTATTGTCAGTAAACAGGGCGTAAACAAGGTGATTCATACCTTGCAACTTTCTTCAACTTAGGGGAACAATAAGAGGACCGTAATCCACACACTGATATAAGACACCATAAGAATTGGTGCCTCTAAAATCTATCCACCATCACCAACACCTCGTGACACCTCTAAGACATCCAAAATCGACCAAGTTAAACCTCACCAATACTAGAAATCTCTTGTGACCCGAAAGTTAGCATAATCAGGGCTCCAAGGAAAGGAAGCATGCTCGAAACGAGAATGGTTTCCAGGAGAACACTTATATTACGTCTCCTGTGGTTCTGTAGGGAGAGAACCCAAACGTGGGTTACCCCCACGGACACACCATTAGGGGCACTCCGTCGCCAGAAAATCACCCGACGTCCAGTCCCTTACTTAATAGGAAGAGCCTCAACTTCTTCAGTACATGAGTAGTAGCAGTATATAACTCTATCACCATATTAAGCGTCCACACCCCAACTGCCACTTAACAATCTTTTACAAATCTTTTGCATTTCCCTTACTTATACAAACCATTTTTACACAATGTGCTTATAAATGCACATATACATTGTGCAGAGAGAACTGCGTAAATAGAAGGTAATGTATGGATGGAAACGTGTTCATTAGAACCCAGGAGGGAAATGCCTAGGAATGCCAAGGTGGGACAAAGCAGAGGAGTCCCAAGAGTGGGATGCATCTAAACCATGATTTTGAGTTTGTAGAAAATGTACAAGGCAGAATTGTAGCTGCGGCGACTAGAGATGTTGGGCAGGGTTTTGTATGTGTTTCTGTGTTTGTAATTGGCTGGTGTTAATGTTGTAAATGTGAGCTTCATTAAGATAGGATGCCAAGAATATGTGTCAGCCATTTTATTTGTTTTCTACCCATATAGTCCTAAGTTTCTGCTTTTGATTTTGGAAAGTATGCACTTTTGTCTACTTTTCTCATTTTGACTGCATAATTCACACTGTCCAGTTAATGTTACCTGTGACAAAATAAGTATGGCATTAATCAGTTTTTTGTCATTGTTTTGTTGAAAGTTTTATTTGATAATATGTTGGTAATGGGGCGTTTTGATTTTATCTTACTGTATTTGTAATTTATGAAATGGTATTGTTGTATATGTAGAAAATTGGTGGGAACAATTGCTGGAAGTTGTTTATTAGGAAAGAAAATGTATTTTATTGAGGTGCATGATATAGAACCACTAAGTATTTTTCCTGCTCTCAAAAAAAAAGAATGATCACAGAACAGTAACAATGTGATTTTATTGAGAATACTTTTATAATCTGTTATGGTGTTTTTAAAGAGTTTTTTGGGGTGATAACAAATGTGTCTGCTTTACAGATATGTGTTATGCTTGAATGTGGTATTGCATGGTTATCTATAAGAAAACATATTGGGGCCAATTCATAGAATTCGGCGCACAAGTGGCGCACGCGGCTGGCGCACAGTGTGCGCGTGCGGTAGTCTGCGCCAGCCGCGTGCGCCGAAACACATTCAGGCGCACAGCGTATTCATGGATTCCAACATCCACAACCAGCCGTGAGCAGAGTGGCGCAGCGACCCTGCAGCAGCGTCAGTTACGCCCCCAAGAACGCCCCTTGCGCAGGGAAAAGCCATCAAAATCCCCAATCCAGCGCAAAGGGCAGCAGCAAACGCAGAGCGGGGAGCGTGTATTTCAGGGGTGTGCGGGTGTCCCCACACGCGATAGGCCTGGGTACGTGTATTACAGGGGTGCGCGAGAAAATCTACACGCGATTGGGCTGGGTACGTGGATTTCAGGGGTGCGCGAGAAATTCTACACGCGATTGGCCTGGGTACGTGTATTACAGGGGTGCGCGAGAAAATCTACACGCGATTGGGCTGGGTACGTGGATTTCAGGGGTGCGCGAGAAAATCTACACTCGATTGGCCTGGGTACGTGGATTTCAGGGGTGCGCGAGAAAATCTACACGCGATTGGGCTGGGTACGTGGATTTCAGGGGTGCGCGAGAAATTCTACACGCGATTGGGCTGAGTACGTGGATTTCAGGGGTGCGCGAGAAATTCTACACGCGATTGGCCTAGGTACGTGGATTTCAGGGGTGCGCGAGAAAATCTACACGCGATTGGGCTGGGTACGTGGATTTCAGGGGTGCACGAGAAATTCTACACGCGATTGGGCTGGGTACGTGGATTTCAGGGGTGCACGAGAAATTCTACACGCGATTGGCCTGGGTACGTGGATTTCAGGGGTGCGCGAGAAAATCTACACGCGATTGGGCTGGGTATGTGGATTTCAGGGGTGCGCGAGAAATTCTACACGCGATTGGCCTGGGTACGTGGATTTCAGGGGTGCGCGAGAAATTCTACACGCGATTGGCCTGGGTACGTGGATTTCAGGGGTGCGCGAGAAAATCTACACGCGATTGGGCTGGGTACGTGGATTTCAGGGGTGCGCGAGAAATTCTACACGCGATTGGCCTGGGTACGTGGATTTCAGGGGTGCGCGAGAAAATCTACACGCGATTGGGCTGGGTACGTGGATTTCAGGGGTGCGCGAGAAATCCTACACGCGATTGGGCCTGTGCGAGTGGGGCAGTGTATTACGTAGGTGTGCGGGAAGTTGAAGAGGTGAATTGCCAGTGTGGGTCCTCCCAGGTCTCCCCTCTACCCCCTCCACGACCTCTGCAGGCAGCCCACACCACAGGGGACTACCCTGCACCCCTGGTCATGTCCCGCAGGCAGCCCATCCACCATGGGCATGCCCCCCAGCCAAGCCACATGTCCCCTTGCACCCCCACCCCCCAGCACCGTGGGGCACCTGCCAGCAGGCCCCCAACCATGTCCCACTCATGTCCCCTTGCACCCCCACCCCTCCAGTCACCAGGGGCAGCCTCCACCAGGCCCCCACCCATGTCTCCCACCACCCCCACCCCTCCAGTCACCAGGGGCAGCCTCCACAAGGCCCCCACCCATGTCTCCCACCACCCCCACCCCCCAGCACTGTGGGGCACCTGCCAGTAGGCCCCCAACCATGTCTCCCACCACCCCCACTCCTCCAGTCACCAGGGGCAGCCTCCACCAGGCCCCCAACCATGTCTCCCACCCCCCCCACCCCTCAGTCACCAGGGGCAGCCTCCACAAGGCCCCCACCCATGTCTCCCACCACCCCCACCCCCCAGTCACCAGGGGCAGCCTCCACCAGGCCCCCACCCATGTCTCCCACCACCCCCACCCCCCAGTCACCAGGGGCAGCCTCCACCACGCTCCCACCCATGTCTCCCACCACCCCCACTCCCCAGTCACCAGGGGCAGCCTCCACAAGGCCCCCACCCATGTCTCCCACCACCCCCACCCCCCAGTCACCAGGGGCAGCCTCCACAAGGCCCCCACCCATGTCTCCCACCACCCCCACCCCCCAGTCACCAGGGGCAGCCTCCACAAGGCCCCCAACCATGTCTCCCAGCACCCCCACCCCTCCAGTCACCAGGGGCAGCCTCCACCAGGCCCCCACCCATGTCTCCCGCCACCCCCACCCCTCCAGTCACCAGGGGCAGCCTCCACAAGGCCCCCACCCATGTCTCCCACCACCCCCACCCCCCAGTCACCAGGGGCAGCCTCCACAAGGCCCCCACCCATGTCTCCCACCACCCCCACCCCCCAGTCACCAGGGGCAGCCTCCACCAGGCCCCCACCCATGTCTCCCACCACCCCCACCCCTCCAGTCACCAGGGGCAGCCTCCACAAGGCCCCCACCCATGTCTCCCACCACCCCCACCCCTCCAGTCACCAGGGGCAGCCTCCACAAGGCCCCCACCCATGTCTCCCACCACCCCCACTCCCCCAGTCACCAGGGGCAGCCTCCACAAGGCCCCCACCCATGTCTCCCACCACCCCCACCCCCCAGTCACCAGGGGCAGCCTCCACAAGGCCCCCACCCATGTCTCCCACCACCCCCTCCCCCAGTCACCAGGGGCAGCCTCCACCAGGCCCCCACCCATGTCTCCCACCACCCCCACTCCCCAGTCACCAGGGGCAGCCTCCACAAGGCCCCCACCCATGTCTCCCACCACCCCCACCCCCCAGTCACCAGGGGCAGCCTCCACAAGGCCCCCACCCATGTCTCCCACCACCCCCACCCCCCAGTCACCAGGGGCAGCCTCCACAAGGCCCCCAACCATGTCTCCCAGCACCCCCATCCCCCAGTCACCAGGGGCAGCCTCCACCAGGCCCCCACCCATGTCTCCCACCACCCCCACCACTCCAGTCACCAGGGGCAGCCTCCACAAGGCCCCCACCCATGTCTCCCACCACCCCCACCCCCCAGTCACCAGGGGCAGCCTCCACAAGGCCCCCACCCATGTCTCCCACCACCCCCACCCCCCAGTCACCAGGGGCAGCCTCCACAAGGCCCCCACCCATGTCTCCCACCACCCCCACCCCTCCAGTCACCAGGGGCAGCCTCCACAAGGCCCCCACCCATGTCTCCCACCACCCCCACCCCTCCAGTCACCAGGGGCAGCCTCCACAAGGCCCCCACCCATGTCTCCCACCACCCCCACCCCCCAGTCACCAGGGGCAGCCTCCACAAGGCCCCCACCCATGTCTCCCACCACCCCCACCCCCCAGTCACCAGGGGCAGCCTCCACCAGGCCCCCACCCATGTCCCCTTGCACCCCCACCCCCCAGCAGGCCCCCACTCATGTCCCCCTGCACCCCCACCCCCCCAGCACTGTGGGGCACCTGCCAGCAGGCCCCCAACCATGTCCCCTTGCAACCCCACACCCCAGCAGGCCCCCACTCATGTCCCCCTGCACCCCCACCCCCCAGCACTGTGGGGCACCTGCCAGCAGGCCCCCAACCATGTCCCACTCATGTCCCCTTGCACCCCCACCCCCCAGCAGGCCCCCAACCATGTCCCCTTGCACCCCCACCCCCCAGCAGGCCCCCACTCATGTCCCCCTGCACCCCCACCCCCCAGCACTGTGGGGCACCCGCCAACAGGCCCCCAACCATGTCCCCTTGCACCCCCACCCCCCAGCAGGCCCCCACTCATGTCCCCCTGCAACCCCACCCCCCAGCACTGTGGGGCACCTGCCAGCAGGCCCCCAACCATGTCCCACTCATGTCCCCTTGCACCCCCACCCCCCAGCAGGCCCCCAACCATGTCCCCTTGCACCCCCACCCCCCAGCAGGCCCCCACTCATGTCCCCCTGCACCCCCACCCCCCAGCACTGTGGGGCACCTGCCAGCAGGCCCCCAACCATGTCCCCTTGCACCCCCACCCCCCAGCAGGCCCCCACTCATGTCCCCCTGCACCCCCACCCCCCAGCACTGTGGGGCACCTGCCAGCAGGCCCCCAACCATGTCCCACTCATGTCCCCTTGCACCCCCACCCCCCAGCACTGTGGGGCACCTGCCAGCAGGCCCCCAACCATGTCCCCTTGCACCCCCACCCCCCAGCAGGCCCCCACTCATGTCCCCTTGCACCCCCACCCCCCGGCAGGCCCCCACTCATGTCCCCTTGCACCCCCACCCCCCTGCAGGCCCCCACTCATGTCCCCCTGCCCCCAGGTCCTGACGAAACGCAATCATGGCAGTAATGGGCAGCATACCCAGCACAAACACCCAGCCAAGGATTGCATCCACCCACATAGTAGATGCAATTACATGATACAACCCCAATGGCAAGTATGTAAATGAACACATGTCCCTCACACACACATACACAATGGGTGCAAGTGAATGTCAAAACCCATATCATGACATGCATGAAACCAATGAGAAAATACCACAAATGTAAGTAATAAATAGATGTATTAAAGATGAAAATGAAGAAAAGAAATAAAACACACAACAATGGGGATGACAAAACAAATGGTCCATGTCCGAGAACTAATAGAAAAAATCAAAAAACAAAGGAATCCAAAAACTAATGTAGTCCAAAGCAAAATAATGGGGGGAAAAATAAGGAAAAACCATTGCCTCATGGTGAACACAAATATAAATCCAACAAATGTTTTCCAAACATCAAACTATGTACAAGAACATCCCAGGGTCCATGAGCCCAACACCATAAATTAAACCTACTACTACTAACTAATAATAAAAATATATACAGAAAAGTGGCCATTGTCCGAGCGGTCCAAAAAAAAGTTAAAAAATAAAGGAAACCTAACACTAACTAACTAAAGAACTATATACAATGGCAGCGGGCAAGTCCTGCGGCTCACTCTGTGATGTTGCCGGCCAGGGCATCCTCGAACTCCATGTCGATGTCCCGGAGGCGGGACTCTGTCCTGGCCCCGAGGTCTCGCAGGGACAACCCCGTGTCCACCTCAAACTCCCTGCCAGCTTCCTCGAGGCACTCAGCCCGCCTCAACGCCCGACGCATGGAGAACTCCGCCCTGACCATGGTGAGCCGCTCCTCTTCCGCCCGCTGCCGCTCCGCACCTATCCGCTGGACCAACTGCTCCCACACGGAAGACACTGCCATCCCAGGGTTCTCCTGCCCTCCGGCCGATGCCTGCCCCTCTGATCTTGATGGCCCCGAGCCATGATGCCTCCCACGTCGAGCCTGCTGCTGCCTCCGACGCCACTGCCTCTGCCAGCACGACGGCATCCAGGCTGATGGAATCCACCGATGCCGTCGTGCACGTGCCCTGCCAGATGATGCCGGCACATCCTCCATCTGCAGGGGGACATTTGCTGGTGTGTCCACCCCTGCTGGACCTTCGACTCCCGACTGTGGCAGGGATGGGGTCCCCACCGAGCTGGCTGCGTTGGTCGGGGCAGGTCCACAGGGGGCCCTGGTGGCATCTGGGCCGGAAGACGGCATGGAGCACGACTGGCGCATAGCCACCACAGAGGAGGAATGGGTCGCCCGAAGGCCACACACATGTAGGAAACCCCCGACCATGGCGGCTCCCAAATGGTTCACGTACGCACGGTGCTCTTCGTGATGATGTGCATGCTCCTCCCGGGAAGCATGCACCTCATCACGAATGCCAGCCGTGCGCAACGCAACACCAATCAGGACCCTCTCCACACTGCCAGGGGTCCCCTCGTCCGCAGGTAGAGGAGTGTCAGATGACATGGACATCTCCCCTACCTGCGGACGGGCCTGGGATGGGGCATCCCTGCTGGTGCATGGTGGTGCAGTCACAGTGTCAGGGACAGTGACATGCACAGGCACCTCCACGGCGACCTGTGCTGCCTCCTGCCCCTGGCCCTGGACTGCACCACTTGCACCAGCGGGGATGCCCCCACCAGGCCCCATGTGTGGCTCAGTAGCGGCCTCCTCCCCCTCTGTGGAAACCACCAACCTGGATGTCTCCACGCCGTCTTCCGCCGGTGCAAGCCCCTGTGGGGGCTCACCCACCTCTTCCGCTGCAGCCGTGGTGGCATCCCCGCCGCTCTGCTCCACAGCGCCTTCTCCGCCCTCTTCTTCACTTGCCACTGTGTAGAGGGAGACATAGAACACAAGCATCAGGGTACTGTACAATGGTCCCCTAGACAGGAAGCAACAGCAGATGAGTGGCACTGTCATACATCACTTCCATCATGTCCCTCCACAACACATGGGTCAGTGCAGGCAAAACACACACAGTAACAGGCATGGCGCATGCCATGGACATTGGCATACATGACCAAGGGACTCATGATTCATACAATGTTGGTTTTAAACTCACATGCATCATGGGTCTTGCCATCACATGCACACACCTCACCGTAGTCCCATCCATCTGGCCTCGTACACCACAGACGCAGTGGATACAAGGATGACTAGGCTGCATCAGTGAATCTGAACATTGTCACAGACATGTGTCATGCATCCATGGCAGTTACAAGTCACAGACACGCAGGTCAGACACACACACATGGACACCATACGTGTACATGGGACCAGCACCCATCCCTCACCCCCACCCATGTCCAGGAACAGAGACTGCCATGCTTCCATGTGTCCATTCCGCACAGAGCCCCCCATGTTGCAATAGAACACATGCACCAACCATGTGGTTCACACATCACTGTACTCACATGCCTGACCATGATGTCCCTGCACACACACATACGTACATGGCCTATGTCACACATACAGGCAGGTATCAGACAACCAGCACACTGCAACATGCCCTGTCTCACACAGTAATGCTTGGCCACTTACCGGCCAACTCCAGATGGGTCTGCCTCCGAAGGATCTGGGCGTGGAGCGCTGGGTCTACGCGTTCCAGGACCCTCATCTGGATGTCACTCAGGCGTGCCCGGCCCCCCTCCGCGAGGCGCCGGGCCTTATTGAGGGTCCTGGACCTCAAGTCCTCCCAGCGCTTCTTGATGTGCTTGATGTCGCGGGTTGCCACCCCCTCCGCGTTGATGGCAACCACTACATCGTCCCAGATCCTCTCCCATCCTTCCTTGTTGGCGCGTGGTCTTCCGAAGAGGGCATCATAATGCCCCAGGACATGCTCCACCAGGACACCAACTTCCTTCTCACTGAAGCTGGTGGCCCTCTGCCTCTCTGGCTGGGGGTCGCCACTGGTCTCAGATGGTGCTTGCCCCGACATGGCGACCCCCGAGGCAGGCGTGGGTGGGGAACTGGGTCCTGGGGCTGGGCTGTGGAGCGATGGTATCCCAGTCGGGAGTCTACTGTTCCAGCAGGGGTCGACACAGCAACTGGACCCCTGCAGATGGCTGATGTGCAGGCACCAAATGGCAGGGCACGGTGGCAGCAGGCAGGCAGGCAGGCAGCAGCAGATGGCACGTGGGAGGCTGCTCGGGGCACTGGGGGGCAGTGATTTGGCCTTCAGGGCAGGAGCGTGGTCTTCCGTGTGTATTCGCGTGGCCAGCTTGATACGGAGTGATTTGGCACGTGAAAAATCTGCACGTCAGCGTGTAATTCGAGGAAAGGCCCTTAGCGCGTAAGCGCGTCTGCACGCATACGCATTTTCATTGGACCAAAGGCCCTCAGCGCGTGAGCGCGTCTGTGACGTGTCGTGCGAGGGTGTATCCCTCATTGCACGTGATGACAGAACACACGTGGATTTCAACCAATCGCGTGTGAAAGTTCACGGCACCCCGGAACACACGTACCCAGGCCAATCGCGTGTAGATATTCTCGTGCACCCCTGAAATCCACGTACCCAGGCCAATCGCGTGTAGCATTTCTCGCGCACCCCTGTAATACACGTACCCAGGCCAATCGCGTGTAGATTTTCTCGCGCACCCCTGTAATACACGTACCCAGGCCAATCGCGTGTGGAACTACCCGCGCACCCGGAAACACATGTACCCAGGCCAATCGCGTGTACGCTCGCTCCCCTCTGATCACACGCGATGACACCCGAATAGGGGAAACACGTGCACGGCAAAAGACGTGCACAGGCGTCAACGAGTCCGCCCACACGGAGCGCGGACAGCATAAAAGTGCGCGCAAACAACAAACGCGTATATACAGCGACGATGAATGCCCCATTTGTTGCTGCACTGATCGTGGGACACCGCAGGAGGAGGAGAATGGCCAGGGCACGCATTTTTGCACCACGGACAAGCCTTTTTGGGATGCCTGACGACCAGGTCTACGGCAGGTATAGGTTTCCACCCCATATCATCCTAGACCTGGTCAGGGAGTGGGAAGATGACCTCACATCCCCCACCCTTTGCTCCCAAGCATTGAGCCCCTTGGAGAAGCTGCTCAATGTCTTGCATTTTTTGGCCACTGGGTCGTTTCAGCGGACCACTGCCATAGTGGGGGGGGTCTCACAGGCCACGCAGTCACGCTGCCTACACCAGGTACTGGCAATCATGACAGCGCGCCCCTCAGTCCGCAGGCACATATACATGCCCAGAACACCCGCAGAAAGGCAGGCCGTTGTGCTGGATTTTTTCAGGGTGGCACACTTCCCCAAAGTGCTCGGTGCCATAGATTGCACCCATGTGGCCCTACGTCCACCTAGGGCCACTGAGCACATCTACCGAAACCGCAAGCACTGGCATTCCATCAATGTACAGGTGGTATGCGATGCAAAGGGAATCATCACCTCTGTCTATGCAAACTACCCTGGCTCCACCCATGACAGTTTCATTTACAGAATGTCCGCCCTGAGCCGGGCCCTGGAAGCTGGGCAGCATGGCGACACATGGCTCCTAGGTCAGTACAAATGCCCTTGCACATGCATGCAAGTCACACACAGACAAACATCCCAACCCTAATAATCTCAATTATTATCGCCTCCCCAGGGGACAGTGCCTACCCTCTGAGCAACCACATGATGACGCCAATCCGGAACCCCACCACACCACCCCAGGTAAGATACAACGCCGCCCATATTGCAACCAGGGGCATAGTGGAGCGCACATTCGGAGTGCTCAAGTCACGTTTCCGCTCCCTTGACCGCTCTGGTGGGCAACTACTCTATGCACCACCAGTAGTGTGCAGGATCATTGTGGCAGCATGTGTCCTGCACAATGTTGCAACACGGCAGGGCGTCCCGGTGGACATGGTGGTGCCCCCACATCCCCAACCACAGGCACAGGCGCTGCCCATGGGAGGGGACAGGGCACGTGGCGAGGAAGCCCGGACCCAGCTTGTGGCCACATTTTTCACCTAAACTCCCACCCCTGCGGAGTGCACACAGGCCTGGCACATACCAGGTGACAATCGATGATGACAAAGTGACAGTCAACTGTCACAACCCTACCACCCTGAGATAGTTGCCATGGAAGTGCCACATCGTCTGCATCCCTAGCTACTTAAACACAAGCTATCCTGTGCAACCAAAATGCACACATATGACATGTGACATGACATGGGCCATACACAAGTATTCCAAGGCGCAATGAGGCGGGGGGGGGGAATAAGGGAACACAGAGAACGGTACTACTAGGCCAGGTGTCATTGAGATTGTGCAAGTGCAGGGGTAGGGGGAAGGGGAAAGGGGAAGGGTGGTGGGGAGTCCAGTACAGGGGAAGTAGGCCAAAAGAATAATACATAGGTCGCCTGGTGGCAACTGCAAAGGTAAGTGCAGACAAGTGCTGGGAAGGGAGGGCTGTAGGGATAGAGAGACAGTACTGCAGTGCAGGGGTTGCCAGGGTGGCAGTGCAAGTGGACAGTGGCTGGGCCAGGGACCGAGGTTGATGAGAGTGTCCCAGTAGCAGCTCCTGTGCAGTTCCAGTGAAGAATTCTGCAAGGGAGAGGCAGAGAGTAATCAGAAGCAAAGAGGAAGGTCTTGAGGTGCTTCCAGAACTGGAGATGGTTCCCCTCAAGTTCAAGTCAGGCAGGAAGTCTGTTCCAGGGGGAGGGCCCTGCTGCGGAGAGAAACCTACCCCCAGCTAGTTGCTCTGAGAAGCGGATGTCCTGGACATGCAAGGTGTGCATCACACACACCTGCAAAACAGGCCATGGCCATCACTGTCATGTCAGTCAAACCCTACCAAACATCAACATGACATGGCAAGCAATACCCATACACTGACGCAGTAACAATAAGGTACACATTGCCATGTTCTAAATGTACAGTGGCATCGGACAATGATGCCTGACCCGGAATCAGATGAAATGACAGACCAACAAAATGTCCCACCCAAAATAAGTCGTTTCCAAATGCATTGCAACAGTCGTAGACGTAACATCACAATGAATGCCTGTCTATATGCACATTATGCATTGAAAAATCAACACTGCAGCTCATGTGTGCAGTGTCCCACTCCTGCATCACACTGCTCAGCGCACAGCACAGTGAACAGCCATTGCGTGTGATGCACACCCTGAGCATCACATCTAAGTGACAGACTACATCAAACATCAAATTTGGCATGTACTGGAACCATAATCGGTCACAGAACATGTGCTGCCGGGACACAGTGGGCACCAGAAGGCAAACAGTGTACACGTGGATATGCAAGGGTGGGAGTACGTGGAGTGCATCCGAGTGCAAGTGTGTGGTTCTGCAGGGACATGCACTCCACATATGCATGTGCACTCAAGTGACCATTAGTGTTCCCTACACATCACATGTGAACATCCACCATGTGTACACCCCAGCATGTCAAACCACAACTATCCCCTCGCACCTGCAAGGAAAACACAACACATGAACAGGCATTGATCAGCAGAACACAACATGTACATAGGACAACAACATTACAATGTCAGAGTTCCCATCACACTGCAGGGCAATGCAACTATCAACAACAACCCCCCCCCTCCCACGCAAATGACCATGACCCACTGAACAACTGCACCTGGGTCATGGAGCCTCCAACCCTCATTTCCACCTGGCCACAGGATCACCTTTACCCTTCGTGTCCATCTCCCACCTTGTGTGTAAAAAGATGCCTGAACCCTCAGAATCCACACTCATTTCCAAAATCACAAAATCCAAGGCATGAAAACGAACCCAAACACCCTCCAGTAGATGACTTGACGTAGCAGTACCTCACAAACGCCAAGTACTACCACAATCATGCAACAACCAAGGTAGCACAGCAGAACAATGTCACGACAGGATGTGAGACATGTGTGGTACATGACATAGGATGGATGTGTACTGTCACAGGTCCCCTGTACAGGCGCGGGAGTCTCATGAAACAACCACCCACACCATGTCCCGGGTGCCTGCAAGGTCAAACTCACACAGGCCCCTGAGATCATGGTGGGGAATGAGGTTCAGGGATATGCAGTCGGGACAGGTGTAGACACACTGGATGACTGGAATGAGTGGCAGGTGAGGGGAGGAGGAATGACACATGAAACTATGGAATGCACGAAAATGTACAACCTGCATGAACACATACACAATCCAAACAAACTTGGACATCATTGTCATGGCCTTCTGTAGTCCAGGCTCAGGAGTGGTACGAACCAACCACCCCCTCTAGGGTTTTGGCGCCTGCAAGTTCGGGGCTTACACAGGCATCCGCAACCCCAGTGGGGAAAGAGGGTCAGGGAACGTTGCTTGGATAGGCACGGGAAGCAGGAACACCGGGTAGAGGGTACAGGTTTCATAATTGCATAGGATCACGGGTGATTAGGTAAAAAACATACCAAATAGGATCACACATACATCCATGCATCAGTACACTCCCCAGCAAGCCTATGCAGGACAGTTTGTAAGGAAAACAACAAGACACTTAGCTCTGGTTTTGAGTGCTGGCCTCCTGCCTGCGCACTCTCAGGGCCGGTTACAGGAGCACTCCAATGCTGCAAAGAGAGACACAGTCAACAACCTGTATGTGCCAATTACACGAAAACACAACACAAAACATGCCCCATAGCAACAAACTACTCTACAAACAGACAATCAGTGCTCGATGCTTCGTACCCATATATAACATCACCCCTGTGACGGGTCATACACAGTCAATGCAGTAAGTCAGGCGCTGGTGGGTGCGTGGCAAATGGAACACCAATGTGTCACAATTCACACAACATGCAATGTTCCCTGGGTAAGCAGACAGACCCATATGGCAAGCCATGACTACAGAGCAAGTTGCGTACCACCATGACCAAAACAAAGTTGGCAGTGCATTTATCATGAAGTACGTGGAATAGACATGCACTGCACCCAAGTATGTCCCTTGCTGTATGTCCCTGTGAGCTGCCCCTTTCCATGTCTCGGAAGGCTACATGGTTGATACAAGTGCCTCAATGAACCTTGGTGTACCGCAGGGTATGTGCCACTGCCCCTGCATGTGTCCCAGACAACCCTACTATCAACAGCCATCAGTCCACAAACACATCTGAGCTGCATTGTGTGCTTCAACACCAATATTCGTCTAAGCTCACCCTCAGTGCTGTGACTAAGCCTGCATGTGCAACTCGCCTGGTGCAAGCTTTGCTGTGTCGACCCTGCTGGAACAGTAGACTCCCGACTGGGATACCATCGCTCCACAGCCCAGCCCCAGGACCCAGTTGCCCACCCACGCCTGCCGGGGGTCGCCATGTCGGGGCAAGCACCATCTGAGACCAGTGGCGACCCCCAGCCAGAGAGGCAGAGGGCCACCAGCTTCAGTGAGAAGGAAGTTGGTGTCCTGGTGGAGCATGTCCTGGGGCATTATGATG
Source organism: Ambystoma mexicanum (assembly GCF_040938575.1). Lineage (NCBI taxonomy): Eukaryota > Metazoa > Chordata > Amphibia > Caudata > Ambystomatidae > Ambystoma > Ambystoma mexicanum. Next base: position 455,683,142 of record NC_090923.1, on the reverse strand, counting down.
CCCTCTTCGGAAGACCACGCGCTAACAAGGAAGGACGGGAGAGGATCTGGGACGATGTAGTGGTTGCCATCAACGCGGAGGGGGTGGCAACCCACGACATCAAGCACATCAAGAAGCGCTGGGAGGACTTGAGGTCCAGGACCCTCAATAAGGCCCGGCGCCTCGCGGAGGGGGGCTGGGCACGCCTGAGTGACATCCAGATGAGGGTCCTGGAACGCGTAGACCCAGCGCTCCACGCCCAGATCCTTCGGAGGCAGACCCATCTGGAGTTGGCCGGTAAGTGGCCAAGCATTACTGTGTGAGACAGGGCATGTTGCAGTGTGCTGGTTGTCTGATACCTGCCTGTATGTGTGACATAGGCCATGTGCGTATGTGTGTGTGCAGGGACATCATGGTCAGGCATGTGAGTACAGTGATGTGTGAACCACATGGTTGGTGCATGTGTTCTATTGCAACATGGGGGGCTCTGTGCGGAATGGACACATGGAAGCATGGCAGTCTCTGTTCCTGGACATGGGTGGGGGCCTGGTGGAGGCTGCCCCTGGTGACTGGAGGGGTGGGGGTGGTGGGAGACATGGGTGGGGGCCTGGTGGAGGCTGCCCCTGGTGACTGGAGGGGTGGGGGTGGTGGGAGACATGGGTGGGGGCCTGGTGGAGGCTGCCCCTGGTGACTGGAGGGGTGGGGGTGGTGGGAGACATGGGTGGGGGCCTGGTGGAGGCTGCCCCTGGTGACTGGAGGGGTGGGGGTGGTGGGAGACATGGGTGGGGGCCTTGTGGAGGCTGCCCCTGGTGACTGGAGGGGTGGGGGTGGTGGGAGACATGGGTGGGGGCCTGGTGGAGGCTGCCCCTGGTGACTGGAGGGGTGGGGGTGGTGGGAGACATGGTTGGGGGCATGCTGGCAGGTGCCCCACAGTGCTGGGGGGTGGGGGTGCAGGGGGACATGAGTGGGGGCCTGCTGGGGGGTGGGGGTGCAAGGGGACTTGGTTGGGGGCCTGCTGGGGGTGGGGGTGCAAGGGGACATGAGTGGGACATGGTTGGGGGCCTGCTGGCAGGTGCCCCACAGTGCTGGGGGGTGGGGTTGCAGGGGGACATGAGTGGGGGCCTGCTGGGGGGTGGGGGTGCAAGGGGACATGGTTGGGGGCCTGCTGGGGGGTGGGGGTGCAAGGGGACATGGTTGGGGGCCTGCTGGCAGGTGCCCCACAGTGCTGGGGGGTGGGGGTGCAGGGGGACATGAGTGGGGGCCTGCAGGGGGGTGGGGGTGCAAGGGGACATGGTTGGGGGCCTGCTGGGGGGTGGGGGTGCAAGGGGACATGAGTGGGACATGGTTGGGGGCCTGCTGGCAGGTGCCCCACAGTGCTGGGGGGTGGGGTTGCAGGGGGACATGAGTGGGGGCCTGCTGGGGGGTGGGGGTGCAAGGGGACATGGTTGGGGGCATGTTGGCAGGTGCCCCACAGTGCTGGGGGGTGGGGGTGCAGGGGGACATGAGTGGGGGCCTGCTGGGGGGTGGGGGTGCAAGGGCTCATGGTTGGGGGCCTGCTGGCAGGTGCCCCACAGTGCTGGGGGGTGGGGGTGCAGGAGGACATGAGTGGGGGCCTGCTGGGGGGCTGGGGGTGCAAGGGGACATGGTTGGGGGCCTGCTGGCAGGTGCCCCACAGTGCTGGGGGGTGGGGGTGCAAGGGGACATGAGTGGGACATGGTTGGGGGCCTGCTGGCAGGTGCCCCACAGTGCTGGGGGGTGGGGGTGCAGGGGGACATGAGTGGGGGCCTGCTGGGGGGTGGGGGTGCAAGGGCTCATGGTTGGGGGCCTGCTGGCAGGTGCCCCACAGTGCTGGGGGGTGGGGGTGCAGGGGGACATGAGTGGGGGCCTGCTGGGGGGTGGGGGTGCAAGGGCTCATGGTTGGGGGCCTGCTGGCAGGTGCCCCACAGTGCTGGGGGGTGGGGGTGCAGGGGGACATGAGTGGGGGCCTGCTGGGGGGTGGGGGTGCAAGGGGACATGGTTGGGGGCCTGCTGGCAGGTGCCCCACAGTGCTGGGGGGTGGGGGTGCAAGGGGACATTAGTGGGACATGGTTGGGGGCCTGCTGGCAGGTGCCCCACAGTGCTGGGGGTGGGGGTGCAGGGGGACATGAGTGGGGGCCTGCTGGGGGGTGGGGGTGCAAGGGGAAATGAGTGGGACATGGTTGGGGGCCTGCTGGCAGGTGCCCCACAGTGCTGGGGGGTGGGGGTGCAAGGGGACATGAGTGGGGGCCTGCTGGGGGGTGGGGGTGCAAGGGGACATGAGTGGCACATGGTTGGGGGCCTGCTGGCAGGTGCCCCACTGTGCTGGGGGGTGGGGGTGCAATGGGACATGAGTGGGACATGGTTGGGGGCCTGCTGGCAGGTGCCCCACAGTGCTGGGGGGTGGGGGTGCAGGGGGACATGAGTGGGGGCCTTGTGGAGGCTGCCCCTGGTCACTGGAGGGGTGGGGGTGGTGTGAGACATGGTTGGGGGCCTGGTGGAGGCTGCCCCTGGTGACTGGGTGGTGGGGGTGGTGGGAGACATGGGTGGGGGCCTGGTGGAGGCTGCCCCTGGTGACTGGAGGGGTGGGGGTGGTGGGAGACATGGTTGGGGGCCTGGTGGAGGCTGCCCCTGGTGACTGGGTGGTGGGGGTGGTGGGAGACATGGGTGGGGGCCTTGTGGAGGCTGCCCCTGGTGACTGGAGGGGTGGGGGTGGTGGGAGACATGGGTGGGGGCCTGGTGGAGGCTGCCCCTGGTGACTGGAGGGGTGGGGGTGGTGGGAGACATGGGTGGGGGCCTGGTGGAGGCTGCCCCTGGTGACTGGGGGGTGGGGGTGCAAGGGGACATGAGTGGGACATGGTTGGGGGCCTGCTGGCAGGTGCCCCACGGTGCTGGGGGGTGGGGGTGCAAGGGGACATGTGGCTTGGCTGGGGGGCATGCCCATGGTGGATGGGCTGCCTGCGGGACATGACCAGGGGTGCAGGGTAGTCCCCTGTGGTGTGGGCTGCCTGCAGAGGTCGTGGAGGGGGTAGAGGGGAGACCTGGGAGGACCCACACTGGCAATTCACCTCTTCAACTTCCCGCACACCCACGTAATACACTGCCCCACTCGCACAGGCCCAATCGCGTGTAGGATTTCTCGCGCAATCCTGTAATACACGTACCCAGGCCAATCGCGTGTAGATTTTCTCGCGCACCCCTGAAATACACGTACCCAGGCCAATCGCGTGTAGATTTTCTCGCGCACCCCTGAAATCCACGTACCCAGGCCAATCGCGTGTAGCATTTCTCGCGCACCCCTGAAATCCACGTACCCAGGCCAATCGCGTGTAGATTTTCTCGCGCACCCCTGTAATACACGTACCCAGGCCAATCGCGTGTAGAATTTCTCGCGCACCCCTGAAATCCACGTACCCCGCTCAATCGCGTATTTAACTTCCCGCGCGCCACTTTTTTGATGCGCTGGGACTCTACCGCCTGCCTTCGTGTGGCGGCCGTGTTTCAGCTTGTGCGTGTCTTTGGCTGTGCGTGGCTTTGCCCTATTCGATTCCATGAATACGTGTGGTTCGAGTGCATGTGGGCGTTCCGTCTGCTTCCCTGCAGTACATCCCCAGTTACGCCCTTATTTTCGCGTGTTGTTCCCCATTCCGCGCGTTACGCCCCATGTCCCGCCCACTTTCTGGTGTGTGCGCTGAGGTTGTGCGCTTTCACTGTGCGCGTCGCGCACGCCTTTCGCGATGTTGCAGTGACGTGTGCGCCATGCACGGGTTTGGCGCACATCCCGAGGAAGACACGCGCAGGGACTTCCATGAATCGCACGCGTGCGCGTGCGCCTCTTTTTTTCCGCTTGCGCCTGCTTGCGCCTGCTTGCGCCGGCTTGCGCGTAGATTTTCGGCGCACGTTTGTTCCATGAATCGGCCCCCTATTGTTTTCATTTGTTGTTTTGTGAAACCTAGTGTTTAATTCCATGAAAATTATGTTTGATTGTTTCTATTTTTAAAAGAAATACTCATAAAGAATATAGGAATAGTATTAATTGTGTAAATTCCCATTATGTAAAAAAGAAATAGGAAGGTTTTTCTGGTGCAAATTTCCCCAATAATTACCGGCACACTGTGGGCTTCAGTAGTGGAATTTCAGTCCATAATTAATATGTGAAGTATGGGTTTGTTGTGCCTACTATTTCCATGAGTTTTTGTTCTGTTTTTATTTTGATAAAATAAGGGGATTAAAAAACATTGTCACTGAAAAAATTGCATACATATGTGTAGTGGTAGCAATTGCTTTGATGTTCCAAAATAGCTCTTTGTAGCCATGCAAGGTACAATCTCATACCATGGTGCAGTTACTACTTTGCAGTCATGCAGATTGGGTATAGGTAGAATAGGAAGAGGTTGGGTGGAGGTGGCTGGAACAGAGGAAGCAATAGAAGTGGATGAGTGTGACACAGACATGCTTTTCTACAGTAGATACCTGTGCACAGATTATAGGCCATGGGTTTGTTCATTTTGATGGAGAATCGGCTTTCTATAGGGTTTCTCCACATTTCTGGAATGCAATTGGATGAGGTGCGTATTCAAATTATAAGTTGCAAAGGTTTGGGATAGCTTCCATCTGCAACAGTTTAAAATAGGAAACACACTGAACGTCTTTAATGTTCTTTTTACTCTACTGCTACTTCACACAGAAATACTGCCAGCTTTCAATTACAGTTTTGTGGGCACACTGGTTCTTCCATGAAGTTACGGCAAATAAAAAAGCATACCCATGCTCATCTTCTTAACTTTTTTCATTGCGTTTTCTTGTCTGTGCTGAGCAGGTTTCCTGTAAGGACGGAGGAAGTGATTTGCAAATTACCCATGAAAATGACAATGTCCAATGAAAGCTGTTTTTCGACGAATGGTATTAGTTTTGCAAACTCCTATTATGTCAAAAGGAAATTGAATGTTTGCTTCTGGTCCAAATTGCACTCATACATACTAGCACATTATGGACTTCAGTAATGGAATTTCAGTCCACAATTATTATGTGAAGTATGGGTTTGTTGTGCCTACTATATTCATTCGTTTTTTCAGTTTTAATGTTTGTAAAATAATGGAATTACAAACATTCTCACTTAAAAAATGTATACACATTTGTAGTGAAAGCAATAGATTTGCTGTTCCAAATCTTTGTAACCATATACTGGGCGATCTCACACTGTGCTGTAGTTTTCATATTTCAAACACATTACTTTGCAGTCATGCAGATAGGGTCTAGTTAGGATGGAAGGAGGTTGATTGGAGGTGTCTGGAACAGAGGAAGTAATAGAAGTGGAAGAGTTGTGGCACAGATGTGCTTTTCTACAGTATATACCTGTGCCCAGATTACAGGCTTTGTGTTTGTACATTTTGATGGAAATTAGCCTTCTTATAGGGTTCCTCCACATTTTAATGGAATCAGACAGTTTTCTGAGTACACTGGTTCTTCAATGGAGTTAAGGTGAATATTTAGCATACCTATTCACATCTTTATAACTTTCTTTGATTGCATTTTCTTGTGTGTATTGAGCAGGTTTCCTGTAAGGTCTGAGCAAGTGATTTCCCCAAGAAAGTGGCAATGTCCAATGCAAGCTGTTTTGGAAGGAATGGTTTTAGTTTTGTAAACTCATATTATGTCAAAAAGAGGTAAAATGTTTTTTTCCGATCTAAATTGTCCTAATAAATACAGATGCTCAATGGGCTTCAGTAATGGAATTTCAGTCCACAATGAATATGTGAAGTATTGGTTTGTTGTGCCTACTCAACTAAGGGGATTATAACACATTGGGGGTCATTCCCAGTTTGGAGTTAGCCCTGATGCTATTAGCACAATGGCTGCCTCCAAAATTGGTCTGGGTTCGGGTTCCTTGAATGGGGACTTACCGGGTCATTCCAACCTAGAAGGACCCGGTAAGTCCCCATTCAAAAAACCAATCCCCATTCCCATTTGAGCCCCCATAGGGCTCAATGGGAATGGGGAGGGAGCTAATAACGGGCCCGCTAATGGCGGGCCAGTTATTTGCTCTCTGGTCCCTTAGCGGGACCCGCTAAGGGACCTTGTAATAGGGCAGTAGGGGGTTAACTGCACCGGCATCCTTAGCGGTGCTGTTAACCCCCTACCGCCAGGGTCGGAATGACCCCCATTGTCACTAAAACAAATGAATACGTATTTGTAGTGGCAGCAATTGATTAGTGTTGTAAAAGGGCTCTTCTGTAACCTTGTAGGGTGCAATCTCACACCATGATGCAGTTATCATATTTTAATACATTAATTTACAGTCATGCAGATTGGGTATAGGTAGGATCGGAGGATGTTGGGTGGAGGTGGCTGGAACAGAGGAAGTAATAGAAGTGGAAGAGTGTGATGCAGACATGCTTTTGTACAGTAGATACCTGTGCACCACGCATTTTAATTCACTTTGTTATATGTTTCTTCCTTATGTGTTTTATTTCCCCGTTCCATCCCACTTTTTACTTCCCAAAAAACGGTTATTTTAAAGGCCACCTGTAAGTTACAAAAATAGATGAATTGAAACACAGACTGCAAAAATATATTACAATATGTATTTAATGTCTAAAAACTCCCAAAAAGTGTTTTTTTAACTGCAGCAGCCAATGAAGCCTTACCTTATTGCTTGATGCAGCCTGCCCAGGGAACCATGTTGGTGTGGTCTGGTCACGACTGGCAATGAGAACTGTGGGTGGAGCACATATCTCCCCTTTTCTCAAGCCAGCCATGCTCAGACTACACAAGGAGAGGAGGATGACCTCATCCGTACACCAAAGTTAGCATTGGTAGGTGGCAATGGGCCAGCAGCTTCCTATTCTGCTTTATTGGTTTTCAACAATAATTGCATTGTATGTAACAGATTACAGCAATAACGGCAATAGACATAACATTTTTGATAAGTTAGCTCATAAAAGTATTACATTTCTTAATAACAATCATGGACTTCCGGTCATGGACTAACAAAAAGAATCGTCCTCAGCCAGATGTTGTCTTTTTACAGGAAACAATGTGTTGCTTTCCATTCTCAATTGAGGGTTTTTATGTTTTCTCACATGCGGCCTCGCAGGGGCCTATGGGCCGACCATCAGGAGGAATTGCTATTCTAATGAATACTTTAACCAAATGTGTTGCGAAATATATATGCTGCACTCAAAGCATCATGGCTGTTGAATTAACAGCTATAAATTTGTTTAAAGATGCCCTACTGTTGGTTTGCATTTATTGGAACAAATTGTCTTCTCCTCTTGATATTATCATTGATGAAATGAATTCGCTATTAGTAGCAGCTTTTGCACGAAATTCAGCTCTCAAAATAATTATTGGTGGTGACTTTAATGCATTATGTTATGATTTATCATTAAGCAAAAGGAATCTGGTTCCCAGCCATTCTCTTAATTCTGTACGAAATGGACAAACTTGGCTTGATTTTTTTCTGGAATGGGACATTCAACCAGCTCCTGTATTACTAAATCCATTTAATTTTTCTTGGCACAGGGGTAACTCCAAATCTTTGATTGATTTTTTTTTGTATCAACATGTTTATATTCCTCTATCAAACCGGTTATTATTTCTGACCCTGAACTTGGGGATCATATGTTAATTCCCCTATCTATTCGACTATTTACTGCTCGTTTTGATGCTATGCCTAGCTTAACTTTACTTGAACCTGATCGACATCTATTATCTATACGATGGAATCCAAAAGTGTGTTGCAAACTGTTGCAAATGATTGCGGCAGATCCGCTCATCTCTACTGATCTCCGTGATTGTTATTTCTCCTTATGTAAAGTTGAAGAGCTTAATACGAAACGTATCCAATTTCATCTAACAAAAATTGCCTTGTCTAAATCCTTCACAACCGAATCTAATTCAAACCACATACATAAATTCAATAAGTTGGTTGCTGATTCAAAAAAACAGAAGTACAAAAAAATCAGGGAGATCATGAGATCTATGTCTCCCTCTCTTTGCAGGTCAATTGCGTAAAATCGAATAAAACAAGCCTATAAAAACAGAATTAAATTTCTGAAAATTTCCATGTACATTACTGATAATCAAAATATGATGTATCACCTATTAAAATATAATACAAGGCAATCTTGGTCACTACTACGCTCTTTAAAATCAGGCCAACAATCTGATCCGCAATGCGTAATTTCTGCTGATGCGTGGACTAACTTTATAACACAAAAATTCAAATTGCCCGATCGTTTTTCTTTTGTCAAAAACCATTATCCAATCTTCATTCATAATACAAGAACTGGATGGACGGTTAATGACATCATTGGTGTAATCAACAAACTCAATAACTCAAAAGCACCAGGTCCAGATGGGCTCCCTCCGTGTGTGTATAAATCGGATCCCCTTTTTTGGGCATACATCTTAAAGATCCGGTTTGATTTGATTTTACAAACCGGAGAAATTCCCTCAACATGGCACTCAGCACATATAATACCTATTTATAAAAAAGGCTCCCCTGAATTGCCATGCAACTATCGCCCCATTGCACTTACTGATGCTTCATCCAAAATCTTCTCTCTTTTACTCCTGCAGGAGCTTCAAATGTATATCACACGTAATAACTTGCTCTCAATATTTCAGGTAGGCTTTAGAAAGCTCATTGGCTGTCCCTTGAATGCAACAATTCTTGCACATCTCTATGCACAGACGAAAAATGCACACATGGGGCCTGTATATATGGCCAGTCTGGATCTGACAGCTGCATTTGACAGTGTAATTCGAGAAATTCTCTGGGCCAAACTGATCGAAATCGGTATTCCTTATTCCTTGGTTGCACTGATCGCCATGTTGCACCACAAGACCTCTTATCGAATTTGCTTAAATCGTAATGGTGCCTTAACCAATCCAATCAGCACCGAAATTGGTGTTAAGCAAGGATGCAATATGGCGGCAGTCCTATTCAATTTATATCTATATGGGATTGACTTTCTTTGGAAAGATCAGCATGTATTTCCAGCTAAGTTGGGTGCACTTAGGCTTGATTGGATCGGTTTTGCAGACGATCTTCTCTTTTTTGATCGCACCCCGTTTGGCCTCCAGAATAAACTCGATCTATTTGCTAAATTTGCTCACAATCTGAATCTTATAGTTAATCCAACTAAATCCTCAATTCTTACTTTCTATGATGGGCGATGCAAGGTAAATAAATTTTCATGGCTCTTGCAAGGAGTCGAACTTTGCTACACTTCATCCATCCGCTATTTCGGCTATCCACTGACGGATTCTTATTCTTTAAGTATGTGGCAAACATTTCTTAACAATAAAGCCAAAACTTTAGCCGCTCAGATGAAAATCATATTCCATAAATATTGTTTATTTTCTTTATTACCTCTTATTCATTTTTACTTACTCAAAGTTGAACCCTGCTTATTATACCCTTTGGATATATGTTTATATGAAATTGATTCTATTCTTGATACAATACAGGGAAAAATGTGGAAGTCTGCCCTGGGTTTAGCTCAGTCCATACCAAATGTTTTTATATGCCACGAAATCAATCTGTTGCCTCTATCTGTAAAAAGAAATTGGCGAAATATAAAAAACTATATTAAAATGCTGGACCCTCCGGCAAACTCCTTATATGTTAACTTGAATAAATTACTTGAGAATTCAAGTATTCACTCACTCAAAGTATTCACAAACAAATTAAATGCAATTTTAAATGCTATTAATGAAACCCCCGAAAGTATGACCTTGCTGCTTCCTGCTAAAAAAAAAAAATATGAACTCTACTTTTGGTGTAAGCTTACAGAAAAAATGGGAACTTACCCATCGTATTCTGAATATAACCAATTTCGTAGAAAGTGGGGTGATCGTGCATTTTATTTGACTCAATTTCCCTCGGCGGTGGGTAGAAATCTTCTAATCCGCTTTCGTTTGAATCAATTTCGAACTCTATCCAAAACAAAAAATTGGAATACATCATCTCAGACCGGCTTCTCTACTGTATGCCGATTTTGTGAAGCTCCGGAAACAGATGAGACACTTAAACATATGGTCATTGCTTGTCCCTTTTTCTCACCATTCCGCAAAAAATTTTTCAATTTAAAGGCTCAATTCCAAACAGACATTAGCATGGAAGCACTTTGGAACCGCTGTATGTGTAGTAATAGTTTGTCATTTAATTTGAAATTGATAGAATTATTGTCAATTATTGAAGTAAAACTAAATGAATTTACTACACTTTCGATATGAGAATTCGAATTTGATGTATTAAGCACAAACTGTGGTATGGAAATATTATCCTTACAAATGTCATGTATGTTTTTAACTCATTGTTAAATTGTTATTGTGCTGGATGTTTTAATCCTTATTTTTTTAATGATTGTAAAGGTTTGTATAAACCAAACACAATAATAAAAAAAAAAAAAACAATTTAGGCTATGATAACAGAAGTCGCACTGAGCGCATGCTGACTGGCTGATGTAAACATCTGTGGATCTTTTGGCTACGTACATAGTAAGAGTCAGTAAATATTTAGAGCTTTATTTGCAGTGGAAACAGCAGCCCAGATAGAAACAATACACATGACCAATCAGGACACAGCAGATTCCTTCTCCATGAGTTATCTCTATACTCAACGTACATAACTTTATATTGATCATTGCTAACAATCCTTCTAATAAACCATCTGGTATGGGTCCACAGCACCAATGTACATGATGATTACTGAAAACAACATTTTATGTGGCATTGTCTTTTTAGTCCTGCAATTTTAGTTGTTTTATATTTTTCTCCCGTGTTAAACTTCTAAACACATCTGACAATCATAGCAGCAGTGATGAAGATGCTGTGTGGGTCCTCAATCCATCCCCACCCCAGAAGAAGAAAGCAAGTGCAAGGAAGTCCATTGCAGATAGTTGGTGTTACGTCAAAGTAAGAGAGCACTATTCAAAAAAGGAAGCAGTGGATGTCTTATGCACATTGTGCAAAGAAACACAAAGACATGTGTCTTCAAACTTTCTCTTTGAAAGCCTGGGAATGCCAGTCCAAATAAACCACCTGGTGTAGATCCACTGGGACGATGTGGATGATGTAAATCATTTAAGCACCAAAAATTAAAAATGCTTGGGACTCATGCATTACGTTGTAGAGAATCAGCACCACCTGTAGCACCTGCATCCACCAACAGACAATAAAATCTTAATTTAAGCAGCTGCTGCTTTGATTCCACCTGTTTCTATATTACCAGTACCTAATGTATCTGTTATGAAGGTAATGTTCTGCATATACCACAACTGGATTGCCATTAAAAAGATTTAAAAAAGTAAATGACTGCCATGCAAAGGAAGATGAGGGACTTGCACCCCCACCCAGACTGCAAAGTCTTGTAATGATATGTTAAAAAATAAGAAAACATTTTTTTTCCAAAGTTGCAGCTTACTTTCCCCTCATTTTCCCATAGACAAACAAGGTCAATTATTGCTAAAGCGCACAGCCCAAACCGCTGTACAGATTTGGACCAGGTCAAAAACAACTTGGGCATGAAGCATTTAAAAGAGACATTTTTATGGTTTTGTGTTATTCTGTGCAGTACTTATTTAAATATTTGACGGAGAAAAGAGATAGCTATATCTTGGGGATTTATCCAAATCCAGTTTTTTTTAGAAATTAAATGATCACCATCTTTTTTTTCTCTTGATGCAAGAGATAACCGCAGCTATAGCTGAAGATAACAGGTAATGAAAAGTAGTTACAAAGCTATTTGCAGGTTAAAATAATTGCAAATTACTTTAGTCTAGAGGTTGGGAGGTTGCTGGAGCACACCGTCTATGAGAGAGGCTGTGCAGGTATAAAATACATTTCTGGGAGTGTTATTGTTTTTTATTGGTTTTTGTTATTGTTTTATTTGTGTAACTGTCTGTGATAGGTTTTAGTGATCCATTTTAGTAGTTTTATTGTAATACACGTTTTGTGTTATTCAAAAGCCACCATTTTGTGGAGTATTCCTATTTTGATTACATAACTCCAGAGTACACTATGCTGAGTGTGTGGTTGTTGTGGAAATAAGCACCAATAAAGATTTAAATATGTAATAGTTTATTTGGGGTGTTATGTGTCATATATATTTCCACTGCTATCAGATGGTATATATTGGCACTATTTTGGGACTATTTTCGATTAAATGTCAGTATTGTTTTCATTTATTTGTGTGCCTTTTACTTAATACTGCTAATGTGTGTCAGTTATATGTTTCAAAGGATCTCAATTTTCAACCGTATAAAAAAGTTATTGCAATGTTTGAGTTGTCTTGTATTGAACGACCTGACATTGAGTATATTGTCAACACACTTTTTATAAATCTCAAGTACAACTAGTGTACATTGAGGAGAACATTAAACAGAGTCTAGCAGATGTTTGGAAATAACCATATATGTATTTGTTTGTACAAGAACAATTTAACAAATGTGAGGCACTTTATGTTTGTAGAAACTTTGTTGGGTTTAATAATCAAACAAAACATTCCTCCAAGAAGTGTCTTGAATGACATGATAGTGCCTGATATTTGTGTTGTGCTTGAAAAATTGAACATGTTTGAAGTGATTCGATTGCAAACTGTTCATCCTTTTCAAGTTATTGTTAGATTGCAAACAAAGATATCAAACTTGCCTAAACAATTATCAGTGCATGCTATGAGAGGCAATGTGATATATTTACCTCTCAATTTGGAAGAAAATGTCAACACTCTAGGAGTGAAGCTTTACACTGCAGATTCTTTGTTTTAGTAAATCGTGTTGCCACAAAAGCTAAGAACATTTGGCAGCAGCTCATAGATAATGGAAAGGTGAAAAACACAGGTCTGGGGCCTGGGGCTGCACTACCTCCAACTCTCTCTTCCTAAGTATCTCCCATTTCAAGCTCTCCGCTCATCCACTTCAGACTCTCTGAGGGTCAGCTGCTTTTCCAAGCAGAGAGTTGGGGGCAGATCTTTTCGTTTGGCTGGGCCTTCCCTCTGGAGCACCCTCCCTGCCTCTCTCAAACTTGGGCAGAACCATCTTCAGTTCCGAAAGCAACTCAAGACCTTCCTCTTAGCTTCTGATTTTTCTCTTTCTCTGCCCTGCTGATGACCTGTCTGTTCCACCCATTGGTCACCTGGCCACCTTCTGAACTTGGGCCCAGGTCCCTGCCTGTCCAGTTTCACCTTGCACTGCCTCTTGGCTTCACCAGATCTTCTGGTCAGTACCTGTAACCCTACAGTCCCCTTTCTCTGCACTTAGGAGCCACCCATTGGCTTCACTTTCTGATTACCTGCACTAAGCCATCCGCTGGCTGCAGTTTTTGATTACCTACATTTCTCCACCCCTCCCCTTTTTTGAACTTGTTCCCTTCCCCTTACCTGTGCTTGCACAATCTGAATGACACAAAGCCTAGTACGATTGTTTTTTTGTCCTCCCTCTGTTTCCCCCTCCTTGTCTTGTCATGCCCAGAAACTCTTGTGTAGAGGCATGTTATAAATGCCATATCATATCATCATATCATATATCATATACCATATCATTGGCAGTTCTATTGGAGCAGAATGATTTATACAAAGGCAGTGTGACTGTACCAGACTTGTCTATTCTTGATGTTGAGTGAACAATTAAAAGCAGTGAACGTGAGTTCCAACGTGTATCTGTTGCAGAAGAGAGAGTTTGGATGAACATTACACTATTCAGCCTCTACATTCACCTGAAGTCATGGGTGACAGTTTAGAATAGTATCAAATGAAAACAGTGAAAGGTGCACTAATCAGTGGGAAAAGATGCTAGAAGCTTGTTGTTTCACTTTGCTTTTTCCTACTGGTACAGCAGGCAAATTGGATGATTGCAAGGTTGCCATTTTTTCTTATGAATATCGTTGTAGATGAATGTACTGTAAAGATTCACGATTGCCGCAATAATGTTGAATATATTTTCCACTTATTGCATGAACTTGAATTTTCAACATTACGTTATGCTGTTGCTCATACACTGCAGACCGGAACTAGATTATAAAATCTTTCTGCATGTGAAATGCTGCAAAAGGTGATTGAAAAAAATGAGGCTTTAGTGGGTAAACTTACTAATATTCTTGCTACAATGAGAGGAACCAAGGCATATTTGTATAGAAGACACTCAGAAGTTAGATGCATGATCAGAAACCTGGGCCCTCCAACTTGGTTTGGGACTTTAAGTTGCATTGAGATTGGTTGGGATGATCTTGCAGAGTGGTTTCGTGAAACTAATCCACAGAAAGAAGACATAGAACACATGACACCAGGAGAATTGTGTTCCATGGACCCTGTAAGTGTATTGCGGTTCTTTCATCACAGATTTTTAGCCATGTTACACTTGATATGTAATAAAGACAATGGTTCACTAGGCACTGGTGAACATTTCTTTTGGAGGAAAGAGTACCAGGCATGTGGGGCTCTACATATACATATGACATTGTGGATTAAAGACTCTCCTCGGTTTGTTGAAGAAAGTGATTGCTGTGTGATGGCGGTCATAGAAAAATATGTTTCTTGTTCCATTCCTGCTCAGCATGTAAATGCTGATCTACAGAACAAGGTGTAACGATTTTAAAGGCACTCATGAGATAAGTACTGTCGGAGAAAATACAAAAGTAAAGACTAGTACTGTAGATTTGGCTGTCTATGTCCTGTGATACCAGTTGGTCCAATAAATAGTTTGATGTCATCTGTTCGACACCATGTTACTGGTAAGTCACTAATAAATACATATCATTAAAAAAAATAAGGACTACCAATTCAGTAATGATCACAATCCTGTCATTGCTCAGCTTTGGAATGCAAATACTGATGTACAGTATATTGCTGATGATACAACAGCTGTTGCTCATTATGTTACAGCATACATGTCAAAAGCTGAAGAGAGCAATGCAGCTGAGGTATGGGCAGTCTTATTAACAGATAAAACTCTTTGAAACTTCTAAGCTTTGGTGTGAAGATGCTCTCACATAGAGTGTAGTTGCTACAAAGCTGCAGATTGACTAACTAGTTTGCCTCTGTTTGGACAAAGCATTCATGTATTTTGGTTAGGTCTTGGCCTAGTTAGTACTGGAAATCAGGTACATTCCCCATTGTCAAGCTGGGAATCCTTGGTTAACTTTTACATTTAGTAATTAAAGAAAACATTGTGTAGCATATCTCCCTCCTGCTTTTGGACTTCATCAATGGGACATTGAGTGTGTAGCTCCACCCCTGCAGCCTTCCTCAGATTCCACCAAGTACATGCTGGATAAGGCCATAATGGAAGAGCCTTTTTGGAGTTATAGGTAAGAAACATACCCCTTCTCTATAATTGGATCTTTCATAGATTCACATTCTATGAACAGATTTTGTAGCATTATACACATACAATGGTGGTAGGTGAAAGAAAACATGCATATCTCATTGAAAGAGGCACTGCAGGACGGCTCCCCCAGTCTTTGCATCAGCAGCATGCTGCTCTTGGAGCTAGTAACGTCTTGTGAACATGTGTGGTACCGCCCAGGTGCCTGCCTGACACATGTCTTTCAGGGGCGTCTGGATCACATCACTGCTGTAGCTGCTGTAGCTCTGGTGGAGTGGGTACTTGCAGGCTCAGAGAGTGGCTTGATGGCTTTCGCATGGCAGAAGGAGATGGTGGAGGATATCCACCTTGCAATCCCCTGTTTAGAGATAGCATGCCAGTAACAGTTATGTGGCAGCTCTTGACAAGTTAGCTCTGTGGATGTAATATTTGAGCGCTCTTTTAACATCCAAAGAATGCAATGCAATATCTGCTGGCATTTGTGGTTCTAGGAAGAAACCTGGGAGTGTAATTGAAGAAAAGTTATGAAAGATTGAAGGTATCTTTGGAATAAAATGTGGATTCCTTGTGAGGACAACCCTGTCTTTGTAGAATCGCAGGTATGTATCGGATATCATGAGGGCCTGCAGTTCTGACACTCTTTTTGCCGATGTAATGGCTACAAGGAATGCAATCTTCCAGGAAAGGAACTTTATCAGAGCCATTGCCAGTGGCTCGAACTGCGCTTTCATGAGCCCAGCCACTACCACAATGAGACTCAATTTCGAGGAAGCTTTTTCGTTGGTAGGAAAGATCTTATTAGGCCCCATACAAAATGTGTTATTAGGCGGTCGCTGAAAGAGGCATTATTCTCCTTTCTCTGGTGTATCTTGAGATGACCGCCAGATGCACTTTAATGGAAGCGTGTGAGAGAGTCCACCTTATGCTAAAGATAGAAGGTATGGAAGGATAGCTTCTGGACTTGCAGAGTGTGGTTGAACATTTGGGAAAAAAAAATGAAGGTTTAATTCTAATAAAGTTTGATGAAAGAAAAGTCACAGCTGACAATTATTGAAGAATATAATAGGTTACGTGTACTGTATGCTCCTCACCTGCACCTTATACGTGTTCCGACAAAGCACTTAGCCAGGAAACATAAGGAGTCAGTGAAACTACACTCAAATGAAATCATTCCTCTTAAGACTAAAAAACAAGAGAAACTACTAGAGTTGGTGACTCATTCAACTATGCCATACCTTAATTACAGATTTAGTAATGAAAGGAGTTGAATGCTATTCTAATGCAGCTTTGTGTATGTTGTTTCAAATGACACCATTGATGCAAGAAATAACTTCCACAGACAAGCAGCTATGTGTGGAAGATTAATTTCTTAAAATATCTGTAGATGGAAAAACCACAACACATTCGGCAATGTCAAACGGAAATGTTGTTGTTGCAAGTGAAAATTGTTGTTTTCCACTTGCAATAGCAACTTCATACACAGGGAGATAGTCACTAATTGTTTATGACTGTCTTTGAGTTATTACTGCAGGAAACTATTAGTGTAGATAGGTTTTAGTTACGAATGGAGTTATATGTGTCTACAATGTACGAAAGACTACACTACTCTGGATATTTCTGAAAGATTTTGATATGTTCCTATCTCTGATCATAAAAGTGTAAATTTTTCTGATCTTCTAACTAAAGCATTCCGTGTAATTGATTATGTTTCAAAGATAGTGTAGATGGTAGGAAAATAGACACATCAATATTGAATTTTCTAAATAGTCATGTTTGTAATAGTAAGACAACTTTTAAGGCGTGTGCAATTATTTTTCATGAGGGGGCATCCATTCACTGTGGACCTTTCACAGCATGGGTGTGTACAAAAGTAGATTGGCTTGTTTGAAATAGTCTATAGTCACACACCAAACTAGATTACCAAAGGGTTTAAACAATTCGTATTTAATGTTGTTAGAACCAAGTTTTTAAAATATATGTTTTATATTATTTGTGAATATAAACATGCAAAGTAAAAGTTTGAAATGGAAGAACAGGGTAATAAGTGTTTTATGTAAAGTAAAATATGAATTGCTACTAGAATGTATTTTAAAATCAGTATGAAATAAATGTAGAGATCATATTCTGAAGATTACATTAATTAGAAGAGAAAACAACATTCTGCAATTTTCTATTTCTGTTTTATTGTGTATAAAAGTGTATGTTTTAATATTCACAAGTGTTCCCAATAAGTGCTAGATTAAATACATGGTTCCATTGACAATATTTTCAGTGTTTAGGAGTGTAGAAGTCATAACTGTTTACATATGAAACAAGTAAACAGTAGGATGTAGATACAAAAACAATAAAGTACAATGTTTGTAAAATAAATTACATCAACTACTAATAAGAGTTTTAGGGACGGATTTAGATATGCTGTGTCTTACTTGTAATGTGTGTAGGTGGCCAAAATAAGGACACACACAACGTTTTAAAAAAGGTATTCCAACTCAATAAAAAAATTAAAACAGCTTGTTTTAAGTGTTAGTTTGTTCAATGTTTAAAGAGCTATTTGCACTGTGGAAGTTTTCAGAAATGTCATACACTGTATTATGTCATTACACCATGCACGTTTTTAGTTTTTTTATAGCAGTTTATACGAAATTGTCATTAGCTTGTTAAGTGTGTAGGTGGCCAAAAAAGGACGCAAACCAAATTAAAAAAGAAGTATTCTAATGGCACTGTAGAGAAAATTATTATATTTTAAAATGAAGTTTGATTTGATTAAAAAGAGTATTCCATACTGCACCGGAAACTTTGGCAAAGAAGAAATTAGCTTCCCCTTTGAATTTAGCATAGCCCTGCTGAAGCCCCGCCCTCCGGTGCCTCACATCAGTCCCTTTTTTAGCACAACTCCACAGTGTGATAATTCCTTCCCTGGGGTTTCCAGAGGTTCCTCAGGTTCAGGCCTGAGGCTTCTAAGGCTGCCAGCTTCCAAGATGAGGGGATCAGGGGCTCTTCCGGGCGTTCTGGGGTCAGACCTGAGGCTTTCAAGGCTACCAGCTCCCAAGCCAAGGTTCTCAGGGGTTGTAGCGGGGTGTCCTTGGACAGGCAATCAATTTCATCCTCTTCTTCTACGCCAAGGGGTAATGGATCGTTGAGTGCCACCTCCAAGAGTTGTTCCTTGTTCCCATCCAATAAGACTGCTGGCCAAGGTGCCATGGGCAGTTAGCCTACTAGAGCTAGCTCTGAGGTAATGAGAAGTGCCCCTGATCCCCCCAGCGTGAATACAGCTTTCAAAGTGATTGGATCTTCCCACTTGCAGACTGGTCTCCTCATTCATTCAGGTGATTGGTCAATAATTTAGCACAAACACGTCATTGCGCTTGGGCATACCCGCACATACAGAAAACACATTCTGGTTAACTATATTGCATAACTGCAGTTATACCCTCTCTCAAGCACCTCCTTCCTGTTTTCTGTCATTGCTTTTTGTCTCTCAGTTTGTGAACTTCTTTGTAAGCCTTCAGGAACTTTTAAAAGCAGTTCCTTGATTTATCCATTTCGTTTTTACCTTTCTTCTTCCTATAATGTTGTCCTTTGTTTTGTGCTTGGTAGTTTGTTATTTTTGTGTTATTTTAGCTACTTTTCTTTTTTTAAAGTTTTTTTCATATTAAGTGGCAGAGTCTTTTTTGTGTTATGTGTTTTTCCTCCACGTTTTTCCTCCACGGTCCTGCATTTCAAAATGGCTATGACCAGTAGTGATGATGAGGTAATGTGGGCAGCTGTACCACCATGAAAGAAGCAATGTGCACAAAAAAACATTTGGAACTTTTGGCAATATGCCTGCGTACATGACCAATACAGGAAAAAGGAGATTGGGGAGGTCATGTGCAATTTCTGTGGTAAGGTTTTGTTGAGGGTTCCTTCACACAAGCTGTTGCAAAGCTTGGCACATCCACGTTAATTCAACATCTTGTCTGTGTTCATTGGGATGAAGTGGATGATTCATATATAAAGGCTCATGTGAAACATAACTTCAAAGCACATGGAGCAAGATCTGCACAGCAGTATTTATCATCTGCTCCACAGACCTTCAATACAATTAGTAGCTATTTTCCACCAGCTAACACCCAACCTCAGTCCATCCCGCCTGCACCTGATCTTTCTAACTTTATCGTGATGTGCAAAACCTGTCACAGCTTGATCGAGGTGGGACCCTAAACGCTTTGTGCAAGGATATTTCAGAGCATGCTAGGTATATTTTTAAGTGCCCATTTTTTTGTACCCTATTATTTAGAGAAACAAACACAAACACATGTACTAAATATAAATACTTTTTGCTATATGTATGAATCCTAGTGTTTGTGCCTTCCCAGTTTCTACCTCTTTTTTCCTTATCCCCAAAACGTCCTTTTCAGGGCCAACTTTTTAGTTATAAAAATAGACAATAAAAACGTATACTGTATATATGGATCAAAGACCTTTAATTGATCCCTTTATTACAGTGTGTGTTAAAAACAACATATCCTTATGTATTTTATTATAGCATCGGTTATCCAGTGTGGAAACCATGGGTAAACCCTACCCCAATCGTTGCCACATTTAGCCATGAATGCAACCTTGGTAGCCATGTCTATAAAACCGTTTAAAAACAAACCTATGTACATATATATGTGGCAATAGACTTGTAAAGATTTATTTTAGGATACATTGAGTGTAGACCTTGTGCACAGTTACTGTAACACTCAAATTGCATTCTATTCGCCAACAGTACATATACATATAAACACTTAAAAAAGTTAAGTAACAGGAGTAGTTGAAGAAAATGGGGTTGAATGTGTCAACCTACTTTTCCCTGATAAAGGTTCTGCCTTCCACAGAGCACCCAGGTGGTTGGGCTTGGTATGGCGCTGCATGGAGATGTTGCCATAGGAATACAGCACCGGTTTTCTGCAACTGAACTTTGCACTCAGTGCATTGAACCTTGGCTGCACGAGACTTCACTACATTTTCAACAGTGGTGAAAAATCACCACACCCAGGAGTCACTCAGGGTACTGGAGATAGGGTTTTCCTCCATCTCATTTTCATCTTCCTCTTGATCCTCATTATCTGTATTACTGTGCCTGTTCCCCTGTCGAGGCCCTCTAGATGGTGATGTTGGAGGTGGCAGTTGGGGAGTAGGAATGGCGATAGCAGATGCCTTTGATGCAGTATTGCAGGTAATCTCCAAAGCAGGTGATGGAAGATGCTCTCTCTTGGATAGCCAGATTGAGAATGACTAAAAGTAATGGGTTGGTCCCTTCAGAGGAACCGTCTGCAGCCAGTTGTGCTGTCTGCAGACAACTGAGTTGCAAATAGGCCTTGAAAACTTGTAAAATATTGCCAGATGAACCAAGAATGGGTCTGGGAGCTGTGGAAGGGTAAAGCTTCAGCTTGAAACACCCTAGATTGGTGGAAAATGTACTTTTAATCTGTGTGCAGTCGCTGACACTGTTTGTAGATACTCCATCATGCTGCATGGGTGCGGTCACATGATGATGTCCTGGGCCATCTGCAGCACTGATTGCCATCCACAGACACCCATTGAGCGGGAATTGCAGTGCGCATGTGTGTGGGTGTCTGTAGGACAGATGCAGTGTCCGCTGACTAATTAAAAGTGCATTATGCGAAACCAGACGGCACGCCTGTCCGGGGGTAGCTCCATTTTGAGTGTGGACACCCCGTACAGTCGTAGTGTCCGCTGGCTCATAATGGGGCTTTAAAAAAAAAGAAATATCACACAACAATGTAAAACATATTTATAGTATGAAAAATACATTTATTTTGTAAAGGGATGGTGTCTCGGAATGGAAAACATAAATGGGAGAGTTAGGAATTTTGGTGCACTAATGATCACGGGAGGAAGATAGTGAGGTTTCATGAAAGCATCTTTGATATAAATTTTGGGAATTTGATGGGGGTGATTGCTGGGGATGAGGGGTCATGTACAAGGACAGTGATAGGGAACATTTTTAATGACATGATTTTTGACATATTGTAAACGTTCCTTATATTCATTACTTAGTGCATTTAATTTTGCAGACAAGTTCATGATTTGATTATGTCCCGTTGGAGATTGGGCGCCTCTTTGTGATTCTTGGGATTGTGGATTCATGAAACCTATGTACTGTAAGAACAAAATAAATTATTATTTTAGTGCAGTCTGTATAAATTACATTTTTGTTTATATTAAAATATGTATTGTACACCAGTAGACATGTTATTGTCACTCATTTCTTCTTTTGGGAAGTTCTCCTCTAAACACTCAAGTGTGTTTGCCATTCTGTCAAAATGAAAAAATAGTGCTCTTTCCTTATAATACATGTTTACCTAATAAATGTTAATGTTAAAGAAGTAAATAGAGTGTACTTACTGTTTGGTGATTGATTGTTTTAAAATAAGTGCTTAGTGTATGTCAGTCTCTATGAACACTTATGGTTTATGCTTGGTGCATTCCATTATATTGTGTATTATAAACAAAAAAATAATGTGGACATTTCAAGTAATCATTTGTACAAAAAGGTATATTTGGGTGCAGTAAATATAAGTAATGTTGTTTTATGTATATGTGTTTGTTGCTCGATAGGAAGAACATTTTCTGTTCTCCCATGTGCTTCTGGGCTTTGTGAATGCAACCTCCTGTCCGCTGACATTCATATGGTCTGCAGACTCTACAGGTGCTACATTGGAGGGTGATTACAATATAAGGAAGTTGTAACATTTTTTGTTAAAGGGACGTTATGGTTAAGTTGTACTAATACAAATCTATGAAATTCTGTGAAAAAACATTGATTAAGGGACGTTATGGTTAAGTTGCACTAATAAAAACCTATGAAATTCAGTGAAAGAACTTTGTCAAAGGGATGTTAGTGTTAAATTGCACCAATTAAAAATGTAAAATTCAGTGAAAAGATTTTGTTAAAGGGATGTTATGTATAAAAGGAGAACTGAAAACCCTTGAAATTTGCTAGTTATGGTAAGCTAAGCAACCATAACTTGCACCACCACTGTGCACTGCTAAAACCCTTAAAACCCAAACGACACGACCAGTCTGTTGACAAAACCATAATTTGAACCTCAAAATCTTTGTTTCACTGTCTCTTCTAACTAAATTAAAATTACTGCTTTAAGTATGCTGTGTTATAGAACAGTGGTATTTACTATCACTATATCAATTGGTGCTCAAATACACAAACTTTAGGAAGTTGAAAAACCAAAACAACCATGCCATGATATGCTAACATGGTCCGCCATGTGAACAAATATTTTCCCAGCATTTGCTAAATGCAATGGGCAATAGTCATTTCAAATTTAAATATTTCTCATGACCAATATGTTTCAGGATGGGAAGTGAAAACATTACTCAAGCTGTGCTATTGGGAATAAACAGGCAGATATACATTAGACACATATCATTAAAGAATCAATTCATACAATAACCAAGGAACTAATAATTGAAGCAAATGCAAACAATGTCTGCGATGGGCATGAGCCAAATTTGAGAGAATCGGCATAGACCACACTTTGAACAACTATTTCATAAAATTAATATTCCACTTCTTAGAAGAGTTGGTGCACTATGACTCAGTACTGAAAATCCAAAAAAATCAAACTGAGAAAACATAATTTAGGATTCAGGCCCAAAAGATAACCTTAGATAAAGCCATGTATTTTGCCAGTCATCCCTCCAGAGAAGGGACACTGCAGAGCTATGTGAAAGAGAAACAAACATGCCAGGATTAAATCATAACTTTATCTCTAAAATACTGCAATTATTTACCACGGGTGACTTCAGCAGATGCTCTCTGTGACTTGCTAAGCACACAACAAATACAATATTCTGAGGGAATCTGAAATAAAGTAGTTTTGCACCCGTGCATGCAATGCACAGCTCTGTGATTTTGACAACTAAAGTAAAAAGGATCAAGGGATGAGTTGGCACTGTAGGAATTAGAACCTATCTCTGCAGCCAGTTTGAAGTCAGGTATCTGAAACACATGTTTCATCTGATGAGTTAACTCGCTATTTCTCTCCAGCCTAATGCAGGCACTAAGTAAGGGAAAAGGTAGGGTTTAAAGCCATGCATGCCACAGGCAGTGAATTACGCTTCACCACAGGATTCATAGGATAGCAAGGTATGTCCAATCTAGAGCCTACCATTGTAACAGTATGTAAGAATTGCGGAATCATAGTTGATCAGTTTGCTGTTGATCAATATGCTGTATCATTTACTATCTGCTGCACCAGGTCATTGTAGCAAATTTAAGGATATTTGGCTAGACTTATTTTAATTCATCATATTGTGAGCCCTGTGACACCAATGCTCAAATACTCTGCATGGCAATGTCTTCTCACCTTTCTCTGTGGCACAATGTGACATCCTCTGACTGATAGCCTTGGTAAGGCTATCAGTCATAGGATATAATGTGGAGAGGTAGAGTACTCCTGCGTGTTTGTTGACAGGATACTTGTTTATGCTAGCAGGCAGCCAGGTGAAACAGACGAGTTCACATGTAGAAGGAAACACAAAACTTCTGAACCTAACACATATGCCTGCATGAGTAGGTTCAGGAATTGTCTGATTCACCTGAATTTTGGTCGGTTTGGAATACCACAGACATTTAAATGTTGGCAACATATTAATTAAAAAAAGGTCAAGGTCTCCCACGGGCACAACCTTAGGGCCTTGCAAAGGAGGACATGCTGCTGTCATCCTTCACATGGGCACATTATGTGCCCCAATGCCTTGCTTGCAATCGGAGCCCCGGGACCTGTTAAACTTCTTTTCTGGTTCCATTGTGCTTGTACTGGAAAGAGAACAAAGCTTCAATAATTCTTTGTCTGTTTTGCGAGGGAGATGTCCAATTGCAGCTCATCTGTGTGGGCAGAGGACACAGTCCATTATTTGCATGAGGGATTGTGCTCCCTGTGTCTGAGCATTGGCACGTCGCGCATCTTTTTTTTGTTGCTGTAAGGTGGAGCACTTTCAGCTCTTCAAAGTAAATAGGCCTCCATAATTAGAGTCAGTTTGGCCCCACTGTCTCTCATTATTTGGCTAACAGTTTAGGCATGCTGGCTGACAGGAGAGGAACCATTTCCTGCCAGTCAGCATGCTTCTGCTTTGGCGTGGGCAAGAGGGGCGTGCCATTCAGTCCTTTGTGGAGGCTCCGTTGGTGTGCGGACTGAGGAAGGTGCTAAGCAGTAAGTGATGCATGATGTATGTCTTTGTACGGTATTTGAATGTATGTGCGTGTGCATGTTTGTGTTTTTTTTTCTGTATCCTTGCATGAAAAAAGATTTCGGATTGTTGTATGAATGAACAGGTGAACGAGAGAGTCTATATTGAATGAATGCACATGAATGACAAACTGTGTTCCTGCATGTGTAAAGGGGGATTTGGCTGATACATCTAACGGTTTGAGGGGGCTTCTGGCAGCAAAGTTGGCTTTATCTTTTTTTTTTAAAGTTTTTATTAAATTTTACAAACAAGCAAACAATAAAAACCAAACAAGTAGTGCATGTTCCAACAGTTTCATTACACGTTTCTTAATTCCTAACCACTATGTACAGTAAAGGATGTCATGTTTCTTACTGTGGAATGGCATTTTTATTGGGCATCAAGGGTAAAGCAAACATGATAGGTGTTATTACCTGACTAAATTGTCCTACATTGGTGGAACCAGTTTGCACATATTTTCTTACTGTGGCATGACATTTTTGCAGGGCATCAATAGTAAATCAAGCATTATTAGTGTTATTATGTGGTTAGACTGGACCACAGTGGTGGAACAAGTCTGCATATACTATTTTGCTGCGACACTGTATATTTTTTACTGGGCTCACAGGTAACAAAGGCATGGTAAGTCTTATTAAATGGCTAGACTGGCCTGCTTTGGTGATGTCAGTCTCTATATACTTTCTTGCTGTGCCATAGCATTCTTTATTGGGAATCAAGTGTAAATCAAACATGATAACTATTTTCATGTGGCTAGATTGGCCAACTTTGATGTCACTGCATTTACTTTCTTATTTTGGCATAGCATCTTGTACTGAGCATCAAGGGTAATGCCTAAATGGTAAGTGCTATTACATGGCTAAACTGGCTAACATGGGTAGACATATTTTGTTTAACTGGCAGACAAAGCTAACAGGAGTATGCTCTTATATGGTAATTGTGGCATATAGTGATGCAGCCTCCATGGACATGTATGGGCACAGCAAGTAGAAATCCTTTTTTTTTTAATTCTGGCATATATTGCAGGCTAAGTCATCATGGCACTATGATGGGAAATGTGTTGATGATGACTTACATCTATTACATCTATTGGATGTTTTCAAAATAGCTTGAAAACGGTGTATTTTTAACCAACCTTTAAAAGAAAGTGTGCTTTAAAATGCATAATTTAACCCAATATTTTTAAAACGGTTCTTGTGTGGGGGGAGACCCCCCAAAACTCCCTTTAGTTTTTTCAGGATCCATTGCTACAATCGGTCAGTGCCAAATATTTGGGTCAAACATGGTGTACCTACACCACACCAATTTTAAAAATTCACCAGCCACATGGGGAGTTCATGGGGAGAAGTGAGGGCGGACATAGATGCAAGCGTCTAATATGTACCCCTAAAAGAGTGCCACTAATATTTGCAATCTCCAAACATGTAAGTCAGTGATCAATGAAAATGTGCCGGTCATTTTCTTTGCTAGCCTTACTAACGCCTGTAGAATGCAGTACTTGCTCCCCTCAATATAATCATCCTCCCGAGTATGTACTGACAGCCGTTATCCATTGATAGCATGAGCCAAGAATGCACCTAAACTAAAAATGCCACAACCCTGACTAAATTAACGTTAAGTGAGAAGCATAAGAAACACACAGTAATTTACTAACAGTAAACCGAAGTTGCAGATAGGTAGGACTCCTGGGTTTAGACTAACAACCATGGAAAGAAAATTTACTTTTTATGACACAGCATCACTATCCGCACAATGTGCGTCACTAAATGAAGATAATGATAATTTACTAGTTTAAGAAATGCAGGTTGTTATAACTTGGATGCAAAGGAAATATTAGTCACAGCGTTCAGTGATTGCGGAAGCAGTCGTTTTTAACATGTCCACCATTTTACAGTTGTCAGGTAACAGCAGCCGCATGTACACTCCTTTGTGCAAGGAATCCCTATGAATTCCAACTGTCAGTTTCCCTGGAGTAGCTGATTTCCTGCTCCATCCACCATTTTGTCTTTGGAATCCTTGTCAAATTGGCAGTGAGGGGTGAAAGCACGCATAGGGCTTGTCTCTGCTTGGTTTTACTCATCCGAGCAGCAAAGTGAGGTTGCCATTAGGCACGCCAAGGCATAGGTTGCTATGATTTTATAGACCCCCCTCTTTTCTTTTATCCTATGTTATTTCCATATTGAATGGTTCTTCCTTTTGTGTAAAATAAACACCCTTTGATGGAATACACAACATACATAAAAAAGAGGTCAAGCAAAAGTGTGACATATTGGAAAATGCAATGGATCATCATAACAAATACAGACATTTCAGGAATGCTGAATGTGAGAAAGTATATAATCTGTGTTTGAAATCCACCAGTGTGTGAATCTATGGAAAATATTCGACATCATGCTGATCATGTACACATTCTCTAATTATGCAGTTGCCTGGTCATACTTTAGTCCAAAAGTGCAACTTTAGGGTCCATTAGTCTATTCAGGTTTTGGTTATTTCAAACCGATTACAGTGGAGCTCTTCAGGGATTAGCTCGAAATTCTTCAACGTTAAAGCTATACTGATAACCTCTCATGAAATAGCCACTCAGAGCATCATTTTGAAATTATATCTTTTGTTCTGTCAGTTTGAACAGACCTGCTAGTGAAACATAATTTAGCGAGAGCATTTTTAAAGCCTTCACTCAGGAAGACTTCAGGAGCTCTGGGGGGATAGCTGAGCTCTGAAAAATAGAAAGAAAACAAGTTTGCATTGACAGCTTGATCCCAGAGAGAGGGAGCAGACTGCTTGTCTAACAGGTCCTCTGGGGTCCGGATAAAACAGAGACAGAGCAGCGATCAGATTAAGCAAGGATGTGCTGTCAATGTTTAAAGGGGTGATTACCATTATTCTGTACAGTTCCCTATTGTTAAATTATCTGCTCTGAACCATTCACCAGACCCGTTATCAATCTATCAAGGTACAGCTTTTTTTATTATTGTATGTGAAATAACTGCAGCCCCAGAAATATATATATTGACAGAGTCCCTGCTATACTATAGTTTTAAAGAGCAAGGGAATGCACAATTCAGAATTATTCTCTTTTTACCCATCCAAAGTACACATGTCAATGTCACGGCTCTGCTTTTCTTACCTTTTATGGTTACTTGAATTAACAACACACAGTAAACTGACTCCTGACATTCATTTTGCTTTCTTAAACCAGAATAATGCACATCTGTAAGTGAACAAAGGAGTGGGTGGTAGATATCTGAATCTCAATGTTTTTGAGATAAAGAACATTACAAAAAGATCAATGTGAATAATAAAGCATTGTTATGTGAGTCATGACATTTCTATTCTCGCTTAAGATTTGAAGAGGAGAAGCCTGCAAATGAGCACCTTGTGCCACTTTCAAAGTGGGAGGAAGATGTATAATTAACGTGTTTTTTACGGTGATGCAGGTTTAAAGACATACTGTGACACACGGTTTTTTCCCTCAAAATATCAGTATTACATACATTACTTTTATATCTGCAAAATGTATTTTAAGTGTACGATAATCAGAGGGCCTGTAAAAAGTGTGGATATTAGGGGATAGGTGTTCCAGGATAAAACACAATAGGATATCAGTCCAACCATATATTTATATGCTAAGTACAGTACATCTTAGCACCTAATAACCATTCTGTGCTATTTCTTCTGTTGGTATGGTTATTTCAATAGCACATTAAATCATTTTGCAACATACTGTCTGAATAGTTTGTTTTCCGGTGGGGAAATGTACTAGCCTCTTGAACGATTACTGAGGCTTTATGCCCCGCGGAGGCAGGCGTATCCTGTCGGTAATGGCAAAGCAAGGGTTCCTTAACCAGGACGGTGGCACCATTACCGACAGGGTCGGCCCAGCACCAAGGGGCATATCGCATTAGAACCCGTGCAGTTCCTAACACGGCTGCTAATGGTGTCTTTAAACAAAAAACACGGAAACTGCTATTAGCTGCACCAACCACCACCATGGAATGCTGTCCCTGAATTCAGTTTTCAATGTTGATGATTGTGATATCATCAACATTGCAGATGGACTTCAGAGACAGCACTGCGCTGCCAAGTAACCACACAGCAAAGTTACGTTTCTTTTTTTTCTTTCATGAAAAAGACTCCATTGGAATGCTTGTGGAAACATCACAGGTGCTGAGAGGTGAGAACATTGGCTTTTACCATACAATACAGCCCGCTTTCTGAGCATCCTCAATGGCCAGCGCCCCCTTCCTCAGTGTTACTGATTAATAGGACTGAAGAAAACAATTGCAGGAATGCCTGAGGAATGACATCTAAAATAGAGGTCTGTCCCATAAATTGTATTTGGATAGAGCTATACCATCAAAGTATAACAAGAAAAACTTTTGATTCACAAAGTGTGGTGTCCAAAGGATGCGACCAGCAAAGTGTTTAAGTGATATTAGAATACATATTTGCTTTTGCCCACACCCACTCCAATGGGGATTGGTAAAGTTTATCATACTGGTTTCAGGGCGTGCCCCCATGGGAGCAGAAGCATCACTCAAATCAGGCTTGACAAGGAAATAGCGGGGTGACAGGAGTGAGGGGAGAAGAACATGAGTGCTTGCAAAGGATATTCTGCTGTTTTGCGATTAAGGTGCCGGTGAGGCTAAAAGGGCCAAGGCGATTAAGTATGAGGGAGGTCAGGTAAGTTGGCAGGCATACACAAGTAAAAGCACTTGGATTGAGGGAGAGTTTTAACGATGAATTGTGGGTATGTGAAATATTTAGTGACTTATAGTTGTAGGTGAAGTACCTTCGTAATATGTTTCGGCTTTATAACATTGTAATAGAAACAAAATTGGTGTCATAGGGGACGTTTTTCATACCCTAGTGTTTTATTGCAATACAAAAGAGTTTACAGGAATGCAGGACAATCAGGAAGCAATGAACACATGTTTCATTACAAAATATATTGCAAAGGAGTGTGAGAGCCCCTCTACTGAGAACGAACACGGGTAAAATACCCTGTTCTATGAAATGTCTTCCACTCAGGAGGGTCTACAAAAACGTTTTAGCTCACTGCACTTGTTACAAAGGAGAACTATCCATGTGCATATCAGTCTGGTCCGACCCGCATTCCAGTACCGGAATGCTTGGTAAGTCATAGACCCTCCTGAGTGGAAGACATTCCATAGAATATGTTATTTGAACCATGTTAGTTCTCAGTAGAGGGGCTCCTGTTATGGAGAAATCTCCAGAGTGGCTAATTTCCCTTACCTACTGAGTCCCTCAGCAGCTTTGCTGGATTTCTAGGATTTATTTTTTTCACCTGGTAAGGGTGGGAGCCTTTTTTCCCACTCTTACATTTGTTTTGCTGTGTGTGTTTGACATTTTCTTGTTGTTCATAGACTGTGGAGCCTCATCTACTCCACAGGCATCATCTTTTTACTGTGTGTTACACTGCACCTTCAGTGCAGTGACACAGGGTTGTCTTTTAGACTTCCCACTCAGACTCCATTTTTCGGGACTGACTACTGTGTCCCAGAACATGTAAAGTTGCCACTGACTTTATTAGTCTTTTAAATCCACAAACCCAGTACAAAATATCTTACATGGAGTACTGGAAAGGGTTAATACTTATCCCTTTTTGTCTGTTTCTCTTGGAGCATTGTTTTGCTACCTTTTCATCAAGACTTGGCTGGCGGCAGTGGTAACTATCCTATTTTTCCTACCGCGGTTATCTTAAATAACCTTGGTAGTGTTTTAGGCTATCTTGGTAGCCCCGAACTTAAACCCGCTAGACCATATATGCTTTTATACGGTTCTGGCTAGGTTTATTCACCATTTCTTTTTGAAAATATCTTTCTCGGTTTTTACTTCGCGTGCCAAACCAGGTTTGGTTCCTTTGTTCACTGTCTTTTCGCAGGCTTCTACATAGAAGCCCTCCTTAGGCACCTGAAAGTCTGGGTAGGCAGGATGTGAGGGAGGGGTTTTAGGACCCCTGCCATGGGTTCCCTTGGTAGGCCAAGTCACACTCCTGTTTGATTGGCTAGGTGACTGTCCCGTCAGGACAGCCACCCTGCTGTGTGATTGACAGCCAGGCTGTGTGAATGGGGGAAAACTGTATAAAAAGCAGGTCTCTGGGTCTGGAATGAAAGAACCGACGAGGAGCTGACAGATGAGGACCCCTACAACGACTGAACTGCCCGCTGAAGCCCTGCTGCAGGTTTGAATCTTCAGACTCCAATGACAGAGGAGATCTACCAGGAATCTTCTTCCCCTGAGCTGTTGGGACCAATCAGTTACCCCAAATTGCAAGCCAGGACTCCCTCCTCTGGTCGGATTTGCAGTACAGAGCTGCAGTGAACCGGATATCCAGGAAGGTCGGACCCTGCTTGGGTTTTAAGGAGCACACCTTTATTTGTTGCTTTGCTCTGCTGCTGGTTTCTTCACTGGACAGTGCAGGACCCTCCATTCTTCCTACTTCATGTCAGTCCGACAGTCGCTTCAGGAACCGTGAGCCTGCAGGAACTGCCAGCAATGCCCGCCTCAGCTACAGCTTCTTCTCCATTTAAAGGTACTGTGCAAATCCGGTTGTTCGTTTCGGTCAGCGGCGGTGAAGGTGTGTAAAACCTTTTGCCAATCCAAGGGCTTTTCCTTCTCTACTCTTTAAACTAACGTTTCTGCCGACCAACTTCGTCCGGAACTCTTGGCAAAGACTTAACCGCAAACTACCCTGAACTGTGTGATCTTGAGCAAAAGACTTTTGTCCTATTGACTTTGGCCCTAAGCCTTTTTTATTTGATTCCATCGCTGTAGTTCCTCTTTCTAGATTGCCCTGCTTACCTACCTGTTGGTGCTGCTCAATATTTACCTAACTTTGTCTTTCCCTCCCTTTTTAAATTACTGGTGTGCCATTTTGCTCATACTTATTTTGAGTTTAACTTGTCCAAATCTATTGGGAGTGGTGTGGTGTATTAAGAGCGTGATTTTTCAACTGCTTTACTTTTGTGAAATGTTTTACAACTGATGTGTAAATAAATGTATATTCTTTTACCCAGAAACCTTGAGTCAGTGTTTGTTTGAATCATAGTAATTGCTGTCCTTTGTGTAACTATTGATACTGCTCAATTGCTCTTGAGATAAGTCTGGCTGCTCAGCCATCGCTACCACTTTACTGTTTCGTACAGGCTTGTACCAAAGATGAATGTGTACTGTCACTTGTATTCTTAATTGTGTGTGGTGTTCCCAAAGGATACTGCATATAATTCTGCCTAACAGCTCCCACACTCCTTTGTAATATATTTTGTGATGAAACGTGTTCCATTGTTTCCTGATTTTCCTGCATTCCTGTAATCTGTTCGTACATTTTTTCAAAGTTTATATTCGGACACTTCAAAGTACCTTAAACCAAGGTTCAGTGGTCCTACAGTGTGCAACCAAGGTATGTTGCAATGATGCTTAGTTGGTTTGAAGCAGACGCTCATTGAGGTCACATGCTGCATTAGGGTTCAATTAGGTGACCTTGGTTTCCCGACGCAGTGTTAAAAAATGCAGCAGTTCTAGTTGGGCTGTAGTGGCAAGAAGGTTGATTGTGCTGCTCAGGTGAGATGCTTTGCTTGGCCTGATGAAGCAGTGAGCTGGTTTAACTGATTCGAATCTGTCATTTTTTAAAGATTTGATGATGTGCTAAAAGCAACATAGGCAGGTCCCTCTGGTTGAATGCGGTTTGAGAAGTCTGATGCTGTGGAACAGAGATCCTGGCCGATATGGTCAAGGTGATATGAGACCAATTGCAGGGGCTCTAAAACAGGGTGAATCATGTTTTACTCTCCCAGTTTAGGGAGGTTTGGGACAAGTCTTGTTCCCTAGAAAGAGTCACCTCCAATGTGCCCTGAGAGTGGTTAGGGAACAGAGTTTGCCTTTGCTTTGGAACACTCCCTTTTCACTGCAATGGCTGAGGTCTTTGCAAAGATAAATTCTCCCAAAAGAGGGTCACATTAATTCTTCATATATCTAAAATTACTATATGGTCCATAAGTGAATCAAATAAGGAGTGGGGGGGCCCACTCTTTTTTGTGCAAAGGGCCATATGTGATTGGACAAAAACCAACTGACTTTATGGGGTCCAATACTTGTTCTTGTGGCAAGTGGTCTTTGTCTTCTTGCATCAGACCCAAAGTGTGTTGTGCCAAAGAAAGTGGATGGAGAGGTAGAGTGCAACAAGACGGTGGGAACTTTCTCTAACTGTGCTGATATCCCTATGGCTACATTAACCCTGCCCACTTCTTAGACACATTGCATCAAAGTCCTATTAGTATGCAATAGCCTGGTGTGAGGCTAGTCCTTATGTCGATGGAATGCCCTTTGATTCCTGTTTTCAAGGACAGCTCCTGCTGTGGAGCTATCTTGTGTGAGAGATGTATTGTCCTTACTCACAAAGGATCAAAAGAGAGGCAATTCCTACTGTCCTCCTCACACAACACATCTCGGAAAAATTCACACAAGGCTGACATATGTTTGATACCAAATCTGGTGTGGGGTGTGGCTTTATAAATTATCGGAAATTACAGCCACCAAACACTAAAAATGGAATGCCTTATAGCTAAAGTGTACAACTGCTACCAGGACATTAACTCCACTAATTATGTGATTTTGGAACATGGGTGCATATATTATATGTTGTCACCCCAGTTCAAGAGGGCGCATGTGACATCTGAACCTGCTCTGTGTCACTGTAGAGCCGACATTGCAGATATGGATACTGATGCAGCAGGGCACATGTGTACACTGTACTTTTGGCATGGAGTTTGAGGAAAGGGGGTCTGGTTAGCAGAACACACTTTTGAGATAGGATTACCTGCATCATTTGATTATTAATACAACTCATAAAAGCTAGGGCTTCTACAACCTTTCTAGATGACAATACTTCATACATAGATATGCATTTTAAATATGCCCACAATAGAGAAATATATTTAAAAAAATGTAGAGGCACAGCACAGTATTTGTAGAGGTTTAAAATCACACTTTCCCTCTTAAGATTGATGGATCTAAATGAATAATACGTTTACGTATTCATATAAGAGAAATATGTACCAACCACATCATAAGGAGGCCTGGAGGAATTTTCACACAAAAAATCAAATCACCGAAATATTTTGTCAGTCATCAACGATGGACATTAGGTGCCCTTTTTGAAACCTTTATCTGTAGTTCAGACATCTGCCTTAAAGGGATACATAGTTGAATCTCCTATTCTAAGCTAGCTTTCAGAGAGACAATTGGTTGTTGCTGGAGGCCGTTTTAGGACATTTAGAGAAGGATACATTAACTGGAGTGGAGATAGAGTAGTTTGGGAAGAAGGATAGGGAGGGATCGTGATTGACTGGCACCCACTCGGAGAGTGAAATTGTTTTTGATTTTGCTTATGCAGCATGGTGTGATACATTCAGAGCCCGATTCATGGAAATATTTGTGGGGAAGATCAGGGACTTGAGTGCCAAACACGTGCAAGTCCCCATTCTGCGATTCATGAAATCAAATGTGCAGAACTGCCCCTGGGCTTGCATGGAGTTCACGCAGGCTCGGCACATCTCTACCAGCTGTCGAGGGCCTTGCGTGAGACACCACACAGAGCATGGGCATGGCTTGTACAGAGGGATAGCAAGGGGGCAGAACACCAAAAATGGGGAAGAATTTGCAAAACAGTGGGCGTTCCGAGGGACTACCTGCAGTCTCTCAAACGCCCACAATTGCATGGCACATGACGTATTCATGGATTCAATGGCACAACCTCTCAGCCGGGAAATGGCCACGCAAGTCCTTCATACTATCCGCTACTCAAAGGCAGGCGTAAGTACACTTGCGCATAGGAATCGCAGCACGGAGGTATGATATGATATGATATGATAGTTTATTTATATAGCGCCTATACACAATGTGTTTCAAAGCACTTCAAGGCATGGGAGGGAACAAGGGAAAAATACAATGACATTCTTACAGGCCATGAACAGTAAGCATGTGAGATTAACTATCGTACTCGGCCTGACGACATTTCAGATTGTGCAAGACCTAAGACATAGATAAGGAAGGGAGGGGGAGAGTGGGAAGGGAATGGAAACGGACAGGCGACTACCGTACTAGGCCTGAAAACATTTCTGGTAGAGCCGGAGAAAAACAAAAGGTGGGGGAGAGGGGTGAAGAAATGGAGGGGAGGAACAAAAGAAGTGACTATCATACTAGGCCTGACAACATTTCAGATAGTGCTGGGGGGAGAACAAGCGAAAGGAGGGAGAGGAGACAGACAAAGTTGATATCATACTAGGTCCAGGGACAATTCTTATAGAGTAAGTGCATAGATGAAAGTAAGGGGATGACGGGAGGAGATGGAAAAAACAGAAAGGGAGAGGAGGAGAGAACAGAGAGTAAGCAGTCAAAAAGAGTGGAGAAGAAAGAGGGAGAGCAAATACAATTGCAGACATCAGTAGTAACACGATGGGCTTCATTACACGGATGGCGGTGGACCAAGGTGCTGTTAGCACCTTGGTCCATGCCGGTAAAATACCGGCACCGCCTTGGTGGAAAGGGGAATTATCGCCCTATTCCAAGGTTGGTGGGGCGGTAATTCCCCCTTCCCCCATTGCCCTTCCCCATTCCCATTTTTGCCCCATAGGGCATAATGGGAATGGGGAAGGTGCTAATTACGGGACCGCAAATTGCGGTCCCGTAATTAGCTCCCTGGTCCCTTTGTGGGTTGGTTTTTAACGCCTGCAAAAAGCAGGCGTTAAATTCCCCAACCCGCAAAGGGACCTCGTAGTAAGGCGGTAAGGGTTTACCGGTACCGGTAAAATACTGGTACCGGTAAACCCTTACCGCCTACCGTGTAATGAGGCCCATAATGTTGCATGCCAGGATACAAGATGAAGATGGGAACAGCATGATTCAGGGCCACCATGAGTACAAGATGCAAAGGAAGCCCAGCATGTGAGTTGAGAAAGGGTGATGCAGAGTGAATCACTGAAGTCCATAAAAGTCAAATCCAGCATTGGCCACAAGACGGTGATGGTGAAACCAGCATGTATCAGGGGAGACTCCTTCAGAAGTTGGCTGGGGGGGAGCAGGGTAGAAGCATCAATCAAAACAGGCAACACCTGTGTGCGAGAAGGGGGGCACAAGGGAACATCACAGGGGACCAGAGGGGGTGGGGATGGCCCGTGGGGACAGAGGGAGTAAACACATGTTGGGTTTGGGTTTGCATGTCAGATTTTGGGGTGCAGGTATACAACTGGGGTTCTGATCCAACTTAGGGGTGCATGTGCGCAGTGTCGCAGGGTACAGGAACGGTTTACAGGTGTTTGCACGCAGATGTTTTCAGATTTCAACTGAGCTAAGATTTTTAATATGCATGTTGTTGGGGTGCCGGCAACAGTTACTTGGGACCTGCACATGGTCCCCGAGATGCAGGTCCACTTGCGGGGGCCTCCATGCACTGTTTGTGCATGTAATTGCGCCCAGGGGAACACATAAAGGTAGCTGTTCTGGCTGTTTTTGTTTAGCATGGGGTCATGTGGGGGGCATTCCGGGCGCGACTTGCGAATACATTTACTCAGTGTCTCTCTTTTGAGTGAGTGTTGACACATGTGGCATCAAGTGACACCTGCAATAAGTAGCGTGAGAAGCCAGCAAACCCTGTGGACAGCTCGTAGGAGGGTCAAGCTCACGTGATTTTGCTGATAGGAAGCAGCAGAGATATGGGAGGCAGGTGACACAGTATTCAAAGCCCATCTTGTAAAAATAATGAAGGGGTATGTGCTATTGGTTGACACCTTGTGGGTTGAGCAGAAGGAGCTGAAATTCCATGAGGCCAGCTTGTGAGAGAGTAACCCATGTGGATTTTTGAGTAGGGAGCAGCATTGATTGTCTCTTGAAGTTAGTGTATAAGGCCTGCCATCAGGTGACACCTAGGAGGAGAAGCATGAGGAGTGGGGGCCACTGAGGGCAGGTTGTGGGACTAGTAAAGTGTGTGGTGGATTGACATGTGACAAGGGTGTAGAAGGCTAAACCTTTTTGATTTTTATTAATTTGATAAAATGATATTGGTAATTGTATAACATCCATGCCAAAAGCATAGCGTACACCTGGATAGTGCTGCATCAGGAACATGAACGCAGTGCCTTCCCTACAGTGGCACAAAGCAGCTTCAGGTCACATGTGCCCTTTTGACAATTGAAGCTCCAGGCCAAGCTACAGCAACACAGGAGTTGCATTTAAAATGCACACCCCTGTTCTACAATGCCATGCTAATGTGTAGCCCTTGCTTGTGGCAGGGTGAACCCTAAATATAGGCTATGCCTGAGATAGGGAATGGTGCATGGCTCTACTCATAATAATTTCAGCCACATTATATTTGATATCACACATGTGTCGGTGTCCAGACATTTGGTCGATTGAAAATTGGTCGAAAGACATTTGGTCGACGTAATTTGGTCGAAAACCAAATGGTCGAATTTTTTATTTTATTTATATATATATATTTCGAGTTTTCGTTTTTAAAAAAAAGGGTTTTTCAGAAAAAAGGGGTGAAAATAAAAAATAAAAAAAATTCGACCATTTGGTTTTCGACCAAATTGGTTCGACCATTTGTCCAGTCGACCAATTTTTTTCGACCAAATGTCTGGTAACCACATGTGCCAGCTCCTGTGAACCATTTTAGCAGTGGAAGGAGTAGCCTTATGCCACAGTGCTGCACACCAAATGGGCCTTTGATCCTAGTGAGATGAAAGAGGGAGATGGTTAGTGTAGACCGGGAGAGCTGTGTACAGTTGGAGGAAGCTTTCACTATATTGTTAGTCTATGCATTTTTTCCCCCTTCACTTCCTCTAGCACACAACACTTTGTGTGTGATGTCAGAAAGACAAGGTACACTTCTTTCAAGAACAGGGATTAGACCACTAAAGCAGACCAATACCGTGTGGACGTTTACAGTTAAAAGAATGGGTCTCACACTATTCTTCAAATCATTATTTGGACTTCACCCTTTCAAGACGATTTCATTGAACCACTGTTGGCTGAGTTGATTTCACCAAAGTCCTCCACTAATGAGGTGAAGGCTGAGTGTCCAAGGCAGAGGTGAGCTATCTCACCTAGCCATCCCCATGGACCATTGGGGAGGACCTGCTGCTGGGACAATACCTGGCTCTTTGACAGCCACAATGATACCACTGCTTTGTAGAACACCTACAGTTGTGGATCCCCCTCCTATTGCTTGGGAGAATAGGAAAAAGGACCAAAACAGTTCTGTGAGCCCATGGATTGGGACTCCCAAAAGCCAGAGGAACAAACCAACCAGTAATCATATGTTCACCAGTCAAACTACTTCAAACTTTGATATAAGACTGATTCGATGCTGTCAACCTAAAAGGACCCTCTGGAGATGCCTTTGGGTCTCTAATATCTCAAATCACTTTTGCACATGTTTGAAAAAGTTTGCTGCTGCACCACGCCAGCTGAGCATGTCATTGTCTCGGCTCATACCAGAAGATCTTCATTGAAGCTGCAGCCTTCAAACCGCAGATGAACCACCAGCACCTTTGTTGATGATCTTCATCGTCAGTTGACCAGGCCCGGGGGGGGTCGTCTTCCAACAGTGATCTTCTAACACTATCTTGAACCCCTCAAACCTATCTGAACATCCAGTCACTAGCATTGTCGCTGCCATCTAGATGATCGAGCAGACACTGGTGACCCTCTTCAAGAGCCATTTCAAACTGTATTGTACTTCTGCCTCGGTAGAGAAATCTGAGATACTGAGATGCTGAGAGTTTCCTGTCCTCACAAATCGGCTGCAGAGCTTCTCTGCAGGGACACATTTTTTGTGCACGTTAAAAGGTGAGGTACACAGATGCCATATTGGTTGGAGGCGTGTCTGCTCCTCAAGGCATGGTGCCGCAGCCCAGCTGTGCAGGGTGATTTGAAGAGCACTGCTTCAGATGATGTCTTCTTTACATGAGTGCACTTTTGGGGGAAAACCAAGAGGGTGAAACTGGGAAAATAAATGGGAGGTTTTTATATACATGTTTCTGGCAGGGTAATAAGGCGTGTATGTGTGGAGTCAGATATTTTTGAAGGAATGGATGAATTATTATGTGTTTCAAGTAGTTTTTCTTCTATATTTTTTCATGTTTATTATTTTATTTTAGTGGTTAGTCAAAGCAGTAAAGGGTATCTTCCTGTAGTCTGAAAAAGACAACATTGTAGTGAACAGTTTGCAGAAGTGATAAAGAGGGAGGGCGCTAGCAAACCCAACAAAGACTTCCATGAGCATGTGAGCTCCTTGTCACCCCAGTCTATCCGGCCGATATCCGGAGCCTTCAAACAACATCACTGCAGCATTTTGCAAACTCTCAATCCTGGAATATTTGGGGAACAATCCTAGAAAGTATGGATGACAGAGGCAGAGTGTGACCACCGGGCGTGCAGTGAAAACTGTGTGCAGCAGCAGCATAGAGACAAGGACCCTTGGTGCAAAAACTGGCACCTGTGCAGAGAGAGGCACTGTGGAAGATACCAGCACTGGTCTGCAGGCAGAGAGGGGAGAACAAGATTGGCTCGGTCTCAAGAAGCGACTTGGTCTCGAAGTCCAAGAAGTGAATCAACCTCTGTTGTGGGAAGCTGTGAGCAGGAAGCTGAGGATCTGAGTCCCCTGACTAGAGGCTGAACAGGAGCAGGTGGCAGGACTGAGGCCAACACCATCTGTGCAGTGCACAGGAAAGCGCTGAGGGATGGCCGGGCGCCAGCTTGTTCATGAGGCCACCCAAGCACAGTGATCTGTGTGAGACCAGCTGCTTGTAGTGGAGCGGGCCTGGAGCTGTGCTGGAATGAGACATGGCTCGTGGTAGTGGGCATACTGCTGTTCAGTGACTCCTCCGAGCCAGTGGGAAAATGATTGTCAATTACGTGGTAGAAATAAGGCAATTACAGCTGGGGGAGGCTGGGAGACCAGTGGAACTGGAGCCATTAAGAGACAGCAAATCTGCACACTGCCATTATTTACCTGACAATAATGGTGGTCTGGTGTCATGAACATTTGTGGAAGAGGTCAGCTGAGGAGCAAGCACATATTGTACCTGGCTGATAGTTGTGCTGAATGTGCAGTGTCATGAGCAATTGAGGAACCACTGGCTGGGTTGGACAAGGCAAACTGTGAGTGCTCACCTCCTGTGGTATAAATAATTGGCATGTGGTTAAGAGCAGTGCAATACAGGAGGGTGACTGACATTCCCATAAACATCACACATAGTGTTGGGGAAATAATAGAACATTGACCAATCCTTTGAGAGGCGAGCCATATATAACTGGATGAGGCATGAAACTGAGACCACCCGGAATGGTGGCCTCTGCTGCATGATCCCTATCTTAATGTGTCTGCGCTATTCAGGAAAGGGTGCTAGAACAATGCACTGGTGACTACCCAAATTTCCCAATTGCAGAGGCATAGCAGTTGGGAATACAGCAAGGGGCGTTGGTCATCTGAGTGGTGGATTCCCCTGTCAGTGGAGGTAGAGAAGAGCGGAAACAAAATCCTATTTGAAGCAGAATATCTAAATCAAAAAAATGGGGGAAGCATCAATTGAAGTTGCAGTTCGGAACCCCAAGCCAGGCTAACAATAAAAAAGTGATGGAGGATATGCCTAGTGGGGATGCTCAAATGGCCTCCCTAGATCCTAGTTGTGCACTTAACAATATTAAAACCATGTTCAGCCATCTTCAAGCCGGTATACAGTCATTGGATGGGAAGCTGGATACCCTGACATGTAAGGTGGACCACATGCAGGTGTGCCTGGATAAGCCTGGGGAGTGGCTGGATGTGGTGGAGGGCCAGGTCTCTGTGGTAGAAAATGAGTCGACAGCTGCATCACGCAAACTCATTCAGGTCAGTAAGGCCCTTAAGGAGTTACTGGCAAAGGAGGAGGATTTGGAGTTGCAATCTCAGCGGAATAACCTTGTGATAGTAGGAGTCCCGGAGTCAGTGGATCAAAAATGTATGGAACATCTGCATGAAACCATTCTACGTGATGCGCCTGGTGGAGAGGACTATTCAGCAGTCTTCATTGTGGAAAGAACACACTGTATCCCGAATGGAAGAAACCCGATTCCCCGGGTGCCAGCAAGACTGATTATAGCCCAGACAGGGATCTGGCTTTACAAATAGCCAGGGAGTTAGGGATGCTGACTTACAAGGGGGACTCTATTAGACTCTTTCCAAATTTCTCAGATAAGATGTAGGCATTGAGGTGAACATACATTGATGTTAAGAAGCAGCTGAGGTAGAGGGGTATGGAATATTTCCCAGCAAAGCTCAGAGTGGAACATGAGGGGCAGGTGCTGTTTTTTCAAACCCAGAGGAAGCCAATGCCTTTCTAGAGACATTGCCGAGAGCCCCACGGCATAGGGGCAATAATGACCTGGGAAGGGAATCCCCGTGAAGGTTGGACACAAGCTGATACTGTTGATTTGTGGTACTGATGCTGGTGGGTGCATGACGAAGGTGCATGTTACTGCCGGGGTGTTAGGATGGTTGAGCTCTGGGGCACCAGTGTGTAAGAGCACATGATCATTTATGTTTGGGGGAACTAACTGGCAGGTTGGGGTTGCTGGTGGGGGGACCAGGGGATGTGAGGAGGTTAAAGGGGGGGGTTGACGGAGTACCCTAAAAGGTATGAATTTTGGTCACTATACATGGTGGTTACACTGGGGAAAGAGGGATGTGTGGGACTTTCTGGAAACTGACTTGAGGGGAGAGGATGACTACGGGTAAGGCACTTCGAAGTATAACATGGAAAGTTAGGGGTCTGAACTGTTCATTTAAGTTTCGTAAGGTACTACTGTACATGAAACGACATCAGATTGATATAGCGTTTCTTCAAGAGACACTCTTAACAGCATTAAGTGAGGCTAGATTTGGGCAATAATGGGGATGCCACTGTGATTTTCCCTCCTACTCCTTCCATTCTAGGGGGGTTTGTATAGTTATAAACAATACAATGGGGTTCTGCTTGTCAACCGAGGTCCAGGATCAGGAAGGACGGGCACTGCTATGGGGATCTTGCATGGTCAAGCAGGACACAGTGGATACAGTGCAATGGATAGCTTGACAGCTTGAGGAATTACATAGTTGGGTGATTGTGTGGGCTGGAGACTTCAATGCTGTGATTGACCCAGGGCTGGATAGAACGGTAGGTGCTCCCAGGATGCACTTGAAAACAACCAGTGAGTTACAGGAACTCAGTTGGGTCTGGGGGCTGGTTGACATATGGAGGGCTAGACACAAGGGGAAGAGGGGATACACGTTTATATCTGCAGTCTACCAGTCAGCATTCAAACTGGACTATTTCTTAATTTCCAGGGAGATTGTGGGGTAGGTGTCCGAGATCTCGATTCTAGCTCATACGCTATCGGACCATGCACCCATGGTCAGGGGGTTGGAGGTGCCGGGATGTCATGGTGAGCACCGAGCTTGGTTGTTCAAGAGTGGAAATCTGACTTATGAGATTTTTTGCACCAGTATGGCTCAGGTAATTGGAAGAAAAAATGGGCGCAACCCTCTTTTTTTGGGGGCCTGACTCTAGAGGGTTGAGAGGTACAGAGATAAAGGGGAGTAGAGTGAATGGCTACCCGGGCCAAAGGCGTGACAGGGGGTCACAATACTCCTTGCAGGAGAGCTAGGAGGGTACTAGCCCGAAAAAGAGATCACCGT
Organism: Ambystoma mexicanum; assembly: GCF_040938575.1. Classification (NCBI taxonomy): domain Eukaryota; kingdom Metazoa; phylum Chordata; class Amphibia; order Caudata; family Ambystomatidae; genus Ambystoma; species Ambystoma mexicanum. The sequence continues at coordinate 455,640,821 of NC_090923.1, read as the reverse complement.
AAGGTACAAAAAACAGGAAGGTTTATTTTAACAAGAAGACATATTTACAGAATTCATTATGTGCTGTGGCACATAATATATGCATACTGAAGTACATTTATAGTCTGCATATCGGTGGGTTAGTAATAAATAGTGACAAACTATTCCATGCATTGTTTACATTCACAATACATTAACATTGTCGACACATTAATTGGTGTTTCTGGTTCGGTAGGTTGATGGCAAAGGGCAGTGGCTGGATGAAATGGAGCAGCGCTGCAAAGTTGTACCAAACTGTCTTCAGGACATCAAGTCGTGGTCGGACTTAGTTAAGTAAGATGGGCGTCATCCTATAGTTTAAGAATGGAGAACGCATTTAGATACGGTGATGCAAGAATTGCCAGATAATGAAAGTAGAGCTGCAAGGAGTCGACCTACCATGTGCAAGTAAGTTGACGCCATGGCGGTGGTCTTGTTTTCCCAGCTGTTGATTATTACGGCTGGGGGGGCAGTCTGCGGAAGTCAGATGCCCGAATCTAATTGGAAGGGGGTCAAAAATGACAATTGGGTACATGGCGGTGAGAAGCGCTTAGTGCAAGAAAAGGTTGAGGTACAGCCCTTTTCGTGCGTGGGTTGGTGATTAGTTTTCGAGTAAGGTCCATCAAAGTGAATGACCTTCGTGAGTTTTGGATGCATAAATATGGCAGATAACCGTGCCTATGCGATTGGTGCAGGAGGGTTTGTTAACATGAGTCAAAAGCAGCCAAAGAAACGTGACTTGGTCACAAAGTGTTAAAAATGGAAAAGCATCAAAATGCAAGAAACTTAGCCGTGACTGTGCGATTGGTGCAGGAGTTCAGGAGGGCTGTTATTATAAATGCCCTGTAAATTTTAATGGCGGCCAAAAGAAGGTGACTAGGTCACAATGTGTTAGAGTGGATTTCATCAAACAGGGATCAAAGAGTGTGAGAGCCCAGACGCGTGATGAATTAGCGCTGATAAAAACGGCAGTAAATCAAGAAAGTGAGCGGACTGAGTCTTAACTGTGCCGAACTGAGAAGGAGCTGTGTCACTGCAGGCTGTTGTGCACATGAGTGCCCTGGAGGACAGTTATTTAACCAGAACGAGGCTAAGGCAGGGCGCCGCGATCGCGTATGTGCAAAAGTGCAGTGTCTGAGTTCTGGTGTGCATGCATAGCTCTAGGGCGTCAGTCCTCAGGCAAACCAACGTCAATAGTGCATGAATGGTATTTTGTCACAATAAATACTGATTGTAGAAAACAAAAGCATAATCATGTATGAAACATTTTGTATGTGAGCTGGTCGTAATGCCAGGGCTGTACACTGTTTGAAACAAACATGAGCTAGTATTTTATCATAATAATTAACAACACATCCAGAACAAAGGCCCTGTACAATAGGAAAAGGAAAGCTACTAACGATGCTTCGGAACAGGAAAATCACAGAGATTATGAGTGGGAAAAACGAGACACAAGACAAAATAAACATAGACCCCTTGAAAACGGACCGAGAGAAAATCAAAAAGCGGACCGCTCAGGGTATGGGGACCCCTCTCACGAAAGAAGAGACTGGCACAGAGTGGCAACCCCGGGACAGCCAAAGACAAGAAGGAACTTGAGGTCCGTAGAATGAGCAACAATCGAGTCACGAGGAACGAACAGAGCAAAGAACCTAGACAACCAAAGGGGTCTTGGAATTGGTTGAAAAACACGCTAAAACCCAAAATGGCAAATAGCAATCACCGGGAGGTGAGATGAGAACTACACCTCCACCTACGATCTACCAATCAGCGGCACCGCAAAAACACCTCTCGATGGCCTCGTGGAACACACGAGGCCACAAGCATTTGACGAACCCGGAAAAACAAGATCTGGGGGCCTTTGACATTCTTTGTCTCCAGGAGCGCTGGTTAACAGAAAAACCATCTCTGGATGGCTTTGAGATTGCTTTCTCTCCGGCAACAAAAGGCTTGTTCGGCCGGCCGTCCTCAGGGCTATTAATAGCAATAAAGGCGGGGTCGGGAATTTCATATACCAAAACAACAATCAAATCATACGGTATACTGGCAGTTTCTGCAATATGGGTCCAGGAAAAAGGAAGAACAAGGCACAACGCCAAAGAGAAACTAGCCCTTATAACAGTATATTAGAATCCAGAAAAATCATCAATATCAGACTTCTGTAACCAGATCGAAAAAACAATTGATGTTATCATCACTGAAGATCCAGAAACACATATAATAATATGCGGGGACCTCAATGCAAATTGTAATGGACCAGAGAATCCAAGGAAAAAATCAAAATCCCCAGGAGAACTTAGAGGTCTAGCCTGGATGACGCTGATGACATCAAGAAATCTACACAATGTCTCAACACTCAATTCCTGGAAAATCAACACCCCCACCTGGGAACAGGGCGAGTCAAATGCAAACATTGACTACATCTTTATTTCACACAGTTTAGTGCAGTGTATAGAAGAGTATGCAGTGACTAGAACCCAAGAAAGTGATCATAATCTGCTTTCGATTAAATGGAAAACATTACGATCTCCAAACGACTACTATAGTCACTCATTAGAGTCAACTAACCAACAAACTTGTTTACGTTTGACGACAACCAACCTAGAATGTATCATCAAAAAATACAAAGCAGGTACCCGGTCGCAAAAAGATAAGATCCAAAGCCCAGACTACTGACCTTTTCTCTTACAATATCGGACGAATAGATCTGGAAAAAGTCCAACGGTGCAACAAAACCTTCATGCATTTGACAAAACGGTTGCAGAAAGAAAAAGATCGCTGAGAATACTTAGGCGACAAACCATAACCGATAATTCTCCGGCAGCATGGAACAGATGGAGACAAGAAAACTCAAAATATAAATCATGGATTCGAGCTCATAGATACACAATGGCTCAAAACAACGTAAAGGAAATGATGCGCACACTTAGCTCAACAAAAAAAAACTGGGGACTTTTGGGCCATTATCAAAAAACCATTGATGAAGACATCAAATCAAATAGCCAATACAGTAAGCGAAAGTGTGTGGGCAACTTTCTTCGAAAATCTGTACAAAGCGCCTTCTCAACATGCCCCGATATTCGAAAGAACTGCAGCGGCGTCATGGATTGATCTATCTTCGAGAGATAACATAAAGGGGGTGATCCTTAAATTAAAAAAATCAAGAGCCCCTGGGCCGGATGGATTTAGCAACATAGACCTAAAGCAGAATCCCGATCAATGGGCATCTTTCATCAGTACAATCTTTGCCCAGTGTGGTCAGACTCGATCAATTCCAACATCCTGGGTGAACGCGGTGGTGGTTCCAATTTTAAAACGAGGGAATAGAGAGGATCCGGGTAATTATAGACCTATTGCCCCGCTGGACATAATTGGCAAAATATTTGCCACCCTTCTCCTGAACCACTTCCGCGACTGGGCCAGATCTTCCCAGGCACACGACCCTTTCCAAATGGGTTTCCTGAAGAAAGGGAGTATGTCAGTAAACATTTTACTGCTTAGCATGTTAAAGGCGAAGGTCAAGCAGGGTTCACCAACAGTGTTTTTGGCATTTGTAGACTTACCCAAGCCTTTGACAGAGTTGATAGGCAAATGCTGTGGATTAAATTGAAAAAATGGCATTGTCCACAGGAACTTTTGGACCCTGTGATGACTCTTCACTCCAACACCAAACTTAGAATTTGCCTAAACAACCAGGGCTTATTGTCACGAGAGATACCAGCAGAGCGCGGAGTGAAGCAGGGTTGCCCCTTGGCCCCGGCGCTATTCATAGCCTTCCTCTGAGACATGAAAGAATCGGAAGCCTCTGCTCTGTCAAAGCTTTTCCACCGAAGCTAGGAACGGTCTGCATATCACGTCTTCTCTATGCAGATGATCTAATTTTATTAGATCAAACGCAAATTGGCCTTCAACAGCAGCTTACAAATTTGGCGCAATATATGGAATTGAACAACTTAAAAAAAAAAAAAAGGCAAAAACAAAAATCGTGATCTTGGGAAAAAGTGCACAGAAGACCAGAGCACGATTCTCATGGGTACTTGACAAGGTCGAAATCAAAGTGGTCCCTAACTTCAAATATTTAGGGGTCCATATTGACCACTCAGAAAAAGACTCCACGATGAAAACTTTGTTATGGGGGAAAGCGAAAAACCTTGCCCCCCAAATGAAAACCATCAATAGAAAATATGGCAAATTCTCCCTAATCCCAGCGATTTCCTTTTATAAAGGGAAAGTTGTGCCAACTTTAACATACGGCATGGGGGCAATTTTGAATATGCCTCAGGACATCTGGCGGAAACTAGAGAGTCTGATTCGGAAGACTGTCCTCGGAGTCCCGAATGGAACCTCGATGGCCATCATTAGAAGAGAGATAGGTTTGCTCTCACTTGAAGCGACTGTGGTTCAAAATGCAATGCTATTATTCAGAAACACATTGATTTCAGACAGTCCATCTGTATATAAAATCATAGCGGAGGAAATTGCAAATCGACAATTAACTATCTTGAACAAATGGGCAGACAGGCTCAAAGAAAAACTCACTGAAATTGCCTGCACAGTCGAAGATCTAAAATCTAATCCAGAAAGAGTGAAAACGAAGCTCCAGGATCAAGACTGGATAGACACCCTGTCCAAGGCACAATCAAACAAGCTGACTAAAGATCTACCACCTAACTTTAACAGATTGAAGGAGCCTATCCCATACTGCTCTAAATTTCCTAACCAACAGTTAAGAAAACTATACATGAGAGCTCGCTTCAACCTTCTTCCAAAGCGAGAAATCATGGCCATCAGGACGAAATCTAACATCACCAGCTGTCGTCTCTGCACCAATTCTGACAACGCAGAAACAATAAAACATCTTCTCCTCTACTGCCCGGAGTTAAGAAACATAAGAGCCACATACCTGTGCAACCTGCGTTCAGACATCTCAGGACTTCTAGAAGAGGAAGACGTCATATGGTGGAACAGGCTAATGTCAGGGGAAAAAACCCGGTGGACTTATGCGACCGTAAAAACCTTGGAATCTGCTTTCAACATGATCACCCTTCGCTCTCCACCTGAGCTGTATTACTGGTGTTTGCGGGAAGTTTCACACGCGATTGGCCCTGTGCGAGCGGGGTACGTGTATTACTGGGGTGCGTGGGAGGTTTCACATGCGATTGGCCCTGTGCGAGCGGGGTACGTGTATTTCTAGGGTGCGCATGAAGTTTCACAAGCGATTTTGCTGTCAGAGTGGGGTACGTGTATTTCTGGGGTGCGCGTGAAGTTCCACACGCGATTTTGCTGTCAGAGCGGGGTATGTGTATTTCGGGGGTACGCGTGAAGTTTCACACGCGATTTTGCTGTCAGAGCGGGGTACGCGTATTTCGGGGGTGCGCGTGAAGTTTCACACGCGATTTTGCTGTCAGAGCGGGGTACGTGTATCCAGTGTGGTGCGCGGGAGTCCTATACATGAATTGGCAGTGTGGGTCCTCTACCCCCTCCACGGCCACTGCAGGCAGCCCAGACCACAGGGGACTACCCTGCACCCCATGTCATGTCCCGCCAAGCCACATGTCACCTTGCAATATGATCACCAACTCATGTCCCCCAGCACCCACACCCCCCAGCAGTGAGGGGCACCTGCCAGCAGGCCCCCACTCATGTCCCCCAGCACCCCCAACCCCCAGCAGTGAGGGGCACCTGCCAGCAGGCCCCCACTCATGTCCCCCAGCACCCCCACCCCCCAGCAGTGAGGTGCACCTGCCAGCAGGCCCCCACCCATGTCCCCCAGCACCGCCACCCCCCAGCAGTGAGGGGCTCCTGCCAGCAGGCCCCCACTCATGTCCCCCAGCACGCCCACCCCCCAGCAGTGAGGGACACCTTCCAGCAGGCCCCCACTCATGTCCCCCAGCACCCTCACCCCCCAGCAGTGAGGGGCACCTGCCAGCAGGCCCCCCACTCATGTGCCCCAGCAACCCCAGCAGTGAGGGGCACCGGCCAGCAGGCCCCCACTCATGTCCTCCAGCAACCCCAGCCCACAGCAGTGAGGGGCACCTGACAGAAGGCCCCCACTCATGTCCCCCTGCACCCCCACCCCTCAGCAGTGAGGGGCACCTGCCAGCAGGGCCCCACTCATGTCCCCCAGCACCCCCACCCCCCAGCAGTGAGGGGCACCTGCTAGCAGGCCCCCACTCATGTCCCCCAGCACCCCCACCCCCCAGCAGTGAGGGGCACCTGCCAGCAGGCCCCCACTCATGCCCCCCTGCACCCCCACCCCCCAGCAGTGAGGGGCACCTGCCAGCAGGCCCCCACTCATGTCCCCCAGCACCCCCAACCCCTAGCAGTGAGGGGCACCTGCCAGCAGGCCCCCACTCATGTCCCCCCTACATGAAATAAAGATGCACAATCATGGCCCACTTCAACACCAAAATACCACAGCACGCCACTCCATTCTTGAGACGCAATGATTTCGCAATCCACCCCACACTGACATGCCTATCTCAAGACACAAACCAAAAGTCAACTATGTACATCAACACATGTCCGTCACACACACACACTGGGTGGCATTGATTGTGTAAACCCACATTTTCACATGCATTAACCCAATGAGCGAATCCCACACATGGAAATAAAAATTCAAAATGTATTATGTACAAAAATAAAGCAATGAAATGAAAGCATAACAAAATAGCAAACATGAAATGAAAAGCATGTGCAAAACATGAGTAAATGAAAAGTATAACCAATCCAAAGAAATCCAAAAGAAAAATAGTCCAAACTCTCCCTCCACCAACGCAAATCCAAAGGAAATGTAAAAAGAAGAATCCATTGATCCATGATGAAATCCAAACAAAAAGTTCATAATAATCCATTGTCCAACTATGTGCAATCCATTGTCTAAAAGAAAAATCCATTCATCCATGTTCAAAATCAAATAAAAAGTTCAAATAAATCCATTGTCCAACTATGTACATTCCATTGTCAAGGGTCCATGAGCCCAACGAAAGAAATGAAACCTACCTAAGAAACTACCTAATAAAAAATCTATATACAAATGTGTGTGGCATAGTCCATTCACCACAAATCAAAGGAAATGGAAAAGGAAACCTAACTCTAAAAACTATTTACAATGGCAGCGGGCTAGTCTGACGGCTCACTTCACGATTTCGCTGGCCAGGGCATCATCAAACTCCTGCTCGATGTCCCGGAGGCGGTCCTCTTCCATGGCCCTGAGGGTTCGCAGGGACAATGACATGTGGACCACCAACTCCCTGCGAATTGCCTCGAGGCACTCAGCCCGCCTCAAGCCCTCCGCATGGAGTTCTCCGCCCTGACCATTGTGAGCCGTGCCTCTTCAGGCCGCTGCCGCTCCGCATCTATGGCCTGGCCCAACCGCTGCCATACGGAAGACACTTCCATTCCTGGGTCCTCCTGCCCTCTGGCCGATGCCTGACCCTCCGATGTTGAAGGCCTCGAGCCATCATGGAAACCCCCCTTGCTGCTGCTGCTGTGCCTGTGCCTGTGCCCTGGCTCTTGCTGCCTGCACGTCCTCCTCCGGCTGGGGTGCAGTTGTTGAGGTGGCCACCCCTGCTGGACGTCCGACTTCCGACTGTGGCAGGGATGTGTCCTCCACCAGCCTGGCCGCAGGGTCAGAGGCAGCTCCACAGGGTACCCAGGTGATACATGGGTGGGAAGATGGCATGGAGGACGACTGGCGCATAGGGGGTTAAGGTGAGGAGGGGGTCGGAACAAGGTCCAGCAAATGGAGGAATCCGGCCCTGGTGACCCGTCCCAGTGGGTCAACGCGGTCAACGAGCATTCAAGATGACGTGCAGTGTCCTTACGAAAACACTGCAGGTCACCTCGCATGCCCCGTTGATGCAACGCCATCCCACTCAGGACAGGCTCAACCCGGTCCCGGATAGCCACGTCGGCAGGGAGAGGAAGGCCAGTTGTTGTAAGCGGATCCCCTCCCTGAAAACGGGTCTGGACGTAGGCATCCCTGCTGGTGCAGGATGATGCAGTCACAGGATCGGGGACAGGATTACACACAGGCACCTCCGCAACGGCCTGTGCTGCCTCTTGTCCCTGCCCCTGCACTGCACCACTAGCACCAATGGAATCCCCACCTCCAGACCCCATGTCTGTCCCTTCCATGGCCTCCTCCTCCACCAAACCCCCCACCAACCTGGATGACTCTGTGCCATCTTCCTTTGTCGGACCCTGTGGGGTCTCAGCTGCCCCTTCTGCTGCCGAGCAGTCCAACTCCGACCTCTGCCTCTTGGACCTACCCTCGGCAGCTGCGGCCTGGGACGTGGCACCGGACTCCTCACTCCCTGACGAGATGACAACCTGGGAGGGGAGCCGGGCCTTGCGTCTCCGGCTGGTGGTGTGATCCCTGCCGCCTTGCTCCACAGCACCCTCTCCACCCTCTTCATCAGTTGACGCTGCAGACAGGGAAAGATAGAACATAGGCATCAGGGCACTGTACAATGTACTGATACACACATGACAGTTGTACAGGAGTGGCAGTGTCAAACTTCAGACATGGCATCACACTCCCTAACACACATGTCATTTCTACTCACACACATGAGCAATTCCACTGCAATATTCCACCAGGCTGCACCATCCATACACATACAACAGCATCAGCATCCGAAGGTGAGCCTGACGTCACATGAAACATGGGGAGTACACAACACATGCACACAAACCAACACACTTACATGCATGTGTGCATGGTCACCAACTGTCAGAGTGATGAGATCGCCATCCATGTCACATCTGGCATTCAGCCTTCTACATGTCAGTGCCACATGCATCCATGTTGCATCACAGTTGCATCACATGCACATGTACACAGTGCAGATACATGCAGCTGGAACCAACATCCATGTGTGACACCACAACTTTGCCAACGTACATACACAGTAATTCAAACATGTGTGCTCCCACATCTGCATTTGGCTGGCATGCTTACCTACACATACACCATCCATGTTTCTCACACATGAGAGGACTCGCATGTGTCAGCCTCACTCCCCTGTACATACACATCCATACATGGCCCTACAAAAACACATGTGCAACCTGGCACACCACGACACGCACAGCGTCCAATCATTATGCATGTACACTTACCGCTCGACTCCAGATGGCTCTGCCTCTCAAGGACCTGGACATGGAGCGCTGGGCATATGCGTTCCAGGACCATCATTTGGTGGTCGGACAGGTGGCCCCCTTCAAGAGGCGCCGGGCCTTGTTGAGGGTCCTGGACCTGAAGTCTTCCCAGCGCTTCTTGACATGTTTGATGTCGCGGACTGCCACCCCCTCCTCGTTGATGGCAGTCACGATGCCCATCCAGATTTTGGCCCGTCCTTCATAGTTGGCGCGAGAACTTCCAAAGAGGGCATCATACTGCCCCAGGACTTGCTCCACCAGGACACCAACTTCCCTGGCACTGAAGCTGGTGGCCCTCTGCCTCTCTGGCTGGGGGTTGCCAGTAGTGCCAGATGGTGGTGTGCCCGACAACCCTAGAGGCAGGTGTGGGTGGGCAACTGGGTCCTGGGGCTGGGCTGTGGAGTGATGGTATCCCAGTCGGGCGTCTTCAGTTCCAGAAGGGGTGGTTACAACAACTGCACCCCTGCAGATGGATGATGTGCAGGCAGCAAATAGCAGGGCATGTGGGCAGCAGGCAGGCAGCAGCAGATGGCAGGTGGGAGTGTGCTCGGGGCTCTGGGGGGCAGTAATCCAGCCTTCTGGGCAGGAGCGTGGTCTTCCGTGTGTTGTTGCGTGGCCAGCTTGATACGGAGTGATTTGGCATGTGAAAATCTTGCATGTCAGCGTGTAATTCGAGGAAAGGCCCTTAGCGCGTAAGCGCATCAGCACACGTTTGCGGTTTCATTGGACCAAAGGCCCTTAGCGCGTAAGCGCGTCTGTGACATGATGTGCACGGGCGTTTCCCTCGTGATGTGGGCATAGTGGCACATGGCGCGTGAAAAAACTGCACGTCGGCGTGTGAATGCGTATAATCCGAGGAAAGGGCCTACGCGTCTGTGAAGTGACACGAGCGGGCGTTTCCATCAACACGGGTGCATGTTCATCATACACGTCCAAAAACTGCACGTCCAAGTGTCAGCTCGTGTAATTGTAGGAAAGGGCCTTAGCGCGTACATGCGTAAGTGACGTTGTTCTTGTGGGCCGCTTTAAAAGGTACATGTAGGACCCCATTTCCTTGTACGTGCTTTTCGAGGAGTAGGTGAATTCTGTACTTCTTGTCGGTTCACACGCGATTACTTCACAGCGTTTCAAGTTTTTACTACCTGTTACCTCTGAAAGCGTTCATTTTTTTTTTGTTGGGCCTGTTTCCTCAAACAGTGTTCACTTCTTCTTTTGGCCTGTCTCCTCAGACAGCATACAATTCTTCTTTTGGCGGGAGTATTGCCAATGCGCACACACACGTTTTTTTCACGTTCTTTTTCCAGGCAGACGGTGAGTCGCGCACACATTACCAACTGTGCTTGCCCCGTGTGTCGCGTACCCCTCCAGAGGTCATTGTAGGCTGCGTGTAACATGTGTACGCTTATTTTTGTGTTCCTGGGTGCCACAGCATAGTGCGGGTTCATTTTTCCACGCACGTGGTCTACGAGGGGTTGCGTGCACGTTATTTATTGTTTCGGGGTGCCTGTGCATTGCGTGACCAGTCATCTTCTCCCAGGGGTCACAGACAGCCTTGCTAGAGCACTAGGGTACGAATTCCATCTAGTACCCTACCCCTTTCACCCCCAATTGCCCAGGACAATCGTTTACTGCTACTCCCATACGCACAACAACACCGACCTCCAAAAGGTGGGCGTGGTGGGCACGGTAGGGGACATGGCCAGGATTTGCAGGGTGCCCCTACACACCCATGTGTCGAGGACCAATCAGGGACACCCATGCCCCCCCATGGTTGTGGGAAACGTAGCTGACACCATCCCAGCTCGGCCCTTGTTGGACCAGCCCATTGTGGCACCTGAACCGGCACAGGATGACTCCCAGGCTGACTTCCAGGTCATAAAGTCTAAGCCACGTGTAGTGGTGCAAGTTGGTGTCACCAGGCCACGTGGATCTGGGGCAGCGATGTCATCTGCTGTCCCAAGTAGGCAGGGTGGGGAGGCTGCAGGGGCAGCTGCAGCTCTATCCACCCCAGCTCTGAGTCGGTCCAGGTTCATCAAACCGACGTTGCCCCTGCCAACATCACACTTCAGCAAATGCCTGCACCAAGACCTATGGTCATTGTGCATTCGCACACTCCTAGTACCCAGTCCACTGGCGCTTCTGCCCCTACTGACCAGAGCAGCGTAAACCACTCAGGCTCCGCTCCACATTTAAAAAAGAGGAAGAAGAGTGCTCTGGCACTACAGGCTGAGACCCCAGACACGGCTACACACTCCGGCACGTCAAGGAAGCCTAGCTTTAATGACGCCGAACTTGATGCATTGTGGCCTATGTGTCGGCACATAGCCACGAAATGGTGGTGACTGCAGGGTGAAAGACCACACCTGGTCAACGTAGGGCACACTGGCAGACCATCGCGGACCGCATAAGTGTCCTTGGATTTGTGAGGCGCACAGCTGATGATTGCTACAAGCGGTGGAATGACCTGAAAAGCTGAGCAAAGAACAAGCTGGCCTCACATCATGCCGCTACTCTGGTGACTGGCGGTGGGTCTCCACCAGAAGACAACAAACTCACTGAACGTGAGTCTGTTGCTGGGACCTTCGTCACAGAGGAACAGATCCAAGGCGTGGGAGACCTACCTGATTACGACGCATTGTCAAGTGCGTTCCCATGCATGTGTGCGTGATCCATGTGTATGTTGTTTGGGTGACGGGTTCTGATTGAGTGCCAGGTGAGGGTGTGTACTCCTGAGTGTTATGGGTCACCCATGTGCTTCCTCCGATACATTCACGTGCCTTTGATTTGGGTATGACAGTATCCCTTCTGCCCACAGTAGCCAATTAGCCCCACATTACTGCTGTTGCCCTTGAACTATCATCTTGCAACAACATTGTTCTGATTTTTTCTGTGTTCATTCAGGCTGATTGTTTAGATCATCCAATTTTTCATATGCTTTTTTCATCACTAATGCCACATATGTGACATGCTCTGTCATTGTTTACACCCCACATTGTGCCACATGTGTTACCTGGTTATATGAATGATTAGACCGCTCAGGGCGAGAGAGTATTGGCATGCTGAAATTTATTTGTAGGGCCTGTTTGCATGTGGAACATGATAGTTGTTTCCTGTCATGTTGAAGTGACCAACCATTGATGTGTACATCTGCCCACAATCACTGTATTATTGTACACTGGATGTGTTGCAGTGTAAGGCACATGCATATTTTGCAACACTATTCTGCATTAATCTTCTCATCATGTCCATTTGACATGGATGTGTGACAGTACTCATTCACTGACAAATCGCTGTAGTTGTCTAATTTACCATGGCTATGCTACATGACATCTGTGTGCTGGCATGTGTCATGTATGTGTATTGGACATGCCACTCACAGGCTGATGTGTGATGCCAGTGCTACACAACCTGCTGATAATGTGTTGCTTTTCCATCTTGGTGTCCTTATTGTCTGCCTTTTTGACTCCCCTTCAAACTCATTGACAGTGCATGCATGCCAGGGTTATAGTCATGTGGGACATGTGTAAACCATGTACAGGATCTCTGTCTTGTCAGGCCTAAGTGTGTGCTATGGTGCTCATGCCTGTTTCCATTTGTTGTATTTCATGTTTTTGCAGGTGGCGACGAACTTGATGCTGGTGAGGTTCAGGAGATGGTACAGACCCAGGAGGATTCTTAGCCACGATCAAGCACCAGTGGGGGACGTGGTGTGGTGGTGGGTGAATACACTTTGGTACTGCAGACCATACTGTCGAGGGGTGTCTCTGGGTGCAGCTCCCCAGACCTCTATTCAGGTGCTGAGTCGGATGATGAGACTTATGTGCTGTCGCAAGTGAGTGCTTCTGGCAGGGATTCTTTTCTGTCCAACCCACCTTCACCAGGGGTAGAACCCTCTATGGGGATGTCAGTGTTGGTAGGTCCGCCTTTGGTGGTTATGGATGCAGGGTCACACTCCACAGCATCTGATCCTGTTCCTGGCCAGCAGATCAGAGGGGAATGCAGCCCTGCATCCTCAGGCAGTGCCAGCACAGCAAGGTGCAGATCGCCTTGCCCCAAACAGGTGTGGTGCCCGCCGACGCAGTGGTCGTGTGCCACCAGGCAATACTGTATGGGAAAACTCCATGTACGGTATGGCAACCCAACAGGCAGCATCAGTAGAAATGATGGCTCAGGCAATGGAGAGGGTGGCCACTTTCATTATCCCCCTTGAAAGGCAGATGGAGCAACAACAGCAGGCAACAGACTCCATTTGCCAATCACACAGGGAATACATGTTGGCGTCCAATAAGGACCGACGGGCGGCACTGGAGACTCTGCGCGAATCCATATCAATAGAGTCATAGGGCCACAGGAAGGCGCTGAGTGTTGAACTCCATAACCTCAGGCAGAGTCTGCTTGAACTTGAGGCTTCCTGAAATGTTAGGGCAGAACAGCAGCTGGAGCAGCTCACACGTTCGCTCTCAGCTGAGCTGCAAGCAACACGTGAGGAGATCCGGGCATCACGCATGTCCATGCGTGCATAAGTGTAGGCAACCCGTGAGGTGCTGCATGTGGATCTCTGCACTTTAATCCTCCAGAATCAGACCTTCCAGACCCGCATGCTTGATGTTGTGACTTGAGTGTCGTGTAGGCAGAAGAGGCCTCCGTCCCCAAATGCCGCACAGAGAGAACCTAAAGCCACTCTCTGTGCAGCCGTTGAGGCCACAGGGGAAGATGTTCAAGTCCGGGACCGCAAACCTCTGGGACCCCACGCTGCTGCAAGAAAATGCGGATTAAGTACCAAGCAAGAAACAGTAACCACAGTGTTTAGGAAAAACAGAAAGGTCTTACCAATCAGGGTCAAGGAAGAGGTAGTGAACCTAGTGGAGAGGTCCGGGACCCACGTGGACTGAAGTACCCCAAGAGGAGTAGTCCTCAGTTGTTCGCCTGTTAGCAGGAGCTGTGGAGCTATGAGGCAAGAAGTCCAAAGAGCCAAGGTGCAAGAGGGTGATCCAGGAGGCAGTCCAATAACAGTCCGTGGTCAAGAGCCGTATATCACTGTGCAAACAAATCCAAAGGGGTAGATCCAAGAAGAGTCCAGTAGAGCAAGCCAGGTCGATTCCGTGAGCGATCCAAAGGTGATCCAAAGGTATGTAACACCAAACAGGATGCAGAGCACAGCTGGGAAGCAACGAGTACCTGGGTTTCCAGGTTTAAGTACTTGTGCTTCTGGTCACGTGATGCACGGCTGGGTCACGTGATCGGGCAAGAGCATCACGTGACCTTACAGTCCCGTGAAGCGGAAGCTCAGTGCTAGCCCTTCGCGATCCTAGGCGCCAAGGTAATTGCCAATGAAGAAATGGCCGTAGCCTGACAGCCGTCCTGTTACGGACCAGGCGCGGGTGCGCTCGCAAGGCGTGTGAGAGTCCACGTGAGTCCCAGAGAAGGGGGGAAGAGAGGGAAGGGCGAGACGGGGGATGGGGAAGTGCCTTGGGGACCACATGATGAGGGATCGTGATAGAATCCCCCCAAAGGCCCACGACCCCGTGGGCAGGAAGGGTGATCCCGGTGGAAGCGAGCCACCAACCGGGGAGCGTGGACATCAACAGCAGGGACCCAAGAGCGCTCCTCCGGGCCATAACCGACCCAATCAACCAGATATTGCAAGCGCCCTCTGCAGACCCGGGAGCCCAGGATGGAGGACACCTCGTACTCGTCCGGGGATGCCAAGGACACCGGGGCAGCAGCGGCGTGCAAGCGAGAAGGGGCCGGACACGGTTTGAGAAGGGAGACGTGAAACACGGGGTGGACCCTCCAAGATCCCGGGAGAACCAGGCGGTACGTGACAGGGTTGATAACCCGGGAGACCACATAGGGACCCACAAAACGGGGCAAAAGTTTCCTGCAACCCACTAACCTCAAGTGACGGGGAGAAAGCCACACCCGGGAACCCACCGAGAAAGCCGAGGCCAACAGCCGTTTCTTGTCTGCCTGGGCCTTCATAGAAGACTGGGCCTCACGGAGATGTAATGCAGTCTGGGCGTGGATAGAGGACAGATCCCTAAGACAGGCACTAGCGGCCGGATTGGTGGAGGCCGCGAGGTCAGGGACTGGTAGCGTGCGGGGATGTTGGCCATAAAGGACATAGAAGGAGGAGAACCCAGTGGATGCATGAACCGCATTGTTGTAGGCGAATTCAGCGTGTCGGAGGGCACGCAACCAAGAGCACTGCTGTTGCAGGATCAAACAGCAGAGATATTGCTCCATGGTCTGGTTCGTCCTTTCGGTCTGACCATCCGTCTCCGGGTGGTAGGCCGAAGAGAACCGGACATCAATACCCATTAATCTGGTTAGAGCGCGCCAGAAGCGAGAAGTGAATTGAGAACCCCGATCAGATATAAGGACAGAGGGCAACCCAAAGAGACAAAAGACAGAATCAAAGAACAGGGTGGCCAGGACGGAAGCGGAGGGGATACCCTTACAGGGGATGAAGCGTGCCATCTTTGAGAAGGAATCCACCACCACCCAAATAGTATCGTAACCCTGTACCCGAGGACGTTCTGTAACAAAATCCATGGTTACTGTATGCCATGGTTTCGGGGGTACTGGTAAAGGGAGAAGCAGGCCTAATGGGCGTCCCCTACGGGTTTTGCATTGTGTACATATGGTGCATGTATTGACTTAGCAATCCACGTCCCTCTTCATGCCCGGCCACCAACACCAGCGCTTCAGGAGGGATAACGTACGGTGTTGGCCAGGATGACCATTCACATGGGCATCGTGCGACCATTCCATGGTCCATGGCCATATTGCGTGTATCGGCAGTGGGCAAGAATAGGCGGTTAAGCACAAACGGGAGACCATCCTGGAATACCGGATCCCACTCTGATAGTTGGTCGGGATGCAAGGACACCCACTTGCGTACCGCGTCCACTAAGGGCACTGAGGGGGTACATAGACAAATTACCTTAGTGTCGTCTAACATTGTGTCAGGGAATACCGGCAGAGAAACCCCCCCGGGAGAGCGGGACAACGCATCAGCTTTGCCGTGTGCGGAACCAGCCCGATGTCGGATCTGGAAGTCGAATGCCGCGAAGAAAAGATGCCACCTCACCTGTCGACTGTTAAGACATTTCAGGGACGCCAAATCCTGCAGGTTCTGGTGATCAGTGAACACCGTGACTCGATGCTTGGCGCCCAAGAGGTGGTGTCGCCACACGCGGAATGCGTCCATAACCGCTAATAACTCCTTCTCGGTCACGGTGTAGTGTGACTCGGGGGTGGTGAACTTGCGGGAATGGAATGCAACCGGGTGCAGACGACCCGGGGCTTGACATGCTTGGGACAAGACGGCACCAAGAGCGAAGGAGGAGGCGTCGGCTTCCACGATAAAAGGGAGTTCTGAGTCGGGATGCTGAAGGACAGGGGCTGTGGTGAAAGCAGTCTTCAGTGAATCAAAGGCCTTCTGTTGTGTATCAGACCAAAGAAAGGGAACTTTACGACTGATTAATGCGGTGAGGGGAGACACGATAGAAGAGAAACCAGAGATGAACCTCCTGTAGAAATTTGCAAAACCCAAAAAGGACTGAAGAGCTTTCAGGTTCGCAGGAATAGGCCAATCCAAAACCGCTTTAACCTTGGAGTGGTTCATGGACAACCCCCCGGGAGTGATACAAAACCCGAGGAAATCAACGTTATCAACGTGGAACAGGCACTTTTCCGGTTTGGCATATAGCGAGTGTTTTTGTAAGCATGATAACACCTCACGAACGTGGCGCACATGCTCTTCCAGAGACTGAGAAAAGATTAGGATGTCGTCGAGGTAAACCACGACGTAGACATCTAAGATATCACTCAGGATGTCATTCATAAACCTCTGGAAGGTCGCCGGGGCATTACACAACCCAAAAGGCATGACTGTATATTCATATAAGCCGTACCGGGTACAGAAAGCGGTTTTCCATTCGTCCCCGGAACGGACGCGGACCAGGTTGTAGGCTCCGCGGAGGTCCAGTTTGGTGAAAATGGTAGCGTGTGTGAGTCGGTCAAGCAAGGGCGTGATGAGGGGAATGGGGTACCGATCCTTCCTCGTGATAGCATTCAGGCGTCTATAATCTACACATGGGCGTAGATCGCCTTCCTTTTTCGGCACAAAAAAGATAGGGCTTGCTGCAGGCGAGGTGGATGGTCGTATGTGCCCTAGGCTCAAGGCCTTCCTAATGTATTCCTTGAGAGTCGTTTCTTCGGATGGTGAGAGGGAATAGATCCGCCCTGTGGGAATCACTGTGTCAGGGAGTAGATCGATGGGGCAATCGCACGGGCGATGTGGAGGCAGTGTTTCAGAGGAACCACGATCAAATACAGTCGCATAATCTTGGTATACCTGGGGAACGTCTGTCACCACTAACCCGACTACGTGTTCTGATGGTGTTTCTTGCGGATCCTGCACTGTAAGATGAGCTATAGCCTGAGCAGGATTGTCGCTGAGTGTGTCTGTGGGAAGACTGAAATGTTTACAGACGTCCGACTCAAAGTGAACCAAACCCAATTTCCAATCAATGAGGGGGTTATGTTCCTGAAGCCAAGGGATCCCCAGAATGAGCCCAAACTGTGGCATGGTAATAAGATCAAAACTTATGGTCTCCCTGTGTCTGGATTGTATGGTCAATAGCAAAGGGGCTGTTTCTTGTTTTACTGGGCCCGAAATCAAAGAAGAGCCATCTACAGCCTGTACTGGTTCAGGCCTGGTCTTGGTGAAGAGGGGCAGATTTAATAAACGGGCCAAGGAAATGTCGATGAAGTTACCCGTTGCCCCTGAGTCGATTATCAGAGTAACAGGATGCAAAACAGACGCTGTGGGCTGTAAAGTGGCTTGTACATGAATGGGCCGGATACGCCCGAAAGAGGGTGTTGGGTTCGGGGTGTACGTGGTATAGCTCGATCCCGTCCCGGTACTATGATCGAGCTATCTGAAAACCCTGTGGCTTGGGTTTGGGACGGCATGGGCATTCCTTAACAAAGTGACCTAAGGTGCCACAGTAGTAGCAGGCTTTATCCACCCTCCTACGTTCCCTTTCTAGGGGAGATATCGGGCTCCTGACGCCCCCGATCTGCATGGGTTCTTGGGAGGAGTCAGAGGAAGGAACTGCCGTGTGAGGTGTGGAGGACTGAGCAAAACCTGCTTCCGCTCTTCTTTCGGACCTACGTGCGTCCACCTGGAGTGACAAGTCAACCAGATCCTGGAATGCAGTGGGTAATGAGGGTACTACTGATAAGGTGTCCTTCATGGGATTACTGAGACCACTATAGAAGACTACTGCCTTCTTGACCTCGGGCCAGGAAGTTTCAGCGGAGAGCTGGTTAAAACGGGTTATGTATTCAATGAGGGAACCCCTACCCTGACACAAATCCAGAAGTTCCAGATCTCGAGACTGGACCTTGTGTCTAGTATCAAAAACCCTGGACATCTCGGTGACGAGGAGATCGAAGTCATATAAGGCCGGGTTGTCGTTCTCCAACAAGGGGTTGGCCCATGCAGCAGCCATCCCAGCCAAATGGGAAAGGGTGAACGCTGCTTTCGTGGTGGAATCTGGGAAAGCCTGAGGTCGGCACAGGAAATGCAACTTGCATTGGTTTAGGAAGGTCCTGAATTTTTTTGGGATCCCCATGGTATCTCTCAGGGGCTGCCAACGGGAACGGAGTAGGTAGTACCACAGGAACGGGGTTCTGAGGTAAGAGAATCGGAGGTGGAACGGGTTGGGAAACAGAGGGTGTGTCTCCGAATTCTGCATCTGGGGGTAAAGGGTGTCTGACACTTTGTATGTTGTCGAGACGTTGATGGATAGCCGTGTTGGCTGCTGCCATATCGGCTCGTAGCACTGTAATGGCTTGGACTATAGCAGTCATGGGGTCTTCAGCGTTCCCCTCCATTGCCTACACGACAATAGGCTTCACAGTCTGTTGTGACTTGAGTGTCGTGTAGGCAGAAGAGGCCTCCGTCCCCAAATGCCGCACAGAGAGAACCTAAAGCCACTCTCTGTGCAGCCGTTGAGGCCACAGGGGAAGATGTTCAAGTCCGGGACCGCAAACCTCTGGGACCCCACGCTGCTGCAAGAAAATGCGGATTAAGTACCAAGCAAGAAACAGTAACCACAGTGTTTAGGAAAAACGGAAAGGTCTTACCAATCAGGGTCAAGGAAGAGGTAGTGAACCTAGTGGAGAGATCCGGGACCCACGTGGACTGAAGTACCCCAAGAGGAGTAGTCCTCAGTTGTTCGCCTGTTAGCAGGAGCTGTGGAGTTATGAGGCAAGAAGTTCAAAGAGCCAAGGTGCAAGAGGGTGATCCAGGAGGCAGTCCAATAACAGTCCGTGGTCAAGAGCCGTATATCACTGTGCAAACAAATCCAAAGGGGTAGATCCAAGAAGAGTCCAGTAGAGAAAGCCAGGTCGATTCCGTGAGCGATCCAAAGGTGATCCAAAGGTACGTAACGCCAAACAGGATGCAGAGCACAGCTGTGAAGCATTGAGTACCTGGGTTTCCGGGTTTAAGTACTCGCGCTTCTGGTCACGTGATGCGCGGCTGGGTCACGTGATCGGGCAAGAGCATTACGTGACCTTACAGTCCCGCGACGCGGAAGCTCAGTGCTATCCCTTCGCGATCCTAGGCGCCAAGGTAATTGCCAATGAAGAAATGGCTGTAGCCTGACAGCCGTCCTGTTACGGACCAGGCACGGGTGCGCTCGCAAGGCGTGTGAGAGTCCACATGAGTCCCGGAGAAGGGGGGAAGAGAGGGAAGGGCGAGACGGGGGATGGAGAAGTGCCTTGGGGACCACATGATGAGGGATCGTGACACTTGATGCCATGGAGGACCATACCAGGGTTTTGCGTGGGCTGCCTCCCATAGTGCCACCAACTCCTGAAGCAGCAGCAGAGCGTGAAGAGAGCGACAGCAGTTCTCCCACAATGGCATAGCCGTGCAGGCCATGAGCCCATGGAGGTATTTTTTTTTCTCGCAACATCCACGCAGGTTGGTGTTGGTGTGCACCCTGTCCTCGAACCTCCTGGGTGACCTCCCCCCCTGTTCCCCACATGGCCATTTTTGATTTTTTTTTTACAGTGTGTTGCCTTGTGTGGCTCCATTGGGCATCCACTGTATTCCGGCTGGGCACATGCAGGCTTGTCCTGAGTTTGGGTTAGATGCTTGGGTTCGTGACAAACACCCCTCCTGCTTCCCGTTTCCATGGGCTTGCAAAGGGTGTGACCAGTGACAGTGACTTACACAGTGACACTGGTCTGCCATGAGCTGTGTGGGCAGTCTGTAGTCATTACTGTGTGGACATCCCTAGTGGGTATTATTGTTGTATTGTACACTGCATGCTGTATTGATATGTGCTTGTGCATCCATGTCTTCATCCTAATTTGCAGGTTCCTTCCTCATGTCTACACAAGGCCGTCTCCTTTGCAGATGGAGTTCATGTTGTATGCAGTACACTGACACATTTGTGTGGCAGCAACACTCTGGAGTTGGAAGGGGTCGATGTGCTGGCTTATTGAGGTTGTATGACTTACATTACTTTGAGTTTGTACTGTCAAGTTTTGCAATGTTTCATGCTGTGTTGCTGTATTGTGTTGCTGGTAAGTATTTGGTCATGTGTGCTGTTTGTCATTGATTATTGGGAGCATATTGTCTGTGGCCAGTTTCCATTTGGGACAGTGCACTTTGTGACACTTGTGTCATGTGTTGTGCATTGCTTTGTTTGCTTTCACATTGCAGGACATGCCATGGTGTGTTGGGTGGTGGAGATGGGGAGGGGTTGGGTGACATGGCGCTATTTTCATGTTGTATTTTGCAAGGGGGTAGTTATTCATGCAGCATAAATGTGTGTCTTTTTGTGACACAGCATTGGTTGTGTTTCGGTAGGTAGGGATGCACACAATGTAACACTTCCAGGTGACCAATCTCAGGCTGGTATGGTTGTGACAGTTGACTGTCCCTTATGTCACCATCATTGATTGTCAGCTGGTATGTGCCAGGGATGTGTGCACTCCACAGGGGTGTGATTTTAGGTGAAGTAATTAGCCACCCGCTGCGTACGGGCTGCCACATCACGTGACCTTTCCCCTCCCATGCGCAGTGGCCGTGCTTGTGGTTGGGGATGTGGGGGCACCACCATGTCCACCGGCAGGCCCCGGCGTGTTGCAACGTTGTGCAGGACACATGCTGCCACTATGATCCTGCACACTACTGGGGGTGCATATAGCAGCTGCCCACCAGAGCGGTCAAGGGAGCGAATGCGTGACTTGAGCACTCCGAATGTGTCATCCACTATGCCCCGGGTTGCAATATGGGCTGTGTTGTATCTTACCTCGGGTGGTGTGGTAGGGTTCCGAATTGGCATCATCATGTGGCGGCTCAGAGGGTAGGCACTGTCCCCTGGGGAGGTGATGATGTGTATCATTAGTGGGGTTGTGACATTACTCGGTATCTGACATGCATGCATGTGCAGGGGCATTTATACTCACCAAGCAGCCATGTATCACCATGCCGCCCAGCTTCTAGGTCCCGTTAAGGGTTGACATTCTGTAAATGAAACTGTCATGGGTGGACCCTGGATAGTTGGCATATACAGAGGTGATGATTCCCTTGGCATCACATACTACCTGCATGTTGATGGAATGCCAGTGCTTGCGGTTTCTGTAGATGTGCTCAGTTGCCCTGGGAGAACGTAGAGCCACATGGGTGCAGTCAATGGCACCTAGCACTTTGGGGAAGTGTGCCACCCCGTAGAAATCCTGGACAACAGCCTGCCTTTCTGCCGGTGTTTTGGGCAGGTATATGTGCCTGCGGACTGATGGGCGTGCAATCATGATAGCCAACACCTGGTGCAGGCAGCGTGACTGTGTGGCCTGTGACACCCCCCCACTATGGCACTTGTCCGCTGAAATGAACCAGTGGCCAAGAAGTGTTGTACATTGAGCACCTTTTCCAAGGGGCTCAGTGCTTGGGAGCACAGGGTGGGTGATGTGAGGTCATCCTCCCACTCACTCACCAGGTCGAGTATTATGTGAGGTGGAAACCTGTACCTCCCATACACCTGGTCATCAGGCATCCCAAAAAGGCTGGTTCTGGGTGTAAAAATTCTGGCCCTGACTATCCTCCTCCTCCTCCTGTGGTCTCCCACGACCACTGCTGCGAGGAACGGTATATTCATCTTGGAGTCTGAGCTTGTTTGTTGTTTGCGCGCACTTTTATGCTGCGTGGGTCCACGTATGCCTGCTTCCTGCTGGCGTACGTGTTTCCAGATTAGCACGTCTTTTTTGACGCATGCGTTAGCCCCGTTCGATTCCATGAATACGTGTTGTAGGCGTGCGTCTGTGCGTTCCGCGCATTTGCTTCCTGTACGTCCCCCGTGACGCCCACATTTTCACACGTTGTTCCCCATTCCGCGTGTTACGCCCCATGTTACGCCTACTTTTGTTGTGTGCACTTCGCTATGTGCGCTTTCGCTGTGCGCATAGGGCACACTGTTTGTAGACTTCTACGCCAGCATGCGCCATGCAGGATTTTAGCGCATATCCATGGATTTACACGCACACGACTTCCATGAATCGCTGTGCGCGGGTTTCGCTGCGATTTTTGCACTTGCGCTGCGATTCGCACGCTTTCGCACGCTTGCGCAGGAATTTTCAGCGCACATTAATTCCATGAATCGGCCTGATAATGTCTCCAATGGCTTCTCCCAGCGACATTATGTATGGGGACATTATTACCTGATACCGTTAAATCTAGATGGTTGTCAACCGTTCTAGTGCAATCTTAGTGTCTTTACATTAGTGTGCCAAATTTAAATCTTAATGTTTCCACTATTCTACCAAAAGCTAAATCTAGGTGGTTTTCAACTGCTGTGCCTAATTGAATTTGAGTGTTTTGCATCGCTGCACCAAATTTAAATCTGAGTTGTTTCCACTATTCTACCAAAGTTGATTCAAGGTTTAAAACTGCTGCACCCTAGTTGAATCTAAGTATCCTGACCATTAATGTGCCAACATTAAATCTAGGTGTGTTCCTTTGGTGGGCCAAAGTTGATTCTAAGTGCCTTTCTATCACTCCACCATAGTTATATCTAGGTGTTTTACATTGCTGGAAAGGTTCAGTATGCACATGCATCTGTGTAGATTCTCCATGCTATCCACCTAGAAGAGCCAGTAAGTGAAACCTGTACTCACCTATTTGCATTTAGTTCTAGCATAGACTGCCGCTGTCACTAACCATTTTACTACAGCCTCAATAATGGACAGGAGATGCCAATACCTGATCGGGTGCACATACAACAAATCAGACACCGAATTGTCTAGGTACATATAAAGCACCACTCCGGTGGACACTGGCCACCCGCACACATCAGAATACAGTAAGGACTGTGACAAAATGTGGTTGTGCTGGTCATACAATTCTCTGCTTACTTACACAAGACTATGCGTCAACACCTTTGACATTAATATGCAGCAAAGACCTATGACAAATTCAGGAATGCCGAACATATAGCGAGTCTCTAGAACTCACGCAATCTGCTGACTCCTCTCAGCACCCATCCACATGCCTGATTTCATGGGATTGCTCTTTACCAGAGCCTAGCCAGTCCTGCTAAGCCGTATTTGTCCAAATGCACACACACACATTGTAATCTTATTCCTTACCTCAAACACTCTTGATTTTGGTCCCCAAGGGTGTTCCCGCCACCAGCACATTGAGACTATGATAATGGTAAAAGGTGCTATAGAAATGATACGTACAATACAAACCAATACAACATACTGACAATTCATATTTCAACATTTATCAAACCAGTTAGTCCAACTTCTGTGTGTGTGCCCCCCAACACTGAGGGTATCAACTTGCATCATCTACCTCCTTTTGCAGACCTTGAAACTATGCTAAAATGGGCGCTGCTTTTTTGGCTTTCTTCAAGGCTGCCTGGAAGGCCTGACCGTCATGGACATGGACCTGACAATATGATGCCGCCTGATTGGTCTTCCCATCCAACTAATATCGAGACCCAGCTGAGCTGTGAGACGAAGCTGGGCCCGGTACTAAAGGCTCATGATCAAGGACCCTGTCTTCTCCCTGTTTACCCTCCACTACCCATCAACTGCACCAACTTCTCACCACGTCAGACTTTCACCAGGGTAGCAATGACTGTAACTGTGTATCACTCTCCCACAAGATGCGCTTCACATTCTCTTGTCGCTATCTTCCACCAGGTAAAATATCCCTATATGATATGATATGAAATTTATAATGCGCTTACTGCCTCAGATCATCTTCTTCACTACGTAACCTGCCTCTCCCCCTAATGGCAGCAGTTTAAAGAAGATCCATAATCGGCATGTTTGTCCTCCACCTTAATCATCCCATTCGACACCTGCATTTCTATCATTCCATTCTGTTGACAGTTCACCATTGTGCTATTGAGGCAATGTCGCACCACTAGCTTCTTTCCTGAGCTAGATGGCCTTACGACATTATATTCTTTTTTGCAGAACACCGACTATGCCAAGACTGGTGTGTGATCCCAACATGTGTTCCACTCGAAAAGGATAGCAATGACCCATCTGACACTCACTCTGCTCAACTCAATGCGCATATTTGCATCACACTGATACCTTCGGATTTACCACCTCTGAACTTTGCGGCTTTCACCGCTATCAAGTCTCTTCTTCGACACAATCACAGAACATCATCACGTTACCTCCTGCTCTCAAAAACACTTGATAACATTGTCATGTAAGTTGCTTACTTCTGTGCTATTGAAGCAATCCATCTCACATAGATTTCTCACATTTTACTCAACACTGAACTTGGCATACGTTTAGATCTCTCTCTTCCCACCCCCTTTCATTACACCCTTGTCTCTCTGTAAGGGAGTACTAGGGAGGGGGCCTCATGGAGGAGGGGAAGAGGAACAGATGAGGTCCCCAGATTTACAAGAAGATGGAACGGCAGAGCGGAACAATGGCAGACCGTGCAGCCAATCACTAATGCAGGGGGGGGCAACACCAGCAGCAAAGGGAACTACCACATCATGAAGCTTGACAGTAACAATGGACTTCACCTACATTTCGGTAATGCTGAGGTGGACAGAGGGAAGTGCTTCTCGGCACTAACTTGTGACGTGGTGGGGAGGCGACACTGCTGATGCCATGGACCCCTCTATGGCATTGAGAATAGGCACTGCACTGGATCCAGCAGACCCGACGCCAGGACCCTTCCTTATGCAGTCCGGCCACCGGGTCACAGGGATTGGAGTAGAGCGACTCCAGAGACGACTCCCAGAAGTACGGGGGGTATCCAGAGTGCGGACATGGACGGAAACCTTTGAAGGAGGCGGACCACAAACTCAGGAACCAATGAGTGGCCAGTTAGGCATGGCCCCGATTGATTGGTGGGGAAATGAAACTTGCAATGGAAATGAAAGCCTGCCATTTTTCAAATGTTGTTTCCCTTGTTTCAGAACGTCAGGGGAGGGGACAAGAGAAGGAGGAGTGGTGGGCCTATCCGGGCACCACGGGTTAGAAGAAAGTCAAGAAAAACCAATGTTTTACTACTGGAGAAAGGGGCCTGACAGTGAAGTAACTGACGCCCATCCAGCAGCAATATCCTGTTCTATATATTCATCTCATGCACTCATCTGTTCTATATCTTCATCTGCTCTGCACGGTCATCTTCTCTATATACTCATCTGGTCTATACATCCAGTCGCTCCATACACCCATGCGCTGCATATACCTATGCGCTCCATACACCCATCCGCTCTATACACCCATCCGCTCCATTCACCCATCCGCTCCATACACCCATCCGCTCCATACACCCATCTGCTCCATACACCCATCCGCTCCATACACCCATCCGCTCCATACACCCATCCGCTCCATACACCCATCCGCTCCGTACACCCATCCTCCGCTCCATACATCCATCCGCTCCATACAACATCCGCTCCATACAACATCCGCTCCATACACCATCCGCTCCATACACCCATCCGCTCCATACACCCATCCGCTCCATACACCATCCACTCCATACACCCATCCGCTCCATACACTATACGCTCCATACACCCATCCGCTGCATACACTGTCCGCTCCATACACCATCCGCTCCATACACCATCCGCTCCATACACCATCCGCTCCATACACCATCCGCTCCATACATCATCTGCTCCATACACCCATCCGCTCCATACACACATCCGCTGCTTACACACATCCGCCCCATACACTCATCCTTCCTATACACACATCCATCATATACACTCTTCCGCCTTATACACCCATTCTGCTCTATACACTTATTTTGCTCTATATCCTCATTTCGCTCTATACACTCATGAGCTCTATAGACACAACCGTTCTATACATTCATCTGCTCTGGCTATCTACACACTCTCCGCTCTTCCATATTCATCCGCTATCCACATTTGTGCGCTCTACATATTGATCCGCTCCACATACTCATTTGTTCTACACACTCATCCGGTTTACTCTCATCTGTTCTGCACATTCATCAGGCTTACGTATTTCTTCGTTCTACTCGCTTCACTGTGTTTACGCACTCATCCGTGCTACACGCTCGTCCGTTTAATATGTTTTTCCATTCTATACACTCATCCGATCTACATTTTCATTCGATTTCCACGTTGCTTTGAACTATATAGTTATCTGTTCTTCCATTCATGCATTCACCACTCAGCGCATCTGCTTCACCTGCTTCATTTATTCTAATTATTTCATCCATGCCATTCACTTTGTTCACTCGTCATGCATTCTGTCTCTTTCAGAAGTTTAAATCTCGTTACTGATTCCGTAAGGTTTACTCTTATTAACCATTTCACTGCTTTGATCTACTTTATTCGTTTAAATCTGGTTGTCCTTCTAGATTATATTGGGGATTATTGGCTGTCAATTTCTTGCATCAGGTAGTTTGTTGGATTGGTATCATTCAACTTAAAGCGGATGAGTGCGGAGAGGGAATGAGTGCATGGAGCGGACGAGTGCGTGAAGCGGATGAGCGCGCAGAGGAGATGAGTGTGCAGAGGGAATGAGTGGGCAGAGGGAATGAGTGTGCAGAGGGAATGAGTGTGCAGAGGGGATGAGTGTGCAGAGGGGATGAGTACATGGAGTGGACGAGTCGTGAAGCGGATGAGTGTGCAGAGGGGATGAGTGTGCAGGGGGAATGAGTGTGCAGAGGGAATGAGTGTGCAGAGGGAATGAATGCGCAGAGGGGATGAATGCACAGAGGGGATGAGTGTGCAGAGGGGGTGAGTGCACAGAGGGAGATGAGTGCGCAGAGGGGTATGAGTGCGCAGACGGGATGAGTGCGCAGAGGGGTATGAGTGCGCAAAGGGGATGAGTTTGCAGAAGGGGTCGATGCCTAGAGGGGTGGGTGCGTAGAGGAGGTGATTGTGTAGAGAAGGTGAGTGCGTAGAGAGGGTGAGTGCGTAGAGAGGGTGAGTGCATAGAGAGGGTGAGTGCATAGAGAGGGGGTAGAAAGGGTAAGTGCATAGCGCGGATGAGTGCATAAACCTCGGAGAAGCGAGTAGAATGCAAGAATGCGCAAACCAGATGAATGTGCAGAACGGATGAGCGTGAACTGGATGAATGTGTAGAACAGATGGATATGTGGAGCAGACAAGTATGTAGAGCCCACGAGTGTGGATAGTGGATGAATGCGGAAGTGCAGAGAGTGTGTAGAACGCCGGAGCAGATGAATGTACAGACCTGGTGAATGTATAGAGCACATGAGTGCATAGAGCACATGAGCGTATGGAGTAGATGAGTGTATGGAGTGGATGAGCGTATGGAGTGGATGAGCGCATGGAGTGGATGAGTGTATGGAGTGGATGAGAGTAGGGAGTGGATGAGAGTAGGGAACTGATGAGAGTAGGGAGTGGATGAGGGCAGGGAGCGGATAAGTGTAGGAAGCGGATGAGTGTAGGGAGCGGATGGAGCGGATGTGTTGATGGAGCTGATGAGTGTATGGAGTGGATGAGTGTATGGAGCAGATAAGTGTATGGAGCGGATTGGTGTGCACAAGAGTAAAAGCGTGGGGTGGACAAGAGGGCATGCGTGGGGCGGACAAGAGGACATGCGTGGGGTGGAAAAGAGGGCATGCGCGGGACAGACTAGAGCGCGCGGGGCAGACAGGAGTATTGGGCCGACTGGAGCGCATAGAATTACATGACGTATATAGTATGGCTTAGAATGCAGAGAGCGTTTAAAGAGCATATAACCCATCATATCACACCACCACGCTTACTATCTAGATGTGCAGTACATTGCAGATAATTTCACTGATGTTGCACGATATGTCACAACCTACTTAACCAAAGCTGAGAAATCAGAGCTGAAAGACCTCTGGGATGACATATCAGCTGACAAATCACTGTGACAAAAATGATACAGCTTTGGCATAAAAATGCTCTCCCATAGAGAATGTGGTAGCTATGGAGATACAGACCATTTAACAGGCACAGTCTTATATGGGAAATCTGAAAATATAGTCTGGCTAAGCCTTGGTCTTGCTGCATGCAGAAAAAAGAGTGCTCAAATCGTACCAAGGCATAGAAACAATCCCAACAGCCAGGAAATTTGGAAAACCAATGTATTGGACACATACTACCCACACAGGAGTACTGCTTTGGAAACCATGTGTCCAAACCACTTAGCCCAACATTTCTCAAACAAGAATAATATTTAACCAGATGAGAAAAAATGTATATATATTGTCAAAAGTTGTGAAAGCAGCATGGTTAAACTTACCAAACCTAGCCTGATTAATCATATGAAGCTATCATTTAAAACTCTTCAACACAGAGAACATTACTACATGTCCCTACTCCAACTTTTTAAACCATAGAGAAAAGAAGAAGATTTATTGGATACCCACGACTCCTATGAAGATGCTTTCAATGCAAGTGAAAGCAGAATAACAGATATGAATTTCAAGCAGTACAAAACCATGTTGGACAATGAACACCAACAAGAGGAAGAACTTCACGCACAACTAAATCTAGACACTCCTGAGAGCAGTTAACCTTCTCTTACAGGAAGCTAAGAACCACTTGGAGAGCCACTCATAGTAAATGAAGCTGAATTAGCCATGACTGAAGTAGAAAACACCATGTGTCAACATGGGGAATCTGAAGAAAAATTTGCTCTTCTGAAATCACAACTGGATGATGAACAATGTAGCATTTTCCTTGAAGGAATTAATGAAAATGAACAATGGTGTGCAGTACGCAAATAAAACTTTTAGCTGTCAAAATTATAAACCTGTACTCCTGTATGTGAGTGGTGAAGCTGGTTCAGGCAAAACATTCTTAATAAAAATCATCAGCAAGTTCATCCAAAAATTGACAAACTACAAGCTTTCAGCTGTTGTAACAGCCCCACAGGTTTAGCTGCCTACAACATAGGTGGTGTTACTTTACACTGATTGCTGTGCCTTCCAGTAGAACACCAAAACAAATTAGAGTACTACAAACTTTCAGCAGAAGCTGCTATGGAGCTAGCGCAGAATTCTGAAACAAATGAAAATGCTCATAATAGATGAGGTTAGCATGGTCTCCAACCTAATGTTGGCTTTGATTCACCTCAGATTGCAGGAGGTCCTTAAAACAAACTACAAAGAACTCTTTGGCAGAAAACACATCATTGTTTTCGCAGATCTTCTTCAATTAACACCACTGAAAGGTGTACCTATTTTTAAAACCTTAGGATACAAACTGTGCCATAACACACTTGGCAGCATAGGAAATGGCAACATTGCCAAGGCATAGAACTAACTCAAAACATACGTCAGTCTGCAGATCTCACCTACAATAACATTTTGAAATGCATTTAGTTTGGTGTGCTTTCTTGGGAGGATAGCTCAGGGGTAACGTGCTCGCCTTGGAAGCAAGACGACACAGAGCAACACAGGTGAAATCCCCGGGTCCGAGTTTAAGAGCTTAGAAACCTCTGGGTATTAAGTGCATTAGAAATAACCTATCATATCTAAGGAATCATAGTCTATCTTAAATAGTAGACTCATCCATGAGCTATACGGGCATAACACATCTGCTTCTGATGTCATGGAACAATTAGCAAACAAAAATGTAAAATGTATGTCCTTAATGCCAACACTAGCAAGCTGTGCACAATTCAATGAAACTATGTTGAAAAAAGAAATGCAACCAATAGTGCAAATTAACTCCACAGACAAACTGGAAGTGCATGGTATGACACTGCCTATGCCACAGCATGACTAAAGAGCTTAAAAAACTCTATCTCCAACACAGCTGGTTTGGAGAAAATGTTACCATTGTGTTTAAACTGTAGAGTAATGCTAAAATGTAACCTTGAGGTGGACTAAGGTTTAGTTAATGGAGCACTCGGTACAGTTTTTGGCTTCTAGACATATCTACGTGACAGCAACATTCAGTTTGTCAACATCCACTTTGACAAACTTTCAGAAGTTAAAAGGATAGGATGTTCTTACTGCCCAATTCCTTCTTCTCAAAGACTTGTACATACACAGAGAACAGTTTTCTCTGTCTCTTGCATATGCAGTCACTATTCATAAATCGCAAGGTCTAATCCTAGATCGGCATTGATTGACATCGGCAGCAAAGTCTTCAGAAAAGGTAAGAGTTGCGTAGCACTGTAACAGCTATGACACTTAAAGGACTATTTCTAGTCAATTTTGAAACAAAGTCAAGGCTGACAACAGACTATGTGCACTCTATACACCCCATCTCAATATGTACCCTGTTCCTCAAAATGGAAAACATGTTAAAAGAAAATGAATGCAAACAGAACTTATAAGAGATCTCCCAACAGTACCACCAAAGAAATTGAAAAAAGCTATTATTCCATCAACCATCAAGTAGCACAACCACAAAAGGGTGTAGTGAAAATGCAAATGCACATCCAACAGCACAAAGTGAAGTATGTCTTCAACAAAAAAAAGGGGCGCTCCAGCCAATGACTCAGAGACAGAACTGGCAGGTCCATTCAAATGTTTCAACACAACTGGTGTACATTGCTATACAAATATACAAATCAATATTCTGTTGCAATTGCCACCAATTATTCAAAACATTTACTTGAACACTACAGACCAGTTGTGTTTGCAAATGCTTCTCTTTCATAGAAATGCAATAAACAATCCTAACAACACTTACAGTGTCTCAGGAACAAGGCAGGAATTGGACTACTGTGCCAGAATGGTGAGATTCACCATAAACACACAAGATCCACAAAAAATTCTAATGTACTTACTGCAAGTGCTCAAAAGCAAAAACATACCTATAAATGAAATCTTCCAGATTTCATATGTGTGGAAACATACATGCACTCTCTGCAGCAGAGATTACCAGCAAATCTAGCAAATGCCTACCTAATATTCCTGAAACCAAAATGTACTCACTAACCTATAAAAGTAGCATGGCCTACTGCCCGATACCTACCAACAGTTATGTAACTGCAAACAAAAAATAACCGTCTGCCCTGAGAAACTGTAACAACTTAGCATACACCAACTGGCCCATGAGTTCATCAGTTGCACTGAAGTACAGTTTTTTTCCCCAATGACCCAGTGATTATAGACACAGAAACAACTGTGCATAACTGACACTAATATTGTTTCACCCATAGTACTTAAAAACTATGTGGGTCTACAAACTGTCCTCAATACCCTATACAACTACCAACTGTTACAATAAGCCAACTGCTCTCTAACTGTGCCCATACCACTGCCAAGAATATGGCAACTGCCATCTAACTGCACCCATAATACTACAAAGTCATTTGGCAGTAGTGGAAAACTGAAATCCGCCAACAGGAATGAAGGTGCTTCAAAACATACCCTGCAAAACTATGAATCTATGAAACTGTGAACAGTTAGAATACGCCAACTGGTATCTAACTGCAGCCATAATACTGCAATATTACTTCTCATTACTACAAAAGTTAAAATCCACCTGCAAAAATGAAGGTTCTTCTGAAGATGCCCTTCAAGAGTCATAAAGTATCAACAGGCAGAAAACTACAACTGGGGTCTCAGTACACCCACAGTACTACAATATTACTTCCAGCAGTCAAACTGCTAACATCCACCTTCAAGAATGAAACTGCTTCAAAAGACACCTTTGAGAACTGTGAAACTGGCAAAAGTTAGAATATACCAACAGGTATCTAACTGCCCCACAATACTGCAATATTAGTTTTCAATAGTACAGTACTTACAATACACCAACAGGAATCAAGCTGCAGAAACAGATAATGTTAAAAAGTGCAAATTGATACACAGTTAGAATACTCAAACTGGTAGCTAACTGCAGCCATGACCCCACTACTTCCAAAAAGCAAAACACATACACCATTTCAATTCCTCCAACAATAGTGCTTGTAAAAGCAAAACCACATAGATGTGCATCTTAAGCATTCCTGTAAGTACTGTACACTTCAATTAAAAATAGTGTGACACGTAGAATCAAATAAATGCACTAGTTTTTTTTATCATGCATGGATTTTTTTCCCACAGACCCAATGATTATGCAACCGAACACAGGAACTGAGCACATTGGACAGTACACTTGTTTGAAGCATAGTACTTGTAATCTACTAATTATAAGGGTCCACAAAGTAGATGAATATGTGAAATTGTGTGCAATAGGACATTATGAAGTACCTTCCCTAACATGTTATGCTATTTCTTCACAGGCAAGGAAACAAAGCTTTCTCCTGCATTTCCACATGCAGCAAACAAAATGTGTGCCCGCAATGGCACAATATTCAGATCAGCTATTTCCACTTCAATGGTATTCTGTTACTGTGCTCCAAAAAGTATGCAGTGATTAACCAGTATGTACAGTGAATATATGTGTATTGGTGTCATGCTTCTTTGTAATGGGCAAATTGCATTTCTATACACATGTTTGTGCAATGCTTATGACGTGTGCACATTCTTGGGAGCATGACCGTGTTATGCTGTGGTGGTTGTGGCCAGCCCCTAGACTCATGGGTGCATGGCCAGAGGCCGTAGGGGCTGGCCACAACCACCACAGCATAATATGGCCATGCACCCAAGAATCTGGCCTGTAGCCACAACCCATACACAACAATTAACCCTTACCTTCCCAATTTGAACACCATCTGCACATATTGTAGTAGCCCACCAACCCTATCTTTTCCCAATGCCAATATCACCATAGCATGAAGATTCCACTCCCCTACTGTAAGAATCCCTCATGCAGTCAACAAATAAGCCCAAACATGTTTCTGCAACTGGCCACCGGACACTAGCTAATGCAATAGTTGTGGGTACATTCTTGGTTGCATGGCCAGATGATAGTGCAGTAATTCTGCCAGTGCCTAGACTCCTGGTTGTATGGCCTATTTTTAACCTATCCAAACATCCTCCTATCATCTACATTCCACTCCCCTAACCTAATAAAGCCTGCCTGCACTCACCACATAACCTGTCTGCCCAAAGGCCTGGTCTATGCAACACTGTACACATATTATTGTAATGTTTTTTTCCAATAGCCAAATTCCACTTCTGTACACATACTATTACAGTACTTGAATCCGGTGGGCAGACTCTTGGGTGCAACAATGTTGGTGCTGGCCACAACCACCCCAGCATAATACACCATGCACCCAAGAATCTGGCCAGTGACCACAACCCACAAACATAAGCCAGCCACCCGCGGCGCAGTCCACTTCTGTACACAAATTATTACAGTACGTGCAGCCAGTGGGTAGACTCTCAAGAGTCTAGTGGCTGGCCACAACCACCACAGCATAATACAGCCATGCACCCAAGAATCTGGCCAGTGTCCACAACCCACACACATAAGCTAGCCACCCAAGGCCCTGTCCACCTCTGTACATATACTATTACAGTTCTTGCAACCAGTTGGCAGACTCTTGGGTGCATGGCCTCTGGCCATGCACCCAAGATTGTAGGGGCTGGGCACAACCACCACAGCATAATACAGCCATGCACCCAAGAATCTGGGCAGTGGCCACAACCCACACACATAAGCCAGCCGCCAGAGGTCCTGTCCACTTCTGTACACATACTAGCACAGTACTTGCAGTCAGTGGGCAGACTCTTTGATGCAAGAGTCTAGGTGTAGGCCACAACCAACACAGCATAATACAACCATGCACCCAACAATCTGTCCAGTGACCACAAGCCACACACAAAAGCCAGCTGCCAGAGGCCCTATCCACTTCTGTAGACATACTATTACAGTACTTGCAGCCAGTGGGCAGAGCTTCGAGAGTTTAGTGGCTGGCCCCAACCACCACAACATAATACAGCCATGCACCCAAGAATGTGACCAGTGGCCCAAGCCTCACACATAAGCCAGCCGCTCAAGGCCCTGTCCACTTCTGTGCACATACCATTACAGTTCTTACAACCAGTGGGCAGACCCTTGGGTGCATGTCCTCTGGCCACAACCACCACAGCATAGTACAGCCATGCTCCCAAATATCTGGCACTGCCCATGCACCCAAGAGTGTAGGGACTGGCCACAACCACCACAGAATAATACAGCCATGCACCCAAGAACCTGGCCAGTGGCCACAACCTACACACATAAGCCTGCTGTGCGAGGCCCTGTCCACTTCTGCACATATACTATTACAGTACTTGCAGCCAGTGGGCAGACTCTCAAGAGTCTAGGTGCAGGCCACAACCAACACAGCATAATGCAATCATGCACCCAACAATCTGGCCAGTGACCATAACCCACACACATAAGCCACCTACCAGAGGCCCTGTCCACTTCTGTACACATAATATTACAGTACTTGCAGCCGGTGGGCAGACTTTTGGGTGCAGGGTCTCCGGACATGCACCCAAGAGTCTAGGGGCTGGCCACAACCACCACAGCATAACACATCCAATACAAATATCCTCATATCATCTACATTCCACTCCCCTACCCTAATGAAGCCTGCCTGCAGTCACCAGATAAGCCGCCCACCCGAGGCCCTGTCCGCAAACTAACAGGGTGTCTGCAGACAGCCGCGGACACCACACAGTCTTCTTCCACCTAAAAAAATACATCATATCAACCATCTTTCACTCCCCCACTCTTCCCAGACCCTCTTCCCAACACCAAATGCCCCAAAACATTTTTCCCAGCCCTGTTCCTGACTGCACTATCCGCGGATATCCGCAGATACAATATGGTGGGCATTTTGGAAAAATATGACGCACATCATGCTTCTCTCCAGCCAATCAGTAGGTGTGTCATATGTCTGCGGACACCACGCGGCCCTCCAGACCAATCGGAGTCTTGTTCGCGGAGCAAACTGGGAAGTGGCTCCGCGGAGCGAACCCAGATATCACTAATTTTTGGGGAAACTACATTTTGCCTATTTTTAAAAAAAATACTGGACTGATGTCCACTAAATGTACAAAAGCACGATTTTGGGACAAAGCTGCCATTCCTGCCACAAATTTGGTGAAAATCCGTCCAGCGGTTTGGGCTGTATGCGTGAGCAAATAAAATGTCCATTGCGTCTAACGAAACCTCACCAAACTTGCCAAAAAAATTCAGAGCCGGCTAAATAGATTTCTTTGCAAAATTTGGTAAAGATTTGTCCAGAGGGAGCAAAGTTATAAGCTGTACAATCAGTGTTCTCCCTATGAGATGAGCAACTTAACCATAACTACACGGCCGCTACTGCAGGCTAAGTAACATATTTAATATGCCCCAATATGGTTTAAAGATCTTCTATGTTCCCAGTGCTCTCTGAGAGCTCTGTGAGATTTCTTTTTGCCATTTGCTGAACTGCATTCTGACATTTGTAGTCTCCCAGTCAAGATGGGTGAAATATTTCCACAATTGCACACTTTTTGTTTAACATATTCTATAAGGATTTATACATTTCAGTGACCCTATGGAAAGTATACTTTTCAATCTATCTTTATAAAGTCGAGTATTGTTGAAAGGCAGACATGAGATGAGGAGGGGAAATGATGAAAAGGCAAGTCATTCACAAGTATTTGTCCAGAATGCGGCAAGAAAGGTTGCAATCCTGGACATTAGTGCAGTAATTTTCCACCGATTGTGGTGCTTTTCAGGGCAAAAGTAAAGTACACATGTGAGTGGACAGCATACTTTTTTTCAGAAGGCAGACACAACTCCTTAGGTTTTTTGAGGTTGGCATGCTTGCTCAAGTATTTAGATACCAGGATTATACTAGACTAACCTTGGACCAGGTCTAAAACAACTTGGGCCTGTTGACTCGTGATACATGCATAGTTTGGGGTTATTCTGTGCAGTAGTTATTGAAATATTTGACGGAGAAGGGAGTGCCCCCTTATAAAAAATGGATAAGTATATCTCCCATGGTGCATTGCAGGATCGTGGTTCTCAGAAAAGAAAAAGCTGGCATCTTATTTTTCTCTCAATGCGAGATATATTCAAGGTTATAGCTGAGGATATGGGAAAATGAAACACAGGAAAAAAGGTATTTGCAGGTCGAGCCATGGGGGTGGCTAGAGGGCACTGAGTGACATTTCTGAGTTGAAGCGGGTCTAGGGACTGAGTATGCAACACAAAGCTTTCTGTAGACTTGGCTACTGCTGCAAATATTTGACATCTCAAAGCAAACTGAGTCACAGAAACTGTGTGTTGTGGGGAGAAAGGAGAGGGCAGGGGTGGTAAGGATGCCATCTGGGGTATTGGAGTAGCTGGCATAGATGAGGGGGGCACTTGGTGTGGGCCTCGGGGGGCAGTAAAGCATTTTCTTGTCCAGCCGTTTTTCTGATATTCGTGGCTATAGCGGAGGGTATATTTTTAGATCTAAAGTGATGTTGTGTGTGAAAAATCACTGCCCATGGCCAGTGACATGATTGTCATCCAGGTCTCCAATCCATCCAGTAACCAGGACAGTCTCAGCTGAGCTTCAAAGTGAGGAAGGGGCCAGCCTACTCAGGCCATGTTGCCCGATAACTGAGCTAAAGTTTCAAGACCATTTAGAGAAATGGGCCCTTTCCTTGCTTTGGAGCTAAGTATGGTCATTCCTGCTTTGAAGCTAAGACTGGTCAGTTACTGCATGGATGGGTGAAAGAATGGGCATGCAAATTATTTTATTTTTTTAAACTGTGGTACTGTCAGTCCTTGAAGGTTTTTGCACTCAGAGACACTTTTCTGCCTTTTTCTGAATTATAAAGTGTGCGTGCTTACTGTGTGAACATTGAACGCTGAAATTGCTTATTCTTTCTTCTAAGCAGTAAGGTCGGCATCTAGCATTGCATTACAGATTGTAGCATTGAATGTTTATTCTCTCTTCCAAGCAGTACGGACTGCATCTAGCATTGCATTACATATCCTGCAATAGAATATAATGTATCTTAGTATTGGCACATCTAGACTTGACAGAGCAACGTGACAGCTAGAAATAACGTGGTGGGCACTCAGGTTATGTGAGCAATGTAGTTCACGGGAACTACATTTCCCAGCACCACCAGTCATCTTCTGCCCATTGGCGGCGTGTGTGCCTGGGCCTGCCTTCCTTATATGGATATGAAGGTATCTCTTGTGCTCTTACCTCTCTTTACCAGGATGTCGACAATCATAGATCTTATTCAGGGACTAGGTAGCAAACAACTGTATATGCCAACTCACAGCCCCTTCTTATTCTGGACCACAAATGAAGTATTTTGCAGCGCTACCTCCTCCCTCGGCTCCCACCTGAACCAACTTTGCTCTCTATACCAATGGTCGCACTAAAAATATCCCCTCCCTCTGCCGTCGAACCAGGTGTAGCTGAGTCTCTGGACTCTCTCCACGTCACACGGGCCTGAGAATATATATCATAAGGAGAAACACCTACTGCCCCATGAAAGACGGGTGTTAGCTCCCCTCGCTGAGGAGGCATCACTGCTAGTTAACAGTGACTCAAGCTCCACCCATTTGTGCTGTTTAGAAGACACAGACACTGTTCCTATTACTCCCAGTGTTTTTCGCACCTAGCAGTGACTGCTTGACCTCTATAGATTATGTAAAGATTCCTGAACACTCCCATGTCAATGCACACTCGGCTGCACCTCACACTTTCGTGGATCTAATTGAGGAAAAATAGAAGCCCCTGTCTGACCCGTTAATTTCCTTCTCTCCCCTTAACACCTGTTCAATTCCTAAACATGGCATACAAATTGCTGATTACCTTGTGGAAGCCGCACGCAATAGCTTAATGATTCCATCTCCATTGAGACCACATTGTCACTTCCCTCTGATTATTCAATTCTGCACACAGATCGTACCGGCCAAAAAGGGTGGTGGAGTGGCTCTTATGTTTAAAAAACAGTTAAAATGTCATCTGGTCAAACCCTCTATCCCTGATGACTGTAAAACACTGCTTGCAAAAATTAAAGTCAACCCTCATGTCTCATTGAGCATTCTCGTCATTTATAGACCCCTTCGGGACAACCCACTATTTGAAGAACATTTCCTCAGTCTCCTCAATCCCATTAGCAAGAGCAAGACGCCCTTATTATCCTCCGAGACCTGAACCTATGGGTTGAAGACCGTTCTGATAAACTTGAAGTTTCTTTACTTAATTCTCTGCAAGACATGGGTTACTCGCAATGGGCTACGGGTCCCACTCATACTGGAAGGTGGTTATTACACACTCTTTACATCCCCTAAGGTTAAAATCATCCGTGTGCACGGTCTGATTATTGTCTGGTGGAAGAAGGGATCTTCTGCCTCGAATGGAGACAAAAGCCAGACATTTTAAAAATGGCACACCAGCCAAACCTTCCACATTGTTAGCGGTTAGGCTGCAGTCAATCAATAACTTTTTCCAACTCGTCAGATCTGGTAGCCCATCTTACATCTACCATTGATTCCATCATAAAAACCCTTGCCCCCATGAAAGCTAAAAAGATTAAAACTGAAACTCATAAAAATGCATGGTATAATGCCAACATAACCTTGCTTCAACTAAATAAAAGACAACTTGAAAGAGTACGGCATTCTGAATTTCAGCCCTCATTCACTGAGCTCCTATAAAGTGGCAGTTAAAAACAATTTAAACAGCCATTGTAGAGGCCAAATCAGCCTACCTCAATAACAGAATCACAAATGCTCATTCAAGCTCTAGTGAACTGTTTAAAATCCTGAATGAATTTGATGATAAATCAAGTAACAATCACGGTCTGGTTAAAGGCTCAGCATGGGGTCAGACAATTCATAATGAATTCTCTTCCAAACTATTGGGGCAATTACAGACAATCAAAGATTTACAGGGGAGCATGGGCGGACTCAAAGCCACCCCCTCATCCCTGTAATACTCCAACTGCTCTCCAACCAATATTGATACCTTCAGCTTCATCTCCTGTTCCGAGAGTTAAATCTCCAAAATCATCAAGGAGATAAAACCCTCGTCTGCGCGACAGTTGCCGAGCCAATATTCTGAAAGGTGCCCTTCAATCACTGGTCCTCTGATAAAAATAACCTCTCCTTCAGTGAAGGTATGTTCCATGGATCCCTGAAATACACTTGGATCACCCTACTGCTTAAGAAATCCACCCTGGATTCAGCTGTAGCCAAAAATGATCAACCCAATACGATCGTACCTTCTTTTCTTAAAATCATGGACAATGTTGCTTATCTACATCTCCAGTCTGTTCATTGAAAATCACGCCACCCTGGGGGTACTTCAGTCAGGCTCCAGAGCTAAGCATGGGACAGAAACTGCTATGCTGGCCCTTAAATCCACAATGTCCAGCATAGTTGACCAAGGACATACCGCCATGCCTGTTAGATCTCTCTGCGGCCTTTGAATTGGTTGATCACTCTTTCTGGTGTCCAGATTAAGGGATCAGGCTCACCCTTTTGCCTCAGCAGCTCAATGGATTGCATCCTTTGTCGGATATCATACCGCCAGAGTCGCAGTAGGCTGTGCAAGTTCTACCCCTATTGCCCAAACCTGTGGTGTACCCCAGGGCCTCTGCATTGCTCCTACACTTTTTAACATCTACATTAGACCTCTTCTTAGCCTCTTGAACCACTTGGGTGTATATTACACCAACTATGCCGATGACAAGCTGGTCGTCTTTGAGCTCACTAGGGACCATGGACAAGATTCCATTGCCATCAACACTGTCTACAATGCCAAACAGTCCTGGATGGCTGAAAACTATCTGGCTCTTAATAAAGTTAAAACTAAGCTCTTGATTGTGGCCTAAGCCCCAAGGCTGAATAAACCTAGTCCATTTTACATCAGTTCATTATTGCCAGTAATTCCATCTGTGTAGCCAAAAGTGTAAAGACACGTGGCGTGTTTCTTGATGCTTAACTTACTATGAATTCCTATGTCTCGCACACTTGGTACACCTGCGCATTTACAACCAAGTGTTTACATCACATTCTGCCCTTCATCTCAGTCAGCAACTGTGCTTTTCCAGCCACTGCCTTAGTGAACTTAAAACTTGATTACTGCAACGGCCGGAACTACCAAAACCAATGTGAACGCCCTCCAGGTTTCCCAAAACGGTGCTGTACATGGCATTGTTGGTCTCGCCAAATGAGATCATCTCTCCGATGCCAGAAGGGAACTGCATTAGCTATCTATTAAAGACAGGATTACCCATTAGATCTCAACACTCGCCTATACGTGCTAGACCACCATGGTCCCACAATACCTAAAGGACAGAACCAAAGCTAACATAGCAGGTCGCTCCTTGCATTCTCAAGGTAACCTGAAAATTGCTCAACCTAGATACAAGCTTGTCAGGTTCAATGGTACACTGTTTGACGTACAGGCCCCTCTTGCTTGAAATGCGCTACCAGCTTTCATCAGAGCGGCAGGCTCCACCGATTTCTTTAAAAAGCTTGTGAAACACCACCTCTTTGTCCTTGCTCCAGTGTAGTGAGTCATGTCTTGCCTCTGCTTCCCCTATGGCATTGTGATCTCCTTTCTTGAACTGACCTGTCTTGTTTTTGTCTGTCTCTTGTTTATTTGTTTTTTCTGTGCGCCCTGAGGCATACAGGCATGCAGTGCATTATAAAAATGTAATAATAACACAAAGAAATGGATATTTTTTACAGAAATAGTGGGTTTTCCATCCTTCCGGTGACCAAGACAGATCCTGCTTAGCTTCAAAGTGAGGAAGGGGTCAGCCCCCTGAGGCCATTCTCAAAATGTCAAATAAACATTCTTCTTAAACCAATTTTGTTTTTTAAAGTAGCTGGATGCCTATCGTTGAGAGTTCTCTGAGCATCTCTGAACGTCCCCTACTGACAATTTGACCATGCACAGCAGCGTTGTAGTTTTATTTCTCTCTAGTAGTCTAGGAACCAGTCAGGACCAAATATTGGAGGGTTCTTTTCTCCATGCCATTCTGGAGACACAAACCTGGAGCTTTGTACACCTCGAAGCAGGATTCTTCACAGCACAGCAAACAACAAGTCAAACGCCAGGGAAAGTATTCCACAGATCATCATACTCCCCTGTCCAAGTCATAACGTCACCTTAGTGTACATTGGAAAGAAGAGCAACAGAGTGCAGGGCTGAAAATCACTCAAACAGTGACCAGCAGGCAGCTGTATCAGCTATATGCAATTTCATTCAGTCAAATCCCAAAGCGTGGATTGAGAGCGCAGCAATGAGATCCCAATCTTACTCTCCCTGTCCGATATCACATGTTGACAAAGCAACTGTTTTGATCACTTTACTTGTTACCTCCAGGTCCCAGTGTGCATGCCAACATCAATTAAATCAGGAGAGTCCAGAGGCACTGCTGGGAAATTGATGTAGTGCTTGTTCCTACACGTCAGGTGTTTGCCCAGAAGTCTCTCTGCCCAGGGCACTCTTTGCTTGGCACTAGCCATCACCCCTGTGTGGTCCTGTAGTCCAGGGTTCTCCAGAATGAGAAAAGACCCCTCCTCTGCACAAACCTCAGCCCTGGGTAGACACTGGTCCATTAGCCCGCCAACTATGCTCTCTGGGTGGGAGCAGCTCCCTGAATGCAGATCCTTGGCACATGGGTGACCAGAGATCCTCAAGCAGGCCAAAAGGAGAGAGGGCGCCCCTGAACACCAATTCTTAGGCCTGGGTGATGGGTAAATTACCTTTGGGGGCAGTTGCCCCAGTCCCACCCTACCTGCACCCCCATGAGCAACCCTGGGACCATATAGTCCTTTGTTCTGTTTTTCAGTGCCTTCAAGCCTGGGTCTGCATCAGGAACCAGCTGATTGCCAGCTATAATAAAGTGACACCTGGAGGAAGCAGGTATGTTCTTAAGAAGTTCCTCTGTTAGGTTACAGGATACATCAGGTCAGGAACAGTACAAATAGACAGAAGGATAAGAGGCTACAGAACAGGAGTCCAGTGACTGCTACCACCCAAGCTTACATCTGCAACTGCCTCATTGTGGAACCTCTTTCACATCCAAACAATCTAATATCTTACTCAACATTCTCACAGTGGCATCACTGATCCAGACATATAGGAAAGGCAAGACATGACAGTATACTTTCAATACACATGTGTTCAATCATTTGTCACTGTAGGGGTGGCATGATATCACAAGTATGACACTGACACAAAAGATACCATTTGTAAAACCTTTATTAAAACTTCTGGATTTGGAAAAACTACTTGCCTGATAGCTAGGATGGGAGTAGTCTCGACCATCAAATAATAAATAAAACAGTCCTAGTTGTGTCTCTCACATCAAAATAGCCTTTGCTAACACAACCTAATGCCTGCCCAATCTCTTGTACAAAAAGTGTATAAAGGAGATATGTATGCAAAGGAAAATCTGTGTTGAAACATAAAGAATAAATGTGCCTAAATCAGCTCTCCTCCCCATGTTAGACAGCACAGAGTAAGGGCATACCTGTAGGGAGGGTGACACACTCTGGCTCGAGTTTTCAACACAAGAACATTTTCAAATATGGATCGAGGCCCATCTGGCCTTCCACATTAAAGTATCTCTTTCCAGTCTTATAAACAACGTTCAACAAAAGGTTCACGTTGGTCCCCTCTGCCGGGCTCAGACCTCTCCAAAACAAAACTTCAACATTACTTCAGGTGTTCCCTTCCCCAAACTTTAAAGTTTGGGTCTCCCTCAGTGTTGCTCAGACCATTATCGAAAGTCAAAGACTTTTGAGTGTACGTGGCTTTCTTTACAG
Organism: Ambystoma mexicanum; assembly: GCF_040938575.1. Classification (NCBI taxonomy): domain Eukaryota; kingdom Metazoa; phylum Chordata; class Amphibia; order Caudata; family Ambystomatidae; genus Ambystoma; species Ambystoma mexicanum. The sequence continues at coordinate 455,597,433 of NC_090923.1, read as the reverse complement.
ATTTAAGCACAACCACTTTGACTCAAAGTTCAATGTTCAGCTTTTAACTTTCCCCTTCTCTCAGGGTTACTTTTGATCACTTTGCTTTTACAGTTTATTCACATGATTGCTACAAACAGTGCACCTTTCATGGAGAATTTTGAGTGGGCTGCTTCCTTTCGCCAGACCACTCCATTACTCAATATTGCTGAATTCACAGCTTTCCTTACTTTAAAGTTAATTTACAGGTCTGCCTCTCTTCGTATTACATACACATGTCAATCTTTCCTTAACACACACTGGTCTCTCAGGTCGCTTGTCAACTCACCAGCTCTGTGTGTTTCACCCTTGTCTTTACAGTTTCCAATTCACGAGTCAAGGTTAGTACCACATGCTTGGCCTCATCTCCCCAACTCTGCCGTTCACCCGGGAGGGTCGCTGAAGTCCTTAAAATACAATGCAACCTTCTGCTTTGGGAATTGTCATTCTCCACATCTCTTTCATGACCTTATGGAAGCAAGAACCTCTGGTAGGGAACTCCTGTGGTTCTTGACCCGCTGCTCTCGTCCTTGGTCCAACACTCTGCTCCAGTAGGTTCTCCTGTTCCCTGTAAGTTCTGCTCTTACTCATGTTACACCTTGCTCAGAGTGTGTCTCTATGTACCACTCGTTATCTGTGTGAGAAGAGCTAATTGCATCAGGTGTATGCACTTAAAATCAAGTGCCTGACTTCGCCTGACCGAATTAGCGGGACATGTTCAGTGTGATGTTTAGGAGTTAGTCTTGTTACTCTCAGATTCTGTCAGGCACTCGATCTTGCGCAGAGGTAGCATATCAATCAGATCAGAGTGCGACATGGGTCTCCGAGGAGACCCTGTGCAGGGGGTCCTAAACCCCTCCCTCACATCCTGTCCCCCCCAGACATACAGGCGCCTAAGGAGGATTTCTGTGTAGAAGCCCCCGAAAGGACGGTGAACAAAGGAAACCAACCTGGTTTGGCGCACAGAGAAAAACACGAGAAATACTTTTACTAAAAGAAATGGCGAATAAAACCAGACGGAACCGAATAAAAACGTATATGGTCTAGCGGCTTTAAGTTTGAGGCTACCAAGATAGCCTAAAACAATACCAAGGTTATTTAAGATAACCGCAGTAACCACGGTAGGAAAAATAGGGTAGTTACCATTGCCACCGGCCAAGTCTTAATGAAAAGGGAGCGAAACAATGCTCCAAGAGAAACAGACAGAAAGGGATAAGTATTAGCCCTTTCCAGCACTCTATGTAAGATAGTTTGTACTGGGTCTGTGGATTTAAAAGACTAATAAAGTCAATGGCAAATTTACATGTTTCTGAGACAGTAGTCAGTCTCAGAAAATTGAGTCTGAGTTGGTAAGTCTAAAAGACAACTCTGTGTCACTGCACTGAAGGTACTGTGTAACACACAGGAAAAAGATGATGCCTATGGAGTAGTTGAGGCTCCACAGTCCATGAACACAAGAAAATGTTAAATACACATAGAAAAACACATGTAAGAGTGGGAAAAAAAGGCTCACACTCTTACCAGGTGAAAAAAATAAATCCTACAAATCCAGCAAAGCTGCTGAGGGACTCAGTAGGTAAGCGAAATTACCCATTCTGGCGAATTCTCCCTAACAAAGTGTCTCCCACCAGTGGAAGGACAGAGTACTCTGCACCATGTCTTTCATGTCATTACACCTGTTGAGATAGTCACAGCTACAATCTTGTCATGTATTTCTGTCCAGGTAACTTTCTTCATATGGACTGTAGTTTTGCAATGTTCTGCTACAATCAGCTCATCGGTGGGGATTACAATCTCATCTGCAAGGACCTGGAGCTCTTCCTTGCTGAATTTGTGTTTTCACACATGCGTTTCTGACACCTTCCCTTTAACCTTATCATGTGCATAGTTGAAAGTACGTGTATGTTCAGATGACAACATAAAATGTGTAATAGTGTAAAGATTTACTTTCAAAGACGGCCACCACTACCAGTTTTCCGAATTACGGTATTTCCAAATAGCACTAATTCTGCCGGCTGGAATTACAGAAGTTATTCCTCCACTATTCAGCAGCAATGCAATTACCATTGAAAAGAGGACCAATTGGTAATGTGTTTTCACAATATAACTGCACCATGAAATCACCATTATCGATGAAGTTTGGGCGGCATATCCCTGGCCGGGTGATTTGTTACTATTTCAGTGAGATGGGCTGGTGATAGTTAGTGCCATATGTATCACTGTATCCATAATGAGTTCCAATGACCTGTACGATGCGTAATTTGTGGGTGCCCTATGGGTAATGCCACTTTGAACATGGCAACATCTCATGCATATGTATGTCCATGGTAAAGAAGGCTGTGTGTATTCTAGCCTCACAATAAATCAGGCCTCCTGAACCCTTCTTGGAGATGCTGCCTCAGAGTGAATGTAAATAGTAACTGGAAAGTTCCCAGTTGGCATTTCCTTTGATGGAAAGCGGCACCAGAGTTGTACAATGGAGTACTTTATGTAGGAAGGCTACAGACTAAAGGCTGTCAATCATCTTGAGGGACAGAAGTGCACTTCACCATGGACTTGTGGATCAGGGGTCAGAACATTTACAGAATAAGCACACCAAGTGGGTCAAGTGGCTTGGCTGTTTGGCTGGGACGTTTGGAGCTGCTGTATACTGCATGGGAGTCGGAAAGAGGAAGCCCTGCGCCGTATGCTGCTAGCTGAAACGTGTTTAAGTTTCTCCCTAAGGACCAATGACTACATGTAATTATATTTCTACGTGTCCTTTGGGCATTTCTCCTGTTGATACACTTAGCAGACTTTGGACTTTAGGCTGTGTGTGTAACCTTATCCTCCTTCATCTTTTTTTTCTTTTTCTTCTCAGCTCACCTGTGTCTTTGCGAGCGTTGCCCCACCCCCCTGAGCCCGGCAGCCTTACTTTACGGCCACTGACAGCACACCTGTGCGCGCACCAAGTGGGTCAAGTAGCTTGCCTGTTTGGCTGTTCGGGTGTGGGTTGGAGGCTGGGGGCGAATATTTTGATGCTTAGAAAGTGAGTACACATCTGTTGTTTTGAAATAGGTTTGTAAGCAGCAAGAGTGAATGATTTAACATACTTTACTCCTAGACTAAACATTGATCGCTGCCTTTTGTTTTCTGTAAAGTGGGACCTCCCTTGAGTCGATCCCCACCAGTTAACTAGATAGCTCGGACTAGACAATAGATAGGTCCTGTAAAAAATTTACACTATGGGTAAAGGTACAAAAATACCAATCATGAGGAAGGACCCAGGTCCCGAGAGAGGACTGGTGGGGGAGCCCGGGACCTGTGAGACTCTGAGGTACACCAGGCAGCCAGTCATCAAGCTGTGAGCAAGAGGAGAGAGAGAGGGAAAGAACAGAGAGCTAGGTTATCAGGGTAGAGGGAGGGAAAAGGAAGAGGAGAAGAGGAAGGTCTTTAGAAGGTTCCGAAACTTAAGAAGATCAGGCTCAAGATGGAGGGAGGTAGGGAGGTTATTCCAGAGGGAACCACCTGCTGAGGATAGGGCTTTCCCTCCAAATCTTTGTTTGGAGATCAGGCTCACTCACAGAAGGTTGGAGGTAAATGAGTGGAGGGCTTGTGAGGAACAGTATTTAGGTAGGCAACATTGCAGCTAGGGAGGTCCAAGGCCCCAGAAAGTCTTGTGGACAATGCAGATCCTTGCAGCTACGGGGAGCCAGTGTAGGGATTTCAGCACCAGAGAGATACGGTCCCTGGGCTTGAGGCCAAGGATAAATCTTGCAGTTCTGTTCTGGATGAGTTGCAGAGGGTGCAGGGCAGAAGAATGGAATTTGAGGAACACACTGTGGCATAGTCCAGCTAGAGAGATCCAGGGTGCCGGAGACAGTGAGCAACTGGGGATAAAGTGAGAAAAGGTAGAGTACCTCTGAGGAGGTATAGCTGATAGTTAGACTTTTTAGAGATGTCCGAAATGTGAGAGGAGAAGGAGTTGAAGATGACCCCAAGGTTTTTAGCCTTGCAGGTAGGTGCGGGCGCAGGGCCAAGGGAGGCCGGCCAGAGTGAAAGTGGGAAAGCGGGAGCAGGAGTGCCAATGCAAACAATATCAGTCTTACTGGCATTGAGGCAAATGTTGTTTGTAGCACAACATGACTGAATAGCAGACAGTCAGAAATGTGTGAGTAGGAGGCGGCTGTGGTTGTGAAGGTGGTTGTGGTGTTGTGGGTCAGACCTTGACATCTATTACTGGGATATATTGCTGCTGATAAAGGGTTGAATATCCTTGCTGCCCGTTGAACTACCAGAACCATGTATGTGCTTTGCATCATATATGTCCTGCTATCTTTTAATATGAAATCCTCTGTATAACAAAACTGGCTTCCATTAGGTTAACAAATCCTTGCAAGCCAGTCAAATATGATGCACTTTCAATGTAACAGCACAACCAAATAGTAGGAGGAATTGTATCATAATACCATATAGCATTTCCAACAGTATCATTATTAAGCTTTGAGGACTGCATAAGCACGACATGGCAAATCTAGTTTAGTTTTAATCCTATAGAAATAACAGTACATACATGTGCAGCAAACCTTTATACTGGACAGTACCCACCAATCAAAGGTGGTTGAAGGAAACAGAACCAACACTACCAATTACCATTTTATTGGACAATGCATGCATTGATAACAAAATAAGTACCTAGAAGTCCAGGTTCGGGTGTGACCTACAGGTAAATCAAATAATCAAGTCTTCTTATTTTCAATTGATGTTCCTTAAGCCTTTACACCCTCTTATTTCTGAAAATGATCGTTCTGACAGGTTAGGTACCTTTACAAACACAAAACAAGACTATTGCAACGTCCTCCTGCCTGGTATACAGAAATATCTACTTCAACGCAGTGGCTCAGAACTCAGCAGTACGATTAATCTTTTCATTATCACGGAAAACACCAGTTTCATCCTTTCAGAAAAGTTTTCATTGGTTGCCAGTACAGCAGCGGATTAAATTTAAGATTTTGTGTCTCATTTTTAAGTGTACTTATGGCTTTGCTCCAGTTTATCTAGCATATAAGAGTGTGACCCACTGCTCTACTCATACATTATGATGAATGGGACAGGGATTATTAGCAATCCCCTCCTCCAGAACAGAAACTTGGGGAGACAGACGTTCTCTGTTGTGGGCCCCTGTGCATGGAATGCTCTCCCGTAACAATTGCGACAGATTGACTCCCTAGCTGTCTTTAGGACACAACTGCAAACACATTTGTTTGGATATTACCGAGCCATTGTAGAATGGGCACCTCTTTGTCATTTTAATGTTCCATCTGCACCCAGGTGTAATTTCTGCCGGGTTCCCTCTGGGATACGTGTATTACAAATACAAAAATAAAAATCAAATCAACTAGACTTGACAGCAGACCTTTTTTATATTTAATGGGTGGTAACTTTTAGTACTGCACGTGCACACTTAATGGAAAAAATACAACTACACCTAAATATATAACGACTATAGATGTATACACATTTGGCTAGAATCATGGAGAAGTTCCTAAAACTGTTTGACTAACTTTATTGGTCACTTCTCACTTTCCATGGCAGTATCTTGTGGAAGGAGGTAGTTTAAGGTGGAGTGTGGGTCTGTAGGGCGTCGTGGGATGTGCAGGGAGGCAGTAAAGGGAAGAGCAGGGAGGCTATAATAATTTGTTTTTTATATAGAGTTTTGATATAAAGCTTTTGGGGTGAATTTTCATTTTTTTGACTAATTCCTCTGCTCCTGAGAGACCCCCAGCTCTTTTGCTGGACTTTGGGACCATTTAATTTTAACCTTGGAGTGAGGAAGCCCTTTTTCTCTCTCACCCAGATGTTTTGGTTTGATTTGAACACTCTTTCTTTTGGTTTTGGAGCCTGACAAACTCCATCTTTTTTACATTGTGACACACAGCACCTTCAGTGCAGTGGCACAGCAAAGTCATCCAGATTTCCCAAAGGTTTAAATACCTTCTTTTGGTTAAACTACTGTTTCCAAGAGCAGTGAAGTGAAATTGACGTTACTTACATGTGTAACTTTCTAGACCCAGTACACATTATATTACAATAGGGTGGTGGAGGGGTTACTTAGTATCCTGCTTTGTCTAGATTATCATGTAACATTTTTATGTTACCTTTCCTACAGTTAATGGCTGGTGGCAGTGGTTTACTCTTTCCTACCATTGTTTGTTTCTACCGCAGGCTGCAATTGCAGCTGCAGTAAAGCACCCATGGGTTCCCATTTTGTCAAAATGGCTCTGTGTTCTTTTTTCGTCATTTCTTGTCAGAAAGGTCCTTCTTGAGATTTAAAGACCAGGTTTGGTCCCTTTGTTCATTTTGTCTTTGGCGGGATTCACCAGTGAAGCCTGCCTCTGGCTCCAGCATGTCTGGCAGGGCGGGCAGTGTGCTTAATCCCCTTGGTTACAGGTATGTACCTAAAGGTGATTGGCTTGCTGACACAGCCACCCTGCTGTGTAAATGACAGCCAGGCTGTGAATGAATGGGAGAAACCGCATAAAAGGTGAGGTCTTTTGCTTGGAAGGCAGAGTCTACCACTGGACGAAGGAATCCAAAGAAGAACTTGGAAGAGACGCTTGCCGCAACTCCTGGACCAATGGTTTGCCCGGTGAAGCCCTGCTGCAGTATGCTAAAGCTCTGAATTCTCTTCAACTAGAGAAGCCCTGCAAAGGATGACTTCCACCCTTTGGTTGTTAGGACCAATCAACCCAAGACAAACTAATCTGGAAATCCTCTCAGAGCTGGCTGTACTTCCATTGATGCTGCAGGAACCGATTGCCAGGGAGAGGAACAACAGAATCAAATGTGTCATCTTTAAGTTGGACCCTAGCTCCAGGAAGATCCTCCGGACTCCCAGGAAGCAGGACTGACCAAGCCTTAGCCATCTCAACAGAGTGCTGGACCCCAGATTCAAGGAAAGTCCATAAGGTATCAGAGAATCGCAGTGGTGCTATTCGCGAGAAGCTGAAACCGCGAAGTGTCGCTGATCTGAAGTTTGCCCATTGCTGCCGCCGACCTTCGAATCATAGTGTAGGAATCCCCAGACGTCCTGCCTTTTTTCCCCATGACTGACGCCGAGGAACAACAAGCTCTGCCATACTACATTTGGAACAGAAGCTAGCTGGAACCAATTTCTTCAGACCTAAGGTACTGTAAACTAACAGGTACTTACCACTTGTCATGTAGCCTTGCTAGCTCTCAGTTGAGACTTGTCTTGGTTGCATGTAACAGAGTTGCTTGCATCTTTGCCCTTCACAAGCCTCCCAGCTTGTGGCCCAACAGTGATTTCATTTTCTACCAAGAGTTCTAAAACATTGTGCAAGACTTTTTACTTACTGACACGAAGTGCTTCAGCTCCCTTAGACTTTTGCTCAATTGACATTAGCTGCCCTGGCTCCCTGAAAGACTCTTCTAACCTCTGACTTTGTTCTTTAACTATGCCTACAAAAAGTCACACATTCTATGTTAAGATGGATTTCTGAACTCTGACCTAGTGGGGCAGAGGTTCAGAAGGCCAGCCTAGTTTCTTGGAATAGGGTAACCTCCGGAAAAGCCAGAAAAATCATGGTAGCTATGGCAGGGGGTCAAGACTAAGTATCAGGAGGGTTGAGGGTGACTGAAGGACCTCAATGAGCACACACAGTAATTAAACTTACAAATTACTCCAGACAGGTGTTGTATCAAAAATTTAGACACATTTATTACAAGGCCTTTGTAACAAAGACCATAGCAAAAGAATCACAGTAACACTAAGTAAACCAACACATCACTATCAACACAATGGATATAAAAGACCATTGGGGTCTAAAAGGGTTAAATGCACGAAATATGGTGACAACCTAGATGGGAAGAAAACAGGCAGTGCAGATAGTCTTTAGGCCCCTTTGACAATATCGACAACACACCTAACTAAGAGGCAGTCCAAGCCCTAAGAAGAGAGGAGCCTTGTACTCAATAGTACATGCAATGCAAGCGCATGCAGTTGTTCCAATGGGCAAAATGGGGTCTTTTAGGGGTCTCTAGCAGCTCGGGAAGATGGATGAGGTGATGCGGAACAAGTTACCACTATTCAGGGAGGACCTCCACTTGAAGGCAGAGGCAGTTCCAGAGAGCGGGATGGAGTCGCTAGTTTTCGACTAGCAGTGGAAAGGGCCCCCAGGGGCCACTCATGCGTAAAATTGCCCCTTGGAACCAGGGGCCACCCGGTTAGTGTTGTATGTACTCACCGGTCTCGGCGCACTCGGACCCAAACTTCACCCGTTCAGTCCACTCGGGATGCAGGTTTCATACACAACAAAAAGGACATCTCTGCGGCTTTCAGTTCCTGAGATACAGCAATGATTCCCAAATGGGACAGTGGCAATTTCTCCACTCTGGGTGGATGAATTGACCCAGTTTCACTGCAGCAGGCTTCAGGGGCAAGAGGGTCACAAATGCCGCATTCTTGCAAAAGACGTTGCCGCGGAAGGGCAGCACGGTAACCACGTCTACTCCGGTCATGGCACACTCGTCTCACTTCAGACCTGGGAATGCCAAGTGTACAAAAATCAGTGTGAGGGTGCCATAGACACAGAGTTAGGAGTATACCAATTTTCGAGGGCCTCCTCAAAACAGCAGCTGCGACAGAGCAAAGCAACTGGGTAAGCTGGTCAGTCCACTGGTTGGCCCAGGGACAATTCCGAGAAAGCTTACTTGCAGGGTTTGATGAAGGTGTCAAGCATAGTTGGTTCCACTATTCCAATGGGTCAAAGCGTCTTCGCAGACCTTCTAGGATGATCAGATGCAGAGGGGTCCCACAGGATGACAGCGGGCTCAGGGTGCCAAACCTTCCAGTGGTTCCTCGACTTGGCTTCGTAGTTGCAGGATAGTTGGATCCTATCCTTTGTTCAGTGAGAACTCAGGAGATCGACATGGTGGTGGTGTTTCCAGCCTCCTCTAATCCAAAGTTCCCTTTGCGCCAAAATGGAGAGGACCCAATGGGAGATCTGCTCACAAACACATACTCCATACTTGGACCAATCATGGACCACAGTGGTCCCAGTCATTCATGGCACTCCAGACTCTCTGGCTCCCAAGATGTGTATTGGACTCAGACATTCCAGCCCACATCCTGGAGGAAGACACACAAGACATGCAGAAGCCCGCGAAAGCATTGGGTTTCGCAGGAAATTGCATGACCAAATAAGGACTGACCCGGGTCGACTCGACCTGGGTAAGGTAGGACAAGATGGCCAAAGGACAGGGCAAAGAACCTTGTGTCATGGTCATTTTGGAGCCAGGCCACCTATTCTTGCCAAACGCAGTTAACACGGTTAACATGGCAGGAAAGGGTTAAAAATAATCTGAAAAGATTGCTGCTACCAGTCTTGTCCATGATACATCTGCACAGTTCATAAAAAGTCAAACAAGAGCATCTAGGGCCTTTGGAATTTGACTAGACCCAAGTACACTGTACTGGAAGGTACATTGTGTACTTGTTACATGTTGCACAAACGTTGCAACATTGGAAAAGGACTAAGGGAAACAAAGTCTCCCAGTACTGACTGTCTTAAGGGCATGTCAGTTTCCCCATAAAAAGTGAGCAAAAGCCCAGAGGAGTGCAGCTGAAGGCTGTGCTTCTCTGGCAAAGTCAGTCAATAGTGTCTAAACAGCAGCAAACAGTTTGGGGGTGTACACATGGAGGGGAAATGACATTCAATTATGAAATCTTTCCTAACATTCTATAACTTGTGTAGCTGGGAAAGGCTTTATTTACTTTGCTTTGGGGGTTCAAAAGTACTTACCTGCTTAAGAATATTTGTTAACCATTTTTTATTCCCTCAACCTTTCCTTTTGACACCAAACTTGGTATTGCTCTAAATGTACCAGTGATATATCAATGTCCGCAGTGTCCTAATTATTCAAGTCTCCTCGGGGTGTAGGAAGTGTCTCTGTGCCATCCAGAATGGGTATCCACTGATTTATTGAAACTGAGAATGTGTATTTATTGAAGTAAGGAAGGATTATTCAACTGGCTGTTAAATTAATGCATACTTGTTTAATCAAGAAACCTTGAGTGTAAGTTGTTATTTGAATACCTGTCACTGTAAAACTCTATGTTACAACCCTACAGCTGACATTGACCCAGCTTGAGATAAGCCTGGCTGCTCAGGTCAGTCACTCTACCAACTTGTGTAGTACATGCTTATACCAAAGGTTGGGTTAACTATTGCCAAGAGGACAAGGCTGGTGCAGTCTCCCACAGGGTACTGTATACAATCTTGCCTAACAAAATCCCTTTACATATGACATATTTAAATACATTACTATTATCACCTAATCGAAATTTAGCCTGGGTGGAGGAACAGTGATCAGCTATCCTGGAATGCAGGCTTAGATCGAGGACCCACCAGCACCTCTCATGAAGGGTAGATTTACAATTGGAATAGACTGTCACCAGTACTTTCCAGCCGTACATCATTTTACAGAGTTGTATTATTACAATGCTTTTGTAAAAGTAAAACACACACATCTATATGGGCAGAGAAGAGGCTAGACACTAAAGATATACAACAGAAGTGCACTCTTTAAAAAGCTTTCTAACATTACTATGTGCTGTCACACAAACTGAATCGACTATTGCCACAATGATCACTGTGTTTGAGCCTGCAGTGTGTTTTATCAATCCTAAAACTGATTTTGTGTTCTCAGATGATTGATGTCATGCTCTTGCTCCTGAAATACCAGTTTGAAATCTTTGGTGGTGGGTATATTAAACCGTGCTGTGCCTAACCATAGCCTATTCCAGTGTGCATGGCAACGTATTATGGATATCCAGCAATAACAAGATGAAATAAAAAAAACATCATCTGGGGAAAACAATCACACTGCTGATTTTGCCAACACTTTGATTTTAGAAGGTACATGATTTGTGTTTAGGGAGGTCACACTTGTATAATATTTCACACTTTTCACACAGCTGGTCGAGCCAGTTGAGACTGGCCAGCCCATATCAAAACAGGTGCTCTAGTCCGACCCATGTTTTGGGTCAGTACTTACCAAAGGTTGGGTCAGGACAGGACTCCCCCACCTGCTCATCAACTGACGCAAAATGAAGTCACTTTAAAGCACAATTTGCTCGTGAAATGGCTGCTAAATACTAAAGGAGTTGGGGTGCCCTATTGGGAAGCAGCTGGGCACTAAGAATACTAAATAACACAAAAAACAACAATCGCTGCGAAAATCTTTTGGTGCTCTTCACTTTAGACATTTGTTAACTTAGTGAGATACCTTTTTTGGTCGGGGCAAATATACCTATTTCTGCCCCGAGCAACATCATATTTATTCATGGTTCAGGAAAATGAAATAAATGCCACAACAGCCATAACGTTTTTGGTAAATAATTGTTAATATTTGCACACTAGAAAAAATATATACACGAATAAAAGTTATAATGTGCCAGACATAAAATTTAAATGCAATAGAGGTAGTACAGAACCTTGTTGTGCAATCCTTTGAGAAAAAAGTAGTAAAAAACAGATTTAGAAAAGATAGTAATACCAGTGTACAGAAACCCAGTGCTGGAGGGAAAAGAGGAGTAAAAGTGAAAGAATTTAAAAAAAACAAGCATCCCTGGGTTAAATCAGGTCGAAAAGAGAAGATAAATGCAGAAATATTTCAGTTTTGTAAAAAAGTTTTTTTTGGAAAGCTTAGTTTCAAAATAAAGTCTAGGCCAAGTTTCCTTACAACAAAGGGTTATCAACTCTGGGTATTAGATTCATACGCCAGATCCCTCTTTGTGTATACTGTGAATCTAATATGTATACACATAGCCCCTGTGTTTCAAATTTCAGGTTTGCTCAATTTTTACAAATATGAATACTATATACAGGTTTATAAATAATTAAACAGATCCATCAGTTTCATAATTCTTGCAACTGTATTGATTTGGTGTATTCTGCTCGTTCATGAATGTCCATGATTTTAAGAGGTTGACTCCATAAGTTCCATCAAGGAAACCCCCCCCATAGGGCAGACCCTATGGGGGGGTTTTCCCTGATGGAACTTATTCGCGGTATACACCAAGAGGGTTCTGGCGTATGAATCTAATACTCAGCGATTGTTGTTTTTTGTGTTATTTCGTGAAATGGCTGCGCCTGCAGTTAAAAAAGAAATAAGTTCTGCTGGCTGACTTCCTGAACTACACGTCACCGCTCATAACACTCACTAATGTCCTGGAGCAATCTGCAAATTCTATGACAAGACTGGAGGAGAGCATTATGCTTTAACTTCAATTTATTACTCTTCAGTAGTTTCAACAAAACACACAATAAGACTCTGAAAAGTGTCCATAACAAACTTTTCTTTCCTGAAACTACAACTCCCAAGGTCTCTGTAGTCCAGATGGACACAGCCCAGCTATGACACACATCCGGTCCATGGGCTCCTCCTCTTCATTTACTGCTCTTCAGCAAGTTAAGTGCCATTTTTATCACCTATCTGTGTTATACATTAATTTAATAAGATAAGAATGTGTAGGAGGGGGATTATCAGTAATATCGTTATGGGAAAGCATAACTGTGTAGATTTACATCTTTTAACTGTAATTCTGTTGGTAAATACATTGCGCGTAGGAGCGCTGAGCATACGCATTTAAATTGTAGTAGGCTGCGGTGCACGGTGGTGACAAGCAGTTTTTGCCAGAACCGCAAGGTAAGTAGAATGTACCCCGAAGCGAGCCGCCCTGTGCCATATGGCCGGCATGCAAGGGGCTTAGCTCTGCTTCGCTGGGCCTGACACAGGCTCGCTCTCAATCCCAACCAAACAGAGGGGGAAAGCGGTAGGAGCGCTCTGGCACCCACGTTTGGGTAGGCGGAGCCGGAGCACAGAATACACGTCAGCGCTCAGAGCGACTGCGAGCAGAGCTGCCTCCCCCACCCTCGGGTAGGCGGAGCCGCAGCCCGATACACGCGTTGCACTCACGAAGCGACCACAAAGCTATACAGACGCTGTGCCCGGCTGTGATACCAAGAAGGCTCAGACAGCCGATTTGGAACAAGGACTTTACAGTATTCACTTTGCGTTCCATTGCAATAAATAATCAGCTGATCAACTGGGAAGCGGATGGACTCTGCATCAGGGAGAAGGATGACTTCCTTTCAAGCAGGCTATTTACCCAGCACTAAGACAGCTAGCCACCAGGGAGTGGCAGAGTAAGCACGAGCAGCCTATTAGGGACAAAAGACAGTATTACTGTCTGGTGCAAGCCATAAAAAAAAATATTTTTTTTCAATAATATTTATACGAATAAGTAATTACAGATCACATCAAACCAACGAAGTAGGTGTGCAGAGACACCTGCTTCAGGTATTTTGGCACACAGCACACAGCACACTCCTCAAGTCAGAATTTGAATGGAGTGAGGAGGAGTCAGCTTCAAGGAGGTGCTGGGAAGTTCGCTGGTCGATGCCGTGGCACAGGGAGTGAGACCCCTGCAGGAGAGGTTGGAGACACTAGAAGCCATGACATGCTTATCCAGCCCAAGGAAAGCACCAAAGAGACTGGATTCACACCCGCAGGACCCGCAGGACCCGCAGGACCCTCAGAATCTGGGTCAAACGGGAGTAACCAAATCCGAAAGAGGAAATCCTCTTGCGACCCCCAGGGCACATCAGACAGGGTGGAAGATAAGGCCCCAGAGGTAGCCAACGCATTCGCTAAGCTTAAGGAAGCTTACTTGCACCGTCAGGCTGTGCCATACCTCATGACCCACACTCCAGGGGAAGATAAAGTAGGAGAGGATGACCCAGACTCGGAAGAGGAGTCAGCAGAGAAAGATCTGTCCTCGCAAGATGACGAGGAGATAGCAGAGGAAGAATGGGTGAAACCCAGTGGGGGAAAGAGGGCCCGCAAGCAGAAACATCTTGAGGAAGATCCCAGACAGTATCCGGAACCCACGATCCTCAGACTGGCAGCCATCCCCTAGGGTGGCACGGTACATGACAATGAGATTGCGGAAGACCCTTGACAAAGAAGTGAGGCAACGCCTGCGCGGGAAATGCCCACGTCCAGACATGCTGGGGAAAGTAGCAGAAACCCCTGAGTTAGATCCTAAAATTCTGACATTTGTGTCCACGACCAATGAAGATCCTCACAAGGGGATTGACAGGTTGTGGAGGGGATGTCAAGAGAAAGTCTTGGATTTAGCTGGGTCTCTCACGAAGATAATGGATCTGGCGGAGAGAGCCAAAGATACAGGGGAAGAGGTGGACCCTGATGCACTAGTAGGCTGGGCACAGAGTGCTGTCTGCCTGCTAGGCAATGCTAATTCCTCCATTGCCTCAGCAAGGAGGAGAGGACTGCTGCTCAAGATCAACCTGAAATTGAGCGACCTCGCCTCCTCTTTGGAGAGACTTTTGGGAAAGAAATGGGACGATTCGGCTGCACTTACACTTCCCTGGAAAAAGCACAGGCCTCCATACGGAAGATATTTCCAAACAGAATTTTTGCCAGGACCGGTCGCTTCAGGGATCATGCAGCTGGTCAAAATCAGGGAGGAAGAAGGCCCTCCAATCCCAGGGCTCAATACTGGGAAAGCAAACAGCAGGATACCTTCTTACCGGCCAGAGGACGCTTCCCTAGAGGACACAGAGGCAGAGGAACCGGCCGTGGCCAAGGCTTCACACCAGGTGAGAGTGACAGATTATCCTCCTGTAGGGGGCGGAATATGTTTTGGGCAAACTGGCTCACTTATTCCAGCGATGCTTGAATATTGAAAACCGTCAAAGGTCTGCGCCTGGAGTTCATGGAACTGCCAGTACAGCTAGGCTGGCCACACCAGCAGCGAATAGCACGTGCAGAGCAGGAATACCTAGATTACGAATTGTCCCAGTTAGCGCAGAAGAACGCAATAGAGAAATGCACAGTGACCCCCAGATTTGTAAGCAATAGCTTTCTAGTGTACAGAAAAGAGAAGGTCCGGCCAGCTATACATCCGAAAGAGATGAATGGGTGGATCATCTACCGCCATTTCAAGATAGAGGGTATCCACCAGCTCAGAGATTCCCTGAGAGAGGGAGACTGGTTGACAAGGCTGGACTTGAAGGATACCTACCTGACGGTCCCAGTGCAGGAGAATTACAAGACATTTCTAGCTTTTCGCTGGAACTAGCCGCTTTGCCAATTAAAGATGATGCCCTTCGGACTTGCATCAGCGCCCTGGGCTTTCACCAATTTGATGAAGCCTGTAGCAGCAGTGATTCGAGAGAAAGGTATCAGATTGATCATATAGCTAGACGATCTATTACTCCTAGCGGAGGACCGAGATGCATTAGTATACCAGACGAGTTAGGTGCAGGAGCTACTGTTGTCTTTGGGTTTTCTAGTGAGCATGGAGAAGTCAGACAACATGCCAGCACACAGGCTAGATTTCCTAGGGTTTGTACTGGACACCAGGAAAGCTATGTTAGAGCTGCCAGCCCGAAAGATAAGGGATATCAAGAGAGAGAGCAGAATCTGCTTAAGCAAACAATGGATCTCACTCAGAGTTCTAGCAAGGATTGTAGGCTTATTAGCAGCCTCCATTCAGGACATATTTCCAGGTCCTTTGCACTATGGAGCGCTGCAGAGGCTAAAGATAAAACACTTGCAGCAAGGTTTGAAATATCATCATCAAGTTCCATTGGATCAGTCATCCATCACAGAGCTGGAATGGTGGTTAAGGAATATGGATGCTTGGAATGGGCATGCCATCTTCGGAGACCAACCAGACCTGAAAATAGAATCACACGCCAGCCGCATAAGCTGGGGAGCGCGAGGCAGAAATTTGGAAACAGGAGGGAAATGGAGCGAAGAGGAGCTTCGCTTGCACATAAACTGCCTAGATCTTCTAGCAGGGTCATTTGCAATAAAAGTATTCACGAGAGGGAAGGTGAAGTTGTGCATCCTGTTGATGATGGACAATATCTCAGCAGTGCGCTACATAAATCACCTAGGAGGAACAAAGTCCAAATTGCTAGCGGAACTAGCGAAGGACTTTTGGCATTTTTGCCTCCAGTCAGGAACGTCAGACTCCAGTGACCGGAAACTGGATCCAGCAGTATTTCAGATTCTGAATACGAGATGGGGCCCAGTGCACATGAACCTCTTTGGATCCCGGCTCAATGCCCAGACAAGCGAGTACTTCAGCTGGAGATTAGACCCGGAGGCTCAGGGGACGGATGCATTCCTGCAGGAATGGTTGGGTGTTCCACACTACACATTTCCTCCCTTTGTGATGCTGAGCAGAGTTCTAGAGAAGTGTCGGAGGGAGAGAGCAGCGTTGATTTTAGTAACGTCTTTGTGGAAGTTGCAAGTGTGGTTCCCGACATTGATGGAGTTAGCAACGGATCTGCCGAGGGTGCTCCCCGTAGGAGACCGACTGCTCACAGACCCAGCTGGGTCGTGTCATCCTCTGAGAGTGAGAGGGACGCTCCCCCAGAATCATGGGCTCCATCCACTAGGAGGAGTTACGACGCGGCTTGGGCCAAGTGGACAAACTGGGTTAGAGGGAGAAGTCTTCATCCCTTTTGAGCCCCTGTAGTGGCTATATAACATTTCTTAGCACAATTGCTGCAATACGGGAGAGCATTTCGTACGATAGGGGTGTACAGATCTGCGATTTCTGCAGGACATCTAACAATTGAAGGGGTTCCTGCGGGAGAACATACAGTGGTAGTGAGGCTCATCAGAGGAGCAATTTATGAGGTACCCGCAGAACCAAGGTATAATACAGTATGGGATATGACAGTAGTATTACGTTTATTAGAGAGCTGGCCAGAAGATAAATATCTGCCTCTGAAACAGCTCTCGGGTAATCTAGCAATGCTGTTATGCTTAATCTCATGTAAAATCATGTCAGATGTCAAGGTGTTGGAGATTAACAGAATTTCTTTTGGCCCGGAAGGATTTACCTTTTCGATAGTTAATAGGACTAAGACGGGGACGACTATGGTTCATTATCCGTATTTCCCGAGTAATACTAAATGGTGTATAGCAAGATGCATTAAAGAGTGTGAAGGTAGGACAGCAGTATGCAGAGCAGCTGGTACTAATCAATTGCTAATAGCACATAGAAAACCTTTTCACACAGTTTTAACTGCCACTATTTTGAGGTGGGTCAAAGAGATAATGCAAGCAGCAGGTATTGATTTGGGAATGTATGAGGCACATTCAGCGAGAGGGGCAATGGCTTCCAGAGCCTTTACGACAGGGGTATCATTACGTGATATTATCTTAGCAACGCATTTGTCTAGTGATCGTACATTAAGGGAGTTTTATTTCAAACCAATCGAGAGTTTAGCGGTTACAGTGTTGGGAAAGCTTTGAACATGCATAATGCTCGCCTCCAGTCTTGTCATAGAATGAAGATTACCCCTGCTAGCTGCACAGGGAGTATTAATTCTATTAAAGTCTAGGAGGCGGGCATTAAATTCCCACCCATTCATGTATTGTTTATAATGTGGTATCGATGGATTACAACAGTACATGGACACCACCCTAAATCTGATTATTGTATGCTCCTTAGGGGAAGAGCAGAAGAATATCTGAGAGAAGGAAGCGACAGCAGCAGCACTGTAGTTGAGATAAAGGGACACAAGAGAGCCGCATCGCTCCGGTTGACAAGTTGGAAGTCTTTGCACTGTTGGTGGGACATGGTTATAGAGTTTAAATGACAGTTCAGAGCACCTAAAAGAGAGTAGGAGCCCAGGGACAGCATGTGTGTCATAGCTGGGCTGTGCCTGCCAGGACTACAGAGACATTGGCAGTTGTAGTTTCAGGGTGAAAAGTTTGCTATGAACAATTTTCAGAGTTTTATTGTGTGTTATGTTGAAACTGCTGGAGAGTAATACATTGAAGTTGAAGCATAATGCTCGCCTCCTACTCTTTAATAGAATTCATACTCCCTGTGCAGCTAGCAGGGGTAAACTTCATTAGCCTTGAAGAAGTTAATGTGAGAGGCATTGACCCTTTCACAAAGTTCTTTGTCAGGCTGGCCACTTCCTGGTTGCAGATTCAGAGATGTGGCCAAGGCCTGGAGCATTGCATGGGTGTAGTGGATAGTGTGCAGGATTGGATCATTGAGGTTGCAAGCAAGCATCCTCATGGCAAGTTAAATCATGATGCTCCACAACTGGTAAGTGTCATCCATTGCTGCAGCGTTCCTTCCATTTCCAGCCCAGCATCCAAAATCGCCTGCCCACTTGCTGCACCCTGTCCTAAATCACCAGAGCTAGGCTAATTTCCTGCACCTATTCTGAAATCATTACTTAGTTTCACCCAGCCCCAGCCCCCTTCTCCCTTGTGCTCCATACCGCACTCCTCCCCCACAACATTCCACAAAATTGTGATTAACCATCTTCACCCCCTTTCTAATACCTCCCAGTTCTTTCACCCACCTCCCCCACAGCACACATCAGCACTGGCACCCTCCCAAGCACCCTCATGGCTCAGCTCCTGATTGGCTCTTAGAGCCAGGAAAGAATCCTTAGACCTGGTCATTCCTGTGAATTCCCTTGCTTTCACAGCTCTAATAATGCCCACTAAAAAGTACTTTTAAATGAGTGAAGCGTGAGGGTGTTGTAACTTAAGCCCCTCCTGCACTAGTGTGATTTCACGTGTTATGCACACGTGGCACACACCATGTGAAGTCTAAAATAAAAGGGTCGCACATTCCCACCAAACACCCAGACTCCTGTGTCCATGTAGCACAGGTATCCAGGAGGGGTCTGTTCCTGCCGGCCCACTTAACAGAGGTGACGCTTTTATTGAAATGGTAAACAGAACGTAGTGCTCTTCTTTTGCAGTGGAAGTGCGACAGAAAAGCAATCCGTCTCTGATATAGTTTAAATATTAAATTCGTAATACATTAATCTGTTACCCTGATTACAGTAATAGCTTCCATTTGTGATCCATAACTATGATGTTTAATACACAATGTACTAGTAGAACAGACAACTCAGTTTAGTGCAGACTAAATCAATCGCAATAACACCAACGTTAAATGCTGCAGAACACGGTTACATGCATTCATGCATTCATCACCTCCTCAAAGCATTTACCACGAGCATTGAAATTGGGAATTCACTGCCCCACAGATCACTAAAACTATTACAATCTACCCTGGATTATAATTGAAGGTCATTATGAGTCATAAAACTCAGAAGTTCTTCCATGATTACAAGTTTACACCAGTCATAGAAATTAATTACCCCGAACTTACAATTTTTGCAAGTAATATCTGCATTATACTCATTATCAAATGGAAATGCTGGTCTATGAAAAGTTCAGATCATCCTCGATTAAACAAATAAGTAAAAGGAGAATGTAGGGTTTCCGAGGAGATGTTAAGTTATGTCTACGATCAAAACGTTCATACATAACTATAGCATGTTTTTGAGTTAATGATGGACAATGGCTTCTGTAAGGGCCACGTGGGAGAGTGAACATTTAAGAATAACCCCAAATGGGCATAGCTATAGGAAAGGTTTGTGAACAAAGGGCCTGCTTACAGATCTTTTCCAATCGGTTTGCGCCATTATAAAACGCATCTGTAAATCAGACCCCTAGGTCTAAGTCACTTTTCAGCAGTGCAAAGTCACTTTGAACCGTGCAAAAAATTCCATGAATCGGGCCCTTAGTGTCTTCCTGTACTTTTTATATTTGCTTTTTTTGGGCTGTGATTCAAAAAGTAAAAGAAACTGATACAGCATTCCAAAACACACATATCCGCCAAGCTTTTTTGAATATATGTAACGATGAGATCTATTGACACCATATGTATGTCATTAGAACTTTATTGTCTCAGGCAAATCCAGGAATCAGTGTTATCTAGCCGTGTATAATAAATCCCAGCAGACTGCATGTCTTTGTGGTTTAGGTGGCCCCTTGTTTCAGGGTTTCAGCTTTAGGACATTGTCTTCACTACATTGTGTTGGATATGTGGGGAGGAGAACGGGTTTTTCTGCAGGCACAATATTGTATTACATTGTATTTACTTCATTTCTTATTTTAAATTGCTGATCATTTTGCTTGATTTGTACTGATATTGTATTATGTTATTGGGAGTTGGAGAGCTTTTAGGTAGCACTCCTTGACACCAGGCGTTTCTTAGGCACTGGAGACCTTGCTCAGAGATCTCTAAAAAAGACTGGCTTTACATTGGTTTCTAAATAGGGCCAAAGAGGGAATCCTGAAAACCTGGCGAAGGGTATTCCTTATAACGGCCATCTGGATTGCAAACCGTTGCTTTCCTTCAGAGGAAAGAGTGTTGGAAAGTTGATGTTGCATGTGCTGCCTGCTGCTGAGTGTGTAGAGGTGTGTGTTTGTTGTATATCGTTTTCCTTCTGGGACATTCCTCTAGCACTGCCCTTCTGAAAAGAATTTGTTCTCAGGCATTGTAAATCGGCTCTGGCCTGTGATGGTCATGTGTTCTTATGCCTGAAGCCACGTTCGGGTGTCTTTTGCAATAGACTTTAGAGAATTCGTGAAACCTGACTGCAGAACGTTGGCATGGGGCCTGTTTTTGCACACATTTAGGGCATGATGTGATGGTTTTGTATAATTTGTTTTCTTTTATCGAAGTTAGGACGTATTTTTGTGTCTGGAGATTTGTCTTACTAGTATGTTAGGAACGTTTTTCAGATGTCTGTATATGTGTGTCAGTTTTTGTTATTAATACTTAGCATCTACACAGTTTTACGTTTTTTGAATGTCCCCATGTATTCATTTGATTGTTGTCTATGTGGTTATCCTGAAGGGTGAAGGTGTTTCCCATTCATATTTAGGGCAAGAATTAAGTTTTAATTGTATTTATTTATAATTCTATTTCCAATTTTAATGACATTCAGGAACTTTTTTTATAGTGTTGTTTCTTTTTAAATACAGAGTTGGAAAAGACATCTATGTAAATATGTCTGCCCTACTATTCTTCCATTCTACCAACACTCATTCTCACTCTCTCTGTAACTCTTCTTTTTAATCTGTCATTCCCTCTTTCTCCTCACTGTTTAATTCTTCCTAAGACATTTGCTTTCTGCTCCCTCACTGAACACATCTAATCTGTATTTCCCTCCTCACTATCCGCCCTTAATCTCTTAGTCTTCTACACCATTCCGCCTCTCTTTATGATGCTCACTAACTGCTTCTCCCCTATCATTCCTACCGCCAAAATCTTCTCTTTTCCTTCAAGTTAACCCCATCATCTCCCTCTTTTTATCTGACTTGTCTACTGTTCACTCTCTCTCTCTTTATGTATCTCTCTCGCTCTCCCTCTCCCTGTAACACACACGCCACATCACACCTTCTAACAGCTGTCCTCTCTCCATTAGAAGCTCGCATCTAAGTCCCTGTATCTCTTTATTTGAAGCAAATGATAAACACCCCCCTTCTTGATGGAGGAAAATGGGATACGTTGTACGTTTACATCACAAGAAACAATGCATGGACTAATCTTCCCATTATCTCACACTCTGCTTTGATATGGGAACTCAAATGTCCCCATATAATCCCCAGATGTAATGATCAAAAAAATAAAACTAATCAAAAGTGCTAAAATACATACATGACACGTGACATTTATGTTATTGAGCACAATGAGGACTGACATGCTACCACCAGTCCTGAAACATCTGTCATGCCCATATGTTCCCCTGGAGGAGTCAAATATTATGAAAGGTACCGCTCTGTCAAAAGGCATCCAAGACCAAAAGACATGTTCTGTGCCTTCCACCCCATAGTTCTGCCTGCTAGAATTTTTATGAAGCTGAAGGGTTTGTGTGGTATTTTCAATGTGTAGTTACTAACACTTAATTTTGGGGGCAACATTTGAAGCTAACAATTAATGTTGGGCTAATTAGAGTGGTCTAGATTTGGTAGGCCACAGATGTGTTTGCATCGCAGCAGGGGCATGAACATGGGCATTGCTGCATTCAGAAAATAATGCTTCAGAAAGTAATGTAAAATTAAGAAGCGCTTTGCAAGGCAAGTTTCCGAGCATGTATTGCAACATTGTGATGGTCCTTAAAATAAGCGCTCATTGTTTGAAACATGAAAAGGGAAGGACGGAGGATATGGAATGTAGCATATTCCCAGGGTCACATGATGCAGTGCTAAGCAGAGAGTTGTCAAAAGGTTGGGAGACGAAAAATTGCATGGCCTGTTGCGGGTGGTGGTGTCAGATGACACCATGGAAACAGGGAGAAGAAATCTTATAGAAATCTTAAAGAAATGTACATCAATTTATAGAGAAGCAGGTGCTGCATGAGAACATCTTCCCTGACCCCACTCTCCCCACCAACTACTGCCCTGTCACCACTGTTACCTACCTTCTCAAAATTCTTGATCACACTTCCTACACGCAACTCCAAACCCACCTGGAGGCCCACTATCTTCTTGGATCCTGACAATCTAGCTTCAGAACCAAGCACATCAGAGAGGTGTCCGTCCTCAATCCTAATATCCAGATTGACAGCATACGTAACACTGCAGAACTCGCCATCCTTCTCCTTCTTGACCTTTCTGCGGCCTTTGATTTTGTTGACCACAACATCGTTTGCCAACACCTCACCTCCAACTTAAATTTTTCCAAAGACGCTGCTAGTTGGATCAATTCCTTCCTCAGCTAGCAGAACTGCTGGTTGTTCGCTGGATCTGAAACAGCAGACCTTATCCCAGTCTCATATAGGGTCCCGCAAGGTTTATGTCTGTCACCTACGCTCTACAACCTGTACACAGAGCCTCTTTTTGATCATCTCGACAGCCTTCAAATTCCCTAGACAAACTTTTCTGTTGACACTCAAGTACTAGTGAGACTTACTGGAAATCACATCATGGACTCTATTAACATCAGTCGGGGTATATGATCATTCAAGCTTGGATTGCAGATCACCATATGTGCCTGGACGATGATAAAACTGAGCTCCTTATTGTAGGCTCCCTGCACTCACTCAAACACCAGGACCCAGCCTACGCCTCGTTCTCTATCGATGGCATCATCACCCGGTCCCCAGCCATGTAAAAACCTTGGGCATATATCTAGACTCAGAACTCTCCATGCAAAAACATGTCAAGGCCCTTGCCTGATCAGCAGCTTGCTCCACCAAGCTAATCAACCTCAGTAGGAATGTTCTCTCTTCTGGCATTTGACTCAAGCTTGCCACAGGGCTATCATCAGCAGCAACCTGGATTATTGTAACACGATGCTTACTGGAACCTCAACCAAAAACACAGCTAAACTTTCAAATAATCCAAAACAATGCCATTAGGGCAGTCTGGGGTATGAAACAAATGGATCACATATCCCAGGTGAGGCGTGAAGCTCACTGGCTGCCCATCAAAGCCCACATTGGGCCTCATCACGACTTTGGCGGTAACCCTCAAAATCGGCAGTAACGCTATTATTGCCAATTTTAAGGGTCCGTCGGATCACAAGTCGAAATACCGCCGGCGCCATTACAGCCGGCGCAAGTACAGCCGGCTGTACAAGCGCCGGCCATAACAGCGCCAGGAACCATTCACGCTAAAACATCAGCAATCACGAGTCCGGCGTAGGCGCTATTAGCGCCAGAAAAGCAGCGGATAATCCACCGAAAATACCTCCAGCAAAAAGCTGGAGGTAACAGAACACAGGCCACAGCAATAAGGGCCCAGGTGTAACCATTGCAAATCAGAGGCCTACAAAGGAGCCACCCATGCACAACACACCCTCCCCAACACCATTACACCGGCAGGAGCAGGGTGGAGACAGCAATCAGGGCCCAGGTGGAACCAATGCAAATCAGAGGCCTACAAAGGAGCCACCCATGCACAACACACCCTCCCCAACACCATTACACCAGCAGGAGCAGGGAGGAGACAGCAATCAGGGCCCAGGTGGAACCAATGAAAATCAGAGGCCTACAAAGGAGCCACTCATGCACAAAACACCCTCCCCAACACCATTACACCAGCAGGAGCAGGGAGGAGACAGCAATCAGGGCCCAGGTGGAACCAATGCAAATCAGAGTCCTACAAAGGAACCAACCATGCACAACACACCCTCCCCAACACCATGCTGCAATTTGGAGCTGGGTGCCTTGATGTTGACTTCTACCTGCTGCGTCTGGAGCTACAGAGGCCAGCCAACCCGGCCAGGGCCCTGGGAGTGCAGGGGGCAATGGGGATGAGGAGAAGGAGGAGGCGAGCAGCACCAGCAAGGTGGCCAGCCATCCCCAGGGTCAGGCCAACACCATGGGCCCTGACTGATGGTCAGTTGGTGACAGAATATCGTCTGGACAGGGCAACCATTACCCAGTTGCTGGACACAATCCAGGGTGACATTGTCAGCCGCATAGCCACTAGCACGGCAGTACCTCCCCTAGTGAAGCTCGTGTCTGTGCTTCCATTTCTTGGGGCTAGCAGCTACCAACATGCCGTTGCCATGACGCATGGAATGGCCCAGTCCACATTCAGTGCCATGCTGGGACAGGTGCTTGATGCATTTTTGAATCATGTGAACGTACACATTGCATTGCCAGCCCCACAGGCACAGGTGCACCAGCTGAAGGGTCAATTCTATGCCATTGCCCAAGTCCCGAATGTAATAGCATCCCTGGACTGCACACATGTCGCACTCGTAACACCCCAGGCACATGAGACTGCCTACAGAAACCGTAAACAGCACCATTCCCTCAACGTGCAGATGACATGTGGTCCTGACCTCACCTTCAGCCACTGCTGTGCCCACTACCCAGGATCCACCCACGACTCCATGGTCCTGCGCAACAGTACCCTGCTGGCGTACATGGAAAGGCACCAAGGCCAAAACACATGGCTACTGGGTGAGTACAAATGTATACCATAAAGCATGTCAATCCACAACTGATGGTGCCTGTCACAGAATCCATTATTCCCAATAGGCAGCGCAATTACTGCAGCATTCGCATTCAAGCACCTTGCACGATAAACCTTGGACATGTCCAACACAGCAGAACACACCCATGGAGGATCTAAGACATGTGGTGGCACAGTGACATATGGAAGCCCCACCACAATAAAGCCTCCTGTGTGAGTAGCACCATGGCTCCCACCACTGAGACAGTACAGAAATCCCACACTGGCCATCCGACAGTAATGAAATTCCAAACCATAAACTGGCACATCTACAAATGCACCACACATAAGTAGGCCGAGTAATGACAATGTACATCCCACGAACACTGTCCCCAAAATGGCCAGGGAAATGCATGGGGAACAGTACAGAATAGTGATGACCAGCAAATGCAACTGTAACCAAATGGATTTGCAATGACACATGAGGCAGCCACTTCTGTCATGCAGAAGTAGATGGAAGGGCCCCCTTATCCTACGACAAGTGAATGAGTCGTGTTACAGAAACATAGGCGTCCCAAGTGGAGAGTACCCCATTGATTCAATCGTGCCCATAGGACAGCACACTCCACAATGTCATAGGCCAAATGACAAATATGGAAAAATCACACTGATGACAGAGCTCTGTACACCCACTGGACTTACCTAGTCCCTATACCGGCTTTCTCTCCCCTGCAGGTGATTCTGGATATCCCCAGTACACGTGGCTCATGACCCCTGTGCGTCACCCACACACGGCGGCGGAGCAGGCATACAACCTTGGCCATGCCCATACACGGATCTGCGTGGAGAGGGCATTTGGACTGCTGAAGGCACGCTTCCGGTGCCTCGACCACACGGGAGGGGCAATGATGTATGCACCAGAAAAAGTTGGCAAAATTGTACTGACATGTGCCATGCTGCACAACTTCTGCTGTCCCAGAAATGTGCCACTGCCCCCTGATGCTCATGTGCAGCCACCTGAGGATGGTAGTGAGGGCGATGAAGTGCCAGAAGGTGTTCAACATGCACAAAGGATTGGACTGAGGGAGGGGAGGTTGGCAAGACAGGGATTGATAGATGGATTCTTTTAGAAATGGGTAATTGGTAAATTGGAAATATGTCACTTCAACATTAAATTGCATTAGTAACAATCACTACTGTCCATATATTGTGATTTTTCTAACGTGATTTATTTTCCGTCCAACAACCCCCCCACCCCCCAGTAAACACCGAGCACACAATCCCCCCTCTCCGGTAAACACCCAGCATACAATCCCCCCTCCCCCAGTAAACACCCAGCACACAAACCCCCCTCCACCCAGTAAACACCCAGCACACAATCCCCCCTCTCCCAGTGAACTACCCCCAACTGTGCAGATAGGCACATGTGTTTTATCAGGGCACCAACAACGATGCCATGCACCACTAGGATGGTTGTGGGTGCTTTCCTTTTCCGGGCCCCTCTGGTGTGCGTGCCCTTAGGTGGCGCATGGACCGGCGCCTAGGAGATGGCTCGAGGGATCCTTCCGTGGGTGTGGTCGATGTCCAATGGACTGAAGGGGCGGTCATCATGTGCTGTCGCATGAGGTTGTTTCCCTCCCTTGTTTGCTCATCAAGTGCTGAGATTGCCTCCGTCAACTCCCTCACTCATTGCCCGCAGCCTGTCAGGGCAGCGGTACATTGTTCAATGACTCTGAGTGTGCGCGCATTGTCCCGCGCTATGTATTTGCACCCATGCCATATAGATGCACCGACAGCCTTGAAGTGCCAGCTATGCACCTTGGCCATTGATTCCACCCTGGCCTGTTTTGCCTCAATAATGTTGAGTCGGCCCATCACTGCTGCCCCAGTGATGAAGGGCACCCCTGGTGTGTCATGTGTTGGACTGCGACTTGTGTGCTGTCGGGGGGGGAGGCTGCATAGCGACATGGTGCCAGGATGGAGTGGGCTGCCTGGCTCAGCGTGCCGGTCTTCTGGGCTGCCATATGATGGTGTGTCCACGTCCGGTTGTGGTGTGCGGACACGACCCACAGGCACATGTCGACTTAGTGCATGGTGTGTGCCTGGGCTTGGGCTTCCCTGGGGTGTGACCATCCCTTCGGCCTCACTGCTTCCGGAAGAGTGCTGTCCTCCGGCATGATGGCCACATGGAGGTGTTTCTCCAACGTCGGACTCAGATCCAGACCTCTGACCCTCAGCATCGGGGCTGTGAGGGGTGGCTTGGGGCGAGCAGGCGGTGGCCTCCCTGCGGCCATGTGGCTGCTGCTGCTGTCTGGTGGGGCTGCGTTGGGGTGAAGTGGGTGTTGGCCTGGGTCGTCTCCCTTCCTTACGGCCTCTTTTTGGGGTGGTGGTGCTGGTGGAGGTGCGCTGCCATGGGTGCTGTGTTGGTGTGGCCTCCTCCCCATCATCTTTATCCCGTTGGGATCGACGTGTGCTTGTGGGGTACATAGGGTGTGGTTTGATTCCAATGCTACATATATTTGTGTGATGCAGCTCATGCCAACAAGTGTGATTGAGGACAGTATCAATCACGCATTCAACTTGCATTCTGTTCAGTCGCCATGTGGTGCTTGTTGTTAGTGTGTATGGAGGTACACTGCATGGGAATGTTGGAGTGACAAGATTACATGCATGGTTGGGGTGCACTGCCCTCTGGGTTTTGGGGGTGTATTCATGCACACTCAAACTCTACGTAGCTGTCCTATGGCTATGGATGTCTATCTCCTGCCCCTGTCATTCATGCACTGCACGTGCAGGGTCGTCTAAGCATCACTACGGTTTAATGGATGTAGGCCTCACTTATGGGTCTATGCAGTACCTCACACACATTTCTTCGCATTCATTCACTCAGGGTCTGCATGTGTGGTACTTTCAGCTGCATGCATTCGGGGGTGGGACTCACCTGCAGTTGGGTCGATGCCTGTTCCTGCCTCCGCTCCACCAATGCCCTTGATGGTGCCAACATCTATCAGGGCTGTCATTTTCTCCTCCCAAGGTGTGAGTTCGGGTGGGGGTGGTGGTGGGCCTACTCCAGTGGCCCTCTTTGCACTCTGGTGCTGTGACAGGATGTCATGGACTCGCATGCGCAGGTCGTTCAGGCGCTTGCAGCAATCCTCCCCATCCCAGGGCACGCGCACCACTGCACTGACCCTTTGGCTGATTGATCACCAAATTTGTGCTCTGCGCTGGCCACTTGTTTTGTGCTGCTGCAGCTCCTTGTGGTGTA
Source organism: Ambystoma mexicanum (assembly GCF_040938575.1). Taxonomy (NCBI): domain Eukaryota; kingdom Metazoa; phylum Chordata; class Amphibia; order Caudata; family Ambystomatidae; genus Ambystoma; species Ambystoma mexicanum. The sequence goes on along the minus strand of NC_090923.1, from coordinate 455,569,304 downwards.
TCTCGGCCTCCTCGTCCAGTACAGTTAGCTCCTGGTCACTGAATTTGGGTTTTCGCACCCTGTCCAGGGCGGTCTTGCCCCTAGTGCGCTCCTGGGACATGTTTTGGGGTTGGATGGCGTGGATGGCTTCCAGGGGCTGTGATATCCGACAGATTGTGATTTCCAAAATGCTGCCGCTTTATTTCCTGTTCCGGCGGTGAGGTGTTATCCGCGCGCTATGAGCGCGCTATGGCGGTAGCGCACGGTGCGCCGGATTTAAAGGTTTGCGCTATTCGCGATACCGCCATGGACCTGGGCGCGTGCAGGATAACTAGTGATCTGGTGGATTATCCGCCAGGGGCCTTGGCGTTAGCGCTATTTACGTCCGGCGGATAATCTGCCGCATTTCTGCCGAAGTCGTGATGAGGCCCATTGAGTTCAAACTCCTATTTATCACAAACTGATGCATCCACAACACTGCTCCTACCTACCTTAAACAGCACATATCTAAAAGTTCCAAACTTCATTGCCTTTGCTTCTCTAGCACCCTAACTCTAACAATACCAAGATTCACCAGCAAAAGAGTAGGCACAGCAAGCTTCACTGTCATAGCTCCCACTCTTTAGAACACCCTACCACCATCTATCCAAGACGACCCTTCGTAAAACTAAAAACTGTTTAACAAATATGTATAAGGCTTGGCTTACAATCTCATGACTGTACTTCCCATTGTAACAGGTACTATCACTGTGATACATCCGGGTCTGGACGCTATCAACAAATGACATAAATAAAATAGGGAGAAAGGAAGAAGGGGGGTTTAGCTTTCTAAGGAGAGAGAGGTGTTGCTTCTGGCTGGCTTGAGGGTGAGGGCTGGCCTGTGTGGCTGTCTCTGCCGAGGATCATCGGCTGGATCACCTGCAGAGGATGTCCTTTTGAAAGCAGTAATTTGAATCTGGGGCACTGAGCTAAGGCGAGGAGACCATTCTGAAAGGCAGGGAGCCCAGGAATAATTTTGGGGTGGTCAGTATAAATAGGTTGACAATCAATTAGGACCCCTTTCTGCAGGGTAATTGGCAATGTGTCAGAGTGGACATGGAAGGCAAGACTCCCTTAGTCCTTGCAGTACCAAAGGACCAATGGAGTATCCTGAATCCAAAGTAGTAGATGGGGGTTTGTTCTTCTATGCAGAATGGCGTCATAATCTCATAATCCCATAATGTTATGACCAATCTAATGTTAGGCAAGGGTAGGGAAGCAACTAAGAGCTGAAACTGGTTTCATATTGCATTGCCTTCATCACAAATGAATGCCAGTTAGGATTTCCCAGGTTAGAGAGAAAATCACTCACATTTGAAATGCAAAATGCTTATTGATGTAGGGTGTTTTTCTCTTTTATTCTCACACGTACCCAATGCAAAATGCTTATTGATATGAAGTGCCTTTCTCTGATTTTAAAAAGTACACTCTTATCCAACAGGGGAACTAGTTGGATTGTTTATCTGTTCTTGCTGATGAGTTTGAATATAAAATACATAACTGTGAAAGTGTATGGTGATTTTTATTGTGTCTTGAGCCTGTTCTATTTCTTTCATCTAGAGGCAAAGGGGAATTATGTATGGGTGGCACAGTACGAAGTCTGTAAATGCCTAGCTAACATCCCATGGAATAAAAAGTTGGCAAAAGGGAAGGGTCAGGATTCCCCCTACATATTTGGTGCATTGGCCGGGAATCCAAAATGGTCCTCCTGCCTTGCAGGCAAGAAATCTACCACTGAACCACCAATGTATTAAATACGTATGGCGAATCCTGACCCTTCTTTTTTGCCACCTTTTTTATGCAGCTGGGTATTGGTGTGTGTCTTTAGCAAAGGGCATACAAAATCTATTAGCAATTTACATTTTAAGGGAAACAATATGCATGGAAAAAAGCCCCCTATGGCTATATCAACCATAGGAGTGTATTTGGAATTTTTCTGAGTGAGGCACTTATGGTTACAGCAGAAAGAGGAACTGTGGTTTATGTGGATGATATCCTGATTAAGAATGAAGACAATCAAATCCATTTTAATGAAATAAGACATGTACTCAGCCATTTGCAAAAGGCGCAGTGGTCATGAAAGGGTACATTTCTTGGCACATGAAGTCACAGACCAGGGATTTAACCACAGAAAAAAAGATAGAAGCCATTCAAAAGTTGAAAGATCCCACACATTTGAAAAGTTTGAAGAGCTTGTTAGGGATGAATGGTTGCAAAAGAAAATTCATTGAAGATTATGCAGAAATGGCACAACCATAGACTAAATTACTAAAACAGGGCATGTCCTGGAAATGGGGGCAGGAACAGCCTGGGGTGGTAGCCAAGTTGAAGGATTTTTTAATAAGGGCTGCATGTTTGTAATATCTAAAGGAGAATCAAGATGTATTCCTAGAAATAGGGTTCACAGACATATACATGTCAGCGGTCTTGCATCAAAAGCATGATTAAAGCAACACG